>NC_092412.1:19238604-19908938 GCF_040894005.1 Engystomops pustulosus | reverse complement strand
ATCACACAGGATAGGATTAGATACACAGCTCAGCAGACAGTATCACACAGGATAGGATTAGATACACAGCTCAGCAGACAGTATCACACAGGATAGGATTAGATACACAGCTCAGCAGCCAGTATCACACAGGATAGGATTAGATACACAGCTCAGCAGACAGTATCACACAGGATAGGATTAGATACACAGCTCAGCAGACAGTATCACACAGGATAGGATTAGATACACGGCTCAGCTCTAGGATTAGATGACTCCTCCTATCATGTGTGCAGTATCACACAGGATAGGATTAGATACACAGCTCAGCAGACAGTATCACACATGATAGGATTAGATACACAGCTCATCAGACAGTATCACACAGGAGAGGATTAGATACACAGCTCAGCAGACAGTATCACCCAGGATAGGATTAGATACACAGCTCAGCAAACAGTATCACACAGGAGAGGATTAGATACACAGCTCTGCAGCCAGTATCACATATGATAGGATTAGATACACAGCTCAGCAGACAGTATCACACAGGATACGATTAGATACACAGCTCAGTAGGTAGTATCACACAGGATAGGATTAGATACACAGCTCAGCAGACAGTATCACACAGGATAGGATTAGATACACAGCTCAGCAGACAGTATCACACAGGATAGGATTAGATACACAGCTCAGCAGCCAGTATCACACAGGATAGGATTAGATACACAGCTCAGCAGCCAGTATCACACAGGATAGGATTAGATACACAGCTCAGCAGTCAGTATCACACAGGATAGGATTAGATACACAGCTCAGCAGACAGTATCACACAGGATAGGATTAGATACACAGCTCAGCTGCCAGTATCACACAGGATAGGATTAGATACACAGCTCAGCAGACAGTATCACACAGGATAGGATTGGATACACAGCTCAGCAGCCAGTATCACACAGGATAGGATTAGATACACAGCTCAGCTGACAGTATCACACAGGATAGGATTAGATACACAGCTCAGCAGACAGTATCACACAGGATAGGATTAGATACACAGCTCAGCAGTCAGTATCACACAGGATAGGATTAGATACACAGCTCAGTGTAATGGGGAGATCTAATAATCCATGTTTGTAGTTTGGGGGTCTCTGAGATATCAGGGTGCCGCTGCCCCCCCTATAGATATGACTAGTTACACCAGTAATTAGTGGTGTAACTAGAAGCTGTTGGGCCCCAGTGCAAAGTCTGTGCCGGGCCCCCCGACTATAATGTACAGTTTATAGTAATGGTCTTCTCATATGGAAAAGTGACACCATAAGGGCCCCCTAAACCTCTTGGGCCCGGGTGCAACCGCCACCTCTGCGCCCTCTCAAGTTACGCCCCTGCCAGTAATAAATAAGCACCCACATGTAATGAGCAGCCCTGCACACAGACCCCTGTACTGCACCTGTAAGGAAGAAGCCCCCTAATATTGTGCCCCCTCTTACCCAGCGCCAGGAAGGAGTACACCCACTGCAGCACAGCCGCCGTCTGCAGCCGGCGCTCCAGGGGAACGGACCTCGAGGCAAACTCAATAATCGGCATGCTGCGAGCCCGGCGGACAGACACTGAGCTCCTCCGGCCTGGATGTGGGGGTTCAAAGTCTTCCCACTGTTAGACAACGTGTTGCAATGTGAACGTCGCCCTGCGGCGGGAGGTGGAAGCGGCCGTGTTTGCACATGGGACTGATCTGTGTGATGTCAGCCGCTCCGTTATCAGCCTGGAGATTATACGGATCCATGCACCGACCTGTCCATGAAGCAAAACCTTATCATCGCTTACAACTCATGGGATTAACCCAATAACGCCCAGAACCAACCGACAAGTCAGGGGTTAAACACATCAGTAGCTTAAACCCTCTAAGCTGTCCTCATTGTCTGCTACAGTGTATCAGGAGAGAGAAATGGAATTAAACCCTATGAAACATATTAGTTTTCACTATTTGTATGAGAATAAGAATTTTCCCAGATCACTGACAGCAAGCGGAGATTGTGAAATAGTGAGGAATACTAAGTACTCTAAAGAAATCAACATTCCATTCACAGAAAGCCACTGGGAACCTGCACTCATTGCTTAAGATGCAGTCTGATAGGAAAGGAAAAACCTTTAGTTATAACTACATAGGGACACCAGATATGCCTGAATATGGTTTCCAGTAAGTTCTCTAGTTCTAAAGGTTTCTAGTCTCTTTTCACATGTAAATAATTCCCTTATTTTTATATAATTTCTCTATAATCAGTCTTCTTCCCCCTCTGGCAGTTGTAAACATATTTTACAGTAAGTTCACAGTCGGTCTCCTTCCCCCTCTGGCAGCCTGAAATATATTTTCTATAGGTTCTCTTACCCACAAGTGATTTTCTTGTTCCAGTGTTGTCCAAGTCTACATCAGATGGTTAGGTAGCACTAGGATTCTGATCAAATTCGTACAATTTTCATGTGCAACTTCACTTAGGAGCATGGTCAGTCTCCTGTCCAACCTTTACACATATTACCTTGTACAGTCTGTAGTCAGTTTCCTTCCTCCCTGGCAGCTGTATAATGTAGTTCTTAGTAAGCTTCCTTACTTCACCTCTAGTTCTGCAAATATATTTAGTATTAATGTCCTTGAAAATCTCCTTCCCCCTCTGGTAGTTATAAAGATATTACTTTGCAGAGTCCCTAGTCAGTCTCCCTCTCCCACTGGTAGCTGTAAATGTAAGTCCCTCGTCAATCTCCTTCCTCTGTAGTAGCTGATAATATATTTTCTTTAGGTTCCTAGGTAGTATCCTTCTGGTTTCTGTAAATATATTTTCTATTAGGATCATAGTTAGTCTCCTTCTCCCTCTGATAACTGTAAAACTATTATTTAGTACAGTCCCTGGTTAGATGCAATCTCCCAGAGGCTACCCATAAGTGTAAGGTCCCATTCAGTCTCCTTCCCCTCTGGTAGCTATAACTACTGGTTCAGTCCCTGGTCAGTCTCCTTTTTCATCCTGCAGATGTAAATGTTGCACTAAGTGAGTTCCCAATTGGTCACTTCCCTTTTACTAGATATGAATATATTTTAGATTAGAATTATAGTCAGTCTCCTTCCCCTCTGGTAGCTATAACTATATTACTGGTTCAGTCCCTGGTCAGTCTCCTTTTTCATCCTGCAGATGTAAATGTTGCAATGAGTGACGACCCAGTTGGCCACTTCCCCTTTTTACTAGATATGAATATATTTTATATTACAATCATAGTCAGTCTCCTTCCCCTCTGGTAGCTGTAAACATATTACCTAGTACAGACCCTAGTCAAACTCCTCTCCCACTGGCAACAATAAGTGTTGTCTTAAGTAAGTTCCCATTCAGTCTCCTTCCCTTCTAACATCTGTAAGTATATTTTTATATTAGGGTCTTAGTCAGTTTCCTTCTCCTTCTGGTACCTGTAAACATATTATCGATTACAGTCCCTCCTAGTTAGTCTCCCTCCTAGTTTACCTAAGTCAGTCAAGTTATATAAATCTTTTCTATTTGGCTCATAGTCTCCTTTCCTTTAGTTAACTATAAATATATCACCCATTACAGTCCCTAATCAGTCCCCTTTTCCTTCTGGCAATTGTAGTGATTTTCCAATCCCCCCCTGTATAGTCCCCAGTAAGTTATAGATGAGACACTGTTATAGATGGATTGCTGGACTGAGGTTGATCATGTTGGGGAATACAATTAAATAGACTAATAATCCTCCTCTATTTACCTTCTGTACACCTTTTTATTTCTTCTGTCACTTCACTATCTTGGCCACTAGATGGCGGTGCTATGTACAGTATTCTGGACTTGGGCGAGGCACCAAGTACTGGGTTCAGTTCTGTGCATATAATCCTCAAAAATTCCTTTAATATTAGACTTTCAATTTTTTTTAGAACAAGATTAATGGGGGTGACCAAACCCCAAGATACCAGCGCATCGGTGGAGTCAGGGGATCTGTCTGGAATAACACCGGGACTATATGCAGTAGTATTACCACTATAGCATTGCCAGAATAATAGTGCTATACTATCCCCTGCATCCAAATGTGAAATATTTGGGTTCAAGGATTCTGTGGTGACATCATTTTTGGGAGAAGCTGCACCCCTTTAGTCCTTGCCCTCTTTTTGCATGTCATTGCCCTTTATGTGGGCCTGTAGTCAGTTTAGTGTAATAAATCCAGATTTTCTTTTAAGGGGGTGGCTGGGTTAAACCAAAAATATAGAACTATGAAAACAAAACTGAACTTGTACTTACCTTAGGCGTTGTCCCGCGTCGTGTCCTGTCCTATGTTTGTATATAGAGGTAGGGTGCGCCCACCCGACCACTACCCCGCGCCACAGACACAGCATTGGATTCAAGGCTGTAGCCGGTAACTGGAAGTTGTCAGATATAAGCGCTCACCACTGCAAGCAAACAGAGGCACGGCAGTGGCGTGGGGCAACAAGCGAAGGGAAGTATCAGCTTATTTTTGGAGACCAAAATATATAAAGATCGGCAGCCGGCAAAACTGTTAAAAATCATCAAAAAGTGTTCACAAGAAGAAAGGTTACACGTTTCAGACCATCCTGAATAGGTCCTTATTCACACCTAGGAGTAACTGCTCCCAAATAAGAGGAAAGGCGCCTTTTCTCCTGCGGCAGACCTGCGTCTCTCATCTAGCTGCGCTACAGCGATATATCCGCTTACTTCCTCATTTCCCCATCTTCCTCCTGCAATCCATGTTCGAAGAAGATGATGTTGGGTCGAAACGTTACACACTTGAAATATTGGATTACTTACACATCATAAATAAACAGATTTGCTTCTACTTAGCAAAAACAGAGTGCATTCATTCTATATGGGTTGGTACCCTATACGACGCACTGGAGTTACTTTGGGAGTGACATGTGTTCTTCTTCTATATATTTTTGTTTAAACCCGGACAACCCCTTTAAGTCTGGCCCTGGTGATGATGATGATGAGCCAGAGACTCATGTAGAGTCTCCTCTTACATGAAAATCCGGATAATGGGGCACATTTACTTACCCGGTCCTGTCGCGATCCAGCGGCGCGTTCTCCGATGAGGATTCGGGTCTTCCGGCGATTCACTAAGGTCATTCGCCCGATGTCCACCAGGTGTCGCTGCTGCGCGGAGGTCCGTCGAGGTCTGCCGGAGTTCACCAACATATTCCCTTGATTTTGCAACACAATTCGGTTTTTAAATTCCGCGTTTTTTCCGAATCCATCTGGTTTTTTTCGACGGTAACGCCGCCCGATTTCTGTCGCGTGAAAGCCGGCGTGTTTGCGGCAAAATCCAATCGCGGCGGAATTCAGCGCAAAATGGAAAAAGTCGGGAAACCCGGCGAAAGTGCGGCCGCGGAGTCCTTAGTAAATGAGCCCCAATGTTTTTGCTCGTAATGAAGGAGGAAACCCACTTGCTAACATCTGACTGCAAACTGTCCAGTCAAAGGTCTTGGGCATCGCTGGAGAACAGAGACCAAGCCATGATGCAGCAGGAAACTTTGTTTTTGGAGCAGATCTGACTGCAAACTCTGGACAGAGACCAAGTCTGGAACGTGCCTCTAAATGGAACCGAAAAATCAGTTGTCTAGCGAGAACATCTAAATAAAAGAATGGACTACTGCCCTACCCCAATTACTAAACCATATGAGCAGCAGGTGGTGGTAGTGACCTATAGCAGTGTGCAAACAACAATACAAACAGGTCCATTGACAAAAAATGGAGAATAAGTAGAAAAAGCCGTATAAATAAACTTCTATATGAACTTCTCTAGAGGAATGCTATAGTATATAAAGCATTAGATTATGTAACAATGCTGACCGTAAGCAAGTACAAGGGCTACCCCAAGCTTAGTATTTAGGATTCCTGAGGAATAGATCACACATGTCTTACTTGATTCTTCGTTAAAGACGACTGCGTTATTCCCAAATGTTAGGAATCTGTTTTGGAATGGATAAATTGGTTTGGTTTTAATCCTACATCATGTCATTAGGCTTCCTGAGGGTCATGCTTGATATCAAGGGAGCTGCCTTACAGGTTAGCTAAGGAAGACGTGGTTTACCCTGTCCTAAAACTTATTTGCATATTTATGATAATTTATGCAAGAAAACACGATATTTATGGAAGGCACTACTGTCATTTAGGGCACACGGCCGACCTAAGATGCTCCCAAATTTTATGAGCTGAATGTCCCTTTAAATAGATGCATGTGACCCTCCCAAGGGGTGTAGGATATAACCCTTTGATGTGACCATTGTATATCTATACACACGTACTAACTGCTGTACTGTATACATTTGTCCATGTCTCCCCAGTGGTTACACAGTCAGAGTGTGAATGAAGCCTTAGCCTGTGTCATACAGATTACATAACACTACCCCTGGGATGGTATATAGATCAGCTGTGCACATATTATATAACTACTATGAGTGTCCTCCCTGTGCCGTCAGCTCTCATGCCAAATACCTGCTGTGCCCCCACAGCCCCCACACACAGGCCCCCAGAACAAAGACTCAGCACTTTCCCAGGAACGACCATTCATGTGTGACAGGATCCATCCATAATTTACTAGTCCTGACCACAAGACAAGTCCCTGCAGAGAGCAGAGGGGGAAATGTCACTATGTGTCCAGCACAGGGATGTACATACAGAGCGGACACTTACCGGATATACAGACACACAATACGTTATATTATATTATGTTACTGCTTATATTCTCAGGATCCTTCCCAGAATTTTTCTGGAGTTCCATATGCAGGGAAGAGCCTCATCCAGTGATCCGAGGAGCCCCTGTGTGACTGCTGAGACAGGGGAGAGGAGGCAAAAAGTGCATATAGAGGTTATTGACATTGTGGGTCATGTACTAAGGGCCCAAATCGCTTTTTTTTCGGGTTTCCCGAAAATTACCGCTTTGCGTCGAATTGCCCCAGGTTTTAGGCGCACGAGATTGGATTGTGGCGCATCGGTGCCGGCATACGCGCGACGGAAATCAGGGGGCGTGGCCGTCGGAAAACCCGACGAATTCGGAAAAAACGCTGAATTTTTTTAAAAAAAATGTGTTGCTTGACACGTGCTTACCTGCATCCAGCAATGGATGGTGAACTCCGACAGACTTCAGCGCAGCAGCGACACCTGGTGGACATCGGGCGCACTACCTTAGGGAATCGCCAGAAGACCCGAATCCATGACGGAGAACAAGCTGCTGGATCGCGACTGGACCGGGTAAGTAAATGTGCCCCATTGGAGCACATTTACTAACAACTGTGCAAACTGCACTAAATGCAGTTTGCCTGTGTAGTGTGCAGGGGGTATCAGATTCTGGATTTTTGGCGTTCTGCATAAATCTAACACCCTCTGTGCTGCCCCGACATAGATGCCCCAACCACTTTTGGTGCACCTTTAACATGGGGCATGTGACACACTTCTATCGGACTGTGCATGTATGTTAAATCTAGTGCACGGTCCGACTGAGCACCGGAACACCCCCTAATTTGTGTCGCATGATGACTACTACTATAATACTGCCCCCTATGTACAAGAATATAACTACTATAATACTGCCCCCTATGTACAAGAATATAACTACTATAATACTGCCCCCTATGTACAAGAATATAACTACTATAATACTGCCCCCTATGTACAGGAATATAACTACTATAATACTGCCCCCTATGTACAAGAATATAACTACTATAATACTGCCCCCTATGTACAAGAATATAACTACTATAATACTGCCCCTATGTACAAGAATATAACTACTATAATACTGCCCCCTATGTACAGAAATATAACTACTATAATACTGCCCCCTATGTACAAGAATATAACTACTATAATACTGCCCCCTATGTACAAGAATATAACTACTATTATACTGCCCCCTATGTACAGGAATATAACTACTATAATACTGCCCCCTATGTACAAGAATATAACTACTATAATACTGCCCCCTATGTACAAGAATATAACTACTATAATACTGCCTCCTATGTACAAGAATATAACTACTATAATACTGCCTCCTATGTACAAGAATATAACTACTATAATACTGCCCCCTATGTACAGGAATATAACTACTATAATACTGCCCCCCTATGTACAGGAATATAACTACTAAAATACTGCCCCCTATGTACAGGAATATAACTATTATAATACTGCCCCTATGTACAAGAATATAACTACTATAATACTGCCCCTATGTACAAGAATATAACTACTATAATACTGCCCCCTATGTACAGGAATATAACTACTAAAATACTGCCCCCTATGTACAGGAATATAACTACTATAATACTGCCCCCTATGTACAAGAATATAACTACTATAATACTGCCCCCTATGTACAAGAATATAACTACTATAATACTGCCCCTATGTACAAGAATATAACTACTATAATACTGCCCCCTATGTACAGGAATATAACTAATAAAATACTGCCCCCTATGTACAGGAATATAACTACTATAATACTGCCCCTATGTACAAGAATATAACTACTATAATACTGCCCCCTATGTACAGGAATATAACTAATAAAATACTGCCCCCTATGTACAGGAATATAACTACTATAATACTGCCCCTATGTACAAGAATATAACTACTATAATACTGCCCCCTATGTACAGGAATATAACTAATAAAATACTGCCCCCTATGTACAGGAATATAACTATTATAATACTGCCCCTATGTACAAGAATATAACTACTATAATACTGCCCCTATGTACAAGAATATAACTACTATAATACTGCCCCCTATGTACAGGAATATAACTACTAAAATACTGCCCCCTATGTACAGGAATATAACTACTATAATACTGCCCCCTATGTACAAGAATATAACTACTATAATACTGCTCCCTATGTACAGGAATATAACTACTATAATACTGCCCCCTATGTACAGGAATATAACTACTATAATACTGCCCCCTATGTACAAGAATATAACTACTATAATACTGCCCCCTATGTACAAGAATATAACTACTATAATACTACCCCCTATGTACAAGAATATAACTACTATAATACTGCCCCCTATGTACAGGAATATAACTACTATAATACTACCCCCTATGTACAAGAATATAACTACTATAATACTGCTCCCTATGTACAAGAATATAACTACTATAATACCCCCCCTATGTACAAGAGTATAACTACTATAATACTGCCCCCTATGTACAAGAATATAACTACTATAATACTGCCCCCTATGTACAAGAATATAACTACTATAATACTGCTCCCTATGTACAAGAATATAACTACTATAATACTGCCCCCTATGTACAAGAATATAACTACTATAATACTGCCCCCTATGTACAAGAATATAACTACTATAATACTGCCCCCTATGTACAAGAATATAACTACTATAATACTGCCCCCTATGTACAAGAATATAACTACTATAATACTGCCCCCTATGTACAAGATATAACTACTATAATACTGCCCCCTATGTACAGGAATATAACTACTATAATACTGCCCCTATGTACAAGAATATAACTACTATAATACTGCCCCTATGTACAAGAATATAACTACCATAATACTGCCCCCTATGTACAAGAATATAACTACTATAATACTGCCCCCTATGTACAAGAATATAACTACTATAATACTGCCCCCTATGTACAAGAATATAACGACTATAATACTGCCCCCTATGTGCAAGAATATAACTACTATAATACTGCCTTCTATGTACAAGAATATAACTACCATAATACTGCCCCCTATGTACAAGAATATAACTACTATAATACTGCCCCCTATGTACAAGAATATAACTACTATAATACTGCCCCCTATGTACAAGAATATAACTACTATTATACTGCCCCCTATGTACAGGAATATAACTACTATAATACTGCCCCCTATGTACAAGAATATAACTACTATAATACTGCCCCCTATGTACAAGAATATAACTACTATAATACTGCCTCCTATGTACAAGAATATAACTACTATAATACTGCCTCCTATGTACAAGAATATAACTACTATAATACTGCCCCCTATGTACAGGAATATAACTACTATAATACTGCCCCCCTATGTACAGGAATATAACTACTAAAATACTGCCCCCTATGTACAGGAATATAACTATTATAATACTGCCCCTATGTACAAGAATATAACTACTATAATACTGCCCACTATGTACAGGAATATAACTACTAAAATACTGCCCCCTATGTACAGGAATATAACTACTATAATACTGCCCCCTATGTACAAGAATATAACTACTATAATACTGCCCCCTATGTACAAGAATATAACTACTATAATACTGCCCCTATGTACAAGAATATAACTACTATAATACTGCCCCCTATGTACAGGAATATAACTAATAAAATACTGCCCCCTATGTACAGGAATATAACTACTATAATACTGCCCCTATGTACAAGAATATAACTACTATAATACTGCCCCCTATGTACAGGAATATAACTAATAAAATACTGCCCCCTATGTACAGGAATATAACTACTATAATACTGCCTCCTATGTACAAGAATATAACTACTATAATACTGCCCCCTATGTACAGGAATATAACTACTATAATACTGCCCCCCTATGTACAGGAATATAACTACTAAAATACTGCCCCCTATGTACAGGAATATAACTATTATAATACTGCCCCTATGTACAAGAATATAACTACTATAATACTGCCCCTATGTACAAGAATATAACTACTATAATACTGCCCCCTATGTACAGGAATATAACTACTAAAATACTGCCCCCTATGTACAGGAATATAACTACTATAATACTGCCCCCTATGTACAAGAATATAACTACTATAATACTGCCCCCTATGTACAAGAATATAACTACTATAATACTGCCCCTATGTACAAGAATATAACTACTATAATACTGCCCCCTATGTACAGGAATATAACTAATAAAATACTGCCCCCTATGTACAGGAATATAACTACTATAATACTGCCCCCTATGTACAGGAATATAACTAATAAAATACTGCCCCCTATGTACAAGAATATAACTACTATAATACTGCCCCCTATGTACAAGAATATAACTACTATAATACTGCTCCCTATGTACAAGAATATAACTACTATAATACCCCCCCTATGTACAAGAATATAACTACTATAATACTGCCCCCTATGTACAGGAATATAACTACTAAAATACTGCCCCCTATGTACAGGAATATAACTACTATAATACTGCCCCCTATGTACAAGAATATAACTACTATAATACTGCCCCCTATGTACAAGAATATAACTACTATAATACTGCCCCTATGTACAAGAATATAACTACTATAATACTGCCCCCTATGTACAGGAATATAACTAATAAAATACTGCCCCCTATGTACAGGAATATAACTACTATAATACTGCCCCTATGTACAAGAATATAACTACTATAATACTGCCCCCTATGTACAGGAATATAACTAATAAAATACTGCCCCCTATGTACAGGAATATAACTACTATAATACTGCCTCCTATGTACAAGAATATAACTACTATAATACTGCCCCCTATGTACAGGAATATAACTACTATAATACTGCCCCCTATGTACAGGAATATAACTACTAAAATACTGCCCCCTATGTACAGGAATATAACTATTATAATACTGCCCCTATGTACAAGAATATAACTACTATAATACTGCCCCTATGTACAAGAATATAACTACTATAATACTGCCCCCTATGTACAGGAATATAACTACTAAAATACTGCCCCCTATGTACAGGAATATAACTACTATAATACTGCCCCCTATGTACAAGAATATAACTACTATAATACTGCCCCCTATGTACAAGAATATAACTACTATAATACTGCCCCTATGTACAAGAATATAACTACTATAATACTGCCCCCTATGTACAGGAATATAACTAATAAAATACTGCCCCCTATGTACAGGAATATAACTACTATAATACTGCCCCCTATGTACAGGAATATAACTACTAAAATACTGCCCCCTATGTACAGGAATATAACTATTATAATACTGCCCCATGTACAAGAATATAACTACTATAATACTGCCCCTATGTACAAGAATATAACTACTATAATACTGCTCCCTATGTACAGGAATATAACTACTATAATACTGCCCCCTATGTACAGGAATATAACTACTATAATACTGCCCCCTATGTACAAGAATATAACTACTATAATACTGCCCCCTATGTACAAGAATATAACTACTATAATACTACCCCCTATGTACAAGAATATAACTACTATAATACTGCCCCCTATGTACAGGAATATAACTACTATAATACTACCCCCTATGTACAAGAATATAACTACTATAATACTGCTCCCTATGTACAAGAATATAACTACTATAATACCCCCCCTATGTACAAGAGTATAACTACTATAATACTGCCCCCTATGTACAAGAATATAACTACTATAATACTGCCCCCTATGTACAAGAATATAACTACTATAATACTGCTCCCTATGTACAAGAATATAACTACTATAATACCCCCCCTATGTACAAGAGTATAACTACTATAATACTACTCCCTATGTACAAGAATATAACTACTATAATACTGCCCCCTATGTACAAGAATATAACTACTATAATACTGCCCCCTATGTACAAGAATATAACTACTATAATACTGCCCCCTATGTACAAGAATATAACTACTATAATACTGCCCCCTATGTACAAGAATATAACTACTATAATACTGCCCCCTATGTACAAGATATAACTACTATAATACTGCCCCCTATGTACAGGAATATAACTACTATAATACTGCCCCTATGTACAAGAATATAACTACTATAATACTGCCCCTATGTACAAGAATATAACTACCATAATACTGCCCCCTATGTACAAGAATATAACTACTATAAAACTGCCCCCTATGTACAAGAATATAACTACTATAATACTGCCCCCTATGTACAAGAATATAACGACTATAATACTGCCCCCTATGTGCAAGAATATAACTACTATAATACTGCCTCCTATGTACAAGAATATAACTACCATAATACTGCCCCCTATGTACAAGAATATAACTACTATAATACTGCCCCCTATGTACAAGAATATAACTACTATAATACTGCCCCCTATGTAGATGTAACTACTATAATACTGCCCCCTATGTACAAGAATATAACTACTATAATACTGCCCCCTATGTACAAGAATATAACTACTATAATACTGCCCCCTATGTACAAGAATATAACTACTATAATACTGCCCCCTATGTACAAGAATATAACTACTATAATACTGCCCCCTATGTACAAGAATATAACTACTATAATACTGCCCCCTATGTACAAGAATATAACTACTATAATACTGCCCCCTATGTACAAGAATATAACTACTATAATACTGCCCCCTATGTACAAGAATATAACTACTATAATACTGCCCCCTATGTACAAGAATATAACTACTTTAATACTGCCCCCTATGTAGATGTAACTACTATAATACTGCCCCCTATGTACAAGAATATAACTACTATAATACTGCCCCTATGTACAGGAATATAACTACTATAATACTGCCCCTATGTACAGGAATATAACTAATAAAATACTGCCCCCTATGTACAGGAATATAACTACTATAATACTGCCCCTATGTACAAGAATATAACTACTATAATACTGCCCCCTATGTACAGGAATATAACTAATAAAATACTGCCCCCTATGTACAGGAATATAACTACTATAATACTGCCCCTATGTACAAGAATATAACTACTATAATACTGCCCCCTATGTACAGGAATATAACTACTATAATACTGCCCCCTATGTACAAGAATATAACTACTATAATACTGCCCCTATGTACAGGAATATAACTACTATAATACTGCCCCCTATGTACAGAAATATAACTAATAAAATACTGCCCCCTATGTACAGGAATATAACTACTATAATACTGCCCCTATGTACAAGAATATAACTACTATAATACTGCCCCCTATGTACAGGAATATAACTAATAAAATACTGCCCCCTATGTACAGGAATATAACTACTATAATACTGCCCCTATGTACAAGAATATAACTACTATAATACTGCCCCCTATGTACAGGAATATAACTAATAAAATACTGCCCCCTATGTACAGGAATATAACTATTATAATACTGCCCCTATGTACAAGAATATAACTACTATAATACTGCCCCTATGTACAAGAATATAACTACTATAATACTGCCCCCTATGTACAGGAATATAACTACTAAAATACTGCCCCCTATGTACAGGAATATAACTACTATAATACTGCCCCCTATGTACAAGAATATAACTACTATAATACTGCCCCCTATGTACAGGAATATAACTACTATAATACTGCCCCTATGTACAAGAATATAACTACTAAAATACTGCCCCCTATGTACAGGAATATAACTACTATAATACTGCCCCCTATGTACAGGAATATAACTATTATAATACTGCCCCTATGTACAAGAATATAACTACTATAATACTGCCCCTATGTACAAGAATATAACTACTATAATACTGCCCCCTATGTACAGGAATATAACTACTAAAATACTGCCCCCTATGTACAGGAATATAACTACTATAATACTGCCCCCTATGTACAAGAATATAACTACTATAATACTGCTCCCTATGTACAGGAATATAACTACTATAATACTGCCCCCTATGTACAGGAATATAACTACTATAATACTGCCCCCTATGTACAAGAATATAACTACTATAATACTGCCCCCTATGTACAAGAATATAACTACTATAATACTACCCCCTATGTACAAGAATATAACTACTATAATACTGCCCCCTATGTACAGGAATATAACTACTATAATACTACCCCCTATGTACAAGAATATAACTACTATAATACTGCTCCCTATGTACAAGAATATAACTACTATAATACCCCCCCTATGTACAAGAGTATAACTACTATAATACTGCCCCCTATGTACAAGAATATAACTACTATAATACTGCCCCCTATGTACAAGAATATAACTACTATAATACTGCTCCCTATGTACAAGAATATAACTACTATAATACTGCCCCCTATGTACAAGAATATAACTACTATAATACTGCCCCCTATGTACAAGAATATAACTACTATAATACTGCCCCCTATGTACAAGAATATAACTACTATAATACTGCCCCCTATGTACAAGAATATAACTACTATAATACTGCCCCCTATGTACAAGATATAACTACTATAATACTGCCCCCTATGTACAGGAATATAACTACTATAATACTGCCCCTATGTACAAGAATATAACTACTATAATACTGCCCCTATGTACAAGAATATAACTACCATAATACTGCCCCCTATGTACAAGAATATAACTACTATAATACTGCCCCCTATGTACAAGAATATAACTACTATAATACTGCCCCCTATGTACAAGAATATAACGACTATAATACTGCCCCCTATGTGCAAGAATATAACTACTATAATACTGCCTCCTATGTACAAGAATATAACTACCATAATACTGCCCCCTATGTACAAGAATATAACTACTATAATACTGCCCCCTATGTACAAGAATATAACTACTATAATACTGCCCCCTATGTACAAGAATATAACTACTATTATACTGCCCCCTATGTACAGGAATATAACTACTATAATACTGCCCCCTATGTACAAGAATATAACTACTATAATACTGCCCCCTATGTACAAGAATATAACTACTATAATACTGCCTCCTATGTACAAGAATATAACTACTATAATACTGCCTCCTATGTACAAGAATATAACTACTATAATACTGCCCCCTATGTACAGGAATATAACTACTATAATACTGCCCCCCTATGTACAGGAATATAACTACTAAAATACTGCCCCCTATGTACAGGAATATAACTATTATAATACTGCCCCTATGTACAAGAATATAACTACTATAATACTGCCCACTATGTACAGGAATATAACTACTAAAATACTGCCCCCTATGTACAGGAATATAACTACTATAATACTGCCCCCTATGTACAAGAATATAACTACTATAATACTGCCCCCTATGTACAAGAATATAACTACTATAATACTGCCCCTATGTACAAGAATATAACTACTATAATACTGCCCCCTATGTACAGGAATATAACTAATAAAATACTGCCCCCTATGTACAGGAATATAACTACTATAATACTGCCCCTATGTACAAGAATATAACTACTATAATACTGCCCCCTATGTACAGGAATATAACTAATAAAATACTGCCCCCTATGTACAGGAATATAACTACTATAATACTGCCTCCTATGTACAAGAATATAACTACTATAATACTGCCCCCTATGTACAGGAATATAACTACTATAATACTGCCCCCCTATGTACAGGAATATAACTACTAAAATACTGCCCCCTATGTACAGGAATATAACTATTATAATACTGCCCCTATGTACAAGAATATAACTACTATAATACTGCCCCTATGTACAAGAATATAACTACTATAATACTGCCCCCTATGTACAGGAATATAACTACTAAAATACTGCCCCCTATGTACAGGAATATAACTACTATAATACTGCCCCCTATGTACAAGAATATAACTACTATAATACTGCCCCCTATGTACAAGAATATAACTACTATAATACTGCCCCTATGTACAAGAATATAACTACTATAATACTGCCCCCTATGTACAGGAATATAACTAATAAAATACTGCCCCCTATGTACAGGAATATAACTACTATAATACTGCCCCCTATGTACAGGAATATAACTAATAAAATACTGCCCCCTATGTACAAGAATATAACTACTATAATACTGCCCCCTATGTACAAGAATATAACTACTATAATACTGCTCCCTATGTACAAGAATATAACTACTATAATACCCCCCCTATGTACAAGAATATAACTACTATAATACTGCCCCCTATGTACAAGAATATAACTACTATAATACTGCTCCCTATGTACAAGAATATAACTACTATAATACCCCCCCTATGTACAAGAATATAACTACTATAATACTGCCCCCTATGTACAAGAATATAACTACTATAATACTGCCCCTATGTACAAGAATATAACTACTATAATACTGCCCCCTATGTACAGGAATATAACTAATAAAATACTGCCCCCTATGTACAGGAATATAACTACTATAATACTGCCCCTATGTACAAGAATATAACTACTATAATACTGCCCCCTATGTACAGGAATATAACTAATAAAATACTGCCCCCTATGTACAGGAATATAACTACTATAATACTGCCTCCTATGTACAAGAATATAACTACTATAATACTGCCCCCTATGTACAGGAATATAACTACTATAATACTGCCCCCCTATGTACAGGAATATAACTACTAAAATACTGCCCCCTATGTACAGGAATATAACTATTATAATACTGCCCCTATGTACAAGAATATAACTACTATAATACTGCCCCTATGTACAAGAATATAACTACTATAATACTGCCCCCTATGTACAGGAATATAACTACTAAAATACTGCCCCCTATGTACAGGAATATAACTACTATAATACTGCCCCCTATGTACAAGAATATAACTACTATAATACTGCCCCCTATGTACAAGAATATAACTACTATAATACTGCCCCTATGTACAAGAATATAACTACTATAATACTGCCCCCTATGTACAGGAATATAACTAATAAAATACTGCCCCCTATGTACAGGAATATAACTACTATAATACTGCCCCCTATGTACAGGAATATAACTAATAAAATACTGCCCCCTATGTACAGGAATATAACTATTATAATACTGCCCCTATGTACAAGAATATAACTACTATAATACTGCCCCTATGTACAAGAATATAACTACTATAATACTGCCCCCTATGTACAGGAATATAACTACTAAAATACTGCCCCCTATGTACAGGAATATAACTACTATAATACTGCCCCCTATGTACAAGAATATAACTACTATAATACTGCCCCCTATGTACAAGAATATAACTACTATAATACTGCTCCCTATGTACAGGAATATAACTACTATAATACTGCCCCCTATGTACAGGAATATAACTACTATAATACTGCCCCCTATGTACAAGAATATAACTACTATAATACTGCCCCCTATGTACAAGAATATAACTACTATAATACTACCCCCTATGTACAAGAATATAACTACTATAATACTGCCCCCTATGTACAGGAATATAACTACTATAATACTACCCCCTATGTACAAGAATATAACTACTATAATACTGCTCCCTATGTACAAGAATATAACTACTATAATACCCCCCCTATGTACAAGAGTATAACTACTATAATACTGCCCCCTATGTACAAGAATATAACTACTATAATACTGCCCCCTATGTACAAGAATATAACTACTATAATACTGCTCCCTATGTACAAGAATATAACTACTATAATACCCCCCCTATGTACAAGAGTATAACTACTATAATACTACTCCCTATGTACAAGAATATAACTACTATAATACTGCCCCCTATGTACAAGAATATAACTACTATAATACTGCCCCCTATGTACAAGAATATAACTACTATAATACTGCCCCCTATGTACAAGAATATAACTACTATAATACTGCCCCCTATGTACAAGAATATAACTACTATAATACTGCCCCCTATGTACAAGATATAACTACTATAATACTGCCCCCTATGTACAGGAATATAACTACTATAATACTGCCCCTATGTACAAGAATATAACTACTATAATACTGCCCCTATGTACAAGAATATAACTACCATAATACTGCCCCCTATGTACAAGAATATAACTACTATAAAACTGCCCCCTATGTACAAGAATATAACTACTATAATACTGCCCCCTATGTACAAGAATATAACGACTATAATACTGCCCCCTATGTGCAAGAATATAACTACTATAATACTGCCTCCTATGTACAAGAATATAACTACCATAATACTGCCCCCTATGTACAAGAATATAACTACTATAATACTGCCCCCTATGTACAAGAATATAACTACTATAATACTGCCCCCTATGTAGATGTAACTACTATAATACTGCCCCCTATGTACAAGAATATAACTACTATAATACTGCCCCCTATGTACAAGAATATAACTACTATAATACTGCCCCCTATGTACAAGAATATAACTACTATAATACTGCCCCCTATGTACAAGAATATAACTACTATAATACTGCCCCCTATGTACAAGAATATAACTACTATAATACTGCCCCCTATGTACAAGAATATAACTACTATAATACTGCCCCCTATGTACAAGAATATAACTACTATAATACTGCCCCCTATGTACAAGAATATAACTACTATAATACTGCCCCCTATGTACAAGAATATAACTACTTTAATACTGCCCCCTATGTAGATGTAACTACTATAATACTGCCCCCTATGTACAAGAATATAACTACTATAATACTGCCCCTATGTACAGGAATATAACTACTATAATACTGCCCCTATGTACAGGAATATAACTAATAAAATACTGCCCCCTATGTACAGGAATATAACTACTATAATACTGCCCCTATGTACAAGAATATAACTACTATAATACTGCCCCCTATGTACAGGAATATAACTAATAAAATACTGCCCCCTATGTACAGGAATATAACTACTATAATACTGCCCCTATGTACAAGAATATAACTACTATAATACTGCCCCCTATGTACAGGAATATAACTACTATAATACTGCCCCCTATGTACAAGAATATAACTACTATAATACTGCCCCTATGTACAGGAATATAACTACTATAATACTGCCCCCTATGTACAGAAATATAACTAATAAAATACTGCCCCCTATGTACAGGAATATAACTACTATAATACTGCCCCTATGTACAAGAATATAACTACTATAATACTGCCCCCTATGTACAGGAATATAACTAATAAAATACTGCCCCCTATGTACAGGAATATAACTACTATAATACTGCCCCTATGTACAAGAATATAACTACTATAATACTGCCCCCTATGTACAGGAATATAACTAATAAAATACTGCCCCCTATGTACAGGAATATAACTATTATAATACTGCCCCTATGTACAAGAATATAACTACTATAATACTGCCCCTATGTACAAGAATATAACTACTATAATACTGCCCCCTATGTACAGGAATATAAGTACTAAAATACTGCCCCCTATGTACAGGAATATAACTACTATAATACTGCCCCCTATGTACAAGAATATAACTACTATAATACTGCCCCCTATGTACAAGAATATAACTACTATAATACTGCTCCCTATGTACAGGAATATAACTACTATAATACTGCCCCCTATGTACAGGAATATAACTACTATAATACTGCCCCCTATGTACAAGAATATAACTACTATAATACTGCCCCCTATGTACAAGAATATAACTACTATAATACTACCCCCTATGTACAAGAATATAACTACTATAATACTGCCCCCTATGTACAGGAATATAACTACTATAATACTACCCCCTATGTACAAGAATATAACTACTATAATACTGCTCCCTATGTACAAGAATATAACTACTATAATACCCCCCCTATGTACAAGAGTATAACTACTATAATACTGCCCCCTATGTACAAGAATATAACTACTATAATACTGCCCCCTATGTACAAGAATATAACTACTATAATACTGCTCCCTATGTACAAGAATATAACTACTATAATACCCCCCCTATGTACAAGAGTATAACTACTATAATACTACTCCCTATGTACAAGAATATAACTACTATAATACTGCCCCCTATGTACAAGAATATAACTACTATAATACTGCCCCCTATGTACAAGAATATAACTACTATAATACTGCCCCCTATGTACAAGAATATAACTACTATAATACTGCCCCCTATGTACAAGAATATAACTACTATAATACTGCCCCCTATGTACAAGATATAACTACTATAATACTGCCCCCTATGTACAGGAATATAACTACTATAATACTGCCCCTATGTACAAGAATATAACTACTATAATACTGCCCCTATGTACAAGAATATAACTACCATAATACTGCCCCCTATGTACAAGAATATAACTACTATAATACTGCCCCCTATGTACAAGAATATAACTACTATAATACTGCCCCCTATGTACAAGAATATAACGACTATAATACTGCCCCCTATGTGCAAGAATATAACTACTATAATACTGCCTCCTATGTACAAGAATATAACTACCATAATACTGCCCCCTATGTACAAGAATATAACTACTATAATACTGCCCCCTATGTACAAGAATATAACTACTATAATACTGCCCCCTATGTACAAGAATATAACTACTATAATACTGCCCCCTATGTACAAGAATATAACTACTATAATACTGCCCCCTATGTACAAGAATATAA
Source organism: Engystomops pustulosus (assembly GCF_040894005.1). Taxonomy (NCBI): domain Eukaryota; kingdom Metazoa; phylum Chordata; class Amphibia; order Anura; family Leptodactylidae; genus Engystomops; species Engystomops pustulosus. The sequence continues at coordinate 19,887,251 of NC_092412.1, read as the reverse complement.
CTACTATAATACTGCCCCCTATGTACAAGATATAACTACTATAATACTGCCCCCTATGTACAGGAATATAACTACTATAATACTGCCCCTATGTACAAGAATATAACTACTATAATACTGCCCCTATGTACAAGAATATAACTACCATAATACTGCCCCCTATGTACAAGAATATAACTACTATAATACTGCCCCCTATGTACAAGAATATAACTACTATAATACTGCCCCCTATGTACAAGAATATAACGACTATAATACTGCCCCCTATGTGCAAGAATATAACTACTATAATACTGCCTCCTATGTACAAGAATATAACTACCATAATACTGCCCCCTATGTACAAGAATATAACTACTATAATACTGCCCCCTATGTACAAGAATATAACTACTATAATACTGCCCCCTATGTAGATGTAACTACTATAATACTGCCCCCTATGTACAAGAATATAACTACTATAATACTGCCCCCTATGTACAAGAATATAACTACTATAATACTGCCCCCTATGTACAAGAATATAACTACTATAATACTGCCCCCTATGTACAAGAATATAACTACTATAATACTGCCCCCTATGTACAAGAATATAACTACTATAATACTGCCCCCTATGTACAAGAATATAACTACTATAATACTGCCCCCTATGTACAAGAATATAACTACTGTAATACTGCCCCCTATGTACAAGAATATAACTACTATAATACTGCCCCCTATGTACAAGAATATAACTACTATAATACTGCCCCCTATGTACAAGAATATAACTACTTTAATACTGCCCCCTATGTAGATGTAACTACTATAATACTGCCCCCTATGTACAAGAATATAACTACTATAATACTGCCCCTATGTACAGGAATATAACTACTATAATACTGCCCCCTATGTACAGGAATATAACTACTATAATACTGCCCCTATGTACAGGAATATAACTACCATAATACTGCCCCCTATGTACAAGAATATAACTACTATAATACTGCCCCCTATGTACAAGAATATAACTACTATAATACTGCCCCCTATGTACAAGAATATAACTACTATAATACTGCCCCCTATGTACAAGAATATAACTACTATAATACTGCCCCCTATGTACAAGAATATAACTACTATAATACTGTCCCCTATGTACAAGAATATAACTACTATAATACTGCCTCCTATGTACAAGAATATAACTACTATAATACTGCCCCCTATGTACAAGAATATAACTACTATAATACTGCCCCCTATGTACAAGAATATAACTACTATAAAACTGCCCCCTATGTACAAGAATATAACTACTATAATACTGCCCCCTATGTACAGGAATATAACTACCATAATACTGCTCCTATGTACAAGAATATAACTACTATAATACGACCCCATATGTACAAGAATATAACTACCATAATACTGCTCCTATGTACAAGAATATAACTACTTTAATACTGCCCCCTATGTACAGGAATATAACTACTATAATACTGCCCCCTATGTACAAGAATATAACTACTATAATACTGTCCCCTATGTACAAGACTATAACTACTATAATACTGCACCTGTGTACAAGAATATAACTACTATAATACTGCTCCTATGTACAAGAATATAACTACTATAATACTGCCCCCTATGTACAAGAATATAACTACTATAATATTGCCCCCTATGTACAAGAATATAACTACTATAATACTGCCCTCTATGTACAAGAATATAACTACTATAATAGTGCCCCTATGTACAGGAATATAACTACTATAATACTGCTGCCTGATTATATTAGTATATGGATGTATGGTAAATGATTAGCAGTACTTCTACATGTCAGTGTTCTATGTATTTTTGTGTAAATGCATATCACCCCTTCTGCCTGGTTGCTCTCTGTGTGATGGATGGAGTCTTCTATTCCTGCAGGATTCGGCTGCTCATGTACTGGAGCACGCATGTGGCAGATGGCTGAGTGCTGACCACATTATTATTGCTCCAGATAGTCTAGAGGTGGAGGAGCCGAGCACCACAGCCCCTATGTATGAGATGTATGTGATGACTACTCCTGCACCTGGAGCCGTATATCACTATATATAACAAAATCTCCTGTTGTTCTTGTCACTAATACATTTACAACAAACATGGACTGAGCGGTTATAGTGTCATTAATAATAATAATAATAGGAATTTATTGCCCCAAAAAACTAAATTCATTTGTTGCATACAGCTCTCATAATATAAGGACATACCGTATATACTACCCTATGTAGTATAACCCAAAGCACCTAATTGTACCACAAAAACTGGGGAAACGTACTGACTTAATTATAAAACTAGGATAGAAAATGCAGTTGCTACTCTTTAATAAAATGTCCAGCAGCCTCCCCTCACTAATAACATGTCCAGCAGCCTCCCCTCACTAATGACATGTCCAGCAGCCTCCCCTCACTAATGACATGTCCAGCAGCCTCCCCCAACTAATGAAATGTCCAGCAGCCTTCCCTCACTAATGACATGTCCAGCAGCCTTCCCTCACTAATAAAATGTCCAGCAAAGCCCCTTATAATAATAAAATTTCCTTCAGAGCCACCGCATAATAAAAAAAAGTGTCCTTTGGGACCCCCTTAGTAATATATTTCCCAGTAGAGACCCCTCTTAATGAAGTGTCCAGCCGAGCCCCCTTAATAATCACATGTCCAACAGAGACAATCCTTAATTAACAAATAAAAGAGCCCCGATAATAATAAAGTGCCCAGCAAAGCTCTCCTTAATAAAGTGCCCAGTAGGGAGGCAGTATTATAGTAGTTATATTCTTGTACATAGGGGCAGTATTATAGTAGTTATATTCTTGTACATAGGGGCAGTATTATAGTAGTTATATTCTTGTACATAGGGGGCAGTATTATAGTAGTTATATTCTTGTACATAGGGGGCAGTATTATAGTAGTTATATTCTTGTACATAGGGGGCAGTATTATAGTAGTTATATTCTTGTACATAGGGGGCAGTATTATAGTAGTTATATTCTTGTACATAGGGGCAGTATTATAGTAGTTATATTCTTGTACATAGGGGGCAGTATTATAGTAGTTATATTCTTGTACATAGGGGGCAGTATTATAGTAGTTATATTCTTGTACATAGGGGCAGTATTATAGTAGTTATATTCCTGTACATAGGGGCAGTATTATAGTAGTTATATTCTTGTACATAGGGGGCAATTTTTATTAGTAAAAACAAACAAAAATTTACAATACATTCTTGTCAGAATGAAAAATAAAACAATTATTTAACAGAGATCAAACACATCAGCAAAATAATGAATTTAGAGTAACTTCAAATTAAAAAGTTCATCACTGGTAATAAGGGAAAAAAAGAAATAATCAGAATTCCATGACATATTATCCATCACTGTAGATTTATGTTCCTCCATAACTGAACATTCTCACTCTTTTTCCTGAACTCTAATGATCGGATCCACCTCAGCTCTGATAGTATCTGTGTGACTGCGGTCATGGGCTGGAAGGACTCATTATGGACGGACACTCTGGTCCTGGTGTGCCAGTGGTAGTACTTAGTTACCGTGATGATCAGGTACATGGTCCCCCTGTCGATGCCGGCTGCCTGTGTTGTCACCCCATAGATTATGTCCGGGTAGGTCAGAGACTGCAGTCTTGGTATCCTAAGCCTGCGGGACACCTCCTGCCATATCCGTCTCCCTCCCTGGCACTCGGTAATGAAGTGCTGCATCGTCTCCTCCTGCTGACAACCCAAGGGGCACATACTGTCTGAGACACTTAAAAACTTTAAATTACCCCTAACAAAAACCTTCCCGTGCAGTGATAGCCAAGCAATGTCGAATAGTTTTGCAGGAAGCCTAGGACTATTGAGGAGCTTCAGACTTTTCTGCAATGTGGCCGTTGTGCAGTCCCTCAGAGCTGGCTGTAAAGTATAAAAGGTCCTACAGACACTGGTGTAAAGGTCCTTCCTGGTCTTACTCTCCAGATAGGTCTTATTTATCCTCCACTTTTTCACACACCTGAGACCATACTCCAGATACTGGGGGAGGAAGCCAGGAGTCCATCGGCCCCTCTTGAGACTGCCGCCTCGCACCCAAGACTCTGCAAAAGGCAATATCCAGTCCCTGACACTACTTACCCACAGGAGACCATTGTTTGAGCCCAGGCTTCCAAAATTAACTTTCAGAAACATGGAGTCAAAAAAGACCCTTGGATTTAACATATCCAGCCCACCCTCTCTCCTCTGCAGGTAGGTAATCCCTCTTTTTACTGGGTTCAACCTGTTCCCCCATAAAAGTTGGAAGAACAGGCTAAAGAGCCTAGCGGAGAAAGATTCTGGCAAAGGAAATACGACAGAGACGTAGAGGAAGACAGGGACCAGGTAAATCTTCATCAGAGTAACCCTTTCTCTATAGGTCAGCCTCCAGTTCTTCCATCGCTGAACCTTTGCATTTCCGGCTTCCAACTTCTCTTCCCAATTTAGTTTGGCATTATCTTCCCTCCCGAATTTAACTCCAAGGATCTTAATATGGGTGGAGGCCTTGGCGAACTGCGGTAGATCAAAGCCAGGAGCAGTATCCAATGTCCAGAAAGCTTGACTCTTCTCAAGGTTGACCAGAGACCCGGAGGCCTCGGAGTAACTTCTGATGGCTGCAGACAACATCTCCACCTCACGAGGTTCAGATATCACCACAGTCACATCATCCGCGTAGGCGACTACCTTCAAAGGCAAGCAATGGGGGACCGGCACCCCCTGAAAATCACACCGCTGCAGTGATCGCAGAAACAAGTCTATGGCAAACACATACAGCAGTGGACTCAGGGGACAGCCTTGTCGCACCCCGGCCTCTACTTCAAAAGTGTCCCCCTGCCAACCATTAATCAGAGGAAAGCTCTTCGCCTCTCTATATAAAGTTCTCAGCCAATCTATAAATTGTCCCGGAATACCGTACTTTGACAAAGTGGCCCATAGATAATCGTGATCAACCCTGTCAAAGGCTTTAGCCTGGTCCAGACCTACAACATATCTCCCACACCTCAGAGCTTTACATCTCTCAAACATCTCTCTTATGGAGATGACTGCTCCAGAGATGTTCCGCCCTCTTGCTGTGCCGTACTGAGAGCCTGCCAACAGTGCCGGGGACAAACAGACTAACCTAGAAAACAGAATTTTTGCCAAAATCTTCCGGTCAACATTCAAGAGGGCGATCGGCCTCCAGTTCTTGATGTCACTAGGCTCCTTACCTTTGGACAGCAGAATAAGGGAGGACACTCTCATGGATGGAGGCATCAGGTGATTCTCTAGACAATTAGTAAACACATCCACAAGGATCGGGGCCAAGAGGTCTCTAAACTTCTTATAGAATTCACATGTTATTCCATCAGGACCTGGTGCCTTCTTCAGATGTAACTTATCAATGGCCTCTTTAACCTCCTCCTCTGTTATTCCTGCTGTCAAAGGAGAAAAGTCCAAATCTTTAGTGTCAGGACCTGGAGTTGCCTCCAAGAATTGAGCCATTTTCTCTTTATCCAAAACCTTCTTCTGAAATAACTCAGCATAGTAGGATCTCACCACCCCCAGGATACCCTCCCGAGATTCCTGTAAAACTCCCTGGGAGTCAGTGAGACCTGTGATCGAATTTTTTGCCACACGTTCCCGGCAATTTTCATATGGATCTGGAACCCCCAGAGTCCCGTAATCCCGTTCTACAACAAGAGACGTGTAGCGGCTGTACTGATACTGCTTTATCTCAGATTTCAGTCGGTCAATCTTTTGTTTGTCCCCCCCTCCCGCCGAATACAGTGACTCCAATTCTCTCCGCAGCCTGAGATACTGGCTGTACTTACTCTTACCCTTCTTCACTGACAGTCTCTTTAAGAGGGACCTGATCTCCTCCTTGACGTTCTCCCACCAGTCAGATATGTTGTCATAGAAGTCTACTCTCTGGAGCTGGTCCTGAAAAAGGGAGTAAACACAATTCTGGACATAGGCATCATCCAGGATGCTGGAATTGAGCCTCCATAACCCCCGACCAATGTCCGAGCGGTTAGAGGCTCCCATACAAAAAAATAACGCCAGGTGATCAGAATATGGAACAACTCTCTCGCTCATCCCACTAACAGTCTCCGAGGGACTCACAAACGCCATATCTATCCTACTGCTCCTGTCAGCACATGTGTAGGTGTACTTGGGTTTCCTGCCACCCAGGGTAAACACATCACATAAATGGGCCTGTGATACGATGTTCTGTAGGACTTTGGAGTCTCTGACCACTGCTCTGCCCGAGGACCTGTCACCCGATGTCAAAGTAACATTAAAGTCACCCGCCATTATCACAGGGATTGAGGTAAATAGATATTGTTTTACCTCATTGAACAGCTGGATTCTCTCTGTCACTGTCTGTGGGCCATAGATGTTGATCAGCCGGAGCCGCCTACCATGGATGGTCACCTCTAGCACCAGGCACCTCCCCATAGCGACCTCCGTCAGCCTGTGCACCGTCACGTCTGTGGTGTTAAACAGTATGGCGACCCCGGCGTACGGCTCCACAGCCAGTGACCAGTAAGAAGGACCAGACCGCCACTCACGCTCAGCCTCACGGAGATGCCCTAAGGTGGTCAGACGGGTCTCCTGCAGGAAGATGACATCAGCGTCCAGATATCTCAGGTGGTCATACACGGCGTGTCTGGTCCTTCTTACTTTAATACTGTTAACATTGCTAGAAGCAACTCTTAGAGAGAATCCAGCCATTACAATGATAAAGAGCAGAGCAGCGACCCCCATCATCATGAGTCAGAGTCAGATTCCCTCTGCCTACCACCAGTCTCCATGTCTGACAGGGGGTCTCCAGCTTCAGAAGAAGGCGGCTTCTTTTTTGTCGGAGGGTCTTCTGTATCCCCGTCACACTCATTATCGATGCGTTCTAACTCACGCTCAAAATCTCCATCTGACTCTGATAAGACATCATATCTATTTGAAAGGACCATGACCCCGGCATCACCACTGGATTTTTTCATGGTCTTAGACCCTGCACCATACTCTGTCTCAGGCTTACGTGAGGATTTGTCTTTTTTCTTTCTTTTGTTCTTTTTGGCCTCCTCATATTCGGTAGTAGATGTTATAGAGGCTGCTGCCTGAGGCTGGTCCTGAGTGACAACCTCCATATTCTGCTGAGTGCGGACTGCTCTCTGAGGTTCTGGCGCAGTATCACCTGACCCCTGCTGTACCTCCTGCCTAGTTAGTATTAGACCTGACATCAAGGCCTCCTCCTCTAAGGCGTCTGCCTCCTGCACCATCTCATCATCTGAGAAGTCCCTGGCGATGTTATGCCAGGCCTCAGGGCAATCCTTGTGTGGGTGGCCCATCTCTCCACAGAGGTTGCATCTGACCATCTCACAGGTGGCACTGAGATGGCCGACCTCCCCGCACAGGTTACACTTTACTACTGTGCATACTTTGGCCACGTGACCGATCTTACCGCATCTAAAACACTTTCTCGGCTGCCCGGGATAGAAGCAGACGCCTTTCTCTCTGCCTATGAAGAAGCTGTTGGGGAGGTGCAGGGTGATGTTATTATACTGGCGTAACTTCACCAGAACCTTCCACCCTCCAGTCCAGATACCGTCGGCGTCTCTATTCTTGGTGAGGTCTGACACAAGATCACAATGGCGCCTGAGCCACACCAGAATATCCTGAGGGGGAACAGACTCATTCCAAAAGATGACATTAACCACCACAGTACCTGGCCTGGATATGGGGACAAACGTGAACTTACACCAGCCATCGGTGTCCCCGAACCGGGGGAGTTTATCCCAGAACCTGTCCAGACTAGACATGAGCTTAAAGCTGACATCATAGCCCTGTCTGTCTGGAAGGTTGATGACCGCCAGGATATCATCAGGCGTGAACCCCATCTGGCGGCACAGGAGATCTCGCACCACAAACCTCCTGTCTGGGAGATCTTCCTTAGCGCCCCTGTTTCTAAAACGCACCACGTTCCTCCTCTTAAACGCCTGCCCGGAGTATTGTGCACTGGAGGTAAAGGAGGGAGCGCCGCGGCTCCAGGCATTTCTAGGAGGCTCTTGACGGGGTTCACTCTGGCTATTAGGGGGAGGGTCTAATCTAGGGGGATCTGACTTATTTGGGGGGCTTGATGTTAGAGCGGGGAAATCACATACATCATCCTGTACAACCCCCTGCGCCCCATCCACCTCTATGCTATTATTAGATGGTTGCATATCCCAGACAGACTGAGGGTCCCCTCCATCCCCCAACCCCTCAGGTTCATCAGAATGTCCCCCAGTCTCGGTCACAGCAGCACAGATCTCCTGGGACAGTGCATCAGTCTGACACACAGAGGAAAATGCTTTGTCTTGCTGCTGTGCAGTCACTGCTGGGACTTGTTGTACCACATCCTCGTGCTCTTCCTCAGCGACTGCTGCAGAGGTCTGCGGCTGATCCTGCGACTGTCCCTTTTGGAAGGAGAAACTAGCGGGTTTCAGTACAGGTGTCGTAACACGGGGGCGCATCTGGGATCTTGGGTCTGGAGTCACAGCTCTGCCTCTGCTGTGAGAAGCGCTCCCTATTCTGATATGTCTCAGCCAGGGGTCCCATCTTCTCCAGAACACAGTCCATGTCCCTCACCACCTGTGCCAGCTCTATGCTCAGTGAGTGCAGCTTGGTATCATACAGTCTCTTACTCTCTGGATGTGCAGTTTTCAGGTTATACATACAGTCTATCTGCATCTGCAGCATTTCCTTATGGTGGCTAAGCTCCCCCATCCTCCTTACCAGTCCTGGGATCTCCTCTGCTAGCCTCAGCTCAGGCGCTCGTGCCGTCTCCTTCCCCTGCTGTGCTGGTCGGGGTGCTGCTCCAGGTGGTCTAGGAGCACCCGTCTCCTTTGCAGCTCCAGTCTTTCTGTCTGCAGTGGCAGAGCTTGAGGCCTGTTCACACTGTGCAGGGACACTCAGCGGCTTAGCTGTAGATCTTGTGCGGCCTGTGCAGGCCATGCTGGACACCACATCCTTCTGCAGTAAGTTCTCTTGCAGGGTTTGTCTCTCCAGGGACGTTCTTCTCTGTCTGGGTGCAGGAGTGGGGGGCTGTGCACCTGCTGCTCGTCCTGCACTCACCACCTGTGCTGCTCCATGCTGGCCGGGCCTGGGACTCACTTCCTTCATTGCTTCACTCACTTTGTTTTCTTGTATCTTCTTTACAACAACCATATTCTGTTGACTTTCTTCCTTACAAACGACTCTGGGATTTCCATCCCTTGTAGAAATTGTATGGGAGTTTTCTCCCGGTGTAGGCCTGGAAGCCTGGGCCTTGCTTGGGGAATCTCCCCACCCAGGGTGGCCCCGCCCTGGGCTCGCTCCAGACATCAGGAGACTCAGGAGCTCAGCTCTAACACAACCTCCCAGCAAGGGGGCAGTATTATAGTAGTTGTATCCTTGTACATAGGGGGCAGTATTATAGTAGTTATATTCTTGTACATAGGGGGCAGTATTATAGTAGTTATATTCTTGTACATAGGGGGCAGTATTATAGTAGTTATATTCTTGTACATAGGGGGCAGTATTATAGTAGTTATATTCCTGTACATAGGGGGCAGTATTATAGTAGTTATATTCTTGTACATAGGGGGCAGTATTATAGTAGTTATATTCTTGTACATAGGGGGCAGTATTATAGTAGTTATATTCTTGTACATAGGGGGCAGTATTATAGTAGTTATATTCTTGTACATAGGGGACAGTATTATAGTAGTTATATTCTTGTACATAGGGGACAGTATTATAGTAGTTATATTCTTGTACATAGGGGGCAGTATTATAGTAGTTATATTCTTGTACATAGGGGGCAGTATTACAGTAGTTATATTCTTGTACATAGGGGGCAGTATTATAGTAGTTATATTCTTGTACATAGGGGGCAGTATTATAGTAGTTATATTCTTGTACATAGGGGGCAGTATTATAGTAGTTATATTCTTGTACATAGGGGGCAGTATTATAGTAGTTATATTCTTGTACATAGGGGACAGTATTATAGTAGTTATATTCTTGTACATAGGGGGCAGTATTATAGTAGTTATATTCTTGTACATAGGGGGCAGTATTATAGTAGTTATATTCTTGTACATAGGGGGCAGTATTATAGTAGTTATATTCTTGTACATAGGGGGCAGTATTATAGTAGTTATATTCTTGTACATAGGGGACAGTATTATAGTAGTTATATTCTTGTACATAGGGGACAGTATTATAGTAGTTATATTCTTGTACATAGGGGGCAGTATTATAGTAGTTATATTCTTGTACATAGGGGGCAGTATTACAGTAGTTATATTCTTGTACATAGGGGGCAGTATTATAGTAGTTATATTCTTGTACATAGGAGCCAGTATTATAGTAGTTATATTCCTGTACATAGGGGGCAGTATTATAGTAGTTATATTCTTGTACATAGGGGGCAGTATTACAGTAGTTATATTCTTGTACATAGGGGGCAGTATTATAGTAGTTATATTCTTGTACATAGGGGGCAGTATTACAGTAGTTATATTCTTGCACATAGGGGGCAGTATTATAGTAGTTATATTCTTGTACATAGGATGCAGTATTATAGTAGTTATATTCTTGTACATAGGGGGCAGTATTATAGTAGGTATATTCTTGTACATAGGGGGCAGTATTATAGTAGTTATATTCTTGTACATAGGAGCCAGTATTATAGTAGTTATATTCTTGTACATAGGGGGCAGTATTATAGTAGTTATATTCCTGTACATAGGGGGCAGTATTATAGTAGTTATATTCTTGTACATAGCGGGCAGTATTATAGTAGTTATATTCTTGTACATAGGAGGCAGTATTATAGCAGTTATATTCTTGTACATAGAGGGCAGTATTATAGCAGTTATATTCTTGTACATAGAGGGCAGTATTATCGTAGTTCTATTCCTGTACATAGGGGGCAGTATTATCGTAGTTCTATTCCTGTACATAGGGGGCAGTATTATCGTAGTTCTATTCCTGTACATAGGGGGTAGTATTATAGTAGTTATATTCTTGTACATAGGGGGCTGTATTATAGTAGTTATATTCTTGTACATAGGGGGCAGTATTATAGTAGTTATATTCCTGTACATAGGGGGCAGTATTATAGTAGTTATATTCCTGTACATAGGGGGCAGTATTATAGTAGTTATATTCCTGTACATAGGGGGCAGTATTATAGTAGTTATATTCTTGTACATAGGAGGCAGTATTATAGTAGTTATATTCTTGTACATAGGGGGCAGTATTATAGTAGTTATATTCTTGTACATAGGGGCAGTATTATAGTAGTTATATTCTTGTACATAGAGGGCAGTATTATAGCAGTTATATTCTTGTACATAGAGGGCAGTATTATCGTAGTTCTATTCATGTACATAGGGGGCAGTATTATCGTAGTTCTATTCCTGTACATAGGGGGCAGTATTATCGTAGTTCTATTCCTGTACATAGGGGGTAGTATTATAGTAGTTATATTCTTGTACATAGGGGGCAGTATTATAGTAGTTATATTCTTGTACATAGGGGGCAGTATTATAGTAGTTATATTCCTGTACATAGGGGGCAGTATTAAGAAAAGTAGAGAGAGACCAGCGCTTCTGGAGACACGTGTGATATAAATTGGTAGATATTCTTTATTCATTCCTTTAAAAGCTTGAATCACGGCAGACAGTGCACAACAATAGGATACACGGGATAAAAACCAACGCGTTTCGCTCAGATGAGCTTAGTCATGGATACCTAAGGGGGCAGTATTATAGTAGTTATATTCCTGTACATAGGGGGCAGTATTATAGTAGTTATATTCCTGTACATAGGGGGCAGTATTATAGTAGTTATATTCTTGTACATAGGAGGCAGTATTATAGTAGTTATATTCTTGTACATAGGGGGCAGTATTATAGTAGTTATATTCTTGTACATAGGGGCAGTATTATAGTAGTTATATTCTTGTACATAGGGGGCAGTATTATAGTAGTTATATTCCTGTACATAGGGGGTAGTATTATAGTAGTTATATTCTTGTACATAGGGGGCAGTATTATAGTAGTTATATTCTTGTACATAGGGGGCAGTATTATAGTAGTTATATTCTTGTACATAGGAGGCAGTATTATAGTAGTTATATTCTTGTACATAGGGGGCAGTATTATAGTAGTTATATTCTTGTACATAGGGGGCAGTATTATAGTAGTTATTCTTGTACATAGGGGGCAGTATTATAGTAGTTATATTCTTGTACATAGGGGGCAGTATTATAGTAGTTATATTCCTGTACATAGGGATGCAGTATTATAGTAGTTATATTCTTGTACATAGGGGGCAGTATTATAGTAGTTATATTCCTGTACATAGGGGGCAGTATTATAGTAGTTATATTCTTGTACATAGGGGGCAGTATTATAGTAGTTATATTCCTGTACATATGGGGCAGTATTATAGTAGTTATATTCTTGTACATAGGGGGCAGTATTATAGTAGTTATATTCTTGTACATAGGGGCAGTATTATAGTAGTTATATTCTTGTACATAGGGGGCAGTATTATAGTAGTTATATTCTTGTACATAGGGGACAGTATTATAGTAGTTATATTCTTGTACATAGGGGGCAGTATTATAGTAGTTATATTCTCGTACATAGGGGGCAGTATTATAGTAGTTATATTCTTGTACATAGGGGGCAGTATTATAGTAGTTATATTCCTGTACATAGGGGGCAGTATTATAGTAGTTATATTCTGGTACATAGGGGGCAGTATTATAGCAGTTATATTCTTGTACATAGGGGCAGTATTATAGTAGTTATATTCTTGTACATAGGGGGCAGTATTATAGTAGTTATATTCCTGTACATAGGGGGCAGTATTATAGTAGTTATATTCTTGTACATAGGGGGCAGTATTATAGTAGTTATATTCCTGTACATAGGGGGCAGTATTATAGTAGTTATATTCTTGTACATAGGGGGCAGTATTATAGTAGTTATATTCTTGTACATAGGGAGCAGTATTATAGTAGTTATATTCTTGTACATAGGGGGCAGTATTATAGTACATAATGTGGGAATTTTTATTCCCATCATCCATCTACCTACCCCCATATTTGGCCATGTGACCTTCAGATTGCAGTTCCCAAAAATGTCCAAATAATGATCCTTTATTCTAGGAAGTGACGGTCAAACTTCTCAGATTGCACTCACGGGTCCTTTTATTGGATTAATGCTTTGGGAATACACTGAAACAACAACTGATGGATGACACTCAGGAGACGGGGAACCAGTGGCCTGTAGATGGATTCTATTCTGGTTTATTTCAGTATCTAGTGTCCAATGTGATAACATATGGAAGATTATCAAATTATTTTTTCCCAATAATATCCCGCCTGTCCTGTCCAGTGCTCCAAGCTCTGGTATTAACATAGAACTCAACCATCAATGACTATTAAATGGCCAAATTCAGCCAGATACACTCCACAGCATGTATACATGTTAAGCAGGTTAACTTCCACCTAGTGTTAAATATACAGTGTACAGCTCCACCTAGTGGTGTCTTTTGATACAGTACATAGAACACTCCTGAGCTCCTCTTAGTGGTGGCTGTATATACAGCATGCAGTAATCTCCTGAGCTCCCCCTAGTGATGGCTTTATAAACAGTATGTAGTCATTTACTGAGCTCCTCCTAGTGGTGGCTGTATATACAGTATGTAGTAATCTCTTGAGCTCCTCATAGTGGTGGCTGTATATACAGTATGTAGTAATCTCCTGAGCTCCCCTAGTGGTGGCTGTATATACAGTATGTAGTAATCTCCTGAGCTCCCACTAGTGGTGGCTGTATATACAGTATGTAGTAATCTCCTGAGCTCCTCCTAGTGGTGGCTGTATATACAGTATGTAGTAATCTCCCGAGTTCCTCCTAGTGGTGGCTGTATATACAGTATATAGTAATCTCCTGAGCTCCTCCCAGTGGTGGCTGTATATACAGTATGTAGTAATCTCCTGAGCTCCCCCTAGTGGTGGTGTATATACAGTATGTAGTAATCTCCTGAGCTCCTCCTAGTGGTGGCTGTATATACAGTATATAGTAATCTCCTGAGCTCCCCCTAGTGGTGGCTGTATATACAGTATGTAGTAATCTCCTGAGCTCCTCCTAGTGGTGGCTGTATATACAGTATGTAGTAATCTCCTGAGCTCCTCCTAGTGGTGGCTGTATATACAGTATGTAGTAATCTCCTGAGCTCCTCCTAGTGGTGGCTGTATATACAGTATGTAGTAATCTCCTGAGCTCCTCCTAGTGGTGGCTGTATATACAGTATGTATTAATCTCCTGAGCTCCCACTAGTGGTGGCTGTATATACAGTATGTAGTAATCTCCTGAGCTCCCCCTAGTGGTGGCTGTATATACAGTATGTAGTAATCTCCTGAGCTCTTCCTAGTGGTGGCTGTATATACAGTATGTAGTAATCTCCTGAGCTCCTCCTAGTGGTGGTGTATATACAGTATGTAGTAATCTCCTGGGCTCCTCCTAGTGGTGGCTGTATATACAGTATGTGGTAATCTCCTGAGCTTCTCCTAGTGGTGGCTGCATATTCAGTAAGTAGTAATCTCCTGAGCTTCTCCTAGTGGTGGCTGCATATACAGTATGTAGTAATCTCCTGAGCTCCTCCTAGTGGTGATGTATATACAGTATGTAGTAATCTCCTGAGCTCCTCCTAGTGGTGGCTGTATATACTGTATGTGGTAATCTCCTGAGCTTCTCCTAGTGGTGGCTGTATATTCAGTATGTAGTAATCTCCTGAGCTTCTCCTAGTGGTGGCTGTATATACAGCATATAGTAATCTCCTGAGCTCCTCCTAGTGGTGGCTGCATATACAGTATGTAGTAATCTCCTGAGCTCCTCCTAGTGGTGGTGTATATACAGTATGTAGTAATCTCCTGAGCTCCTCCTAGTGGTGGCTGTATATACAGTATGTGGTAATCTCCTGAGCTTCTTCTAGTGGTGGCTGCATATTCAGTAAGTAGTAATCTCCTGAGCTTCTCCTAGTGGTGGCTGCATATACAGTATGTAGTAATCTCCTGAGCTCCTCCTAGTGGTGGCTGTATATACAGTATGTAGTAATCTCCTGAGCTCCTCCTAGTGGTGATGTATATACAGTATGTAGTAATCTCCTGAGCTCCTCCTAGTGGTGATGTATATACAGTATGTAGTAATCTCCTGAGCTCCTCCTAGTGGTGATGTATATACAGTATGTAGTAATCTCCTGAGCTCCTCCTAGTGGTGGCTGTATATACTGTATGTGGTAATCTCCTGAGCTTCTCCTAGTGGTGGCTGTATATTCAGTATGTGGTAATCTCCTGAGCTTCTCCTAGTGGTGGCTGTATATTCAGTATGTAGTAATCTCCTGAGCTTCTCCTAGTGGTGGCTGTATATACAGCATATAGTAATCTCCTGAGCTCCTCCTAGTGGTGGCTGCATATACAGTATGTAGTAATCTCCTGAGCTCCTCCTAGTGGTGGCTGTATATACAGAAAATAGTAATCTCCTGAACTCCATATAGTGGTGGCTGTTGTATAAATAGTATGTGGTAATCTCTGGAGCTCCTCCTAGTGGTGAGTGCTTTTATACATAACATCATTTAATTCTATAAGTCTTTAAAGTAAAGTTTTTATCATATACACTAAATCTCTTTAGTGTGCCCAATAAGTAATTTGGGAAATTGACTGCAATGATGTGAGATAGGTGTATGCATAGGATACAGCAGAGGATTAGAGTACAGGTAGCTGTGGGTACACACTGGATTTAGGACCCGACTGTCCTATAAAATATGCACCCAATGACATTTGGGCAATTGGTAATTCATAGTCCTTCATGTTTAGTGACAGACGATGTAAAGGGTTAATTAGAGGACTGTCTGTACACAGGATGAGCGCCGCTCTCACATAGCAACAGTAACCTCAGAGGTTGTCATGCAGCAGAGATATTGCGCTATAGTCAATAGTGATTAGATGTCAGAGGGTCGCCAGCTCCTATATAATCAGCTTATAGGGTCACATAATACGAGGTGGGACCACCCGGGCCTGTCCTGCTCTTCAAGTAATGTGGATGAGGACAGACGCTGAGACAGCTACTATATGCCCTATACTGTATGTATGTATATTGTATACATTCTCTGTACATACTCTATACACATAATATACTACTTTATACCAGCAATATATAGACTGTATGGAGCAGTGATGGCAAACCTTTTAAAGACAAAGTGCCCAAAACCTACTGTCAAAACTGTGAATTGGGTCAGGTTCAGGCTTCTGTGCTTGTAACCACACCGAGAGCTGCCTGTGATTGATAGCTCCTACTCAGGATCTTTCCTTGGGAAAGCTGGGTGTGGGTTTGAGCTTGTTCTGTCTGCAGCTGTGGCTTGAGTGATGGACAGCTGAACCAGTCAGTTGCTGGGGGCGGTGTCCATTGCTTCCTTACATTCTGCCCAGTTCCTTCAGAAGGAGCTGGTTATTCAGAGTGTTATTGCTTTGCTTACCAACCATTCTATTGCTATATGATTCTGTACCTTTGCCGCCATCTTGGTTTTGACCCGTTTTTTCCCGACTCTGCTTGTTTTTCTGTATCTGTTTGTTCCTCAGTATCGTGTACCTCCCAGTGTGACCCTGCTTTCCCTGTCTTAGAGTTGTGTGGATTTTCTTTGTACCAGTGTGAACACTGGTCTATATGAGTATTCCAGTTACCTGTCCAATCCAGTAGCTGCCAGACGAGGTAAGTCTTCCCTTTCACCTTGTAGGGTCACTCAGGGACTGTCAGTTAGGTTCCTGATAGCGAGTTCACCCTTGTCAGGGCGGCTTATCTGCTGCAGGCAGGGCAGGGACTTTACAGGGTGAGTTTGCCACCACTTACCCAGTCTGACAGCTGTGGTGGCACTATTGCTGGACGGGTTCGTTACACCTATCCGTCACAAAGTGCCGACAGCAAAAGGGAGAATCCCAGGGCCCGGAGCAGGAGCTCCAAGGATAATCTGACCATGTAGACTACCTGAATATATAATTTTCATACTATATACAACTTGTACATATGTTGTACACTAGTATATACATTTTTGCAGAAGTGTGTCGCACGCCCTATGTTAAAGGGGCACCGAAAAAAAATTTGGTGGACTCAGAGCAGTGCAGGGGGCGTCTGATTCATGAAGAACAGGCGCCAGTATTCAATGATCTGCCACCCCCAGCACACTACACAGGACACTGCACATATCACAGATTGTACTACTTTTCATATGACCCATAAACTTGTGATGCAGCCAATGAAATGACTGATAACAGAGAACAATAGATGCCAGCCTCACCCCAGCCTGAAGTGGCTAATAACAGGGAGCTATAGATTCTATTAACCTGACCCTCTGTCATACTCCCCAGGGAGCAATATCTTGTAAAGCACATGGAAAGCAAATGCAACACCCCTGCCGATGCATAGGCAGGCTGGTAGTTGCGAATTGCGCCCTCTCCAGGTCAGGAGCTGTTAGGTACGTTCTAGAACCTGGGTATTGTGTAATTGCAGCTGTAGATTTTGCCTAGCAAGGCATCAGTTAACTGGTGTATGTAATTATCCAATGATGTGGCTGTTATATCAGCTGGAGTGTTATTGGAGATGTGCTACCACCTGACCAGGGGAGTATAAAAAAATCCCTGCTGGGTGAGAGCACATGGTCTTAGCTGGTCTGTTCTTTATTGAGAGTGAGCAGCACACCTTCAGTGCTGCCTCAGCCATCAATCCCAGGGACCTCTAGTGCCTCAGCCCTACTGCCTGGCACACAGGGCAAGTCCGGAGACTTAAGCCCAGAACTGCAGCTTCCACCACTTGGACTCAGTTCCATCTGAACCAGCCCAGCCTGTATCTACTACCAGACTCTGTGCACTTTTCCTGCGGACCAACTCTCCATGACCCTTCCAACATAAAGAATCTGCTGTTACCCTTTTCTGGCCATTGTCTGCTGTTCAATAAAGAACTGTAAATTGATTTGCACAACGTTGTCTCTGTCTGATCCCTGGATATGGCTGTTTACCACTACGGCTTCCCCATCCTTTCCCCCGGGACATATCTTACAGACACTTAGGGGTTGCCCCAGAGAGAACCAGTACATCAGCCTCTCCCTCCATATTTCTTGCACACTTCCCCTGCTGGAGACCTGCCAGGCTGTAGAACAGCCCTCTGGTCCCAATACCAAGCACCGTGACATCAGCGCGCCCAAGACCGCAATCGCCAGCCACTCCGGTATTCTGGGCTCTGGCTGCCTCCAGGCCCCAAGAAAAGGCTAAGCCCCGGTGAGGGATGTTGCGCAGACAACCCCTTTAAATGCAGCCCCCAGTTACATTCTTCATCCAGAGATTCGTGAAACTTGATTATAACACAAGCGGCCGTGATTCAGCAGATTCTGCACAACTCAAAAAATTCACTATCTACTCCTCCAGGAAACATTCAGGATCTGAGACTGGAGGAAACAGGAAAATATGGATAATAATAATAACGATAATAAAACTTGCTGTTATTGCCTAAAGCTTCTCACAGCAGAAGGTTTGTTTCAATTGTCCAGGTTGATACACGTTACTTGCACTGATACATTGTACCAAACTCTCTGGACCGGAGAAAGATTTGCGCTGCTGATATTTTATGCTCACAGAGGATCTTCACTGGACACAACTGTAGCAAACCTCCAACTATAAAACATATTGGACCAGGATGAATTTTCATATTCTGGAAGAGAACAAGAATATTTTTCATTTACTAACAGCAAGCAGAGATCTTAGGTGAAAAATTAAAAGTCTGTTGCCATCTTATATACAGAACCCAAGGTCATTGGAACTGCAGAGAAACCTGTACAGGCAGTCCCCGGGTTACATACAAGATAGGGTCTGTAGGTTTGTTCTTAAGTTGAATTTGTATGTAAGTCGGAACTGTATTTTTTATCATTGTAACCCCAGACAGAATTTTTTTGGTCTCTGTGATAATTGGATTTTAAAAATGTTGGGTTGTCATAAGAATCAGGAGTAACAATAAAGCTTCATTACAGACGCCTGTGTTACCTGTTACGGCTGATTATTGTAGCCTAGGGCTAAAGTACAGTAAATTACCAACATCCAGAGGTCCGTTTGTAACTAGGGGTCGTCTGTAAGTCGGGTGTTCTTAAGTAGGGGACCGCCTGTATAATGGTCTCTAGTGCTTACAGGGTAACAGGATGGGTTAATAAAGCGAGAGTTAAAGCTGCATTATGGGAGTGCGATAGATCTGCCTAAAAGGATGGGTTTAAGAGTATGTTTTAAACTTTGGAGGGTGGGTATTAGTCTGATAGACCAGGAAAGGGCATTCCAGAGAATTGGTGCAGCTCGAGAGAAGTCTTAGGAACATGAGTGGAAGACTAAAAATTAAGTGAGAGAATATTTTAAATAAACAAAGAGCACGGGTTGGGTAGAGGTTATATGTCCAACCAGTGGGACCACCGGCAATCACAACTACTGGGGTCCTTTGTACATCCGTGTGGATGGAGAAGTACATAGATTGCCAGGGATCTTTCATTCCCATGAAATCGATAAATAGATTATCCCCCTTCATTTATTGTAGGGAGCTCCCCCAACTATCAGATATTTTTTCCTTTATCTTATGTATATTGGAAAACAAGTGACATTTGTGAGACACCCCCTTTAATCACTGAGTTCTTTAAAGGGGTTCTCCAGTGACATTCAAGTTAGCCCCTATCTGAAGGCTGATTGGGGGTCTCAGTGATGGGACCACCATAGATAACAAAAACGGGGTCCGTTGTACCCCCAATGTACACATGCACCGGCTGCTTCATTCATCTCTATGGTGCTGACGGAGATTGCCATCAGCACCATAGAGATTAATAGAGCACATGCACGCCCGCTGCTGCTCTTGTGATCCATGACTGCTTAGCAAATCAGCCCCAATCCTGTCGATCCAATCCTTATGACTTACAGTATGTGACAGCAAGCAGATATTTTGTAACTGAAACATTTTGGTTTTGACCCTAGTGAATGAAATTCCATCCTGATCCGTTTGTTACAATGTATCGGCTTTAGACCTTCCACATCAGCAGCACAAATCTCTCCTGTCCTGATAGTTTGTTACAATGGGGCAGATTTACTTACCCGGTCCATTCGCGATCCAGCGGCGC
Source organism: Engystomops pustulosus (assembly GCF_040894005.1). Classification (NCBI taxonomy): domain Eukaryota; kingdom Metazoa; phylum Chordata; class Amphibia; order Anura; family Leptodactylidae; genus Engystomops; species Engystomops pustulosus. The sequence continues at coordinate 19,866,965 of NC_092412.1, read as the reverse complement.
GTTCTCTGCGGTGGATTCGGGTCTGGCCGGGATTCACTAAGGTAGTTCCTCCGCTGTCCACCAGGTGGCGCTGCTGCACTGAAGTCCGCTGAAATGCACTCAAGTTCACCGGCCTATTCCTGGTGAAGGAATCACCACAAAAATCCCGGCCGGACCTGAATCCAGTGCAGAGAATGCGCCGCTGGATCGCGAATGGACCGGGTAAGTAAATCTGCCCCAATGTATCAGTGAAGGTCCATAAACCTCATTGAGAAACTTTATCCTTCACAGTAGTTCCTGGATCTGCTATGGTTACTACAAGTCATGACTAGCCCCAGTGTAATCAGTATATCCTCTCTGTATACTTCCCACAGTATATAGTATATATCAGCACCACCATGCTGGACAGCGGCACCAAGCACAGAGATGGTGGAAATTGTCCTCCAGGTTTCCACCTTTCCTGTCAATCAGATTCTGACAATGGAGGAGAGACTTCTTCTGGATCTTGGTTCCTCTATGACAGTGATGGCTAACCTATGGCACTGGTGCCAGAGGTGGCACTCAGAGCCCTTTCTGTGGGCACTCAGGCCATCACCAGAGATGACTCCAGTTATATTCCTGCAGTCCCAGACAGCCCAGGACTTGCTGTGCACAGAGCTATTTTACAGTGACAGCTCTACCTGGGACTATTTTCTGCTTTATTGGTGTCCTCAGGTGCTGGTATCAATGAAAACTGTGACAGAGAAGGGAGTATAAATCACAAATTACATTTCTGTGTTGGCACTTTGCGATAAATAAACGGGTCTTTGTTGTAGTTTGGGCACTCGGCCTCTAAAAGGTTTGCCATCACTGCTCTATGATGATATGACCAGGAGGTGAATCTTCTAGATTTTGGGGTTAGAGTTTAACCAAGACACAAGGTAGATGCAGATTCTAAATAATATCCCAGGGATTTGGAACCATATGAAAGGATAAGATGGTTTTCTTATATGAGGAAACATTGGGCTTGTATGCAATGACATGACTTAATAAAAGGGGAAGTGAATATGTGCAGTAAATGTTACTTACTTTATATAGACTGAATCTGTGTACACGGAAGGACTGAGCTGAGAAGACCCCTGCTGTGATATGTGCTCCCTAAATACAATTTATTGACCCTAAAACAAGTGTCATGGCAATACCCAGGGGTGAAGATAATTCTGAGGCTGGTCATACAGATGAAATAGCCCTCTATACAGCTGCCTGACACTCCCCCTGACTCCCCAATACACATGCATCCTCGGATCAGTCACATGTTAATGAAATCTTAGATGGGATTTGGAAACAAATCACTAATGAACTCCTTTATTTTCTTGTAGGAACTCTACCATCAAAATCCAACATGATAAACCAGAGATCCTCATAGATCCTCATAGATCCAGGAGCTGTGATATCCATTTGTTATCCATGTCCTCCTTCCTTCTAAAACCAACTTGTATAATTATGGTAATGAGCATGAAGGACTGTAGCTTCACAGGCTGTTACACTGTGAAGGGGAACTGCCCAGCGGGTAAGGGAAGACAGTGTAACATCCTGTGAAGCCTGAACACGGAGAGGCTTTGGTAACGCCCCCATAGACCTTCTGTCTCTTTGCATCATTTTAAAAGCTGATTTTAGAAGGGAGGAGGCCACGGGTAACAAATATAAGAAAATTACCATAGTCACAGTGCCTGGATCTATGAGTTAGTGCTCCTGGTTTATCATGATGGCTTTTGGTGAGGTGCATGTAGTTCAAACACTATACCAGCAGCTGGAATCAGCCATATTATTGATGTCCGCAAGTTCCCCACTGATTTGATAATGATTAAGAAATTTAAGGACCAAGTGTCTCAAATTCCAATAAGATTGATCCATTCTTTCCCCATATACCATCAAGGGACATCCCAATATATATATTTATAAAATGGTCAGATATTTATGCAAAAATGGGTGGATTCGGGCATCATGTAATGTGTATGTCTGCCTATAATCAGGCTGTAATCATCCCTTTAACAAAGGAGGGACCTCTCACTGCCTATTGTCTTCTCTTTGTTTCCAAAACTATAATAGGGTCTTTTATCAAATCTAATCCAAGAGAAAAGTGGAGCCTATGTGAACTCTATAGCTCATAAAACTTTAGATGAAATTTCACCTGCTACAAAATTTCACAAATTTTGATAAATTGTTTATTCTCTTTATGGTGTAAAAGTGTAAAGTTGGTTAAAAATTTTCTAATAAAATTCCATAAATTTCTAGCTGAACTGTTGAAAAACATTGTATCCATTTTCAACATTTCTTTCAATATTGAATATTTTTTTGTCCAAAAATTGCATCAATATTTCGACAAAAGCAGCTCATTCTGTACACGTTAAGTCCAGCTCTTTGCGTAAATTTGGCCGATATGTAAATTCCGTACTTGTCGGGCGTGAAAATAAATATTTGATGTCACATTTTGAGCGACTGTGACTTTGATGTGTCTCTTCCATGGCAGACAGTGAAGGTTCGAGCATAAATAATTCACATGATGTCTCCTTCATCCGAGTGTAACCTGCCACAAAGCTTCTGCTAAGTGGAAAGTGACAATGGGGGTAATTAAACCCATCTGCTCCCCGCCTGACCCCCTTCCAGACTATGAACGGTTAACAAGCTGCAGTAACAAGCAGCCTCCTCTCCATTCATTTGAGACGTTGCGTGCTGACGGAGGAGCCATCTCTCTCCCAGCATCTCTCCACCTCCTCCTCCTCCAACCCCCCCCCCCTCCTCATCAGCAGCAGCAGCATTTGGGATGCAGATACCAGGGTGGGTGGGACCACTTCCTGCAGAGATCTCGCTTTCCGATTGTGACAGGGTCTTACTGCCAGGATTGCAAAGGAAACACCACACGCACTCTGGTTGTGGGTGTGGAAGGATGTCCACCAGGATTGACTTGAGCTCCCGCATCATCACGACATAGACTTGCGGAAAGTGGAGGTCCTGGGTCGTCATCTTCCAGAGCTTGTCTTGCATCAACACATCGATGGGAAAAAGCGGCGAAAGGGCAACCAGCACAAGAGGTTTATCTGCACCATGACTTAGATTAAAAAAAAAAACCAAAAACATATCTTTGGGAGTTGTCACATTTGCCTAGAATACCGTTGCCTACCCTTGACTGTGCAGTCTTCTGGAAGGAGATCATCGGGATTGCTCTTGAGTAAACTGTTACTATTCTACGTCTTGCAAGGTGGGTGGAGGGGAAATCCAAGTGTCCTCATTTACTACATTCAGGGTGGAGACTATGGCATGGCCCTGTATTACCAGGGCGTGCTGCATAGCCCGTTTCTGGAACCAGTTGGATAAGGGTGACATTGCGGTCCCGTTGGTCTTCACCAAGTACTCTGAGGTCACCGAAACAGGTCAGCAAACTCATGCTCACTTTCAACAACCACAAACCCGTCCTAGTTCTTCTGCCATTGAGGCGCAGCCTGCCCATGTGGAGGTAGATCATGCTGCTGGCTCTACCAGAGACTTGTCCCACCATCCTGGGCCTGTGCATAGCAAAGAATCAAGAGGTTCAGTCATGCAACAAGATTATAAGCCCTGGAAGGTAAAGCCAGAGGCTAGCTGCAAACCCAAAAGCGAGTACCAACCCTCCGAAACTCCTTTTGGAAACGAAACACAGTACCAGAAAGATTTCAAAGCTTGGCCTATTCCTCGACGTGGGGACCATCCATGGATTCCAAAGCCTTCACCAGGCCTCACTGCCCCGACAGCCTCAAGCGCTGCCAAAATGAAGAAAACACCAGTAGCCTTACCAGAGAAAAGGGCAGAGGAACCACCTAAAGTGGAGCCTACAGAGGTAGTGGTTCCTAAAGTCAAGGCCTCTGTTACTTTCAGCAGTGTGGCGGATATAAAGGCCTCTCATAAAGAAGTCCAAGAAAAGCAAAACAGGGAGAAGTCTCCATCTACACGATGGTCCATGGAAGGCCTGAGGCCCAGGGATGCAGCTGATCTAGTCAACAGACAGATCAAAGAGGAAGGAGGAGTGGGAACCTCATACAGGTCAGAAAAAATTCTCTACAAATTTTTTGGTCCTTAACTTTATGCATGTCACAGTCATTAAAAAAAACTCTTCTGATATTACGGCCCAATCGTAAATAAGAAAACACGAGATTGTTCTTAAGAGCCAATCAGATCGTGGATAGAACTAGTCAGGCTGGTGAATATAAACATCTGGTTGGTTGCTGGTACAGTTGTTATGGTAACTGTGTGATACCAGTGGTAAAGTATTTTTTTTTTATGAAATAATAACTTCTCTAAAATTACAATATTTCAAATAATTTTTTAAATAAAAATCTTATTGCTTTACTTTTATCTCTGGAAACTGCTGCTCAGTATCCTAGTAAAGCACAATGGAAATTAATTATTAATCTGTCCTTCATTTTTCTTTCTACTGAAAAACAACACTAAAACTAAAAAATAATCAATGTTAACATTAGTTTTTATTTAAATGAATCAAATTTTTTTTTTAATTTTTGGTTTCTTCTTTAACACCCAACCCTACTTTTTTTTGTCTACGTTTACATTTTTGATGTTTTTTATTAACAAAAGTATATTATTATACTATATATTATATGTTACCTATAGATTATCTCAAAATTTTTCTTGAGGCTAAAATATATTAGCTGCCGGCTTTCATTTAATTTATTTCAACTTTTTTTTTAATCAATTTTTTTTAATTTTCTTTTGCATTTGTTTGTTTTTTTTACAGTATTATTTTTTTAAAATTATTTATTAATAATAACAATTTAAAATCCAATTTTAATTATTATTTCAATTATTATTTATTTATTATAATTTAATTATTATTTTTCATAGATGATGTGCATTTATTTGAATGCATTATACATTATTATTATTATTATACAGTAATTACTTAAAAAAATACTAATTAAAAAATGAAAAACTAAAAAAAATTGCAAAATTAAAATGCAACCAATTTTTATGACCCTTGAAATTCTATAAATAATTGGCCACTAAGAAAGGGTGTTATTCCTTTGTAACCAGTCTACACTCCAGGGAATTCTCATTGTAAACATGTCATGACGACTCCCTCGCAACCAATCAGCTGCCAGGATTTGGCAGATACAGTGTGAAAAACAATAAAATCAGCTGCTTTGTGTGAATATGTCAATGTCGAACCAAAAATATTTGCACGAGTGATAATCATTACCTATTTATTAAAATTTAGAATTTTCTAGAAATTGGGTAAAATATTACAATTCAAATACTGTAGGCTGAATTTAAAACAAAAATGTCAAAAATTGTTTATTGCAATAAATATTAAATGAAAGAAGGATATAGAATGGTAACGTGTAGAATGGGATAGGATGGATGTTATGCTAAAAAATATTGATGAACATGATGAATGGGAATAAAAATGATGAAAATTTGGATGCAATTGGGTGAATTCCTTTTCGTGAGCTTAGAAGCTGAGGGCTGCTGTATAATCGCAGTATCATAGAGATGTGATGTGCACTGTCCATAGACTCTGGTGCTGAACGCAACCCAACTGGTTGTGCGGAGTATTGCAGGGATATGATTTCCTGCACAGACGGTCTCCGCTCCTATTATGCTTGGATGTGTCTTGGTTTTGTATATGTTATTTGTAATGAAAGTGTTAAGGGGTGCAGTTTGCTGTTGAGGGTCCTTAGAGGGTTGGCATTGGTGATGCAATGGTACAGATACAATGTAATCATTGGATTGGCTTCATTATCATCCGAAGAGCTGCACCCTTCACACCAGAGCTGCGTCTCCTGCAGTCCTCAGCCTTCCAGTGATTGGTGCATGTGCCAGATGTGCCGTACCTGGCCATCGAGGGTTAAATGTATTGAACTCCCTCCCCCACTCCTTCCGCCCTCCTTTGATATTACATTTTAGGTACTGCATAGTGGAGATCTTTTGCCAGCATTAAATTCTCCTCCCCCTCTCCTCTCACTCTTTTTCCTTGGCATCTGGGGATGCAGGGAGCAAGGTGGGTGGGGTCCCTCCTTTTAGAGATGTTTGCCGGATTTCTTCTCCCGACTATGACTGGAGGTTACTGGATGCGAAATTAAAATTTATGATCCAAAGAGAAGAGGCATGAGACAACCTCCGAGCATCATCTACTTGAATTTTTCGGCACTAGACCCTCGTAGATCCATGGAAGCCATTTGGTAGGAACGGAAGAAAATTTTTTTCGATTTGCACTTACAAGGGATCTACAGGGCAAGATTTCTTTTTTTATCCTAAGGAATTTTTGGCTTCCTCATTTTGGTAACCAGCAATAGGAACATCTATAATTTCTTCATCTTAAAGAGCAATAATTGGGAACAAGACGAATCTACACATCTCCAAGAAGATAGAAATTCTCAAGGTTGTCAAAAAATGGCCTGGCCGTGTGTCACCCGAGCGTGCTGCATTGCTCGATTTGGGAACAAACAAGACAAGGGTGACATTGCAGTCCCTCTAATGTTTTCAAAATATTCCGAAGTAACAGATGGACCTCATCCGAGCCAGCAACCACGCCCTGGGTCTGCTGCCATAGAAACTCAGCCATACTATGGAGGCCAGTCTAGGTCATCCAGGGACTTCTCGAGAAGATTGGAGTCCACCAGAGGATCCGTCATGAGACAGGATTTCAAGCCCTGGAAGTCAACTCCCGAGCAAAGCTGCAAACCAAGGAGTGAATATCTACCCTCCGAAGCTCCTCTGGAAAGAGAGACCCAATACAAGAAAGATTACAGGTCATGGCCAATCCCTCGCCAAGATGACCACCCTTGGATTCCAAAACCCATCCAGGGTCCAGTTTACATCCCTCCTGTGGAAGACAGGAAGAAGAAAGACCTGATGGGTTCTATCTTACCACCTGTGGAGAAGAGGTTGATTGATGCTGAGGTTGCGGGAAGGGTAGCCATCGCCTACAATGTCACCCCTGAGATTTTGGTATCGGTGGTAGAGGAGACTAAAATCATCCAACACCGGGAAAAGTTAACCAGTGCCAATCCGATGTCCAAGGAGGCAGCAAACACACTCCAAAGCCAAGGGAAGCAGGACAAGGGAGCAAGTTCTTCATACAGGTCAGATGAAGCCAAAATTAGAATGACTGAAAATTTCAGTATAGATAATAATGTGTATTATTATTAAGGATAACATGACCCATCCCATATCGGTGTGTCATGGGTTTTTTTTCCAATTCTTCTGTATCAATATTGATGAACGTGTAGGGTTCCAATTCTGTACTATACCTTATGAGGAAAAAAAATAGTAAAAAAAATTTGATTGGTCAGAATTTCTTCCTGTTTATTTCTCGATTATCGTTTACTCCCACCTACTGGGTATTCTTAGTGAATTTTTTTGTCGTTTTTTTTTTTTTTTTTTTTTTTTTTTTTATAGTATAGTGTATTTTTTTCATACGATTTGTTTACTAATGTGTACAAATTCATTGAATATTGTTTTATCTGATTCCCAATTCCGATATCCGGTCGCTGCTTAAAGGGGATTTCTATCAATATATATTTTTTTATCAATCAATATAGATTTTTGATATATATACAGGCAGTCCCCGGGTTACGTACAAGATAGGGTCCGGAGGTTTGTTCTTAAGTTGAATTTGTATGTAAGTCGAAACCGTATATTTTATAATTGTAGATCCAGACATAAAAAAATATGGCCCCAGTGACAATTGGAGTTTAAACATTTTTTGCTGTAATGGGACCATGGATTATCAATAAAGCTTCATTACAGACACCTTACAGCTGATCATTGCAGTCTAGGACTTTAGTAAAGCATTCAGAGAGCTTCACCAGAGGTCAGAGGGGTCTGTCTGTAACTATGGGTTGTCTGTAAGTCGGGTGTCCTTAAGTAGGGGACTGCCTGTATAGACAAATTGACTAATAGTTTTTTTTTATTAAAAACCCTCTCCAAATTTTACTCTTGTGGAAAGGAATAGGTTACATGTCATACAAAGTGATGTCATCGCCTATAGTCATGTGACCTGGTCACATGATTGCATCATCCTATAGCACGATACTATGGATAACAAATGATCTGCTTGGAGAGGGGGATGGGAAGCATAATACATACGGTTTATTTTTTTTAACCTTTAAATCTTATAGAACCTATAGTCCTTATAAAACTTATCTTATAGAATCTATAAGTGTGAATAGCAACTACTATGTCATCATGGATGCTCATAAAATGGCCACTGTACGGATAGTATAGAATTATGCTGGGGGGGCAAGGGGCCTTATGGCCCCCTATGGGATTTAGTAACTATCCTAGAACTGGGCCGTCTCATTTTCCCACAATGCACAATGTCTTGATACATTAAGTGACCTATAATGTAATATTCCTATATCTAGCCCTCTCCCGCACAGGAATCAAGGAGAATAACAATCTCCCGATCCTGGTGAAGCCCCGCCCACATTACAGAAAGTCTGTGTGCTGCAAAGCATCATGGATCTGAATTGTGGGGCAATAAATGACACAAATTTGTTATAAATTCTCACAAATACTACATCGATCTACAGAATCTGATGTCACCACAATGTGATGTTACTATGATAATAGCGACGAGGTCCCTTTAAGAGCAGCAGATGTAACCAGTTCTGATTAATGAGCCCTGAATATGTGAATAAACCCAATCACAGCGAGTAATGGAGAATCGGCTCTGTTGTTATGTTGTCGAGAAAACTACACCGAGATAGTTACCATGGGAACAGCCAATCGGCGGGCGTCTCGGCAATTATCTTTTACGCTCGGTTCTTGTAAGTGTTTAGGAGGAGGGAAGTGTGGGATGAAGGGAAATGGAAGGTGAGGGGTTAACAGGGAGAAGATAGAAAGACATAGGAGCACTTTTATAAGGGTTGTCTGGCCTTAGTGATGAACTGAACCCAGACCCCCCCACTAGTGACACCAGTGATGGCACCGATTGCGGGTGTTAACTGTTTAACTGCCTCTGTCAAAGTCTGCAGTAGCATTTGAATTACTGATGACATGATATCATCGGGGAGCGAAGATCCTCCCCAAAATGGTGGCATTGTGCACTGGGGGCAGGGGCGTAACTACAGTGGTAGCAGCCGCTATGGGGCCCACAGTGTCAAGGGGGCCCCGTCATCCAACCTGACAATAAAGAATAAAGGATATGCACCATTATATATATGCTGTATGTTTGTATATGGCACTGTATGTGTGTATATGTGATGTGTATGTGTGTAAGTGTATAAATGTGTGTGTGAACTGTATGTTTATGTATAGGTAAATAAATGTGTGTGTTTATATGTGAGTGTAATATGCAAAAATTAAAACGGGAAGGGGGGCCCCATTCAGAAGTCTGCTACGGGGCCCTGTCTATTCTAGTTACGCCCCTGACCGGGGGTGTGCTAGACAGATCACAGGTGATAAAAGCGTTGGGTGAATGGGGGTTTGGAGTTTGAGCTGTTCGGGTCTGACTATTTTTCGGGCACATACGCCCGGCCGTAGGTGCAATTCCCTGTAGGTTGCCAGTAATTGGGACAAACTTGCTGATTGGGGTCTCAGTGGGCCGGCACCGGGCATTCCTGACCCGCTCCTGTGCACTCCGTATAGCCTGCGCATGTTCAGGCGCAGGTTACGGCACAATTCTACGGTAAGTCAGACCAAGCGTTTAAAATGCCCTATCGGCACAACGGATTGATAAATGTGCCCCATAGATTGAGAGATCCTATAGATGGAAATATATTTCTATAGATATAGATTGGAAGATAAATAGATAATGGGGGGGGGGGGGGTTATCATGGGTCAGGAAGAGAGCACTTGTTTTTAACTTTTCTTAACTTTTCCCCTCCTTTATCTTTGGGTCGATTTCCCATAGATAAATCTTGCTGTGGTGTTGGTGACTTTTTGGAGTAACTTTTGCGCCCCCCCCCCCCCTATGCAATGCTGTTGCCTACACCTGGTGGGGACTGCAGTTTATTGTGGGTTTTTTTTTTTAGCTAAAATATGACCTTTACATCTATAACCAAGTTTTCCAGTGTGTGCCCACAAATCATTGATTGCCCGGGGATACTAGCTTTAACACATAGGGGGTCATTTACTAAGGGCCCGATTCGTGTTTTCCCGACGTGTTACCTGAATATTTCCGATCTGCGACGATTTTACCTGAATTGCCCCGGGATTTTGGCGATCGGATTGTGGCGCATTGGCGCTGGCATGCGAAAACCCGACGGATTCGGAAAAACCGCCGCATTTAAAAAATAAAAAAGTGTCGCGGAGCTTGCACTTCACTAGGAATAGACCGGTGTGGTTGAGTGCGTTCCGATGCTCTTCAGCGCAGCAGTGCCACCTGGTGGACGTCGGAGGAACTGCCTTGATGAATGGACCCGAATCCACCGCAGAGAACGCGCCGCTGGATCGCGAATGGACCGGGTAAGTAAATCTGCCCCATAGTGAGGATATCCACATTGTCAAGACACAACGAACTTCCTGACTTATATAAACATTTTGACACATGAGAAGACCCTACCAAGGTCTGGTCTTTGGTAGGTGGTTTTGGTGGCCATGACCCCTCTAGAAGGCATGGGCCCCTGGATATATTGGGGCAGATTAACTTACCCGGTCCTGTTGTGATCCTGCGTTGCGTTGTTCAACGAGGATTTGGGTCCGGCGCAATTCAATAAACTTGTGCGCCCGAGTTCCTGCATCCTTTGATTCTGCGCTGAGGTCCGCCAGAGTTCACCTGCTTCTTCCCGATGTATGTGAGTTTTTAAATTCCGTGGTTTGTCCGAATCTGTCGGGTTGTCCAACAGCCCCCCCCCCCCCCCATTTCTGTTGCGTACAGCCCGGCGCCGATGCGTCAAAATCCAATCACGTTCGCCAAAATGCTGGAGCAATTCGGCGCAAAACGGAAATCGTCAGGAATCCTGGCGGAATCACGGTCCGCGGACCCTTAGAAAATGAGCCCCATTACTGACAACTGGTTTTCTGCGATCATGACAATGGTGTCGCACCCCTTTGTCTAGCTACTTAGATGCCACCATAAAATAAAAAAAGCAACTCTCCCCGATGAAGTCACAGCCAAAAAGGGAGACACGTCACATCAAAGTTACCATACAATTCTCCAATCATACCGCCATACAGAACACCACTACAATATGCTTCTATCTGTTCTATATATATTGCCCTAAATAATACCGCCATACAGAACATAGAGTAACACCACTACAATATCCTTCTATCTGAGCTACTGTATATAGTGCCCTAATAATACCGCCATACAGAACATAGAGTAACACCACTACAATATCCTTCTATCTGAGCTACTGTATACAGTGCCCTAATAATACCGCCATACAGAACATAGAGTAACACCAATACAATATCCTTCTATCTGTGCTACTGTATATAGTGCCCTAATAATACCGCCATACAGAACATAGAGTAACACCACTACGATATCCTTCTATCTGTGCTACTGTATATAGTGCGCTAATAATACCGCCATACAGAACATAGAGTAACACCACTACAATATCCTTCTATCTGTGCTACTGTATATAGTGCCCTAATAATACCGCCATACAGAACATAGAGTAACACCACTACGATATCCTTCTATCTGTGCTACTGTATATAGTGCGCTAATAATACCGCCATACAGAACATAGAGTAACACCACTACACTAACCTTCTATCTGTGCTATTGTATATAGTGCCCTAATAATACCGCCATACAGAACATAGAGTAACACCACTACAACATCCTACTATCTGAGCTATTGTATATAGTGCCCTTATAATACCGCCATACAATCCATTGAATAATTTCACTACAATATACTCGAGACTGCTATGCAATTCATAAAATAATGTGACAATAATATCTTAATATAACAGCCATACCACAAAGTAATTAAATAATACCTCCAAAAGGTGCCCTTGTTATCTTACTGCCTAATGCATTCAATCAAAACACTACCCTGACCAAATTACATTATATAGTGAATAAATAGTACCGCCATACAGTGCAGTACATTACATTAACAGAATGCCACTGCGTTATTCTGATTACTGGGTTACAGTATATAGCAGCAAAATTGTACAATTCATAGACACATGCCAGTTTACAGAAACATCTACAGTGTATTATATGGTGCCAAAATAATACTGCCATATGGTTCACAGACAATAATATTCTGCTGTATAAAAAAATACTTCCATACAGCACCAGCAGCAAACCTTTGTCATGTACTTGTCTTACAGGGGATAACACTACCATAAAGTACCCCAATAAATTGTGCCTATATAATACCGCTATACAATCCATAAAATATTACCCCGGGAATGTGCTGATATCAGTCAGGGCTACAATACAAGGTTCCTAAATAATTCTGCCTTACAACAAAACATATGTAATGCATTTGTTTCACAAGGGATAACACCGCCACGTACCACCCATAGAATACTGCCATGTAGTACACTGATAACACCACCACATACCGCCCATAGAATACTGCCATGTAGTACACTGATAACACCACCACATACCGCCCATAGAATACTGCCATGTAGTACACTGATAACACCGCCACGTACCACCCATAGAATACTGCCATGTAGTACACTGATAACACCGCCACATACCGCCCATAGAATACTGCCATGTAGTACACTGATAACACCGCCACATACCGCCCATAGAATACTGCCATGTAGTACACTGCTAACACCACCACATACCGCCCATAGAATACTGCCATGTAGTACACTGCTAACACCACCACATACCGCCCATAGAATACTGCCATGTAGTACACTGCTAACACCACCACATACCTCCCATAGAATACTGCCATGTAGTACACTGATAACACCACCACATACCGCCCATAGAATACTGCCATGTAGTACACTGATAACACCACCACATACCGCCCATAGAATACTGCCATGTAGTACACTGCTAACACCACCACATACCTCCCATAGAATACTGCCATGTAGTACACTGATAACACCACCACATACCGCCCATAGAATACTGCCATGTAGTACACTGATAACACCACCACATACCGCCCATAGAATACTGCCATGTAGTACACTGATAACACCGCCACGTACCACCCATAGAATACTGCCATGTAGTACACTGATAACACCGCCACATACCGCCCATAGAATACTGCCATGTAGTACACTGATAACACCGCCACATACCGCCCATAGAATACTGCCATGTAGTACACTGCTAACACCACCACATACCACCCATAGAATACAGCCATGTAGTACACTGATAACACCACCACATACCGCCCATAGAATACTGCCATGTAGTACACTGCTAACACCACCACATACCACCCATAGAATACTGCCATGTAGTACACTGATAACACCACCACATACCGCCCATAGAATACTGCCATGTAGTACACTGATAACACCACCACATACCACCCATAGAATACTGCCATGTAGTACACTGATAACACCACCACATACCGCCCATAGAATACTGCCATGTAGTACACTGATAACACCACCACATACCTCCCATAGAATACTGCCATGTAGTACACTGCTAACACCACCACATACCGCCCATAGAATACTGCCATGTAGTACACTGATAACACCACCACATACCGCCCATAGAATACTGCCATGTAGTACACTGATAACACCACCACATACCGCCCATAGAATACTGCCATGTAGTACACTGCTAACACCACCACATACCTCCCATAGAATACTGCCATGTAGTACACTGCTAACACCACCACATACCGCCCATAGAATACTGCCATGTAGTACACTGATAACACCACCACATACCACCCATAGAATACTGCCATGTAGTACACTGATAACACCACCACATACCGCACATAGAATACTGCCATGTAGTACACTGATAACACCACCACATACCGCACATAGAATACTGCCATGTAGTACACTGATAACACCACCACATACCTCCCATAGAATACTGCCATGTAGTACACTGATAACACCACCACATACCTCCCATAGAATACTGCCATGTAGTACACTGATAACACCACCACATACCACCCATAGAATACTGCCATGTAGTACACTGATAACACCACCACATACCACCCATAGAATACTGCCATGTAGTACACTGATAACACCACCACATACCTCCCATAGAATACTGCCATGTAGTACACTGATAACACCACCACATACCGCCCATAGAATACTGCCATGTAGTACACTGATAACACCACCACATACCGCCCATAGAATACTGCCATGTAGTACACTGATAACACCGCCACGTACCACCCATAGAATACTGCCATGTAGTACACTGATAACACCGCCACATACCGCCCATAGAATACTGCCATGTAGTACACTGATAACACCGCCACATACCGCCCATAGAATACTGCCATGTAGTACACTGATAACACCACCACATACCGCCCATAGAATACTGCCATGTAGTACACTGATAACACCGCCACATACCACCCATAGAATACTGCCATGTAGTACACTGATAACACCGCCACATACCGCCCATAGAATACTGCCATGTAGTACACTGATAACACCGCCACATACCGCCCATAGAATACTGCCATGTAGTACACTGCTAACACCACCACATACCGCCCATAGAATACTGCCATGTAGTACACTGATAACACCACCACATACCTCCCATAGAATACTGCCATGTAGTACACTGATAACACCACCACATACCGCCCATAGAATACTGCCATGTAGTACACTGATAACACCACCACATACCTCCCATAGAATACTGCCATGTAGTACACTGCTAACACCACCACATACCGCCCATAGAATACTGCCATGTAGTACACTGATAACACCACCACATACCTCCCATAGAATACTGCCATGTAGTACACTGCTAACACCACCACATACCGCCCATAGAATACTGCCATGTAGTACACTGATAACACCGCCACATACCGCCCATAGAATACTGCCATGTAGTACACTGATAACACCGCCACATACCGCCCATAGAATACTGCCATGTAGTACACTGCTAACACCACCACATACCGCCCATAGAATACTGCCATGTAGTACACTGATAACACCGCCACGTACCTCCCATAGAATACTGCCATGTAGTACACTGATAACACCACCACATACCTCCCATAGAATACTGCCATGTAGTACACTGCTAACACCACCACATACCGCCCATAGAATACTGCCATGTAGTACACTGATAACACCACCACATACCGCCCATAGAATACTGCCATGTAGTACACTGATAACACCACCACATACCTCCCATAGAATACTGCCATGTAGTACACTGCTAACACCACCACATACCGCCCATAGAATACTGCCATGTAGTACACTGATAACACCACCACATACCACCCATAGAATACTGCCATGTAGTACACTGATAATACCACCACATACCTCCCATAGAATACTGCCATGTAGTACACTGATAACACCACCACATACCGCACATAGAATACTGCCATGTAGTACACTGATAACACCACCACATACCGCACATAGAATACTGCCATGTAGTACACTGATAACACCACCACATACCTCCCATAGAATACTGCCATGTAGTACACTGATAACACCACCACATACCTCCCATAGAATACTGCCATGTAGTACACTGATAACACCACCACATACCGCCCATAGAATACTGCCATGTAGTACACTGCTAACACCACCACATACCGCCCATAGAATACTGCCATGTAGTACACTGATAACACCACCACATACCACCCATAGAATACTGCCATGTAGTACACTGATAATACCACCACATACCTCCCATAGAATACTGCCATGTAGTACACTGATAACACCACCACATACCGCCCATAGAATACTGCCATGTAGTACACTGATAACACCACCACATACCGCCCATAGAATACTGCCATGTAGTACACTGATAACACCACCACATACCACCCATAGAATACTGCCATGTAGTACACTGATAATACCACCACATACCTCCCATAGAATACTGCCATGTAGTACACTGATAACACCACCACATACCGCACATAGAATACTGCCATGTAGTACACTGATAACACCACCACATACCGCACATAGAATACTGCCATGTAGTACACTGATAACACCACCACATACCTCCCATAGAATACTGCCATGTAGTACACTGATAACACCACCACATACCTCCCATAGAATACTGCCATGTAGTACACTGATAACACCACCACATACCGCCCATAGAATACTGCCATGTAGTACACTGCTAACACCACCACATACCGCCCATAGAATACTGCCATGTAGTACACTGATAACACCACCACATACCACCCATAGAATACTGCCATGTAGTACACTGATAACACCACCACATACCACCCATAGAATACTGCCATGTAGTACACTGATAACACCACCACATACCTCCCATAGAATACTGCCATGTAGTACACTGATAACACCACCACATACCACACATAGAATACTGCCATGTAGTACACTGATAACACCACCACATACCACCCATAGAATACTGCCATGTAGTACACTGATAACACCACCACATACCGCCCATAGAATACTGCCATGTAGTACACTGATAACACCACCACATACCGCCCATAGAATACTGCCATGTAGTACACTGATAACACCACCACATACCGCCCATAGAATACTGCCATGTAGTACACTGATAACACCGCCACATACCGCCCATAGAATACTGCCATGTAGTACACTGCTAACACCACCACATACCGCCCATAGAATACTACCATGTAGTACACTGATAACACCACCACATACCGCCCATAGAATACTGCCATGTAGTACACTGATAATACCCTACACAGTGTATTGCAAATACTAGGTCCTGTTTTTTGAGGTGGATCATTCCGCTATGAATCCTGAAGGGGGCGTTAGAGGCACAGAAAGCCAAAAATTTTGATGGGCTGAAAAATTGGCCTATTTTTCTTCTGTTTAAATATGCTTCAAAGGGGGAGTATGATCCGTCATCATTGGGCGTACATCTCTCCTAAATTCAATAGATCCACTGAGATATTTTGGAATATTTTGGCGTATATGAGGGTGACGGAGGAGCCTGTTCTCCATACAGAGGAGGAGGAGCCTCAAGAACAAAGGAACCAGAAAGATGGAGGAGGAGGAAGGTGCAGGGATGCGCCCGGCGAGGTGGCAGCGGGTTCAGAGCGTAGCTGGAGGCTGTCACTGCAGCGGAGATGTCAGGCGCAGGGGGTGCAGACATGACAGCCAATTACAGGGGATTTGTAGGATTTATGGGGGAGGGGGTCCTGCAGAATATTCTATTCATATGATTTTCCTATTCTTCATTAAATGCCGCTAATGGCCGCCCGGCTTCTCCACGAGCCTAAATCTGCAGGGATTCATCTCCCCTGACAATACTCCTTTGCCTGTGTGTGTGTCAGTCTACACCGCTGGAATTCTATTCATGATTCAGAATGAATGATTACGATCTCTAGTCCTGTATAAAACCAATGTCGTGACGAACAGAGAGAATAATCTGGAAATATTCTAATATTCTATCCCACGTATCCGATGCTGTGCCATGACTACTTTTAACGTTGTATTGTCATGCTGCTCTCTAAAGACCATGAAATGTGAATTATTAGGCAAAGGAAGGGGGGGGGGGGTCTAGATATAGTACAGTAAAGAGGTTAGGAGTAGCCCCAACGCTATGCTGGGCTGATAGCATATACCTAACTAGGAGAGGCTGGACCTTATAACAGACCTCTGCATGGTGCCCCCTTTCCTCTTAATATATACAGTATTTGTATACATACGTTTATACAATCAGACACATTTACCCACTTATATACACACATTTATATACTTATATACACACATACACAATTCTGCACTCATACACACACATTTATACACTTATATACACATATACACAGTTCTGCACTCCTACACACACATTTATACACTTATATACACACATTTATACACTTATATACACACATTTATATACTTATATATACACATACACAATTCTGCACTCCTACACACACATTTATACACTTATATACACACATTTATACACTTATATACACACATTTATATACTTATATACACACATACACAATTCTGCACTCATACACACACATTTATACACTTATATACACACATACACAGTTCTGCACTCATACACACATTTATACACTTATATACACACACATTTATATACTTATATACACACATACACAGTTCTGCACTCATACACACACATTTATACACTTATATACACACATACACAGTTCTGCACTCATACACACACATTCATACACTTATATACACACATACACAGTTCTGCACTCATACACACATTTATACACTTATATACACACACATTTATACACTTATATACACATATACACGGTTCTGCACTCATACACACATTTATACACTTATATACACACACATTTATACACTTATATACACATATACACAGTTCTGCACTCATACACACACATTTATACACTTATATACACACATACACAGTTCTGCACTCATACACACATTTATACACTTATATACACACACATTTATACACTTATATACACATATACACAGTTCTGCACTCATACACACATTTAAACACTTATATACACACACATTTATATACTTATATACACACATACACAATTCTGCACTCATACACACACATTTATACACTTATATACACACACATTTATATACTTATATACACACATACACAGTTCTGCACTCATACACACACATTTATACACTTATATACACACATACAAACAGTATATGCACACACATTACATACACGTCTACATGTTTATACACAAGTACAGTATAAATACATCACATACATACAATATATACACACATATTCGCACACCTAATGATATAGATATAACAGCTATAATGGGGGGTATTTATCAGGGCTTCGGTGCCACGTGAGTATCGCTAGCACTTGTGATTCGGTGTGTATGCGACTGCCCTGGATGCTCGGCGGGGCTATCATACACCTGCGCTTATTATATACACACATCTAATATATAAACAACCAATCACAGCTCAGTTTCTATTTTTCCACAGGTCGTTAATAGGAGCTCTGAGCTTTGATTGGTCACTATAGGCAATTAGTATAAGACGCTTATGTGTGTGGTAATATGATAGAGATAGATAGAGATAATTAGAGATAGATACAGATAGATGTTAAATATTTTTTGTTATCCCATTCTAATATGTTATAGCTTAGAGCAGTTATTTACTATCACAGGCAACAAGAGCTACAGCTTGTATGGTATATATATATATACACATCATTTACTTTCATACACACATACAGTATATACACACCATATTTACAGTAATAAAACACCACCATATACACACATATATATTGTATATAGACATTATAGACACATACTGTACAGAAAGTATATATACACACCATACATCACATGCGCACACATACACAGGCAAACATACAGTATATACACACATATACAGAATACACATACATACCCAGCTTATACCCACATACAGCATATTCACACCTACAGAATATGCAAACACATACAGTTGATACCAGCACATATATTTATACACACATGTATGTACTCAATGTCAGGCAGTCTTATTAGACCCACGTGGGGTCACTGGCCATAGATCTGACTTCTTGGAGCCCAGTAGTTGCTGACCACATGGGGGTAGTAGACGGCGGGAAGTATTGATGAGAGCTTCCCAGTACTGCCGTCCTCTCCCCGGACATTTCTCCTCTGCACTGTTATATACATATTATGCTTTACAATGTGCAACATAATGGGGCACATTTACTAAGGGCCCGATTCGCGTTTTCCTGACGTGTTACCCGAATATTTCCGACTTGCGCCGATTGTACCTGAATTGCCCCGGGATTGTGGCGCACGCGATCGGATTGTGGTGCATCGGCGCCGGCATGCGCGCAACGGAAATGGGGGGGCGTGGCCGAACGAAAACCCGACGTATTCGGAAAAACCGCCGCATTTAAAAAACGAAAAAGTGTCGCTTGGGGAGCGCTTACCTTCACCTGGTCCGAGGTGGTGCATTCCGGTGCGATGAGATGACTTTTAGCGCAGCAGCGCCACCTGGTGGACGGCGGAGGAACTACCTTCATAAATACCGGCCGGACCCGAATCCTGTGCAGAGAACGCGCCGCTGGATCGCGAATGGGCGAGGTAAGTAAATCTGCCCCAATATGTATATAACAGTGCACATCCTCCATTCTTTAAAGTGGCAGGTCAGAGTCCAGGGCCCCCTGATACTGCAGGCCCCGTAGCAGCTGCTATGGCTGCTACTTCTGTTGTTACGCCCCTGTATTGAGGTGCAACCACAAGTCGGGAAGGGATGGTAAGGTGTGTGCAGTAAACGGTTACCTTCTTACCTGAAGATATTCAGCTGCAAAACAGTACAGCAGTGCTGACTTCTCCACTCTCCTCCCTGACAGAAGAAGGGTTAATGCTGAGGAAAGGCTTGGGCTAGCTGTCCCTTTCTTTTGCAAAAGTCTGATACCCTGGCCAAAGGCTAGGAGCCCAGGGTCTATGGCAATGTATCCCCATCCCAGCTTCTTATCAGTCAGGGAATGCGGCAGAGTCTTCTCCTCCAAGCAGTATTCACCAACTGCAGTGCACTGGGACTATTCTCCTTATATACCTTCTACTGGGGGAGGAGTCATTCAGCACAAACAATGACATTTTCCCATTTTCCCATAGACTTACATTGAGTCCCCATCATTTTCTATGGCAGAAAGTTTCTATAGTGGTAAACAAGTTTCCAGACAGCACCTGCCAGGCTGCTTTTTGCAGTAAACAAGTCTGTTTTTTTCTTCAAAACTATTTCTTCTATGGCTGTGGAAAATCACTAGCCTCTCTTTAGTTAGAGATATGCAGTCAAAGATGTCTCAATGTCCATTAACCCTTTCTACAAGTCTAGAAACTGCCGCAAAGCGGGTTGGACTTACTGCGGCAGAATACCACCAGGTTGCTCCACAGGCGCGACTTTGCTCGCAGTGGTGGCCATGGGGAGGTACAGTATCGTGGAGGCGGAATCAAGGACAGGCTGGAGGTCAGGACAGGCGGCACAGGATTGGAGTCAGGTACAAGGTAGGGCTAGCAGCAGAGGAGCGAAGTCAGGAACGGAATCGGTGTCACAACGGGAAATTGCACAGGACATAGGGAACAAGCTTTCTCTAAGCCACGAGGCACAAAGATCCGGCAGAGGACACAGGAAGGGGATGGGAATATAACAGGGAAGGCGGCCACCCAGCGCCAATTGCCGATGTGCTGGCCCTTTAAATCTCAGAACACAAGCGCCGAAGCGAGGAGACCACCCCTGGAACGAGGGAAGGTAAGTTGCTACGGCAGGAAATGCCCCCTCCCCGGGGCATTAAAGTCATTCTAAATGATATAGATATAGACATAGAAGTCATTAGGTTGCCTATTAGACATTAGGTTGCCTATCTTGTTGCTTTTAGAGTCCCTCAACCAATCATTCACATGTCTTAGGTTCTATGGAATATGAGCATCTAATGGGTCCAGGTCATTGATGTTCTCCCAAGAGTCTACTGTAACATTGTTATTTTGTTACACATAGGGTATGCAGGAAATCCTGTGGTGAGGGAGTAGGAACCCTGCAGTTCAAAACTGAGATGAACATTGGGCAGAAAATGGTAGGAAACTACGTTACCCAAATGAGAAGGTACTGGAGCGGGGTAGTAACTACCAACATAAATGATGACAAAAATTGACGGATGTGATAAAAGATAAACCTGCTGACTAGGTCTTCAACCATGGAGTCAACATCTAGTCTAGTCTTCTGTTACAATCTTGTATGGTTGACAAGTCCTTGGTTTGAGCTTCTTCTTTCATCGTCTGGATGAATAAACCTTTGGATGACCAAAATATTCTTGAAGACACAACCAAGATTAATGGAGGGATTTGGAGAAGTACATTTGTGGGATCTAGATAAACAGGAGGTCTTCAATCTGGAGTCAACATCTGACCGTCTATATGGTTCATGTATCCTTGAGTTGAGGACTTAATAAACCAAATATTCTTGAGAGGGGACAAACAACATCTTGAGAAGTTGAGGTGCAGGAAATAGAGAAACACAAAATGAGACAAGGTTTTCAATCTGGAGTCACTTATCTGGTCTTCTAGCATGAAGGTCCAAAAGGTTGAGTTCATCTTCTTCTCTTATAATCTGCCCATATAAGCCCATCTATTCTGAGAAAGTCTCTATGAACAACCGAAGATGATCATTTCTTGTCCATCAAACCACCACATTAAGGTTTACCCATGAGCAACCATTATTTCTATGTCTACCATGGTAAAAGTCTAAAGGTCACAGAGTATACAGGACATCCTGCAGTCTAGTTTTGTATCACGATCCAAAAGCTTGATATGTCCTTGAGTCTGTCTGTGGATGAACAAAAATTCACAGAATTAACCAGTTAATATAAGGGTCAGGAAGTAAAAGTTCTCCTTATGGAGAGTTTGGCAATTATAGGACCCATGAAAAAATATTCTCAATTTCAATCCCCTAGTGATGTCTACACAATAAAGATAATTTTTAAACTCTTACTTTACAATTTTACTCAGTTTTATTGATGTTTTAGCGCCTATAACTCAGTGATGGTCAGTGTAGGTGAGGACTCTCTAAGCAGACACTTCATGATTCCTCTAGTGCTGTGAGATACAGTGTGCTGACCAGGGCCGGATTAAGGTTGGTGGGGGACTCTGGGTGCACAGCTCCACAGTAATCACTATTTACAACACCCAGCATTCACTACATACATCCCCTAGTAATCACTTTATAAAGCCCCCAGCAATTACTATATACGGCCCCCCAGCAATCACTATATACAGCCCCCAGAAATCACTATATACAACACCCCATAAATAACTATATACAGCTTCCAGTAATCACTATATACAGCTCTTCCAGCAATCACTATATACAACTCCCAGTAATCACTATATACAGCTCCCTCATCAATCACTAAATACAGCTCTTCCAGCAATCACTATATACAGCTCCCCAGCAATCACTATATACAGCTCCCCAGCAATCACTATATACAGCTCCCCAGCAATCACTATATACAGCTCTCCCAGTAATCACTATATACAGCTCCCCAACAATCACTATATACAGCTCCCCAGCAATCCCTATATACAACTCCCAGCAATCACTGTATACAGCCACCAGTAATCACCGTATACAGCCACCAGTAATCACTAAATACAGCACCCCAGCAATAACTATAAACAACCCCCTAGTAATCAATGTGTACAGCCCCCTGCAATCACTATATACAACCCCGACCAATAACTATATAAAGCTCTCAGCAATAACTATATACAGCCCCTAGTAATCACTATATGCACCCCCCAGCATTAACTATATACAGCCCCCCTATAACTATATACAACTCCCCTACAACTATAGACAGCCCCCTATAATAACTATATACAGCCTCAATATAACTATATACAGTACACCTATAATAACTATATACATCCTCCCTATAATAACTATACACAACCCCATATAATAATTATACACAGCCTCCCTTTAATAACTAACTATATACAGTCCCCCTATAATAACTAACTATATACATACTCATATTATAACTATATACAACCCCATAATAACTATATATCGTCCTAGGTAAAACAATAAAATTGTACTCACCTTCCATTATTCCCTCGATGCGCGCTGACCTCCTTCCCTTCCTACGCGATGTCAGGATAGTGGATACCGGAGGTGTACCAAGATGGCATCACCATCTTTGTACACCTCCGATCGCTCTGGTCCCTAGCTCTGCCATAGAATGAAGTCGGGGCACATCTGCTGGATAAGGCCCGGGGAGATGGGACCCAAATACAGCATATCCGCCCGAATCACCCACATCTGGTGGGGGCCCCTTTAAGGGCAAAGTGGTGGAGGCCCCGGGACGCTTGCCTCCTCTATAATCCTGCCCTGGTGCTGATAATGTGCTTATATTATCAGGGTACAGGTTTATATACACTTTCATTTAGCTTCTGAACATTCACTAGCATCTGACACTTTGAACGAGACAGATCAGAGATGAGAGGTGATGAGATCCATGAGATGCATATTGCACATAACATTCTCCCCTCTGCTATAACAGCCATTACATACTGTCATATCTGCTATATACCTACCTGCCTCTCCCCTGGATAAAGATCTTATCTGCCTGGTGCTTGTAGCTTTACTCTCCCCACGTGCCACAGGTAGTGTCTTTGTGTGTGAGCTCGTCCTGGAATGCAAGGGTGGGGGCTAGAGGCAGAGAGCAGAGAAGAGCTCAACTCCACAGCATCAGACAGAAGAACAATATGGCTGCCGACCCTAAAATCAGAAGATCCAGGGTCTGGTCGAGGGGCAACCAAAATCGTATACACTAGGACTGATAGAGACAGGATGGAATTATATCTGTGAAATGCTGTATTTTTGTTAATAACATTGAACTAGAGAATGTGTTATTTTGTTATCCTGAGTATGTATAAGAAACTTGTTTTCGTGGTAATACCCCTTCAAGGCTGCCTTAAAGGCCTGTGGAGACTTATAGCCATTGTTGTTCCACCAGGGGAAATATGCTAATACGTTTTCCAAGGTGAGAAATGGAAAACAATGCCTCCTTTTGCTACTTTGAAAGGTGCCCCCTTAAAGGAACCCTACCATTTGATTTGATCCATTATGAACTAATCATACCTTAAGAATGCTGTAGCTACACTGATGCAGAATCATGTCTTGGTTAATCCCTGTGCTGAGTGGTTTTGCTGAAAAAAACAATTATAAAATTATGATAATGAAGCTGTGTCGCTTCTGTGCCTGGGCTCTGCACTTTTCCTTTCACATTAGTTATGCACTGCACCAGAGGATCATGCAGTCTTGGTTCTGCCAGGCAGAATAATCAATTCCTGCACCATCCCCCAGCTGCTGTTTATGAGTGATCCAGCTCAGGTTGATTAGTCCTGTCTTAGCTATTCAGAAAGCTTGTGTGTAATGTGGATCCAGCTTTCCCAAGGTCCTGAATTTTATAATAGTATTTTTCAGCAAAACCACTCAACTCAGCGATTAAACAAGATGTGTTTCTGCATCAGTATAGCTACAGCATTCTCAAGGTATGTTTGGTTCACAATGCATAAAAAAGTGGAAGGTTTTCTTTAACACAAAGCATGGATTTCAAGAAGTCTAATAACATGATGTTGCTAAACCAGTATATCCCTTCCAGAAGAAACCGATTCCCAACTGTAGACAGCTCTGTTTTGACCCGGTTGGGTCTCTTCAGTACAGTGTAGGGAACTGGTTTCCAACCTTGGAAAATATAGTTGCATATTTCCCAGTGATTATAAGAAAGTCACTACCAACGTCTGAAAACAATAATTTCTTGTCAATCAAACCTCCACATTAAGTTTTGCCCATGAGCAACCATTATTTCTATGTCTACCATTGGCAATGTCAAAGGTTACACAGATTTCATTAGGTTTCATGTCTTGTTGCTTTCAGGGTCTCTCAGCCCATCAGTCACATGTCAGAGATTTTTTGGAATTTGAAGATATAATGACTTCAGGTCATTGATGTTCTCTCCAGGGTCTACACTAATAATGTTAATATCGATGAGTAACATCCTCACATAAGGTAGTATACTGGACATCCTGTGGTGTGGGGGTACCGTAATTGGCTGGAATGAGCAAGACATGGTAGGAAAATACATGTCACCAATATTAGAAGGTATTAAGAATGGTGGAATCACAACCAAAATTAATGATGAAAACTGGAGAAGTTGAAGTTTAAAATTTAGATAAACGGACCTTAGATGAGGTCTTCAACCAAGGATTCAACATTGGTTCTTCTATTATGATCTTGGATGGTTGACATATGCTTGGTAGATCCTAATTTCATAGTCTGTGGATGAAAAGATGAGAAAATGGCCTAATTATACTTGAAGAGTACACTCCAAACAATAATGGAGATACTTGGAGAAATGGATAAGTGTGATATAGATAACTGGACGGACTTAAAAGAGATCTTCAACCATGGAGTCAACAGCTGGTCTTCTCTTACAATCATCTATAGTTGACATATTCCTAAACTGAGCTTCTTCTCCCATGGGCTGGATGAATTAATCTTCTCAGAATTACCACCTATTCTTAAAGGAAACCTACCACTTGTAGTGGCAGGTTTCTGATGGAAATACCGGGCACCAGCTCAGGGTGAGCTGGTGCCGGAGCTTATTTTCGTTAGTGTTTTAAACCGCGGTATCGCGGTTTAAAACACTTTTTAAACTTTATAGCCGGCGCAGGCAGGTACGCGCTCGGCGCTTACCATGCGTTAGGCTACATAGGAAGTGGAGAGCCGCGCGCATGGTAAGCGCCGAGCGCGTACCTGCCTGCGCCCGCTATAAAGTTTCAAAAGTGTTTTAAACCGCGATACCGCGGTTTAAAACACTAACGAAAATAAGCTCCGGCACCAGCTCACCCTGAGCTGGTGCCCGGTATTTCCATCAGAAACCTGCCACTTCAAGTGGTAGGTTTCCTTTAAGACGTCAGAATTACTTAATGAGAGGACCTCAACCTAGACCTCTCATAATGATCCTTGAGTTGAGCTTCTTTTCTCATAGTCTGTGGATGTATGAACCTCAGTGTGACCCAACTATTCTTAGAAAGTCACTACAAACCACCGAAGATAATCAGATCTTCGAACTTCAATCATGTCTTGGTCATGAACCATTTATGTCAACCATCACCAATGTCAAAGGCTTCCATTAGTTGGCATCTCTTGTTGCTTTCAGGGTCAAAACATGAGTCACGGTAGATAGGTTCTTTGGAATTTGAAGATCTAACGGGTCAAGGTCATTCATTCCAAGTGGCCTAGTGTAGTAAAGGGATCCAACATCAGTGGTGGTTTATCGCGAGTTTAAAGGCTTTGTCAAGGAAAAGATGGCTCATTTCTTCTAAAAAATAGTGTCATGTTTTGTTTTTTTTTATCCTGGACAACCCCTTTAATGCCAACACCCCAAGATCCAGGACATGAACTTTTTTCATACAGAGCTCTAAAACCACTTCATAAAAAGAAGTAAATGATAACTTCTGTGCCTTTGAACCCCCACTAGATGGAACGATTGAGCTTACTGCAGACTGTAATTATGGGGTTCTATGGATACTTTGTATACAGTTAGATCCTGAGCTCCCCCTAGTGGTGGCGTCAGGCAATCACATTTTTATCTTTTAATTTGAGAGGTTTTGGAGCTCTAAACTTTGCAAATAGATGTTAAAATATGTTAATCAGTGTTGAATGTTGAACTTTGAGATCCCATGGGATGAAAAGGTTGAATGCCCACAAAACCATAATAACAAAGAGGAAAGTGCAATATAATGGGGGAGGGTCTCATGTGATTATCATAAACCTGAGAGCAGAAGTGCAGCATTATTCATGGAACTCATGGAATTACATGTAATCTGCTGTAAGCGGCCCCCGGCACTAATCTTAAGGAAGGATAAATGTCAAGATTAGCACTTTATAAATTATTAATCCTGAGGCTTCCTCTCTGTGAGAACATAAGTCTCCATTCTAGTGCAGAATCGCATCGTGGTGGGTGTTTGCTGCCACAAAGGTGGCATAGTATCATAAGACAGCTGAATCTCCAAGACGGATGAAAAAAAACGCAAAAAATCCCCTGCTATGTAATAATGGTTCCTAGGAAAACTGAGTGTTAACCCTTTTGTGAATAAAAGCATGGGTTAAATCAAAGGGCTGTCAGGTTTATGGGCCCTATGTTATATACCCTGTTAGAAAGTCTAAGTGGCCATAATTCTCCATCCAGAATCCCCCTTTAAGCTGCTGTGATATATTAGTTTGTGGGGACTTTTCTGGGGTCTGTAGTTGCGTACAGATGTGGTAATAGTATTAGTGTGGGGGATCTGGGCTGTGATCTGCATTAGTTTAGGTACTTGTTCTGGGGTCTATATTAGGTTCTGGATCCAGGTTTGGGGTATTTATTGGGTTTTAGAAATATGGCATGTGTATTTGTTTATGGTGTGATATTTATGGGGTCTACAGTTGTCTAGGGGGTCTGATCTGATGTCTGTCATGGTTCAATGGTCTATTTTTATGGTTGGTCTGGTCTTGGGACTGCATTTAGAGATTTTCGCACTGGGGACTGTAGTGGATTAGGAGGTCTTGTCTAGGATCTGTATTTGGCCCGGGGTCCATTTTTTTGTGGGAGAATTGGCTGACCTAAGTGTTGTATTTCATAAGGGGGTCTGCATTTGCTGAAGTTCCCAGGTGTCTGTATTCATTTAGGGGGTCTTGTCTAGGGTCTATATTCGACTTCTGTAGTTGTTTAAGGGGTGAGGTTTGTATGGGGGCTATATTCATTAAAAGGATTGCGTCTGGGTGATATAGGGGGCCATATGTAATATATAAATAGAAGACTAGTCCTATATAAATAGTGAATATACATTGCTTCTCAGAGGCGTGTCCTATATAAATTGGTGGGGAATATATATATTGTATCTCATGGGCGTGTCCTATATAAATGGGCAGGGCATTTACATTGCTCCGCATGGGCGTGTGCTTTATAAATGGACGGGGTATATAAATTGCTTTTCAGGGGTATGTTCTATATAAATAGGAGAGGTATACACTGTACATTGCTCCGCAGAGGTGTGTCCTATGTAAACATTGCTCCGCATGGGCGTATCCTTCATAAATTGAAGGGGTATATACATTGATTCTCAGGGATATGTGCAATATAAATGGTTGAGGTGTATACATTGCTTCTCCAGGGCATGTCTTATAGGTAGGGGCACATACATTTCTTCTAAGGGGCGTGTCTTATATAAATGTGCAGGCCATGTACTTGTTCCTTATAAATCTACCCACTTTCCCGAACATTGTCCTCTATGAATATTAATGAGGGATTTATCCTTTTCTTCCAGGAATGAGTTCAGACCCTGGACTGATGTGAAACCTGTGAAACCGATAAAGGCGCGGCCTCAGTATCACCCACCAGAGGAGAAGGTGGTGCACGAAACCAGCTACAAGGCCACGTTCAAGGGGGAGATCAACCAGCCAACAGCCGCTGACAACAAGCTGACCGAGCGTCGGAGGATACGCAGTCTGTACATTGAGCCCCATAAAGAACACTCCAAGGTGAGGCGCTCATCTCCTTACACCCTCATATACGCTGTATATCACTGGACCCTCACGATCACGACCAGGGGCTGCTACTATTAAAGAATATGTTGTCCGTTTGCCATATTTACTATTAATATAAAATAATGCCGCCATACAGTTATCAATAATACACAGTGCTGTTGTCTCCATACATTGTGAAAACAACATACCTTATGGTGTCTCAGTCATACTCCTAAGATGTAAATTAGACAGCGTCCCCCCCAAAAAAGTGGGAAAGCTCCAGAGTCTGGGGTATGCTTTAAACAAAGGGGCGTAGCTACCCCCCCCCCCAAAAAAAAAAATTTATTGACCCTAAAATATCATCATATAGTGTAAGGGGCAGTGTTGTAACACATGCTTCCTATACACAAAGGCCACCCTGTATGACCATACATGTTACATGTTAAGGGGCTTTTCTCACATCGTTGATGTAGGCCGGAGCACGTTTGTTGTCGGCAAGGGACCTACTGCTGATATCATGGGGGACTTGGTTCACCCACTTATTACTGAAAACAGTGACAATGTGCGTCAAATGACAACTTATATCTTCTGGATGGAGTTAAATAAGGCCTCATCTAGGGATTCCCTTTTTTGCCCACGGCAACCTATCAGAGCTCAGCTATTATTTTTACACAGCAGTTTATAAAATAAAAGCTGAGCTGTGATTGGTTGTTATGGGGAAACAAAGATAGTCTCACAAAAATGCAGTTTTGTAAATTAATGAGGCCTAAAATCTGAGCTGGGGCCATTTTTTATTTGGATTGTGTCTCAAAACGCAGCGTTTGTGTTGCATTGAGCTTTGCAAGGCAACGCAAATGCTCCGTCCGTCATCATAATTAAATTTCCATCATATTAACTAAATGCAACCTAAATTCTGTTACCACAACATACCCCCTCCAACTAGCCACAAAGGGTGTAGCTGCTACAAATGTATGTTATATGTCTCTGGAACCTGAAATCAAAGGAAATCTACCACCAGGATGAAGGATTGTAAACTAAGCACCCTAATATACTGGTGTGTGCCGCCTCTGGCAGGATCCACTCTTCATTTATCTTTTTATGCCATAGTTTTTAAGAAGAAAAGGCTTTAAAATTATGCAAATGAGCCTTAGGGGCACCAGGTTACCACTTATGGATCCTGGAGCTCCTTAGGCTTGTTTGCATAATTTTAAAAGCCTTGGCATAAAAAGATAAAATAAGTGTGTATCCTGCGAGAGGGGGCACACACCAGTATGTCAGTGCACTTGGTTTACAATTCTTCATCCTGGTGGTAGATGCCCTTTAAAGGTTAGCAACTCATAAAATGATTCATGTTAAATCCCGTTTACAGCTCCTATGCAGAACAATGGGTCTCCAAAGTTGCAGACTACAAACACAACCCTGCGTAGTATGATCCTGCACATTGTGGAGGAGACAACTGAGCTACTGAATATTTTTCTAGGGTCTGACAAAAGGAGGACACAATGCAGTTTGGTCTTATTAGGGTGTGCTTTGTCATAATTCACATTTCCCTCGTACCAGCAGAGATGAACTGAGGAGATTGATGTAGCAGTGTCAGATGTAGGAGCATTGGAAGGTTTCTGATATAACAACACTGATTGTATTGTTATTGATGTAGCAGAGCTGAGTTTGTCCAGTGCAGTATTCCTGCATTCACTCGATATAAATAGCGCTGACCTTGATGTGACTATGCTGAGATCAGCATTTTCCAATGCGGTATTATCGAGTTTACTAAATATGGTACTGATTTTATTGATGTAGCGGTGCTGAGTTTGTCACGTTTAGCCGTACTTAGTTTGCTACAATTGATGTACCTGGAATTTTGCAGAGTTTGTAATTTCATACGCCTAATGTTTATTGGAGGTGTCACATAGGACTGCAACAGGGCGGATTACATCAGATGTAGCAGTGCTGAAATGATCACACTAGTGTTAAGGCTGAGTTTGCAGGGATGTAGTGGTGCTGTCTATGTAGCAATCATGAGATTCACATATGTAGCTGTATAATACTGAGTTTCCTAATTATATTATATCTCTCATCACAAAATTTACTGGATCATAGATGCAGAAGAGATGAGTTTGACAGATGTTAAAGCGAAGAGTATTTCGTATGTAGCAGTGCTGAATATATGTCACATATAAAAGCTGGGTCAGATGTAGCAGTGCTGAGTGTATCAAACCTCATGTATTACATATAGCAGAGATGACTGAGTTCAGTTTGCCAGATATAACAGTGCCAAAATCCTTATATGTAGCAGTGTTGAACTCCTCATATATTACAGGGCTGTATTCATCAATTTATAGCATTGGGTTTGTCATGTGTATAGGTGCAGTAAATATCACATATATAAGTGATGGGTTGAGACCAGATTCTTAGATGTTGTAGTTCGGAGTTTATTGATGTAGCAGAGTCATAGTAATGAGCATACAAAAAGTTATTTTACACCTGATATTTGTTGTGTTATAAAATATTCTGTCATTGGGGATTTCCCCTATGACACCCCATTCTTTTTTCGCTTAAAGGGGCACTCCGATAAAACATGATACATCTTGGGGGCGGAGCATGACCCAAGTATTTGTTGTCCTTTGACTCCGCACTAGGCACGACGCAAGGTATCGCTTTCTCCTGTTATATAACTTTAAGTAAGACTCTCGGCTCTGCTACATACACGCAGCAGCGTTATGCCATAAAATACAATAAAAGGAGGAAAATGATGAGCAGATGGTGCAGGGAGGTGTAATTAGATGTAAACTGGGTAAGTGCGGCCTGTCTGCGGGAGCGGACGCACCACTGTTATTATGTGTTTAATAGTCAGAGGAAGGCGCCAGAGTCACATGATGTGCAGGAGCCGCATAGTATCACCCACCGGGGACCGCGACCTTCTCACTGTATCCGATGACCTTGTGATAAAATCACTCTGCCTGGCAGAACGTATCACATATCTTTTTAAGCAGATCTTTCAACTGTCTATCCAATAGGCAGATAAATACAATCTATTATTCCCTGTTATCAGCCATATCACCATGTATAGCATTGATGTCTTTCCATATAATCACTACGTTATGTCACATCTTCAATGCAGAGACATTTACATCCATAACACTCCTCTAGTTATGCTCCAGGAGTAATGTAACGGGAGTTAAAGGGTTAACATGGGAGACGAAGGGAACAGACTGTTGTTGGTATCAGTGAAATTATCTCTCATCCCGCATTGATTTCCTACTTATATGATTATAGACAGAAACCAATTTGATTAAGTAGAGCTGCAGGGTAAAGCATGGAGGAGGTCATCGAAGCTGCGTAGCTTCTGCTGTAGGAACTATGGGAATCTATGGGAGTAACTGGCCTGCAGATGATAGGCCCAATGGTGCTGACTTCTCCTGTTTCATGAGATCATTGAGGTTCTCCTCTGGTCTGTTCCCCCTTGTACTCTATGTAGTGAGCTGCACTCACTATTCTGCTGGTGGTGCAGTCACTGTGTACATACATGACATTACTTATCCTGTACTGATCCTGAGTTACATCCTGTATTATACTGCAGAGCTGCACTCACTATTCTGCTGGTGCAGTCACTGTGTACATACATGACATTACTTATCCTGTACTGATCCTGAGTTACATCCTGTATTATACTCCAGAGCTGCACTCACTATTCTGCTGCTGGTGCAGTCACTGTGTACATACATGACATTACTTATCCTGTACTGATCCTGAGTTACATCCTGTATTATACTCCAGAGCTGCACTCACTATTCTGCTGCTAGTGCAGTCACTGTGTACATACATGACATTACTTATCCTGTACTGATCCTGAGTTACATCCTGTATTATACTCCAGAGCTGCACTCACTATTCTGCTGCTGGTGCAGTCACTGTGTACATACATGACATTACTTATCCTGTACTGATCCTGAGTTACATCCTGTATTATTCCCCCGAGCTGCACTCACTATTCTGCTGCTGGTGCAGTCACTGTGTACATACATGACATTACTTATCCTGTACTGATCCTGAGTTACATCCTGTATTATATTCCAGAGCTGCACTCACTATTCTGCAGCTGGTGCAGTCACTGGGGGTCATTTACTAAGGGCCCGAATCGCGTTTTCCCGACGTGTTACCCGAATATTTCCGATTTGCGCCGATTGTACCTGAATTGCCCCGGGATTGTGTCGCACGCGATCGGATTGTGGCGCATCGGCGCCGGCATGCGCGCGACGGAAATCGGGGGGCGTGGCCGAACGAAAACCCGACGTATTCGGAAAAACCGCCGCATTTAAAAACCGAAAAAGTGTCGCTTGGGGACCGCTTACCTTCACCTGGTCCGAGGTGGTGCATTCCGGCGCGTGGAGATGATTTTCAGCGCAGCAGCGCCACCTGGTGGACGGCGGAGGAACTGCCTTCATGAATCCCGGCCGGACCCGAATCCAGAGCAGAGAACGCGCCGCTGGATCGCGAATGGGCCGGGTAAGTAAATTTGCCCCACTGTGTACATACATGACATTACTTATCCTGTACTGATCCTGAGTTACATCCTGTATTATACTCCAGAGCTGCACTCACTATTCTGCTGCTGGTGCAGTCACTGTGTACATACATGACATTACTTATCCTGTACTGATCCTGAGTTACATCCTGTATTATACCCCAGAGCTGCACTCACTATTCTGCTGCTGGTGCAGTCACTGTGTACATACATGACATTACTTATCCTGTACTGATCCTGAGTTACATCCTGTATTATACTCCAGCGCTGCACTCACTATTCTGCTGCTGTCACTGTGTACATACATGACATTACTTATCCTGTACTGATCCTGAGTTACATCCTGTATTATACTCCAGAGCTGCACTCACTATTCTGCTGCTGGTGCAGTCACTGTGTACATACATGACATTACTTATCCTGTACTGATCCTGAGTTACATCCTGTATTATACCCCAGAGCTGCACTCACTATTCTGCTGCTTGGGCAGTCACTGTGTACATACATGACATTACTTATCCTGTACTGATCCTGAGTTACATCCTGTATTATACCCCAGAGCTGCACTCACTATTCTGCTGGTGCAGTTACTGTGTACATACATGACATTACTTATCCTGTACTGATCCTGAGTTACATCCTGTATTATACTCCAGAGCTGCACTCACTATACCAGTTGTGTTACTCTGCTGCCTGTGATGTGTTGGGCCGGTCAGACCCTCTATAACAGTGATGGCGAACCTATGGCACGGGTGCCAGAGGTGGCAGTCGGAGCCCTTTCAGTGGGCACCCAGGTTGTCACCCCAGGACAGAGTTCTCCAGACAGGACTAGAATCTAACTGCAGTCCCAAACATCTTGAGATGTTGCTCTCAATGCTTTTTTAACCCCTTCACGCTCCGTGGCGGATACATCCGCCATGGAGCTGTGAAGGTTGTATGAAGAAGGCTCATGGGCTGAGCCTTCTTCATACAGAGATGGGCTTTGCTGCATATCGCAGCAAAGACCCATCGCTATCACCCGCGGTCGGTGCTTGCACCAATCGCAGGTGTTAACCCTTTCTTTGCCGCCGGCAAAGTCGCCAGCGGCACTTTAAACGTGGCGGCGCATGGGCGCCGCCATCTTACCTCCGATCGCCGCTCCCCCGAACGTCATCGGGGGGCGGCGATCGGTTGCTATGGTAGCCTCGGGTCTTCGTTTGACCCGAGGATACATGGCTTCTGCACATCCATTACAATGAGCCTGTGGCTCATTGTAATGTATAGTGAGCAGAAATGCCATATACTGCGATACAGAAGTATTGCAGTATATGGCAGGAGCGATCAGACCATCTAGGGTTAATGTACCCTAGATGGTCTAAGAAATAGTGGGGAAAAAAAAGAAAAAAAAAAGTTTAAAAAATGTAAAAAAAAATTAAAATATTAAAAGTTCAAATCACCCCTCTTTCCCTAGAACTGATATAAAATATAATAAATAGTAAAAATCACAGACACATTAGGTATCGCCGCGTCCCAAAATGCCCGATCTATAAAAATATAAAAACGGTTATTGACGGCGGTGACCTCCGGAACGGCAAATGGCGCCCAAATGTCCAAAATGCGACTTTTACACCTTTTTAGATGACATAAAAAATTACCAAAATGTCGCACAGTCCTCAAAATGGTAGCAATGAGAACGTCGGCTCATTTCGCAAAAAATGACCCCTCACACATCTCCGTGCGCCAAAGTATGAAAAAGTTATTAGCGTCAGAAGATGGCAAAAATGTTTTTTTCTTTTTTGTACACATTCGTTCAATTTTTGAAAATGTATTAAAACGCAATAAAACCTGTATAAATTTGGTATCACCGCGATCGCACCGAACCAAAGAATAAAGTAGAGGTGTTATTTGGAGCGCAGAGTGAAAGTCGTAAAAACTGAGCCCACAAGAACGTGACGCACATGCAGGTTTTTTTTCAATTTTTCCACATTTGGAATTTTTTTGCGGCTTCCCACTACATGGCATGGAATAATAAATAACATCATGGGAAAGTAAAATTTGTTACGCACAAAATAAGCTCTCACACAGCTCTATACACGAAAAAATGAAAAAGTTATGGATTTTTGAAGATGGAGAGCGAGAAATTAGCGAAAATACCCTGCGTCCTTAAGGGGTTAAGGTGACAAATCCTTGACGGATTGGAACTGCAGGAAAAGTGAGAAGGTATAAACAGGGCCAGATTATCTTCCTCTTGCTGGCCCCATGATTCTTCCTGTACAGAGAGAACCTGGAGAAAAGCTATAATGATGTCTGAATTTGCCCTTGTGCTCTAAACTGTATTGATGTCCTCAGGGGGCCGAAACAATTTAATGTTGTGGAAGAACAGGGAGCAATAAGTTACTGTTTAAATTGTCATGTTGGCACCTGAGGGTAAAATAGTGGGTCTTGGATGTAGTTTGGGCACCTCATCTCTAAAAGGTTTGCCATCACTGCTCTATAACATATCTGTTGGTATGGCACCTGTATCCTGTTGTTGGCTTGTGGCATTGTTCTTGGGTTGGGTGTGTGCTCCAGTTTCACATTGTAACCACACCAGGTGAATAGAGGAAAGATAAATGTTATGCAGAGATTCACAGGGGCCGAAAACCCTGCACTATTATCATCTACTATTCAATCCCTGTAGGTTTGCGCAAGCAATACGCTGTTTGCAATTCACTAGGGGACACTATAAAGATGGCAGCCCCCCCTTTTTCATGCATCAGTTATCTGATGGATTAGACTAATGACTCTTAACTAAGATGCATTGTCTATTAAGGTCTGGTAGTCAATAATCCATGTACTGTCTCATCTGAGGTTCAGGCGGCTGCTTTGTCCCCCCATATGCTTTACACTCCATCGCTGATCCATTAGGCACAGTTATGGTCAGTGCCAATGCAACATCCCCCAACAGGCTTAGGCTTTTCTTGGGGCCTGGAGGCAGCCGGGGCCCAGAATACCAGAGTGGCTGGCGGTTGCGGCCTAGGCACGCTGTGGTCACGGTGCTTGGTATGAGGAGTGGAGGGCTGTCCTACAGCCTGGCAGCTCTCCAGCAGGTGGTGTGTGCAAGAAATATGGAGGGAGAGGCTGATATACTGGTTCTCCCTGGGGCAACCCCTGAAGGTGTCTGTAAGATATGTCCCTGGGTAATGGATGAGGGAGCCCGTGGTGTTGACAGCCGTATCCAGGGATCAGACGGAGGCAACGTTGTACAAAATAACTCACTGTTCTTTATTGAACAACAGCAGGCAACGGCCAAACGATTAACAGCAAATTCTGGTACTGGAGTGGTCTTGGAGAGGGTCCTCAGGAATAGGGTACCAGCCTGGTAGTAGATGCAGGCTGGGATGGAGCTGTGTAAAAACTGTGAAAGCTGCAGCTCTGGATCTCCCGACTCTGGTCATGGGATTAGGTCAAATGTCTGTACTGAAGGTGCACTGACACTGTCTCTCTCCTCATTTACATCATGTGCTGAAAGTATGTGCTTATACCTTATGGCCTAGACAGGAACTAAGACCTTTAGGTCTGGACCTTGTGCTCCTCCCTGTCCAGGGGTTTTATTCTCCTGGTCAGGTGGTAGCCCCTCTCCAATCACACTCCAGTTTACATGGCAGAAACATCATTGGTCACTTACACCCACTTAACCATTGCCTGTTCAGACAGGGACTACAGCTGCTATAATGTAATATCCAGGTTCTAGAACCTTCATAGAGGGTTTGCGACTCCCCCAATAGCTCCTGACCTGGAGAGGGTATTCTTTGCAACTATCCACCTGCCTATGTATTGGCAGGGGTGTTGCACCTCTATCTAAGCTGCATGGTTTATGGTTCATGGTCTCCTGTCTCAGTAGAGGCTTGTGTTGCTCCTCTGTTCGCCACTATGCTGTACACTACAACATTGCTCCATCTCCTGTCTCATAGGGCAGTGATGGCGAACCTTTTGTAGACCGAGTGCCCAAACTACAACCAGAATCCACTTATTTTCTATGAAGTGCCAGCATGGCATTTCAAGTAGTAACTTGTTGCTACCTGTTCTTCAACATCATTCAATTGTATCGGCCACCTGAGGCCACCAATAGAGTTGAAAGAAGGAGGGCAAATTCAGATTATCATTGTAGCTTCTCTCCAGGAAGAATGGTGGGTCCAGCAGGAGGACCTCCAAAGACAATGCAGTTCTGTCAACACCTTCTCACTTTTTGCTGCAGTTCCAAACAGTCAATGACGTGTCACTTTCAAACAGCGCTGAGAGCAGCATCTTTTAAGTTGCTTGGGACTGCAGGAAGATTTGGTGGATTTGGTCCTGTTTGGTGAAATTGGGGCAGTGGCCTGGGTGCCCACAGAGAGGACCCTGAGTGCCACATCTGGCACCTGTGCCATAGGTTCGCCACCACTGTTATAGGGGATTAAGCTCAATATCAACTATGTCCATAAAAGCAAAGCTGTGATGTGACTCTGGGTCATTGTCTATTGGTGTGTACGGTCGTCTAAACTTTACATCCTGTCTCTTCAAAAACTTGTGCTGCTTTCTCTATCCTGTACTCTAGAGATTGGCTCCTTTAAGGCACAGCTATGATCAGTGACTCCAGGTCACCTGCATTGGCTGTCAGAGTCTGAGGTGGTCAGTTTTTTCATGAACTGTTATGTCCCTATTTGATGCTTTACACTGCAGCTTTGCTCCATTGGGTTTCAGCTAGAAGATCAGTGACTCCAGGTCAGCAGCAGTAGTCTGAAATCTGCAGCTCAGCTCTACTAGTTACAGCTATGATCAGTGTCTCCAAGCCACTGCTCTGTCCATCCCTCAGCTATACACTGCAGCTCAGCTCTACTAGATACAGCTATGATCAGTGTCTCCAGGCCACTGCCCTGTCCATCCCTCAGCTATACACTGCAGCTCAGCTCTACTAGATACACCTATGACCAGTGACTCCAGGCCACTGCTCTGTCCATCCCTCTGCTATACACTGCAGCTCAGCTCTACTAGATACAGCTATGATCAGTGTCTCCAGGCCACTGCCCTGTCCATCCCTCTGCTATACACTGCAGCTCAGCTCTACTAGATACAGCTATGATCAGTGTCTCCAGGTCACCGCTCTGTCCATCCCTCAGCTATACACTGCAGCTCAGCTCTACTAGATACAGCTATGATCAGTGACTCCAGGCCACTGCCCTGTCCATCCCTCTGCTATACACTGCAGCTCAGCTCTACTAGATACAGCTATGATCAGTGTCTCCAGGTCACCGCTCTGTCCATCCCTCAGCTATACACTGCAGCTCAGCTCTACTAGATACAGCTATGATCAGTGACTCCAGGCCACTGCCCTGTCCATCCCTCTGCTATACACTGCAGCTCAGCTCTACTAGATACACCTATGACCAGTGACTCCAGGCCACTGCCCTGTCCATCCCTCTGCTATACACTGCAGCTCAGCTCTACTAGATACACCTATGACCAGTGACTCCAGGCCACTGCTCTGTCCATCCCTCTGCTATACACTGCAGCTCAGCTCTACTAGTTACACCTATAACCAGTGACTCCAGGCCACTGCCCTGTCCATCCCTCAGCTATACACTGCAGCTCAGCTCTACTAGATACACCTATGACCAGTGACTCCAGGCCACTGCCCTGTCCATCCCTCTGCTATACACTGCAGCTCAGCTCTACTAGATACACCTATGACCAGTGACTCCAGGCCACTGCTCTGTCCATCCCTCTGCTATACACTGCAGCTCAGCTCTACTAGTTACACCTATAACCAGTGACTCCAGGCCACTGCTCTGTCCATCCCTCAGCTATACACTGCAGCTCAGCTCTACTAGATACAGCTATGATCAGTGACTCCAGGCCACTGCCCTGTCCATCCCTCTGCTATACACTGCAGCTCAGCTCTACTAGATACAGCTATGATCAGTGTCTCCAGGCCACTGCTCTGTCCATCCCTCAGCTATACACTGCAGCTCAGCTCTACTAGATACAGCTATGATCAGTGACTCCAGGCCACTGCCCTGTCCATCCCTCTGCTATACACTGCAGCTCAGCTCTACTAGATACAGCTATGATCAGTGACTCCAGGCCACTGCCCTGTCCATCCCTCAGCTATACACTGCAGCTCAGCTCTACTAGATACAGCTATGATCAGTGTCTCCAGGCCACCGCTCTGTCCATCCCTCTGCTATACACTGCAGCTCAGCTCTACTAGATACAGCTATGATCAGTGACTCCAGGCCACTGCTCTGTCCATCCCTCTGCTATACACTGCAGCTCAGCTCTACTGGTTACAGCTATGATCAGTGTCTCCAGGCCACTGCCCTGTCCATCCCTCAGCTATACACTGCAGCTCAGCTCTACTAGATACAGCTATGATCAGTGACTCCAGGCCACTGCTCTGTCCATCCCTCAGCTATACACTGCAGCTCAGCTCTACTAGATACAGCTATGATCAGTGACTCCAGGCCACTGCTCTGCCCATCCCTCTGCTATACACTGCAGCTCAGCTCTACTAGATACAGCTATGATCAGTGTCTCCAGGCCACCGCTCTGTCCATCCCTCTGCTATACACTGCAGCTCAGCTCTACTAGATACAGCTATGATCAGTGACTCCAGGTCACCGCTCTGTCCATCCCTCTGCTATACACTGCAGCTCAGCTCTACTAGATACAGCTATGATCAGTGACTCCAGGCCACTGCCCTGTCCATCCCTCAGCTATACACTGCAGCTCAGCTCTACTAGATACAGCTATGATCAGTGTCTCCAGGCCACCGCTCTGTCCATCCCTCTGCTATACACTGCAGCTCAGCTCTACTAGTTACAGCTATGATCAGTGTCTCCAGGCCACTGCCCTGTCCATCCCTCAGCTATACACTGCAGCTCAGCTCTACTAGATACACCTATGACCAGTGACTCCAGGTCACCGCTCTGTCCATCCCTCTGCTATACACTGCAGCTCAGCTCTACTAGATACACCTATGACCAGTGACTCCAGGCCACCGCTCTGTCCATCCCTCTGCTATACACTGCAGCTCAGCTCTACTAGATACAGCTATGATCAGTGACTCCAGGCCACTGCCCTGTCCATCCCTCTGCTATACACTGCAGCTCAGCTCTACTAGATACAGCTATGATCAGTGACTCCAGGCCACTGCCCTGTCCATCCCTCAGCTATACACTGCAGCTCAGCTCTACTAGATACACCTATGACCAGTGACTCCAGGTCACCGCTCTGTCCATCCCTCTGCTATACACTGCAGCTCAGCTCTACTAGATACAGCTATGATCAGTGTCTCCAGGCCACTGCCCTGTCCATCCCTCAGCTATACACTGCAGCTCAGCTCTACTAGATACACCTATGACCAGTGACTCCAGGCCACTGCCCTGTCCATCCCTCTGCTATACACTGCAGCTCAGCTCTACTAGATACAGCTATGATCAGTGTCTCCAGGCCACTGCTCTGTCCATCCCTCTGCTATACACTGCAGCTCAGCTCTACTAGATACAGCTATGATCAGTGTCTCCAGGCCACTGCCCTGTCCATCCCTCTGCTATACACTGCAGCTCAGCTCTACTAGATACAGCTATGATCAGTGACTCCAGGCCACTGCTCTGTCCATCCCTCAGCTATACACTGCAGCTCAGCTCTACTAGATACAGCTATGATCAGTGACTCCAGGCCACTGCCCTGTCCATCCCTCTGCTATACACTGCAGCTCAGCTCTACTAGATACAGCTATGATCAGTGACTCCAGGTCACCGCTCTGTCCATCCCTCTGCTATACACTGCAGCTCAGCTCTACTAGATACAGCTATGATCAGTGACTCCAGGTCACCGCTCTGTCCATCCCTCTGCTATACACTGCAGCTCAGCTCTACTAGATACAGCTATGATCAGTGACTCCAGGTCACCGCTCTGTCCATCCCTCTGCTATACACTGCAGCTCAGCTCTACTAGATACAGCTATGATCAGTGTCTCCAGGCCACTGCTCTGTCCATCCCTCTGCTATACACTGCAGCTCAGCTCTACTAGATACAGCTATGATCAGTGACTCCAGGCCACCGCTCTGTCCATCCCTCTGCTATACACTGCAGCTCAGCTCTACTAGATACAGCTATGATCAGTGACTCCAGGCCACTGCTCTGTCCATCCCTCAGCTATACACTGCAGCTCAGCTCTACTAGATACAGCTATGATCAGTGACTCCAGGTCCCTGCCCTGTCCATCCCTCAGCTATACACTGCAGCTCAGCTCTACTAGTTACAGCTATGATCAGTGACTCCAGGCCACTGCTCTGTCCATCCCTCTGCTATACACTGCAGCTCAGCTCTACTAGATACAGCTATGATCAGTGACTCCAGGCCACCGCTCTGTCCATCCCTCTGCTATACACTGCAGCTCAGCTCTACTAGATACAGCTATGATCAGTGTCTCCAGGCCACCGCTCTGTCCATCCCTCTGCTATACACTGCAGCTCAGCTCTACTAGATACAGCTATGATCAGTGACTCCAGGCCACCGCTCTGTCCATCCCTCTGCTATACACTGCAGCTCAGCTCTACTAGATACAGCTATGACCAGTGACTCCAGGCCACTGCCCTGTCCATCCCTCTGCTATACACTGCAGCTCAGCTCTACTAGATACAGCTATGACCAGTGACTCCAGGTCACCGCTCTGTCCATCCCTCTGCTATACACTGCAGCTCAGCTCTACTAGATACAGCTATGATCAGTGACTCCAGGCCACTGCCCTGTCCATCCCTCTGCTATACACTGCAGCTCAGCTCTACTAGATACAGCTATGATCAGTGACTCCAGGTCACCGCTCTGTCCATCCCTCTGCTATACACTGCAGCTCAGCTCTACTAGATACAGCTATGATCAGTGACTCCAGGTCACCGCTCTGTCCATCCCTCAGCTATACACTGCAGCTCAGCTCTACTAGATACAGCTATGATCAGTGTCTCCAGGCCACTGCCCTGTCCATCCCTCAGCTATACACTGCAGCTCAGCTCTACTAGATACAGCTATGATCAGTGTCTCCAGGCCACCGCTCTGTCCATCCCTCTGCTATACACTGCAGCTCAGCTCTACTAGATACAGCTATGATCAGTGTCTCCAGGCCACTGCCCTGTCCATCCCTCAGCTATACACTGCAGCTCAGCTCTACTAGATACAGCTATGATCAGTGTCTCCAGGCCACTGCCCTGTCCATCCCTCAGCTATACACTGCAGCTCAGCTCTACTAGATACAGCTATGATCAGTGACTCCAGGCCACTGCCCTGTCCATCCCTCAGCTATACACTGCAGCTCAGCTCTACTAGATACAGCTATGATCAGTGACTC
This sequence comes from Engystomops pustulosus, assembly GCF_040894005.1. NCBI lineage: Eukaryota > Metazoa > Chordata > Amphibia > Anura > Leptodactylidae > Engystomops > Engystomops pustulosus. Next base: position 19,823,817 of record NC_092412.1, on the reverse strand, counting down.
CAGGCCACTGCCCTGTCCATCCCTCAGCTATACACTGCAGCTCAGCTCTACTAGATACAGCTATGATCAGTGACTCCAGGCCACTGCTCTGTCCATCCCTCTGCTATACACTGCAGCTCAGCTCTACTAGATACACCTATGACCAGTGACTCCAGGCCACTGCCCTGTCCATCCCTCTGCTATACACTGCAGCTCAGCTCTACTAGATACACCTATGATCAGTGTCTCCAGGCCACCGCTCTGTCCATCCCTCTGCTATACACTGCAGCTCAGCTCTACTAGATACACCTATGACCAGTGACTCCAGGCCACTGCCCTGTCCATCCCTCTGCTATACACTGCAGCTCAGCTCTACTAGATACACCTATGACCAGTGACTCCAGGCCACTGCTCTGTCCATCCCTCTGCTATACACTGCAGCTCAGCTCTACTAGATACACCTATGACCAGTGACTCCAGGCCACTGCCCTGTCCATCCCTCTGCTATACACTGCAGCTCAGCTCTACTAGATACACCTATGATCAGTGTCTCCAGGCCACCGCTCTGTCCATCCCTCTGCTATACACTGCAGCTCAGCTCTACTAGATACACCTATGATCAGTGTCTCCAGGCCACCGCTCTGTCCATCCCTCTGCTATACACTGCAGCTCAGCTCTACTAGATACAGCTATGATCAGTGACTCCAGGCCACCGCTCTGTCCATCCCTCTGCTATACACTGCAGCTCAGCTCTACTAGTTACAGCTATGATCAGTGACTCCAGGTCACCGCTCTGTCCATCCCTCTGCTATACACTGCAGCTCAGCTCTACTAGATACAGCTATGATCAGTGTCTCCAGGCCACCGCTCTGTCCATCCCTCTGCTATACACTGCAGCTCAGCTCTACTAGATACAGCTATGATCAGTGACTCCAGGTCACCGCTCTGTCCATCCCTCTGCTATACACTGCAGCTCAGCTCTACTAGTTACAGCTATGATCAGTGTCTCCAGGCCACTGCCCTGTCCATCCCTCAGCTATACACTGCAGCTCAGCTCTACTAGATACACCTATGACCAGTGACTCCAGGTCACCGCTCTGTCCATCCCTCTGCTATACACTGCAGCTCAGCTCTACTAGTTACAGCTATGATCAGTGACTCCAGGCCACTGCCCTGTCCATCCCTCAGCTATACACTGCAGCTCAGCTCTACTAGATACACCTATGACCAGTGACTCCAGGCCACTGCTCTGTCCATCCCTCTGCTATACACTGCAGCTCAGCTCTACTAGATACACCTATGACCAGTGACTCCAGGCCACTGCTCTGTCCATCCCTCTGCTATACACTGCAGCTCAGCTCTACTAGTTACACCTATAACCAGTGACTCCAGGCCACTGCTCTGTCCATCCCTCAGCTATACACTGCAGCTCAGCTCTACTAGATACACCTATGACCAGTGACTCCAGGCCACCGCTCTGTCCATCCCTCTGCTATACACTGCAGCTCAGCTCTACTAGATACAGCTATGATCAGTGTCTCCAGGCCACCGCTCTGTCCATCCCTCTTCTATACACTGCAGCTCAGCTCTACTAGTTACAGCTATGATCAGTGTCTCCAGGCCACTGCCCTGTCCATCCCTCAGCTATACACTGCAGCTCAGCTCTACTAGATACACCTATGACCAGTGACTCCAGGTCACCGCTCTGTCCATCCCTCAGCTATACACTGCAGCTCAGCTCTACTAGATACAGCTATGATCAGTGTCTCCAGGCCACTGCTCTGTCCATCCCTCTGCTATACACTGCAGCTCAGCTCTACTAGATACAGCTATGATCAGTGTCTCCAGGCCACTGCCCTGTCCATCCCTCAGCTATACACTGCAGCTCAGCTCTACTAGATACAGCTATGATCAGTGTCTCCAGGCCACTGCTCTGTCCATCCCTCTGCTATACACTGCAGCTCAGCTCTACTAGATACAGCTATGATCAGTGTCTCCAGGCCACCGCTCTGTCCATCCCTCTGCTATACACTGCAGCTCAGCTCTACTAGTTACAGCTATGATCAGTGTCTCCAGGCCACTGCCCTGTCCATCCCTCAGCTATACACTGCAGCTCAGCTCTACTAGATACAGCTATGATCAGTGTCTCCAGGCCACTGCCCTGTCCATCCCTCAGCTATACACTGCAGCTCAGCTCTACTAGATACACCTATGATCAGTGACTCCAGGTCACCGCTCTGTCCATCCCTCAGCTATACACTGCAGCTCAGCTCTACTAGATACAGCTATGATCAGTGTCTCCAGGCCACTGCCCTGTCCATCCCTCAGCTATACACTGCAGCTCAGCTCTACTAGATACACCTATGACCAGTGACTCCAGGTCACCGCTCTGTCCATCCCTCTGCTATACACTGCAGCTCAGCTCTACTAGATACAGCTATGATCAGTGACTCCAGGTCCCTGCCCTGTCCATCCCTCAGCTATACACTGCAGCTCAGCTCTACTAGTTACAGCTATGATCAGTGACTCCAGGCCACTGCTCTGTCCATCCCTCTGCTATACACTGCAGCTCAGCTCTACTAGATACAGCTATGATCAGTGTCTCCAGGCCACTGCTCTGTCCATCCCTCTGCTATACACTGCAGCTCAGCTCTACTAGATACAGCTATGATCAGTGACTCCAGGCCACCGCTCTGTCCATCCCTCTGCTATACACTGCAGCTCAGCTCTACTAGATACAGCTATGATCAGTGTCTCCAGGCCACCGCTCTGTCCATCCCTCAGCTATACACTGCAGCTCAGCTCTACTAGATACACCTATGACCAGTGACTCCAGGCCACTGCTCTGTCCATCCCTCTGCTATACACTGCAGCTCAGCTCTACTAGATACAGCTATGATCAGTGACTCCAGGCCACTGCCCTGTCCATCCCTCTGCTATACACTGCAGCTCAGCTCTACTAGATACAGCTATGATCAGTGACTCCAGGCCACCGCTCTGTCCATCCCTCAGCTATACACTGCAGCTCAGCTCTACTAGATACAGCTATGATCAGTGTCTCCAGGCCACTGCTCTGTCCATCCCTCTGCTATACACTGCAGCTCAGCTCTACTAGATACAGCTATGATCAGTGACTCCAGGCCACCGCTCTGTCCATCCCTCTGCTATACACTGCAGCTCAGCTCTACTAGATACAGCTATGATCAGTGACTCCAGGCCACCGCTCTGTCCATCCCTCTGCTATACACTGCAGCTCAGCTCTACTAGATACACCTATGACCAGTGACTCCAGGTCACCGCTCTGTCCATCCCTCTGCTATACACTGCAGCTCAGCTCTATTAGATACAGCTATGATCAGTGTCTCCAGGCCACTGCCCTGTCCATCCCTCAGCTATACACTGCAGCTCAGCTCTACTAGTTACAGCTATGATCAGTGTCTCCAGGCCACCGCTCTGTCCATCCCTCTGCTATACACTGCAGCTCAGCTCTACTAGATACAGCTATGATCAGTGACTCCAGGTCACTGCCCTGTCCATCCCTCTGCTATACACTGCAGCTCAGCTCTACTAGATACAGCTATGATCAGTGACTCCAGGCCACTGCCCTGTCCATCCCTCTGCTATACACTGCAGCTCAGCTCTACTAGATACAGCTATGATCAGTGACTCCAGGTCACTGCCCTGTCCATCCCTCTGCTATACACTGCAGCTCAGCTCTATTAGATACAGCTATGATCAGTGTCTCCAGGTCACCGCTCTGTCCATCCCTCAGCTATACACTGCAGCTCAGCTCTACTAGATACAGCTATGATCAGTGACTCCAGGCCACTGCTCTGTCCATCCCTCTGCTATACACTGCAGCTCAGCTCTACTAGATACAGCTATGATCAGTGTCTCCAGGCCACTGCCCTGTCCATCCCTCAGCTATACACTGCAGCTCAGCTCTACTAGATACACCTATGACCAGTGACTCCAGGTCACCGCTCTGTCCATCCCTCTGCTATACACTGCAGCTCAGCTCTACTAGTTACAGCTATGATCAGTGTCTCCAGGCCACTGCCCTGTCCATCCCTCAGCTATACACTGCAGCTCAGCTCTACTAGATACAGCTATGATCAGTGTCTCCAGGCCACTGCTCTGTCCATCCCTCAGCTATACACTGCAGCTCAGCTCTACTAGATACAGCTATGACCAGTGACTCCAGGCCACTGCCCTGTCCATCCCTCTGCTATACACTGCAGCTCAGCTCTACTAGATACAGCTATGACCAGTGACTCCAGGTCACCGCTCTGTCCATCCCTCTGCTATACACTGCAGCTCAGCTCTACTAGATACACCTATGACCAGTGACTCCAGGCCACTGCTCTGTCCATCCCTCTGCTATACACTGCAGCTCAGCTCTACTACCCTGTTTCCCCGAAAATAAGACAGTGTCTTATATTAATTTTTGCTCCTAAAGAGACACTAGGTCTTATTTTCAGGGGATGTCTTATTTTTCCATGAACAAGAATTTACATTTATCATTGAACAAAAAAAGAACTTCTCTAACATCCTTATAACTCTCCAAACTCTGAATTTCCTGCTGTATTTCTTGTGACTCCATTTCTATTAAAATCACTGGCCCCAATCTCTCATGTTTAGTAAAAGCGCTTTCCATAAATGACCCTTCTTATCCTGGTAGCTGCTGGTATCACATTTTCAGCACAACAGCCAGTGATTTTATTCCATGAATTTCTCCCCATGTCACAACCTTCTGCAGCATCTAAAAGATTTCCTAATACTAATGTATGGCGTGGGGGGAGCTGCTGCAATGACTGCCGCTAGGTCTTATTTTCAGGGGAGGCCTTATATTTCTAAGCCTGAACAAAATTGTACTAGGTCTTATTTTCGGGGTATGTCTTATTTTAGGGGAAACAGGGTAGATACAGCTATGATCAGTGACTCCAGGCCACTGCCCTGTCCATCCCTCTGCTATACACTGCAGCTCAGCTCTACTAGATACAGCTATGATCAGTGACTCCAGGCCACTGCCCTGTCCATCCCTCAGCTATACACTGCAGCTCAGCTCTACTAGATACACCTATGACCAGTGACTCCAGGTCACCGCTCTGTCCATCCCTCTGCTATACACTGCAGCTCAGCTCTACTAGTTACAGCTATGATCAGTGACTCCAGGTCACCGCTCTGTCCATCCCTCTGCTATACACTGCAGCTCAGCTCTACTAGATACACCTATGACCAGTGACTCCAGGTCACCGCTCTTTCCATCCCTCTGCTATACACTGCAGCTCAGCTCTACTAGATACAGCTATGATCAGTGACTCCAGGCCACTGCCCTGTCCATCCCTCAGCTATACACTGCAGCTCAGCTCTACTAGATACAGCTATGATCAGTGTCTCCAGGCCACCGCTCTGTCCATCCCTCTGCTATACACTGCAGCTCAGCTCTACTAGATACAGCTATGATCAGTGACTCCAGGCCACTGCCCTGTCCATCCCTCTGCTATACACTGCAGCTCAGCTCTACTAGATACAGCTATGATCAGTGACTCCAGGCCACTGCTCTGTCCATCCCTCTGCTATACACTGCAGCTCAGCTCTACTAGATACACCTATGACCAGTGACTCCAGGTCACCGCTCTGTCCATCCCTCTGCTATACACTGCAGCTCAGCTCTACTAGATACAGCTATGATCAGTGACTCCAGGCCACTGCCCTGTCCATCCCTCTGCTATACACTGCAGCTCAGCTCTACTAGATACACCTATGACCAGTGACTCCAGGTCACCGCTCTGTCCATCCCTCTGCTATACACTGCAGCTCAGCTCTACTAGATACAGCTATGATCAGTGACTCCAGGCCACCGCTCTGTCCATCCCTCTGCTATACACTGCAGCTCAGCTCTACTAGATACAGCTATGATCAGTGACTCCAGGCCACTGCTCTGCCCATCCCTCTGCTATACACTGCAGCTCAGCTCTATTAGATACAGCTATGATCAGTGTCTCCAGGCCACTGCCCTGTCCATCCCTCTGCTATACACTGCAGCTCAGCTCTACTAGATACAGCTATGATCAGTGACTCCAGGTCACCGCTCTGTCCATCCCTCAGCTATACACTGCAGCTCAGCTCTACTAGATACAGCTATGATCAGTGTCTCCAGGCCACCGCTCTGTCCATCCCTCTGCTATACACTGCAGCTCAGCTCTACTAGTTACAGCTATGATCAGTGTCTCCAGGCCACCGCTCTGTCCATCCCTCTGCTATACACTGCAGCTCAGCTCTACTAGTTACAGCTATGATCAGTGACTCCAGGCCACTGCTCTGTCCATCCCTCTGCTATACACTGCAGCTCAGCTCTACTAGATAAAGCTGTGGCATCAGTGACTCCAGGCTACTGCTCGGATATACTAGATTCAGCCATGGGATCAGTGACTCCCTCTCAGCTGCATTGTCTTTTGGAATCCATCTCATCCAGACTGAATTCTTTACAACTTTTTAACTGTGTATAATTACATTGATACATTGGGGCAGATTTACTTACCCGGTCTGTTCGCGATCCAGCGGCGCGTTCTCTGCGGTGGATTCGGGTCCGGCCGGGATTCACTAAGGTAGTTCCTCCGCCGTCCACCAGGTGGCGCTGCTGCGCTGAAGTTCCCCGGAGGCCCACTGGAATGCCCTGAAATTCACTGGCCTATACCTGGTGAAGGTAAGTGTAATTTTTTTCTTAAATGCGGCGGTTTTTCCAAATCCGTCGGGTTTTCGTTCGGCCACACCCCCCCATTTCCGTCGCGTGCATGCCAGCGCCGATGCGCCACAATCCGATCGCGTGTGCCAAAATCCTGGGGCAATTCAGGTACAATCGGCGCAAATCGGAAATATTCGGGTAACACATCAGGAAAACGCGAATCGGGCCCTTAGTAAATGACCCCCATTGTATCAAACATGTAACTTAATGGACAGTAGTAAGTCAGGAATCAGGGGCGAGGTCCACTTCTCCCCAAAAACACAGCGGCTCAATGTACAAATAATAAATAAAAAATTATCAATTTTTGCATTTTTACATTTTTCTAAAATTCTACTTCCCGCCTCTGTCGTGTCTGTGTGTCTTTTTTTGTGCGTCTGTCTCCGTTCAGGTGGAGAAGCCCAGCGTCCAGCCTTCCAAACCAAAAAAGGTCACCACCCCAAGCCATAAACCGGTGAAAAAGGCCAAAGACAAGCAGATCACCCCCGGCCGAGCTTCCAAAAAGAAGGCCCCCGAGACCACCTCCTCCACCAACGCCAAACCCGAGGACAAGGAGAAGAGCAAAGAGATGAACAATAAACTGGCCGAAGCAAAAGAGTAAATCCCAAACCATAAAAATGAGAGAGCACTTATTATAATATGAGGATATTATTATATGACGATACTATTATATGATGATTATGGTTATTATTGTATGATTTTTACTACCAAGGCCACCGGATAATGTTAGTGACTATGCTTTCTGATTGTATCCTAGACTTTACGTCCTCTCACTCCCGCCACACTCTAACGACACTGATCCGATGGTTTGGGGTTTTATTTTTGTTAATTTTTGAGGTTTTTTTTGTTCTTTCTGTTTCTTTTTTTGATTTGTGTACGGTCCAAATGTGAGAATGATCCGAAACTATACGTGTTCACGGTGCTATCAAGAGAATGTACTGCTCCACGTGACCGCCTGTGATGCCCCCTATACTCTTCTATGTGGTGTAACGTGACCAGTGGTTGAAAGTTCATAGTTAGCGTCAATGTGGTAGGACCGAAGGTGAACAAGTACGCGCATTTATATCGTGGGGTGGGGGAGGGGGACATATGTACAGGGAAAGAAATTCACAGTATCGACATCCCATAGGTGATACAAAGATCTTGTGATCAATTAGGGGAAATTAACATATTGGAAAAGTCCCAAAAGACTGACAAATTAGAGCGCAAGCTCTTAGGCCCGGAGAGGTCTCATCCTAAAAATATCCAGATTTTTTATATATTATTATTCACATCTGCACATCTAGATCTCACATATATATTCTAAAATAGTCATCAAAAATTGCTACATTTTCTCACATTCCGATTCCGGAATTTTCCACATGTGGAGACATTTTCAGATTTTAATCCCATCTATTTGAACACCTCAACTCACAAAAAACACATATATCACTTATAATAAGGTATTACTGATTCAGGTCACCTAGAAAACTCCTCCTTCCTGCCTGGGTCATCACTTCCTGTAGACACAGGAAGTTCCCTCAGTTATACAAGAGACTTCCTGTCTGCTGCACTGACTTATTTTAGGCCCCTCCCACTTAAAAATTAAAGTAAAGGGAAGGGTCATGCAGCTTCAGAGAACAGAAAAAGAAGGACATGAATAGGAACGAGAATATGTGGCCATAGGAAACTCCAGCTATACATAATGCTTCCTGTCTGCTGACAGGGAATAAAGGAAAAGGACAAGGACTTTTATTTACAACACAGGAGACTTCCTCTCTCCTGCACTGACTTGTTTTAGGCACCTCCAACTTAGAGGGCAGGAAGAAGAAACCAGGGAGCTTCAGAATATAGAGCAAACAAAACAAGGCGGAAGGACAGGAAGAGGAACGAGAATATATGGTCACAGGAAGTTCTATTAGTTGTATATCAGACTTCCTCTCTACTGACCTGACTTGTTTTAGGCCCCTTCCAGGAAACAGGAAGTAAGGGAAAAAGGAAATGGGCTTTAGCCTAGTAAGGATGGGAATCTGTGGTCAAAGGAAGTCCTATTTGCTATACAGGACCCTTCATCTCTGCAGCTCTGACTTTTTGTAGGACCCTCCCACTAGAGAACAGGAAGTAAAAGAAGCTGGTGGAAGGAGCTTCAAAGTGTATAGAACCTGCAAAACATGAAAGAGAAAGGGCATGAGAACATGTTGTCATGAGAAGTGAATCTGCTATACAGGAGACTTGATCTATGCTGCACTGATTTGTTATAGACCCCTTCCACTTAAAGACCAGGAAGCAGAATAACAAACTAGAAAACTTTGCAAGCATAGAACAATCATAGAAGGGAGTAGAAGAAACCAGAGAACTTCAAGATATTGAGCAAGGGTAGGGAGAGGGATGAAAATACGTGGTAATGGGAAGTTGTATCTGCGATACAGGAGACTTCCTCTCTGCTGCATGTAAAGGAGACTTCCTTTCTGCTGCATATACAGGAGACTTCCTCTCTGCTGCATATACAGGAGACTTCCTTTCTGCTGCATGTATAGGAGACTTCCTTTCTGCTGCATATACGGGAGACTTCCTTTCTGCTGCATATACAGGAGACTTCCTTTCTGCTGCATGTATAGGAGACTTCCTTTCTGCTGCATATACAGGAGACTTCCTTTATGCTGCATATACAGGAGACTTCCTTTATGCTATTCTGACTTGTTTCAGGTCCGTCCCACTAGAGAAGAGGAAATAGTGGAAAAGAAGAAACCTCGGGGCTTCAGAGTATAAATAAAAAAAACAAAAGGGCAGGAAGAGAGAATATGTGCTTACAGGAAGTAGTACCTGCTATATAGGAGACTACCTCTCTGCTGCACTAACTTGTTTCCGGATTTTCCCACTTGAGAAGACAAAATAGTAGAAAAGAAGAAACCTCTGAGCTTCAGAATATAGATCAAAAAAGAGAAAGGGTAGGAAGAGAGTTGAGAAGTCGTACCTGTTATATAGGAGATCTTCCTCTCTGCTGCATATATAGGAGACTTCCTTTAAGCTGCACTGACTTGTTTCAGGCCTGTCCAACTAGAGAAGAGGAAATAGTAGAAACGAAGAAACCTTCAGAGTATAGCTAAAAAAAGAGACAGAGGAGCAAGAGGGAATATGTGCGAACAGGAAGTACTATCTGCTATATAGGAGACTTCCTCTCTGCTGCACATACAGGAGACTTCCTTTCTGCTGCATATACAGGAGACTTCCTTTCTGCTGCATATACAGGAGACTTCCTTTCTGCTGCGCTAACTTGTTTCAGGCCTGTCCCACTAGAGAAGAGGAAATAGTGGAAAAGAAGAAACCTCTGAGCTTTAGAGTGTAGATCAAAGAAGAGAGTTGAGAATATGTGCTAACAGGAAGTCATACCTGCTGTATAAGAGACTTCCTCTTTTGTTCTGGGCTTTTACACTGGACAAGAGGAAGTAGAAAAAGAGAGCAGAAGAAACCAGGTATCTTCAGGGAATAGAGCAAGTAAGAATGAAAAGTGTTAGGGAGAGAGATGAGAATATGTGCCAACAGGAAGTTGTTGCTATATAGGAGACTTCCTCGCTGCTGCACTGACTTGTTCCAGACCCTTCCCACTGGACAAGAGGAAGTAGAGGGAACGGGTAGAAGAGACAATGAAGCTTCAGAATGTTTAGTAAGCAATTCTAGAAGGAAAAGGGTCAGAAGAGTGACGGGTATATAATATCTCAATGTTTCCACATATCTAGTCATAGAGCTTTGCAGCTTATGGATACAATCTGACCAGAGGAGCGTTAGGATGCGAGATGGGAAAGGATCAGAGGTTCCCAGCATCCTTCCATGTCATAGAGACTGCTCATGCCCCCTGTCCACCATGTCCACCCGAGACCTGTGAAGAGAATATTTGTTGTTGTGTCATTGAGGGTATGAAGCTTGTTCTCGCTCCCCACCATCCGTCACGTTTTAATGGTTTCTTACCTGTACAATGTAATGCTTGCTGAGAAATGACTGCAAATCAATAAAAAAAAGGAGAAATTCAGTCTTACTGATTGTTTCCAGCTTGATGCACATCCTTCACATGATATTCACATCCTTATGGGAGACTGTCACTGCCTATGGAGAATGGCAGTGAGCAATGCTTTCTGGGAAAAAGAGTATGCAAATGAGCCTTCATCTGGGAGGAGTAAAGTTGTCTCTTTACTGCCACCTATTGGAGGTAGATACATACATCAGTGTAATTATAATTCCTATCAGATCCTGTTGACACCTACAGAATAATAAGTCCCAGGGGCACATTTAATATACACCGGCGCTATCATCTATCTAAATTATATCTATCTATCATCTATCTATATCTGTCTCTCTCTTCTATCTATCTCCTATCTATCTATCTATCTATCTATCTATCTATCTATCTATCTACCTCCTATCTATCTATCTATCTATCTATCTATCTATCTATCTATCTCATATCTATCATATCTATCTATCTCATATCTATCTCATATCTATCTATCTATCTATCTCATATCTATCTATCTATCTCATATCTATCTATCTATCTATCTATCTCATATCTATCTATATCTATCTATCTATCTCATATCTATCTATCTCATATCTATCTATCTATCTATCTCATATCTATCTATCTATCTATCATCTATCTGTCTATTATCTATCTGTCTATCATCTATCTATCTATCTCCTATCTATCTATCTATCTATCTCCTATCTATCTATCTATCTATCTCATATCTATCTATCTATCTATTTATCTATCTATCTATTTATCTATCTATCTCATATCTATCTATCTATCAAAACAAACAAAAATTGCAAAGCAGCACAGCCTTCAGGAAAAAAGGGATTCAAACGGGTGCTATTCCACCCGGGTATGGAATAAACCTCACACTTTTCCACGATTCCTTGGAGTGCTGCCGCCTTTTTGCTTTTATATCTATATCTATATCTATCTATCTACCTCCTATCTATCTATCTACCTCCTATCTATATATCTATCTATCTATCTATCTACCTCATATCTATCTATCTATCTACTTCATATCTATCTACTTCATATCTATCTATCTCATATCTATCTATCTCATATCTATCTATCTATCTATCTATCTATCTATCTATCTCATATCTATCTATCTCATATCTATCTATCTCATATCTATCTATCTATCTGTCTATTATCTATCTATCTCATATCTATCTATCTATCTATCTATCCATCTATCTCCTATCTATCTATCTATCTACCTCCTATCTATCTATCTATCTATCTATCTCATATCTATCTATCTCATATCTATCTATCTATCTATCTATCTATCTATCTCATCTATCTATCTATCGCCTATCTATCTATCTCATATCTATCATATCTATCTATATATCAATCTCATATCTATCTCCTATCTATCTATCAATCTATCTATCTATCTATCTATCTATCTATCTCCTATCTATCTATCTCATATCTATCATATCTATCTATATATCAATCTCATATCTATCTCCTATCTATCTATCTATCTATCTATCTATCTACCTCCTATCTATCTATCTATCTATCTCCTATCTCATATCTATATCTATCTCATATCTATCTATCTGTTATCTATCTATCTCATATCTATCTATCTATCTCCTATCATCTATCTATCTATTTTCTGCCTATACCTTGATATAGAAACACACACATACATAACAGAGCGTTGGATATAGTCAGAGATCTCGGCAGCGGAGCAGTCTCTGCGCCATTCATCACCAGTGGTTGGCATAGCAACCGCTGCGCTCATGTAGCCGGGATCAGCGGGGAATTCTCTTCAGTACGTTACACTGTATTGTTCTATATGGAAGCCTGAGCACAAAGGTGGGGTGAGGGGCGCCCGATACATCTATCTACGCACTAGGTGAGGATTTACCAGCGCAGCGCCCTCTTATGGCATGCTTCGAAAAGAATTATTTTAAAAACATTTTTTCCTACTTTAAATTTTCAACGGGGTGGGGGATATTTTGCATTTAAAGGATTCACCTGAGGCAGTGGTGATGAGTGGTACTGCAAGTCCCCAGTACTGTACACAGAGAACATACTCCCTCTCCTCCCCAGGAGGGTTACAGGGGGTTAGTTACTTATATCAATTGTCTCCCACTGGGTGCCTCCCAGATCAGGTCCAGCCCCATTCACACCTAGTACACATAAAATACATAAATGAATAAAAATAACAATAATAAAACATACACCAAAATAATTATACCACCACTCCCACCCAGCCAATAATCAAATCGAGACAAAACCCTGAAAACAACATAAACTACGCCTATAAATACACTTTTTAAAAACACAATTAAGTACAACAAACCATACCATAAGTAATAGAAGCTAAACTAAACCCTGTACCTATCACCTCCCCCTTCTCCTGAGACACTGGTTTAACGGCAAAGTTCACACTATAAGTAGTCCAGACCAGTGTCCAGGATCAGTCCAGGAAAACAATCCCTATCATCCTCCCTCCCAACCTAACTACACCCCCACACCACACAATGGGCCACATTTATCACTATTGTGCGCCTAAGTGTAGTAGTTGCGCCTAAATTCGGGCGCACTGTTTTGCCAGAATTATCACAAGCTACAACCATCTGTGATAAGTATATTTTCTGCCTCTTATTAATCACTTTACTTTAACACAGTTTAGGCGCAGTTTAGGCGCAATGTTAGATTCGGGCTCTTACATGTGATCCTGCTACAAGCTCCTCTCTGTTTCTCCCACAGCCCAGAATGGAGATAACACTCACAGCAGCACCCAGGTGTGTGACACCCAGCACCCAGTGACCTCCTCAGCAGGGGCTTCTCCTAGAGGGGATCCCCCAGTGCTGGTCTCCTGCTGCACCCCTGTAATTCTGCACAATATCCCCCTCAGACACTGTGCAGAATTACATGGGGGACACTTGTTTGTAGTATCTGCAACATTCTGCAAGCTTCTGCAAACTTGTGCAAACGTCTCTTCTCTCTTGCTTTGAGCTCAGGTTTTGCAGAATATTTTGTAAATAGAAGGTGATGAACTGTAAATAGAGTCTGCAGCTCCTGTCTGTAATGTATCTAATTGTATCTATTATATGTACTAGTGTCTGCAGTGTATCTAATTGTATCTATTATATGTTCCAGTGTCTGCAGAGTATCTCATGTATCTATTATCTGTACTAGTGTCTGCAGAGTATCTAATTGTATCTATTATATGTTCTAGTGTCTGCAGAGTATCTCATGTATCTATTATCTGTACTAGTGTCTGCAGAGTATCTAATTGTATCTATTATATGTTCCAGAGTCTGGCTGAGCTTTGCTGCTAGAAATGAGCTCTTCTGCAAAGGGGCTCAGTGCTTTCTTCCCAGATAACGCCACCTTCGAGCTGGAGTGTTTTTGCGCCCGTTTTTGCGCCTAAATGCAAAAGTCGCACGTGATGAATATCATTTGATGTTTAATCGCAAAAATGGCGCAAAAACGGTGCGCCTGAATGAAAAGGCGCAAAAACAACAGAAAAAACAAGTGATAAATGTGGCCCAATATATATAAAAACATATAAAACAAGCATAAGAATAACAAAACTACAACACATCAGATAATATACTCAAAACACAAAACAAAAATCTACAGTGCAGCATCAGCCCAACACCAGGAGCGGAGATGACAGACTAAGGGACACTAAAGGAGAACCCCCTCCAAAGGAGAGAGGCCCTCCCCGTGCCCAGCCTCTCATACTCCAGAGAGCGCACCTTCACCAGGTCACCCAGAATGTTCCTAACCACCTCATCCACCGGGAGGATTTTACGCTGCGTCGATACTAAACACCGTGCGTTCCACATGTGGTACCTGACCACTAGACTGACTAGGAATAACGTGCAGCGGTCCCGGCCACCCAGGCCTCTGAATGCTCCATAGGCCCACTCCGCATAGGAGAGACCGGCCAACCCGGGCCAATGGATGGAAGCGCCCACCCGGTTGTACACCTCTGTGTTAAAGGGGCACTGAAGCAGGAAGTGGTCCATGCTCTCCAGCAGGCCACCGCACTCCTCCCGGGGACAACCCCTTTCCTCAGAGCTCCTACACTTCAGATTGTCCCTCACACACAGCTTTCCATGGAAGCAGCGCCAAGTCACGTCCCAAAACTTCAAGGGGATCCTGATGGAATTCAATAAACTCAAACCCACCCCCAGATCCCGACTTGGGCAATCCCTGAGGGCCAGAGGCTTCTGGAAATGGGTCAACAGAACCCTCTTGTCAAGGATTTTCCTCGACATGGTCCTGATCTCCCACATTCCCAGACCCCACCGGCGAATCACCTTCAGAACCGGGGTAGCGTAAGCCAGAAGATGCCCATGCGGTGTACGGAGATCCTTCACTTGTCCTCCTGTCTCCCATTCCTGGAAGAAAGGCCGAAACCATCCCCTGCAGGAGTATACCCACGGAGGAGCCCTCTCTTTCCAGAGGTTTGCTACATTGATCTTAAGAAAGGTATTCACTAGGAACACCACAGGGTTGACCATACACAACCCTCCTTGTCTCCTCGTGCGGTAAGTAACCTCCCTCTTGATTAGGTTCAGCCTATTCCCCCATAACAGCTGGAAGAACAGACTGTACACCCGAGTCCAGAGGGGTTCTGGCAACATGCACACACTGCCCAGATATATCAGCAACGGGAGCAGGTAAGTTTTAATCAGGTTCACCCTTTCTCTGAGGGTCAAAGACCAACCCTTCCACTGGTCCACCTTCTGAGCGGCGATCTTAAGCCGCCCAGTTTTGTATGGGGTAATCCCCCTGGCCAAATTCGATGCCGAGAACTTTAGTTATCCTGTTACTTACATTTAAAGGCAGAAGGTCTGTAAGTACAGATACGGCAGACACACAGTACTTCCAGCCTGGAGCCAGTGAGGAGGTCTTTGTCCTGACACTCTAACTACTGTAGCGCCCACCTTGCTTATATTACAGAGTATACTTAGATGGGTCCGAGCTGTGAATGCAGAGAGAAAAGCGCACAGCAGTGTGAAGACACACCCCCAGTCCCTAACACTGGCTACAGAGAGCACAGCAGTGTGAGGACACACCCTCAGTGCACTTGAAGAAGCTACAATCCTGGAATATAAATCCAGATTTCATTTCATATTCATTTCATATTTCAGCAAACACAAAGGTAAAGATTACACATGTCCCAAGGGACGTTAGATATCAAAAGCTGCAGAGAGCACAGCAGTGTGAGGACATGCACCCAGTATCTAACACATTGGGGCACAAGGGTCCGCACATCGCATTTTGGTTGGTTTTCCCGACTTTTTCCGTTTTGCGCCGCATTTAACTGGGGTTTTTGGCGAATGCGATCAGATTTTGGCGCAGCTGCGCCGACTTTCATGCAACACAAATCGGGGGCGTGGCCATCGGACAATCCGACTGATTCGGACTAAGCGCGGGATTTAACATTCAAAATTGTGTCGCAAGCCAAGCACCGAGATGGTGAACACTGGCGGACCTGAGCGGGGAAGCGACACATGGAGGAAATTGGACGCACAATGTTAGTGATTCGAGGAAGCTCCGAAAATTCGATGGACAACGCACCTCGTGGATCACGTAAATGTGCCCCATTGGCTGCAGTGTGCATGGTCACATCTATTTACAGGTTTCCTTCAAAGGTGGTTTCTCACATTTTAAGACAGATTGGGGGATATTTATCAGGGCTTCTGCTCTACACTCTTAGGGCACATTCACACGCGGTATGCCCGCCGTGCGGACATACCGCCGTGTGCTGGAGGTGAGAAGGGGGTGACCCCTCCTCCCTCCAAAGGGAATAGCGCCACACGGCCGCACACACGCCGAAAGATAGAGCATGCCGTGCCGCTATTGGCGTCTATGGGGACGTACAAATTTGCGGCCGCATGTACGTCCCCGCAGACGGCCATGTGAATAAGCCCTAAAATTATTGTGAATGCGTGAAGGGGGTGGGTGCGGCCGGTTCCCACACCTGCGCACTTGATGCAGACGTGAAAATTCGCCAGTTGTGTTATTTGTAAGCTGCGCAGGTCCCTGACGGATACATCAAGAGGTCGGAGCGGATACTCACCGGCACGTGATGAATTACCCCCCATATGTTTCTCAATGGAACCAATAAGTGAGGTAGAAACCTGCAGGGTCCCAGTAGTTGGCGGAATGGAAGTGAGATTTTTCTTTAACCCCTTCTGTCTCATTGCAATACAATTTAATCCAGGTGACCTGAGCGTAGAGTAGGATCACTAATACACTACAAGCTCCCGGGCCCAAACCACAATCCATCCCTTGTCATCATCACTAAGAAACCATCATGCTTCATTGTTCTGTAAGGATGAGGACCGGGTGCAGGCCATGAAAACTAACATTTTCTAGAAATCTGTATAAACCGCCTCTCATTACACACAAATGTATCAGACCCTCCCTCACTCATCTATCCCCCCACTAATCAGTACCGCCACCACGTAATATACTGCAAGTCACTGACTCGGGGTCAAACAAGGAGAAGAGAGAAACTCTACCAGAAACTAGGTCACTGCCGAAATCTACACTGCGCATATAAAAAAGGGAGAGAGCAGACAAGATCTCCATAATATACAGACAGGAGGGGGAGGGGCAGCAGTATAGTAGTTATATTCTTGTATATAGGGGGCAGTATTATAGTAGTTATATTCTTGTACATAGGGGGCAGTATTATAGTAGTTATATTCTTGTATATAGGGGGCAGTATTATAGTAGTTATATTCTTGTACATAGGGGGCAGTATTATAGTAGTTATATTCTTGTACATAGGGGACAGTATTATAGTAGTTATATTCTTGTACATAGGGTGCAGTATTATAGTAGTTATATCCCTGTACATAGGGGGCAGTATTATAGTAGTTATATTCTTGTACATAGGGGGCAGTATTATAGTAGTTATATTCTTGTACATAGGGTGCAGTATTATAGTAGTTATATTCCTGTACATAGGGGGCAGTATTATAGTAGTTATATTCTTGTACATAGGGGGCAGTATTATAGTAGTTATATTCCTGTACATAGGGGGCAGTATTATAGTAGTTATATTCTTGCACATAGGGGGCAGTATTATAGTAGTTATATTCTTGCACATAGGGGGCAGTATTATAGTAGTTATATTCTTGCACATAGGGGGCAGTATTATAGTAGTTATATTCTTGTACATAGGGGGCAGTATTATAGTAGTTATATTCTTGTACATAGGGGGCAGTATTATAGTAGTTATATTCCTGTACATAGGGGGCAGTATTATAGTAGTTATATTCTTGTACATAGGGGGCAGTATTATAGTAGTTATATTCTTGTACATAGGGGGCAGTATTATAGTAGTTATATTCCTGTACATAGGGGGCAGTATTATAGTAGTTATATTCTTGTACATAGGGGGCAGTATTATAGTAGTTATATTCTTGTACATAGGGGGCAGTATTATAGTAGTTATATTCTTGTACATAGGGGGCAGTATTATAGTAGTTATATTCTTGTACATAGGGGGCAGTATTATAGTAGTTATATTCCTGTACATAGGGGGCAGTATTATAGTAGTTATATTCTTGTACATAGGGGGCAGTATTATAGTAGTTATATTCTTGTACATAGGGGACAGTATTATAGTAGTTATATTCTTGTACATAGGGGACAGTATTATAGTAGTTATATTCTTGTACATAGGGGGCAGTATTATAGTAGTTATATTCTTGTACATAGGGGGGCAGTATTATAGTAGTTATATTCTTATACATAGGGGGCAGTATTATAGTAGTTATATTCTTGTTCATAGGGAGTAGTATTATAGTAGTTATATTCTTGTACATAGGGGGCAGTATTATAGTATTTATATTCTTGTTCATAGGGGGCAGTATTATATTAGTTATATTCTTGTTCATAGGGAGTAGTATTATAGTAGTTATATTCTTGTACATAGGGGGCAGTATTATAGTAGTTATATTCTTGTACATAGGGGGCAGTATTATAGTAGTTATATTCTTGTACATAGGGGGCAGTATTATAGCAGTTATATTCTTGTACATAGGGGGCAGTATTATAGTAGTTATATTCCTGTACATAGGGGGCAGTATTATAGTAGTTATATTCTTGTACATAGGGGGCAGTATTATAGTAGTTATATTCCTGTACATAGGGGGCAGTATTATAGTAGTTATATTATTGTACATAGGGGGCAGTATTATAGTAGTTATATTCTTGTACATAGGGGGCAGTATTATAGTAGTTATATTCTTGTACATCGGGGGCAGTATTATAGTAGTTATATTCTTGTACATAGGGGGCAGTATTATAGTAGTTATATTCTTGTACATAGGGGGCAGTATTATAGCAGTTATATTCTTGTACATAGGGGGCAGTATTATAGTAGTTATATTCCTGTACATAGGGGGCAGTATTATAGTAGTTATATTCTTGTACATAGGGGGCAGTATTATAGTAGTTATATTCCTGTACATAGGGGGCAGTATTATAGTAGTTATATTCTTGTACATAGGGGGCAGTATTATAGTAGTTATATTCTTGTACATAGGGGGCAGTATTATAGTAGTTATATTCTTGTACATAGGGGCAGTATTCTAGTAGTTATATTCTTGTACATAGGGGGCAATATTATAGTAGTTATATTCTTATCCATAGGGGGCAGTATTATAGTAGTTATATTCCTGTACATAGGAGGCAGTATTATAGTAGTTATATTCCTGTACATAGGGGGCAGTATTATAGTAGTTATATTCTTGTTCATAGGGAGTAGTATTATAGTAGTTATATTCTTGTACATAGGGGGCAGTATTATAGTAGTTATATTCTTGTACATAGGGGGCAGTATTATAGTAGTTATATTCTTGTACATAGGGGGCAGTATTATAGTAGTTATATTCTTGTAAATAGGGGGCAGTATTATAGTAGTTATATTCCTGTACATAGGGGGCATTATTATAGTAGTTATATTATTGTACATAGGGGACAGTATTATAGTAGTTATATTTTTGTACATAGGGGGCAGTATTATAGTAGTTATATTCCTGTACATAGGGGGCAGTATTATAGTAGTTATATTCTTGTACATAGGGGGCAGTATTATGGTAGTTATATTCCTGTACATAGGGCGCAATATTATAGTAGTTATATTCTTCTACATAGAGGGCAGTATTATAGTAGTTATATTATTGTACATAGGGGGCAGTATTATAGTAGTTATATTCTTGTACATAGGGGGCAGTATTATAGTAGTTATATTCCTGTACATAGGGGGCAGTATTATAGTAGTTATATTCTTGTACATAGGGGCAGTATTATAGTAGTTATATTCCTGTACATAGGGGGCAGTATTATAGTAGTTATATTCTTGTACATAGGGGGCAGTATTATAGTAGTTATATTCCTGTACATAGGGGGCAGTATTATAGTAGTTATATTCTTGTACATAGGGGGCAGTATTATAGTAGTTATATTCTTGTACATAGGGGGCAGTATTATAGTAGTTATATTCCTGTACATAGGGGCAGTATTATAGTAGTTATATTCTTGTACATAGGGAGCAGTATTCTAGTAGTTATATTCTTGTACATAGGGGGCAATATTATAGTAGTTATATTCTTGTCCATAGGGGGCAGTATTATAGTAGTTATATTCTTGTACATAGGGGGCAGTATTATAGTAGTTATATTCTTGTACATAGGGGGCAGTATTATAGTAGTTATATTCTTGTACATAGGGGGCAGTATTATAGTAGTTATATTCTTGTACATAGGGGGCAGTATTATAGTAGTTATATTCTTGTACATAGGGGGCAGTATTATAGTAGTTCTATTCCTGTACATAGGGAGCAGTATTATAGTAGTTATATTATTATACAGTATTATATCAGTTGTACTCTTTCTCTTGCTCAGTTAGACCCCAGGACATACAATATTCTCGTGATGTTATATTTTTCTTTATTATCTCTCCTTGTTGCTATCACATCTTGTATTATTATACATTGTGCGCAATTCTCGCTGTGACTCATGATCTTCCACTGACTGTGATCATTTCATGACCAGGTTTTCATTATATTATTTAGATAAAAACTGAAACTTTCCAGGAACATGATCTGTTTTTCTTATTACATTACAATTCTAATCTTTGTCTCAGTTTCCTTCTTCATTCATTTTTTTGTTCTTTAAAGATTACTTGTCACCAGAATTTTACCCCCCTAACCAACAGTGCCGGCTGGTAAAGGGTTACAAGTCCTCCCACATCACATAAAATGAGCTGCCAGTGGGGCCCTGTACCTTAATTACAGCCATTTTTCAGATATGCAAATTAGCTCATGTGACTCTTTTATTTAATATATGACTCTTTGTTTTCTCCCAGGTTGACACTGAGCCACGCCCCCTTATTTTGTGTCTCTGTGTCTCACCAAATCCCTGCTCTGTCTCCTTGTTCTTTGGGACTGTCTGCTAATATTGAACTACAGGCATATAAATCTCTATCTACCTATAGGAAATATTGTGTCATTTTTTTACATGGCACCTTAAGTTACATTCATGTCATGTGACCAGGGTGCTTTCATCTAAGGTCCTATACCCTTTACATTTGCAAAATGTTACCCACTGTATGTATCTGATCACATGAAACCATAGCAGCCTCCATGGAGTAGAAGTTCATGAAGCCTGCTGTGGTTTCATGTGATCAGATACATACATAGGGTAGATTTTGCAAATCTAAAATGTATTGTAGTGATGGGTCCCTCGCCAACGAGCTGGCACACAGAGACGGCTCTTTGATGTGAATGAATTAGCTGACATCATCCTGGTCACATGACATGAACTGCTAAATAGTGAGGCGGCATAAGGCATGGGGAGGAGTAGATGGGAGGGGCTGGCATAGCAGGACACATCCCCTCTGATTTTTGGATATATAAGATGATGTTGATTTATAAGGATGTAAGAGGCTAAAACAAGGGGTCAGTTAGTTAATAGGGCTCTATGGCAACCTGTTACTGGCTGTATACATGAAAATCTGCTGACAGGTTTCCTTTAACTTCTTGATAAATGTAAACCTGTTCTAAAACCTATGATTTACCATTAGCTCCCATTCTACAACTCCCAGTAGGTCTCTCTCCCCTGCTCTATATAAATGCACTAGGTTTTGTGGGGCTGTGGGTTAGTTTATTGTGCAGAACACAGCAGTGTGAGGAGACAGATCGAGTGCAATTGTAGATGCTACAATCCTAGAATATAAGTCCAAATATCAAATTCCTGCTGCTATGAGCAACATACACAAAGGTCTCATTACACCTCTCTCCAGGGACAATACCTAACACTGGCGGCAGAGAGCACAGAGCACAGCAGTGTGAGGACACACCCACAGTGCAATCCTGGCATCTAAAGTCATATGTCATAGTCAACATAATCAAAGCTCTGATTACACATCTCTCCATGGACACCTGGAGACACCTGCTGACAGATCCCTTTAAATATGTTCATGATGTACAATGTCCTCCCAAGGCCGAACAGGGCGGAGCTATAATCACTCTTAGATACCAATCACATATACATATATATCTATAGAGAGAGAGAGAGAGACCAGTATTATAAAGGGAATATGGTTTGTGGAGGCCCTTACTGATTTACATTATCTAGGGGTCTTTGTGTCTGGTGGTCTCCTGTCCCCTTTAAGGAGGCCATACATTAGCAGATATTGCACCTATATTTTTGTTATGTTAAGTTTATTTCCTGTAAAATACTAAATGTCAACTTCCCTCCTATTATGAGACATAATTTCTTACATTTTGATACTTTTCTGCTTCTAGGATTCCACAGATAGATAACAATGACCCAGATACGAAGCGAAACGCAGCAGGCGTCGGAGTGACACCACCGTCTGATGGGACCAGGGGCATATAACCACTATCTGCAGGACCTGCTGTCCACCAATGGCCAAAGAGCATGCAGCAATAAATGACCATATTTATGCAATAATCTGTGAGCTTCTGTGATTTTTAGAGGGGTTGTTACCAAGTACATGGATATAGGGCATAAACCATACTGGGGGGGGGGGGGGGTCTAATACTGATGTCCAATACAGTGGGCAGCTATATACACTTTGCATTGCCATTAGGGGGAGCTCTACACCTACCTTTCCTTGGTGCCCCAGACACCCTTATATAGGGAACGAGTTAATTTGGACTTCATAGTAAAGATACAATCTATAGAAATACATAATAGACTGCCTAGACCTATATTAGATAGCAATTAGTAATTAAAGGGATATTCTTCATCAAGATCCTTATGGCCCATTTATAGGATAAGTTTTATGCACGACCACCACTGATCCCAAGCCACAGCACTCTTATTAGGACCAAAAACCTTTCCATAGAATAGGTCCTCAATACTATATTGGTGGGTGGGGGTCCCGGACCCAGCACTCTCACAGTCGCTGATAAACACAAAACAGGAAACAGACAGCGCCATTCTCTGTGAACTAGTCAGACCAGAGAACTGCAAATAGGAGTCAATTCTATAAAAGCAAAGCTGTAGTTACTCAACTCAACCACTAAACAGAGATTGGCGCTGTCTAATTTCTCTTCCATTCTCTGTATTTCTGCTGCTGATTACTGATCAGTGAGTGTATTGGGAGTTGGACCTTCACAAATCTACTGTCCATTACATTTACTCAGGATTTTTGGCTTGACCCCCCCTAAGAACCTTGGGGAGGGGGAGGGGTATTTGGTTGGTGCTGGCTTGAACTGCTCCCTATGGTTGGATTGACCTCCAGGGAAGTACCTGGGACATTTATTTCTTACACTGTTGTAGATAAAAAACGGGACTTTAATATTAAATTTATATAAAATGATTCTGGGAACATAAGTTAAAAAATAATTGCGAGCGGACTCTGCTGTCATGAGAACGGTCTCTCATCTTTGTGGAGGAGTTTCTGCCATCTTTTGGATGGTATAAAGTAGTTTTCTCCCCCATGCATTTAGCCATGGGACATTGCATGACGTAGCTGGGGATGTAGCTGCTGTGACTCACTGCTCCCTCTCCCTCCTGCAGGAGAAGAAATATTAAGAGGAAGACGGGAGAGGGAAAATTAAAAATAAAAAGGTAATTTATGAAAAACTGGAGTAGAAGGGATGGGAAGAGAATGGAAGTGAAGGAGAAGAAAGGCAACATAAGCAAATGAGAGGAAAGGGAAGGGCAGGAGAGGAAAAGGAAGGCAAGGGAAAGGAATGGAAGGTAAAGAAAGGCAAGAAAAGGAAAAGAATGTAAGAAAAAGAAAAGGTAAAGGAAAAGGTAAAGGAAAATTAAAGGGAAAGGAGGAGAAGATAAGCAAAGTAGGAGAGAAGAAAGGGAAGCGGAGAGGAAAGTGAAGGAACTGAGAGGATCAGGATTTAAAAAAATTTAAGGAAATACAGGCAGTCCCCAGGTTACATACAAGATAGGGTCTGTAGGTTTGTTCTTAAGTTGAATTTGTATGTAAGTCGGAACTGTATATTTTATCAGACAGAACTTTTTTGGTCTCTGTGACAATTGGATTTTAAAAATGTTGAGTCGTCATAAGAATCAACACTAAAGCTTCATTACAGACACCTGTGATAACTGTTATAGCTGATCATTGTAGCCTAGGGCTGGAGTATAGTAAATTACCAATATCCAGGGGTCCGTTTGTAGCTAGGGGTCGTATGTAAGTCGAGTGTTCTTAAGTAGGGGACCGCCTGTAATAGCGAAGTAATGAGAATGAAAAGAAAGACTGTAAGACAAGGAGCAGAAAGGTAAGACAATGGTAGAAAAGGGAGTAGAAGTTAAACAAAGGAGGTGTGAGGGAAGAAAAAGGAAGGGGAGGACAAGGAAGGAAGGAAAGAAAGAGAAAGGGATGAAAATAGAAGGAGCAAGAGGGCAAAGAAAGGGAATGGATGTATAAGAATGGTAGGAGAAAGGAAGGGAAAAGGACAAACGAGTAGGAGAGTGAAGGAAGAGAAAAGAGAGGGAAGGCAAGGGAAAAGAGAATAGAAGCGGCAAACAAGAGAGAAAGGAATTGGAATATTTGAGAAGGGAAAAAGATGAAAAGGAGGCAGAGGGGAAGAAAAGGAAAGAGAAATAAAAGGGCCACAAATGAAAGGGAAAGAAAAAAACAACAAAAATCAGAATAGAATAGAAAATAATAATAAATAATAGGAAAATAAAAAACAAGAAATGCAAACATAAAGGAATAGGAGAGAAATGAAATGGATGGATAGATAGAAGGAAAGGGATGAAAATACCCAAGAAAATAAATGGAAGGGAACAAGGAATGGAAACATATTCTCCTCCTTGTCCTTGCTCTCATTGTCCCATGACGACCTCTGACACTCGAGGAGCAGCACAGAATCAGCGAGATGTTTTTTTTCTCTTTGTTGTTGATGTAAATAAATATGAAGTTGTCTTATCTACCACATCCTGATCCCTCGCCCTCACCCAACAAGAGACGAGAACCGCACAAGCCGCCCATCAGCCTCATCTGCTGAACCTACACCTAGCATCAGCATCCATCCACATGCCGCATCAGCACATTAACCTTGTTACCACAGCCCCAGAAACAAGCAGATCTAACACTACACATCTCCCTCTGATCCCTTATATTCCCGATGTAATAATATTAAAATATACAAATTAGATCGGGGGAAATAAGGTAAAAATATAAACTGTGCCAACACCGAGAAAAGCAAATGTGAAATGTGTGAACGTGGGAAAAGAATGAATAAATTAAGGGGGAAAGAAAGGTAAGGGAACAGAAGAGAAGAGGAGGAGAAGGAAAGGAAGGAAAAGCAATAGAAGGAAAGGAAACGAAAGGGAAGAGGAGGGGAAGAGAAGGAAGGAAAAGCAAAGGAAGGAAAGGGAACAGAAGAGAAGAGGAGGGGAAGGGAAGGAAGGAAAAGCAAAGGAAGGAAAGGGAACAAAAGAGAAGAGGAGGGGAAGAGAAGGAAGGAAAGGGAACAGAAGAGAAGAGGAGGGGAAGGGAAGGGAAGGGAAGGAAGGAAAATCAATGGAAGGAAAGGAAACGAAAGGGAAGAGGAGGGAAAGGGAAGGAAGGAAAGGGAACAGAAGAGAAGAGGAGGGGAAGGGAAGGGAAGGAAGGAAAGGGAACAGAAGAGAAGAGGAGGGGAAGGGAAGGGAAGGAAGGAAAAGCAATGGAAGGATAGGGAACGAAAGGGAAGAGGAGGGGAAGAGAAGGAAGGAAAAGCAAATGAAGGAATGGGAAAGGAAGAGGAGGAGAGAAGGAAGGGAAGACTAGGAGAGGGAAGGAAAGAGAATGGAAGGATAAGCACGGAAGCAGACTGAGAAATAGTGAAAAGAAAGAGAAGCACATAAAGGGAAGGGAAAACAAATGGAAAGAAAGGCGAAAGTAAGAGAAGGAAAGTAAAGGAAAGGACAAGAAAGGGAGTAGACTGAAAGTAAGGGAAAGAAAAAGAAGGAAGTAGAGGGAAGGGAAAGGAAAAAAGAAGAAAGGATGGAAAGGAAGTTAAAGGAGTTGGAGTATGAGGGAAGGAGGCAAAAGAAAGAAACGAAGGGGAAAGAAAATAGAATGTAATGCAGAAAAGTACAAAATGATGATAAATAAACAAAACAAATATAGAAAACATTAAAAAGGAAAAGCAAACATGAGGAAATAGGAGGGAAAGAGGCAAAAGACAAAGGAAAACATAGAAAGACAGAAAGGTAAGACATAAGTAAAAGGTGCAAAATATTTAAGAAAGTAAATAGAAAAACGTATACTTGAAATAGAAATATATATAAAATCAGGAAACAGAGAAAATATCAGAAAGGGAAAACATAATATATAAATAAATCTAAAAATTAAAGAAATACAATCACAAAACACCAAATATGTAACAAGAAAAGAAGAGAATCCGATAAGAAATTCTACTTTGGAACAGATAAGATGACGGGAATAAAATGGTAAAATGTATAATGCCCTGCACTCCAGGTTAATAGCAAGCAAAAATTTCCATTGTTGGTGAGTTTGTGACTTTTTGGGATTGTGTACTATCGAATCACAGTAGAGCTATGACCCCTGTAGGGAACTAAAAACAGAACCCAAAGAAGGTTTTCTCAAAAAACTCCTCAGCTCATTCATTTTAAAATAAAGTTTGAAAATATATCTGCCCCCCTGCCAAAGGAAACCCCACCTCCTGAGTCAAGGGGGCGGTTCTTGGAGCTGTATGAGTCATGGTGTCTTCCTCCATGACTCTCCTCTTGCTCCCTCCCTTCTTAACACATAGGGGCAGATTTACTTACCCGGCTCAGTCGCGATCCAGCGGCGCGTTCTCCGACGCTGATTTGGGTACTGTCGGGATTCACTAGGGTCGTGTGCCCGATGTCCACTAGGTGTCGCTGCTGCGCTGAAGTCCACCGTAATTCACCTTCTTGCAACACAATTTTTTTTTAATTACGCAATTTTTCTAAAATCCTGGGGTAATTCGGCGCAAATCTGAAAAAATTCGGGAAACCCGGCAGAAAAACGCTATTTGGACCCTTAGTAAATGTGCCCCATAGTTGGTTTTCTCTTGGCATGAATCAGTAGTACAAATGAATACACGAAACGTATTATCTAATGAGAGCCAACGTTCCTTCTCCACTTACTATGTCTCTTAAAATCCTTCTTCCTTCCCTTCTACTCATCTTATTATTCTGAAACGCTTCTGAATTCTCTCTTGCTAGCAACCAGTCAGATTATATAGAAATGAATGGAGGGGATAGGGTGAGTCACAGAAGGTAGGTGATAAAAATATGTCCATAATAGGGATCTAAAATCCCCACTATCCATGTGCCCTATACAGTGTCGGACTGGCCCACCAGAGCATCAGAGAATCCTCCGGTGGGCCCCAGGTTCTAACACTTTATAATGGGCCCCAAAGATCTTCATTTAGATGTGAATGGAGTTTATTATCTATTTTACATAGGACGATTCCGATATTATAGATTATTAAATCTTTTTGATGATACATCCTACGTGATATAATTTTTATGGTATTTTATGGTTGAAGGGTGGGCCCTCAAGATCACTTCCTCTAGTAGGCCCAACACATGCCAATCCGACACTGGCCCTATAGGTGTCCATGTACATCTGCCCCTGTGTGGTGGCACCATATAATCTACAGCAGCTCAATAGGGACAATTATACAATCTGTAACTGAGATAAAAATCTGGGCCATGTATTCAGACACCCACACGCTGGTAGAAAGAGAAAAATAAAAAGCTATCAGATTAGTTTTTAAAAAAAATTTGCAAAAATAACAATCTCAAAGCAGATTTCTTCGAATTTTATTGTATACATCTGATATGTACAGATAAGTCTCAAATCTTAGAGTCCATTGTAGAAATGTGATAGGTACTGATACGTCTGCAAAATTATCACATTCAAGAGGTTCAAAAGGTTCCATCGCCGGCGTGTTACTACCCGTCCTTGTGGCGAGACGTGATTTCAGTTTGCGATTACGATGTGATACTAAGAGTAAAGAAAACTTCTTACAGAGCGGGAAAACCCCTTTAATTTTACAACTTTACTGAATTCTAACCAATTCTTTACCTATAGTGGGGGGTTGAGAGACTGGCAAGGAACAGCCAGAAAAATTGTCCCCAACTTAAGAACACCCGACTTACAGACGGCCCCTAGTTACAAACGGACCTCTGGATGTTGGTAATTTACTGTTCTTTAGCCCCAGACTACAATCAGCTGTAACAGTTATCACAGGCGTCTGTAATTAAGATTTTTTGTTAATCCTGGTTCTTATGACAACCCAACATTTTTAAAATATACAGTTCTGACTTACATACAAATTCAACTTAATATGCCTGTATACAGAAAATATTATTTATTAGACTCACATCTCAACCATATAACCATTAGTTTATCTGCATTAACTATAAAAATAAAGATGTATTATTAATAATAATAATAATAATAATAATAACCAGAGACGTAACTTGAAGCTGATTGATCCCAGTGCAAAGTCTGTGCCAGTCCTAGGACTATAATGTATGGTTTATAGTTCTAGTACTCTAATATGGGACCCTTACACCTCTTGGGCCCAGTTGTGACCGCACCATCTGCACCCCCTCAACTTGATAATAACCAAAGATTGGGGCAGATTTACTTACCCCGTCCATTCGCGATCCAGCGGCGCGTTCTCTGCACTGGATTCGGGTCCGGCCGGGATTCATTAAGGTAGTTCCTCCGCTGTCCACCAGGTGGCGCTGCTGCGCTGAAAAGCATCGGAACGCACTGGAGTTCACCGAGCCGGGCTGAGTGAAGGTAAGTGCAAGCTCCGCGACAGATTTTTTTTTTAAAATGCGGCGGTTTTTCCGAATCCGTCGGGTTTTCGTTCGGCTACGCCCCCCCGATTTCCATCGTGTGCATGCCAGCGCCACAATCTGATCGCGTGCGCCAAAATCCCGGGGCAATTCAGGGGAAATCGGCGCAAATCAGAAATATTCGGGTAACACGTCAGGAAAACGCGAATCGGGCCCTTAGTAAATGACCCCCATTGTGTAACATTTGTCCCCTTAAAATTAATAAGAAGGTTCCTTCTATATCTCTATAGCCCATAAAAATGTCTATGTATTGGGGAATAAAAAATCCCAACCTTAGTTTTTTTATCTTTTTTATTTTTATATTATGTGACATAATAAATGACATACACCCGATGATTCAAAAAAAATCTAAATAAAAAAAATCTTTTAAATTGACATCATTATTTTAAATTACTTTTATTTCATTACAGGCAGTACGAGACAAGTTCTGTAGGCTTGTTCTTAAGTTGAATTTGTATGTAAGTTGGAGCTGTATATTTTATAACCAGGATTAACAATAAAGCTTCATAACAGACTCCTGTGATAACTGTTACAGCTGATTATTGTAGCCTAGGACTAAAGTACCAATTGCCAGAGGTCCGTTTGTAACTTGGAGTCATCTGTAAGTCGGGAAGGAGGAGGAGGAAAAAAGGGGCCAAAAAAGTATGTTTTATTTCTAATGATCTCTTGTACTAAGGTTATTTTTCCCAGTACAGGTTACTACTACTTAAGTACACCCGACTTACAGACGACCCCTAGTTACAGACGGACCCCTCTGCCCCCTGTGACCTCTGGTGAAGCTCTCTGGATGTTACTATAGTCCCAGACTGCAATGATCAGCTGTAAGGTGTCTGTAATGAAGCTTTATTGATAATCCTTGGTCCAATTACAGCAAAAAAATATTGAAAATTCACTGGGACAAAAAAAAAAATTGTCTGGATCTACCATTATAAAATATACAGTTTTGACTTACAAACAAATTCAACTTAAGTACAAACCCAAGGAACCCATCTTGTACGTAACCTGGGGAGTTCACCCATTTCCTGTAAGTAACTATGACAACACTGACACCTCACCAGGAGACCACCCCTTTGAGAAGACCATGTCTGATTTTTTCCCCCATTAACCTCTATGGAAGCTGCTCCCTATGAGCAGATCACCCCATTAAAAGACCAATTTTCTGTGCAAAATTGGCCGTAGGTTTCTCAGTATTTGCAAAGAATTCAGTACATTTTATATAATTTTTGGTCTTTTTTATATAATTCCATACTGCAGGATAAGAAACGTGATTGTTGGCCTTTAGTTTTTTTTTGGTTTACTTTGGTGCTATAAAATTAAGAAGACTCTTGCCAAAAATCTTTCAATGCCGTAAATAATAAATTGATAAGTAATAATTGCCACCATCATTAAAGACAATACATGAACCTTGTCAATACATTTAGGACTTAATATCAATGGACGTCTTTGGTAAATGTTTAAATTCACTATATATTTTTTTTAAAATCTTTCTTTGTGACTTCTTTTTTTCTTCTTTCTATTACAAATCCGCTTAGACGATCTCTCGCCTTAGTCTGATGTAAGGGATTTCTCTATGATTTGTCCAAATTGTTCAATCACATTCATAGAGAAACTGAACAAAATTTTTTTCCTACAGAAAAAATTGTGAAAAAATGCCCTTTTACGTTATTTTGACACATACCCGTATATACTCGAGTATAAGCCGACTCAAGTATAAGCCGAGGCCCCTAATTTTACCACAAAAACCTGGTAAAATGTATATATATTTTTTACTCGAGTATAAGCCGAGTTTGGGGTTTCAGCACATTTTTTGTGCTGAAAAACTAGGCTTATACTCGAGTATAAAAGTCTTTTTGAAATTTTAAAAATCAATAAAAATAAAATCAGTTTATAAAAAAAAAATAAAAACAAGTCTTAAATCTGTCCGTGTGGTTGCAGGAGCTCTGGACAATAAAAATGATGGTAATAATAGTAATAATGAAAAAGTTGAAATAAAATGAATAGTAATCATAGAAATAAGAAGTCGTATTATTGTGAATACTATTAAATCACCGTAAGAACTGATAGAACTAATATAATAACTATAAATGATAAAATCTGTATCTGTCATGGGACTGAATATCACTACTAAAATGAATATTAAATAGAATATAATTAGTGCGACCAATACATTTATTAAAAGACTTTAATTATAATTTATTGTTTATTAATAATACATCATATAAAAAAATTAATAATAATAACAAGATGTAAAAATCCTGTTTTTACTCATTAAAGTGAATAAATTTGTGTTAATTACTTCTCATAATATAGGAATGTTATCTATAAAAAAAAAATAGGTTAAATAGTAACAAAAACATTTCGATAATGCACTCGGGATGGTTTTGTTGGCTGCAGCTGTAGGTTTTGGTTAGTAGTGAGTGATTGGTTGGGGGGGGGGGTGTAGGCACAGGAAGGCACACACATACCCTCACCCATACACACCCTCACCCATCAGATAAAAAGCCCATAGTGTGCCACACGTGTTACGTTATATCGATGTACCATCACTCATCACCTGACAAGATGTCCACTGAGTCCTGGATGGATGTCTACAATGGCTACAATGGCTTCGATGACCATCGGGACTATGATTATGGGAATAGCACAGCAGAGTTTCCCCATGCCCGGTGGATCCTGCCCACTCTCTACTCTATCTTTTTCCTTGTTGGGTTCTTGGGCAATGTGGTGGTGATCACTGTGGTCTCCAAGCGTAGCTCCCGTCGTGCGGACATTTTTATCCTGAACCTTGCCGTCTCTGACCTCCTCTTCGTCCTGCTGTTGCCTCTATGGGCTTCTTCCTTGGCGCAAGGAGGATACTGGCCCTTTGGGCTACATCTCTGTAAAGGTAGCGTGTTTGTCATAGCTGTCACTCGTTGTGCAAGCTCCTTGCTAATGGCCATCATGAGCGTGGACCGATACGTTGCTGTGATAAAAGGAAAGAAGATGCACCCACTCAGGACACGCTCCTGCAGTATCGGGACCTGCTGCACCATCTGGGCCATCTCCATCCTTGTTGGATGTCCATCACTGGTGAGCAGATACCTTCGTAGTGACGATTCTGCCTGTGTAGACTCTGGGTCATCGCTCAGCCTAGGATTTAAGATGGTGGTCATCTTCCTCACGTTTGTCTTGCCCTTTACAGTTGTCCTCTTCTGCTATTGCAACATGGCCAAGTATCTATGGCACTACTTTGGCAAACAAGTCAGGGCCATGGGGCGTACCAGAAAGCCCAGGCGGGAGCACAGGTGGCTTTGTGTTGTGTCATGCGTGGTTGGGGCTTTTTGCTTCTCTTGGCTTCCATATAACACCCTCAACTCTGTCATAGTGATATGTCAACTTATGAACGATACTACCTGCTCTACAGATGAGGCCATGAACCAAGCTTGGAGTGCCGCCGCTGCCCTGGTGTTTGCCAACAGCTGCTCCAACCCACTCATCTACGCTCTTCTGGATGCCGGATTTAGGCGCAGGGCCAAACTATCTATACCGGAGCTGTTTTTCACATGTCGTTCAATGTGGACTATACCACGGTGTAGCGTGCCATCCACCAGTGTGAGTATAGACAGTACCAGCACCTACACTGGACCCTGATGCATGTGGAAACTTGTCAAGATCAGACATCAACTTTTTGGATAATTGGCTTGGATCAAAAGAGGCTTCATATATTTCTAGTGGACTTACATTGGGGTCAGACACCCAGATCTTGCCGGTATTTGGGCTGGGGTGACCAAACGGGACACAGAGATGCCCCCTAGTGGTGACTTAAACACACTGTACATGGCGTATACATCCATCATACTGCACATAGACGTGTTTGTAGTTCTATAAGATTTATTGTGAGTGTTTTTTTTATCAGCATTATATAATGTAATTGATGTAACATTGTATCAA
Organism: Engystomops pustulosus; assembly: GCF_040894005.1. Taxonomy (NCBI): domain Eukaryota; kingdom Metazoa; phylum Chordata; class Amphibia; order Anura; family Leptodactylidae; genus Engystomops; species Engystomops pustulosus. Next base: position 19,790,789 of record NC_092412.1, on the reverse strand, counting down.
ATACATTTTTTTTGTAAATTAAAAGGATTCTTTACTTTTACATTTTTTTTTGTAGTTTTTCACATTATTTGTTCCATAGAATCAATAAATTAGATATTGTTGTCAAAAAGTTGGTCCTCGCAAATGTTGGTCATCTTAAGCTAGCGAGGGGCTTACTCTAGGACAATTGATTATAATCTATTGTTCTCTGATATCTGCCATTGCGGTGATGAATGATTGACAGGGTGCACAAGGAGACTCTCCGTTCATATTATGACTCCTTTAGGGGGTGCCTGGTTATTTTATCTTGATTTGTAGTTGCATCAGGGCTGAATTTGTCATTTAACTCTTTCAAGTAGCACAGTTTTTGTCTTGTGTCCTATGTAAAACCACCGATAACACATTATAGCTTAAAGGGGTTTTCCTTTATATTGTAGAAAAACCCCTTTAAGACCACGGTATTGTCACCTTTAATGTGGTAATGTCAGTTGACTAAATGTGACCCTATAAGAATAATATGCGCCCTAAAAGGGTACAGGGCTAAAAAAAACGTATAAAACCTTACCTGGAGGCATCCGTGAGGAAGCTGGATTAGGTCAAAATAAGGAAATGTGAAGAGAGAGTCCTGATAAAGGACCCAAGTTATTGAGTTTTGGGTGGTGTCCTGGCTAGAGTGGTGGGATCCTCACGTGAGGTCTTAGGCTTGTATCTAAAGTTATAGCTGGTGGAGCTGATCCCTGCAGCTACTAACAGATGTGCCACCAACTGGTTGTCCTCACAAGTGGAGCCATGGATGGCGGAGTGTTGACTGGTGGATCCTAGTCTGGTGAAGTCCTGGCTGAAGGAGTGTTGACCAGTGAAGCCATTACTCCCATGCACTTGGCTGCTGGTCTTGGCTGGTGGAATGGTGGCTAATAGTTGTGTGTAATGAGGTGTCTGGTGAAGTCCTGACTGAGTGACTGAGAGTGACTGCTGGATGGTGGAGTCCTCTTGGCTGCTGCTCCTGGCTTGTATAGCGGTGGCTGGAAGTCCTGATGATTAAGAAAAGTCCTGGATGTTTGTCTTGAATGGTGTAATCCCAGCTTATTATGTCTTGGTTTTCTCGGGTTCTAGTCTTGATTGGGGGTCATGGCTGCAGAGTCTTGGTTGTCCTGGATGCTGTTCTTAACCGGTGGTGGACTGGCTGATGGTTCTGGCTGCTCCTGGTTGACAGTCCTCCTTGGCTGGTCACCACCACTAGTTGTATGTATGATCATCACCTACAAATCGTAATACAGTCACATTAATAAGATCTCCGCCTCTCATCTCAGGCTGGTGAGAACCCGACCTCTATGTCACCTTCAGTGACTCATCTGACGGTGGTGACTAGAAGCCACACAGCTTTCCAATTTTACTCATCTTCTGTCTCTGCCAGCCGGTGATGGATTGAACATCTTCATTCTCACACTGTAAGTGACCTGGAACATGTACAGAGTGTCTCAGAGCAAAACTGTTGGCCTCCTGATGGTACCGTTCATGACTTTCTCACCATGGCCGTTGGTGTCTACCAAGTCAACTTTCGGAAATGAAACCCTCATGACAATCCTGACATCACATACTGAGCCTGGTGTCTGCCATATTGGGTATGAGGGTCCAAGCTTTCTCCTTCAAGGTTTATCCATCTCTGATTCCCTACAGTCCTTGAAGTGGACCTTTCACCATCACCTTTTCCCTTCTTCAGGCTTGTTGACTACTGTCAGATGGGCAGTTTCTCCCCTGTGCCAAATTAAATGGTGCTGATTGCTCAGAAATGGTTTAGGCTTGAAGAGAAATTCCAACTGCGGATCAATCAGTGGAGCAGCAGAGTTCGTGGAAGTAGTAAAAGGACCTCTTTAAGGGGTCATCCCATTACACACCATAGCTACCATTAGAGAGTCTTTCCGGTTCCACTGCTGGTATCACTGGCAATCACCACCCTGCTGAGACCTCTGATGGTGAAGATTGGTGCAGAGTCTCCCAAGGTCAATTGCCTGATATATTTCATGGTCTGCAGTCTACATACATGTGACCCCTGTATCTGGTGCAGGACATTAGTGATTAGTATTATCTAGATGGGGAGCTCTATGGTATATGGGTGGGCACATTGTGGTTGGCAGCTCATATGTGGAAGGACGTCTTAGTTCTGCATTTTACAACCTGACGGTGCAGGATGTGGCTCAGACAGAAAGCTCCGGCGCAGACACTGGCAGCACAGAGAGGCGGAAGATACAGAGAAGAAAGACTTCATCATCAGTGACAAGTCTGGGGGGGATGTAATGCGTCCTGGGGGGTCCCAAGGATCTGATGTACTAGATTACTAGTGTAGACAAACAGTAACACTGCTGAATATAATATATATAGTAGTTACTGCTGAGGCTTCCCCAGACGCTGGGGCTCATTTACTAAAGGCATTGTGATGTCACAGTACAGGGATAATACACACAGTGATGCCACAGTACAGAGATAATACACACAGTGATGTCACAGTACAGGGATAATACACATAGTGATGTCACAGTACAGGGATAATACACACAGTGATGTCACAGTACAGGGATAATACACACAGTGATGCCACAGTACAGAGATAATACACACAGTGATATCACAGTACAGGGGATAATACACACAGTGATGTCACAGTACAGGGATAATACACACAGTGATGTCACAGTACAGGGATAATACACACAGTGATGTCACAGTACAGGGATAATACACACAGTGATGTCACAGTACAGGGATAATACACACACAGTGATATCACAGTACAGGGGATAATACACACAGTGATGTCACAGTACAGGATAATACACACAGTGATGTCACAGTACAGGGATAATACACACAGTGATGTCACAGTACAGGGATAATACACAGTGATGTCACAGTACAGGGATAATACACACAGCGATGTCACAGTACAGGGATAATACACACAGTGACGTCACAGTACAGGGATAATACACGCAGTGACGTCACAGTACAGGGATAATACACGCAGTGATGTCACAGTACAGAGATAATACACACAGTGATGTCACAGTACAGAGATAATACACACAGTGATGTCACAGTACAGGGATAATACACACAGTGATGTCACAGTACAGGGATAATACACAGTGATGTTACAGTACAGGGATAATACACGCAGTGATGTCACAGTACAGGGATAATACACACAGTGATGTCACAGTACAGGGATAATGCACACAGTGATGTCACAGTACAGGGATAACACACACAGCGATGTCACAGTACAGAGATAATACACACAGTGATGTCACAGTACAGGGATAATACACACAGTGATGTCACAGTACAGGGATAATACACATAGTGATGTCACAGTACAGGGATAATACACACAGTGATGTCACAGTACAGGGATAATACACACAGTGATGTCACAGTACAGGGATAATACACATAGTGATGTCACAGTACAGAGATAATACACACAGTGATGTCACAGTACAGGAATAATACACACAGTGATGTCACAGTACAGAGATAATACACACAGTGATGTCACAGTACAGGAATAATACACACGGTGATGTCACAGTACAGAGATAATACACACAGTGATGTCACAGTACAGGGATAATACACACAGTGATGTCACAGTACAGGGATAATACACATAGTGATGTCACAGTACAGGGATAATACACACAGTGATGTCACAGTACAGGGATAATACACACATTGACAATCAGGACACGTATGTTACACAGATATGACCTCTATATGATCTGACTATAGGGTCAGGTCAGTGTGGGTCGGAGCTGTGCCCTGCTGTCAGTGTAAGTAATGTGCACAGCACCTGCTGCAGAACAGCTTCCCAGTAAAACCAGAGCAGCGATGCATCAGTGACTGGTGTAACGGAACGTCTGACTATTACTAAGCGTCAGACACAATGGGGGTCATTTACTAAGTGCCCGATTCGCGTTTTCCCGACGTGTTCCCCGAATATTTCCGATTTGCGCCAATTGTACCTGAATTGCCCCGGGATTTTGGCGCACGCGATCGGATTGTGGCGCATCGGCGCTGGCATGCACGCGACGGAAATCGGGGGGCGTGGCCGAACGAAAATTCAACGGATTCGGAAAAACCGCCGCATTTAAAAACCGAAAAAGTGTCGCTTGGGAAGCGCTTACCTTCACCTGGTCCAGCTCGGTGCATTCCGGCGCGTTCAGATGATTTTCAGCGCAGCAGCGCCACCTGGTGGACGGCGGAGGAACTACCTTCATAAATCCCGTCCGGACCCGAATCCAGAGCAGACAACGCGCCGCTGGATCGCGAACGGACCGGGTAAGTAAATCTGCCCCAATGACCGCAGACTTATGTCTATAGGAGGCTGGTGCTACAGGAAACAGATCACTTCCATATAGAATAATAACATCCAGAGACGATCAGGACACAGGGACCTGAGATTACCAGTCAGACCGTCCTCAGAGATCGGCAAATTATTCTCATTATCTAGTTTACAATTTTGGGGCTTTTTAGGCTTTCTCTATTAGTGGGAGGAGGAAGCAGGACTCACAGGCTTTCTCTATCAGTGGGAAGAGGAAGAAGGACTCACAGGCTTTCTCTATCAGTGGGAGGAGGAAGAAGGACTCACAGGCTTTCTCTATCAGTGGGAGGAGGAAGAAGGACTCACAGGCTTTCTCTATCAGTGGGAGGAGGAAGAAGGACTCACAGGCTTTCTCTATCAGTGGGAAGAGGAAGCAGGACTCACAGGCTTTCTCTATCAGTGGGAGGAGGAAGAAGGACTCACAGGCTTTATCTATCTGTTGGAGGAGGAAGAAGGACTCACAGGCTTTATCTATCTGTTGGAGGAGGAAGAAGGACTCACAGTCCTTCTCTATTAGTGGGAGGAGGAAGCAGGACTCACAGGCTTTCTCTATCAGTGGGAAGAGGAAGAATGACTCACAGGCTTTCTCTATTAGTGGGAAGAGGAAGAAGGACTCACAGGCTTTCTCTATCAGTGGGAAGAGGAAGAAGGACTCACAGGCTTTCTTTATCAGTGGGAAGAGGAAAAAGGACTCACAGGCTTTCTCTATCAGTGGGAAGAGGAAGAAGGACTCACAGGCTTTCTCTATCAGTGGGAGGAGGAAGAAGGACTCACAGGCTTTCTCTATCAGTGGGAGGAGGAAGAAGGACTCACAGGCTTTCTCTATCAGTGGTCAGAGGAAGAAGGACTCACAGGCTTTCTCTATCAGTGGGAAGAGGAAGAAGGACTCACAAGCTTTCTCTATCAGTGGGAGGAGGAAGAAGGACTCACAGGCCTTCTCTATTAGTGGGAGGAGGAAGCAGGACTCACGGGCTTTCTATATCAGTGGGAGGAGGAAGAAGGACTCACAGGCCTTCTCTATTAGTGGGAGGAGGAAGCAGGACTGACAGGCTTTCTCTATGAGTGGGTGGAGGGAGCAGGACTCACAGGCTTTCTCTATTAGTGGGAGGAGGAAGCAGGACTCACAGGCTTTCTCTATCAGTGGGAGGAGGAAGAAGGACTCACAGGCCTTCTCTATCAGTGGGAGGAGGAAGAAGGACTCACAGGCTTTCTCTATCAGTGGGAGGAGGAAGAAAGACTCACAGGCCTTCTCTATTAGTGGGAGGAGGAAGCAGGACTGACAGGCTTTCTCTATGAGTGGGTGGAGGGAGCAGGACTGACAGGCTTTCTCTATGAGTGGGTGGAGGGAGCAGGACTCACAGGCTTTCTCTATGAGTGGATGGAGGAAGAAGGACTCACAGGCTTTCTCTATGAGTGGGTGGAGGAAGAAGGACTCACAGGCTTTCTCTAGGCTTTCTCTATTAGTGGGAGGAGGAAGCAGGACTTGCAGGCTTTTTCTATGAGTGGGTGGAGGAAGAAGGACTCACAGGCTTTCTCTATGAGTGGGAGGAGGAAGAAGGACTCACAGGCTTTCTCTATGAGTGGGTGGAGGAAGAAGGACTCACAGGCTTTCTCTATGAGTGGGTGGAGGGAGCAGGACTCACAGGCTTTCTCTATGAGTGGGAGGAGGAAGCAGGACTCGCAGGCTTTTTCTATCAGTGGGAGGAGGAAGCAGGACTCACAGGCTTTGTCTATGAGTGGGAGGAGGAAGCAGGACTCACAGGCTTTCTCTATGAGTGGGGGAGAGGAGCAGGACTCACAGGCTTTCTCTATGAGTGGGAGGAGGAAGCAGGACTCACAGGCTTTCTCTATGAGTGGAAGGAGGAAGCAGGACGCACAGGCTTTCTCTATCAGTGGGCGGAGGGAAGCAGGACTCTCAGGCTTTCTCTATGAGTGGGTGGATGTAACAGGACCCACAGGTTTTCTCTATGAGTGGGTGGAGGAAGAAGGACTCACAGGCTTTCTGTATGAGTGGGTGGAGGGAGCAAGACTCACAGGCTTTCTCTATGAGTGGGTGGAGGGAGCAGGACTCACAGGCTTTCTCTATGAGTGGGTGGAGGGAGCAGGACTCTTCTTCTATTGAAATTGTCAATAACTATAGATTCCATAGATAACCCCTCTCCCTCTCCGCTCATGCTGCAGCTGCCATTAGTCAGGTGCTCAGTTCCTTGTATTCTGGTCCATAATATGTCCCACTCCCTCAGTGTCACCAGATGCGATACACCAGCAGATGGTGCAGACATCCACTGCAGTCGCCTGAGGTTTATGTAATGACATTATGAATATGATTGGCAGCTCATTAATTAGCACAGACATCGTCATCAGACCCTCACCTCATTTAACTTTCTGGCTCCATACATGCCCCAAAATAGACATGAGGGAGTGAGAGTAGTAGTACTGTGCTGTACCCATATATACAGGATAGGAGTAGTAGTACTGTGCTGTACCCATATATACATGATAGGAGTAGTAGTACTGTGCTGTGTCCATATAAACAGGATAGGAGTAGTAGTACTGTGCTGTGCCCATATATACAGGATAGGAGTAGTAGTACTGTGCTGTACCCATATATACATGATAGGAGTAGTAGTACTGTGCTGTCCCCATATAAACAGGATAGGAGTAGTAGTACTGTGCTGTGCCCATATATACAGGATAGGAGTAGTAGTTCTGTGCTGTACCCATATATACATGATAGGAGTAGTAGTACTGTGCTGTACCCATATATACAGGATAGGAGTAGTAGTACTGTGCTGTGCCCAAATATACAGGATAGGAGTAGTAGTACTGTGCTGTGCCCATATATACAGGATAGGAGTAGTAGTACTGTGCTGTGTCCATATAAACAGGATAGGAGTAGTAGTACTGTGCTGTGCCCATATATACAGGATAGGAGTAGTAGTACTGTGCTGTACCCATATATACATGATAGGAGTAGTAGTACTGTGCTGTCCCCATATAAACAGGATAGGAGTAGTAGTACTGTGCTGTGCCCATATATACAGGATAGGAGTAGTAGTTCTGTGCTGTACCCATATATACATGATAGGAGTAGTAGTACTGTGCTGTACCCATATATACAGGATAGGAGTAGTAGTACTGTGCTGTGCCCAAATATACAGGATCGGAGTAGTAGTACTGTGCTGTGCCCATATATACAGGATAGGAGTAGTAGTACTGTGCTGTGCTCATATATACAGGATCGGAGTAGTAGTACTGTGCTGTGCCCATATATACAGGATAGGAGTAGTAGTACTGTGCTGTGCTCATATATACAGGATAGGAGTAGTAGTACTGTGCTGTGCTCATAAATACAGGATAGGAGTAGTAGTACTGTGCTGTACCCATATATACAGGATAGGAGTAGTAGTACTGTCCTGTGCCCATATATGCAGGATAGGAGTAGTAGTACTGTGCTGTGCTCATATATACAGGATAGGAGTAGTAGTACTGTGCTGTGCCCATATATACAGGATAGGAGTAGTAGTACTGTGTCCATATATACAGGATAGGAGTAGTAGTATTGTGTCATATATATACAGTATAGGAGTAGTAGTACTGTGCTGTGTGCACACAGGTTGCACACAGGTTGGAGTAGTACTGCAGAATGAGAAGGTACTTCTTTAAAGGAGTCCTGCATTATTATTGGCATTGTATTTGTCTATATAGAGGCACTGTAGTTGACACATTAAGGCACATTTACTAAGGGTCTGAACGCCGCATTTTCATTGGGTTTGCAATTTTTTTCCGTTCTGCCCTGAATTGCCCTGGGTTTTTGGCGCACGTGTGTTGCATCGGTGCCGGACAACCAGACTGATTCGGACAAACCGCAGAATTTAAAAAGCAAATTGTGACGCAAGATCAGCACTCACATGCACCGGGAAGATGAAGGTGAACTCCGGCGGACCTCAGTGGGGAAGTGACACATGCAGAAAATAGGACACACGATCTTAGTGAATCGTGGCAGACCAGAATCCTCGTCGGACAACGCACGGCGGGGATCGTGATGGGAACGGTTAAATAAATGTGCCCCATTAATGCGGCAGTATGATTACCTTTCTTATAGCAGCTGATTGGTTGAACTGTGCATTGCCAAGTCAGGAGAAATTCACATTGATCAGAGTAAAAGTGAAAGCTGTGTTCTTATTGGTGGGTATTGGTAATTTGATAAATTTGTCCCAGAAAATTGCCCATATTAGATAAAAGAGATGACAACGTTACTAGTGTGAGCAGACTGTACAGGCTGCATACAACCACCATCATACTGTGTGAGCCGCAGTCTATTGATTTTTGTATGGCAGCCATATTACAGTATTTTATGGCGATACATAATCCGTATAACGCCACAAGGGAGCCGCCGCCATCTGACCTGATTGAGGGCTGACGCCACATCTGCTCCATAATTAGCAGTGGATGAGGGTCACATTGTAAGAATCACAGATCATAGGATCCATCTGTAAGATGTGGAGGGAAGGGGGAGAAATCATAAGAGTCGTCACCCCTGATATAGAGAAGGGCAGAGACAGCAAGGGAAGAAGAAGAAGGAAGAAGAAAAACATGGAGATGGGAATAAGAAAGAGGAAGATGTAGGGAAAAGGAGAGAAACAGAGGAAGAATGGGAGACGGAAAGAAAGGAGAAGAAAAAGAGAAGCAAGAGATAAGAAAAAGAGGAGAGGAAGAGAAAGAAATGAAGAGGAAGGAAGAGAAATGAAGAGGAGAGGAAGAGAGTGGAATGAAGAGAGGAAGAGAATGAAATGAAGAGGAAGGAAGAGAAATGAAAAGGAGAGGAAGAGAAAGAAATGAAGAGGAAGAGAAAGAGAAAGCAATGAAGAGGAAGGAAGAGAAAGCAATGAAGCGGAACAAAGAGAAAGAAATGAAGAGGAAGAAAGAGAAATGAAGAGGAGAGGAAGAGAATGGAATGAAGAGAGGAAGAGAAGGAAATGAAGAGGAAGGAAGAGAAATGAAAAAGAGAGGAAGAGAAATAAATGAAGAGGCAGAAAGAGAAATGAAGAGGAGGGGAAGGAAGAGAAATCAAGAGGTGAGGAAGAGAAAGAAATGAAGAGGAACAGAAAGAAAAGAAGAGGAAGAAAAAAAAATAAATGAAAAGGAAGAGAAAGAAATGAAGAGGAAGAAAGAGAAATGAAAAGGAAGGATGAGAAATAAATGAAGAGGGAGGAAGAGAGGGATGAAAAAATGTCACCAGCAAAGCCTCTTTTTTCCCTTTACTTCTATTTTTCTTTCCCCTATTTCATTTTTCTTTTCTTTAATTATCAGCAGAACTGAACCACAATACTCAGGTCTCCAAACCTGGACCTTTGCAAGAATTTTCGGTGTTCGGTTAACCCATTTAATGCCACCGGCCCCAGGAAATGGTGGCGTGCCTGCAGCATTTAAAGGGTAACACATGTGATCACAGGTGTTACCGTGGAAGGTGAACCGTACCCAAACTTCATGAAATCTAGGGACCCAAACCCATAATGTTTGAATTCATTAATCATAAAGGGGAAAGAAAAGACAGAGGGGAAAGAAAAGGAGAATGAAATTAAAAAATTTGAAGGAAATCAACCAGTTCAAAAACATAAAAAACGTAATAATGGTCACCACTGCGCCTCTTCACCTTGATCCCAGGGCTGTCCGTCACTAGTCTTGACACGCCAGGATCACCTAGAATACAAACTTATAATTAGCAACTGAGAGAGGACAAGATGTCCGGCACTCCGCACCTCTGACACCCCCGCATCTCCCTCTCCCATGATCCGAGCATGGGAGAGGGAGATGACGTCATGTGAGAGGCGTGGGAGAGGGAGGTGACGAGGGCGTGCATAATTAGCAGCCCGGAGCACCGGATATCTTGTCCCCGAACTGGTTGATTCCCTATAAGCGGAGGGTAAGGAGACAAAAGAAGGGGGATATGAAAAAGGCAAAAATATAAAAGGTGGGGAGGAGGAGGGAAAAGAGAAGGAAAGAATAAGGGGGGATTTGATACACAATGGGGCAGATTTACTTACTGCGTTGTCCGACGAGGATTCAGGTCTGCCGCTTTTCACTAAGATCGTGCGCCCGAGATCCTGCATGTGTTGCTTCCCCGCTGAGGTCCGCCGGAGTTCACCTTCATTTTCTCGGTGCATGGAAGTGCTTGATCTTGCGACACAATTTCGTTTTTAACCCCTTAACGACTTGGCCTTTTTTAGTTTTTTCACTTCCATTTTTCACTCCCCACCTTCAAAAATCTATACGTTTTTTATTTTTCCACAAAAAGAGCTCTGTTATGGCTTATTTTCTGCGTAACAAATTGCACTTCGTAGTGACAGTATTTAATTTTCCATGGCGCGTACTGGGAAGCGGGAAAAAAATTCCAAATGCAGTTAAAATGGTGAAAAAACACATTTGCAACATTTTCTTGTGGGCTTGGATTTTACAGCTTTCACTGTGCGCCCCAAATGACATGTCTACTTTATTCTTTGGGTTGCTACGATTACATGGATACCAAATTTGTATAGGTTTTATAATGTTTTCATACATTTAAAAAAATTAAAACCTCCTGTACAAAATGTTTTTTTTTATTTTGCCATCTTCTGGCGGCAATAACTTTTTCATACTTTGGTGTACGGAGCTGTGGGTGGTGTCATTTTTTGCAACTTTTGATGGCGTTTTCATTGCTATCATTTTTAGGACTGTGCGACCTTTTGATCACTTTTTATTAATTTTTTTATATTTTCCAAAATGGCAAAAAAATTTCATTTTTGACTTTGGACGCTATTTTCCGTTACGGGGTTAAACGCAGTGAAAAACCGTTGTTATATTTTGATAGATCGAACATTTTCAGACGCGGTGATACCTAATGTGTTTATGATTTTTACTGTTTATTAATATTAATATCAGTTCTAGGGAAAGGGGGGTGATTTGAATTTTTAGGTTTTTTTATTATAATTTTTTTTTTTTAAAACTTTTCTTTACTTTTACTTTTACTATTTTTCAGACTCCCTGGGGTACTTTAACCCTAGGTTGTCTGATCGATCCTACCATATACTGCCATACTGCAATATGGCAGTATATGGGGATTTTACTCCTCATTCATTACAATGTGCTAATAGCACATTGTAATGAATGGGTTAAAACGAGACAGCTTCGGGCCTTCCTGAGACCCGAAGCTGTCATGGCAACGGATCACCGCTCCCTGTGACGTCATCGGGGAGCGGCGATGCGCGGCAAGATGGCGGCGCCATCTTTTTGGAGCCTCCGGCAGCATTGCCGGCGGCGATGGCCGTGAAAGCACCCGCGATCGGTGCTACCGGTAAGCCTTTGCTGCAATATGCAGCAAAGACTTGCCGGCTATGGAGAGGGCTCGGCCCGCGAGCCCTCTCCATGCACCGGGACCCGGCGCGCGCCGTACTAGTACTAGTTTGTCCGAATCCGTCGGCCCGCCCCCCCATTTCTGTCACATGCAAGCCGGCGCCGATGGGCCAAAATCCACAAAAAGAGCTCTGTTATGGCTTATTTTCTGCGTAACAAATTGCACTTCGTAGTGACAGTATTTAATTTTCCATGGCGCGTACTGGGAAGCGGGAAAAAAATTCCAAATGCAGTTAAAATGGTGAAAAAACACATTTGCAACATTTTCTTGTGGGCTTGGATTTTACAGCTTTCACTGTGCGCCCCAAATGACATGTCTACTTTATTCTTTGGGTTGCTACGATTACATGGATACCAAATTTGTATAGGTTTTATAATGTTTTCATACATTTAAAAAAATTAAAACCTCCTGTACAAAATGTTTTTTTTTATTTTGCCATCTTCTGGCGGCAATAACTTTTTCATACTTTGGTGTACGGAGCTGTGGGTGGTGTCATTTTTTGCAACTTTTGATGGCGTTTTCATTGCTATCATTTTTAGGACTGTGCGACCTTTTGATCACTTTTTATTAATTTTTTTATATTTTCCAAAATGGCAAAAAAATTTCATTTTTGACTTTGGACGCTATTTTCCGTTACGGGGTTAAACGCAGTGAAAAACCGTTGTTATATTTTGATAGATCGAACATTTTCAGACGCGGTGATACCTAATGTGTTTATGATTTTTACTGTTTATTAATATTAATATCAGTTCTAGGGAAAGGGGGGTGATTTGAATTTTTAGGTTTTTTTATTATAATTTTTTTTTTTTAAACTTTTCTTTACTTTTACTTTTACTATTTTTCAGACTCCCTGGGGTACTTTAACCCTAGGTTGTCTGATCGATCCTACCATATACTGCCATACTGCAATATGGCAGTATATGGGGATTTTACTCCTCATTCATTACAATGTGCTAATAGCACATTGTAATGAATGGGTTAAAACGAGACAGCTTCGGGCCTTCCTGAGACCCGAAGCTGTCATGGCAACGGATCACCGCTCCCTGTGACGTCATCGGGGAGCGGCGATGCGCGGCAAGATGGCGGCGCCATCTTTTTGGAGCCTCCGGCAGCATTGCCGGCGGCGATGGCCGTGAAAGCACCCGCGATCGGTGCTACCGGTAAGCCTTTGCTGCAATATGCAGCAAAGACTTGCCGGCTATGGAGAGGGCTCGGCCCGCGAGCCCTCTCCATGCACCGGGACCCGGCGCGCGCCGTACTAGTACTAGTTTGTCCGAATCCGTCGGCCCGCCCCCCCATTTCTGTCACATGCAAGCCGGCGCCGATGGGCCAAAATCCGATCACGTGCGCCAAAAAGCCGGGGCAATTCGGCGCAAAAAGGAAATATTCGGGAAACCCGACAGAATCGCTTTTCGCGTACCCTTAGTAAATGAGCCCCAATGTGCCTTCCAGGACCCAACTGGGACTAGGAGGTTATAGCCCAGGATTGGAGTGGTGTCTTTCTAAAAGTTGTGTCAGCTGGGTAGTCACATGGGCTCTCTTCTGCCTGATGTTTATCTTCCCACACCCATCAGGGCTGACAGGAGGACTCTGTAATATGGGTGACGCAGAGCTGTAAGGATCCCCTGGGGCACTCTGATGGTAACAGCCCCAGGCTGATGGTACAGAGGTGGCCAATAATGGTAAATATGACGAGCCCAGGGACACACATAGAGATAATTCCAACTCACAGTTCTAAATTCTCAAAACTTTGCTTTATGTCTCTGTTGCAACTTCTCTTATTGTCTGAGGACTTTTGGAAGCAGCCCAGGTCCTACCAGATGGAGGCAGGGGGCAACGTGGAATGAAAAAGAGAGGATAGAAAGGGGGGATGAGAAAGGGGGAAAGAAGGAAAGCAGCATGGTAGAAAGAGAAAAGAAGGAGGGGGCAAAGGAAGGAGAAAGATGAGAGGAGGTGAGACGGGAAAGAAATAAGAAGTGAGGGGAAAACAATAAGGAAAAACAATAAGATGAAAAAAGAGATGGGGAGAAGGAACAAATAAGTAGATAAGAGCAGGCAGAGATAAACAGAAGAGAGAGATGGAATAATCTGCTGACACGCTGTAGGAATCACATAGATAAAGAAATAGATAAAAAAAAATATGAGATATTTTATATAAATTCAGTATAGTATTAATATAAGATATGAGGACTTCCCCTTTAAGTACAAGATGAATCTGTATTATCATTACTCAAAGATAATACATTTATGTAATTTCAGTCCATGTTTCCGGGGAAGATATTTCACAAACAATATTATCTATGTCCTCAGTTCCCAATGCAGATGAGTCATTGTATCTTGCAGATTCTGGATAATATCTACATCTGATTCTACATCTGTGCTTGTAAATAAAGCCTTGTGTTCAAGTCAGCAATAGAGAACATAGAGAAGTTATAAGATAGATAGATAGGAGATAGATGGATATGAGATAGATAGATAGATAGATAGATAGATAGATAGATAGATAATAGATAGATAAATAGATATGAGATATATAGATGGATATGAGATATATAGATGGATATGAGATATATAGATGGATAGTATATAGAAGACTGTTGGTCCAGCGTTTAGTCCCTTTTAGTACATGCCCAGTGTATATTCACCCTGCGTTATCACATTGGAGCTATCCCTGGTACTGAAGGCACAACACAACACTGGATCCCATCACTTACAGTAAATAAAGGGATGATGAATCTCATCCTGTAGCCCAGTGGAAATACTATTCTGTCACCATTATCAGGTGTAGGCGTTTCAATGAAAGCTTAGTGTATTAAAGAGGTCTAGAGTGGTAAAAGAGGTAATGTCAACTGCAGGGCCCCCTTTAATGAAATGGTTGGGCCCCCATTAATGAAATTAAAATGAAAAGTAGGGCCCCCCCCCCCATTAATGAAATGTCTACAGCAGAGCCCCCCTTTAGATAAATATTCCCAGCAGAGACACCTTTTAATGAAATGGGCACAGCAGAGCCCCGTCTCTGCAGGGACAATGAACAGCACTGTGTACAGAGAGCACAGCAGTGTTAGGACACCCCCCTTCCTCAAGTACACGTGAAGAGTCTACTATCCTGAAACATAAATCCACATTTCACAGTCCTGCTGCTACTAACAAAACACACAAATGTATGATTACACACCTTTTCCGGGACAATAAATAAAACTGGCTTTAATCTATATGGTCACATATTGATCCCTGATTGATCCCTTTAATGATGATTAAAATCTAATTCTGTAAGGAGAACACTGCCCACCCCCATTGATTAGGGTTTATTTATGTTGGTAACCACTTGAGCTATGAAGAGCTGCCATGCTCCTTGTGTTGGTCATGTATCTAGCAGAGCTCTTTCCTTATTTCAAGTGTTTTGTGCTAAAGAACATTCGATTGTGAGTTGCCAAGCAACCGGCAGAGAAAAACATCAAAATGAAAAGAAATCAATGAGCAGAAAAATAATAACATAACAGAGAACAAAAAATTCATCATCATCAGACATCAATAGGAGAGAAGAGCTTCTCCGTGTACAGAATGTTCCAGCTGCCTCCACTTACAGAGGACACTGCTGCAGTTACCCACTTCACCACTAGATGGCGCAAACACTGCAGCTGATTCACCACATCAATAACTACAGCGATCAAAAAATGTGATGTGTGATACAGCTGAGCTGTGTATCTAATCCTGTGATGTGGGATACAGCTGAGCTGTGTATCTAATCCTGTGATGTTGGATACAGCTGAGCTGTGTATCTAATCCTGTGATGTGTGATACTGTCTGCTGAGCTGTGTATCTAATCCTGTGATGTGGGATACAGATGAGCGGTGTATCTAATCCTGTGATGTGGGATACAGCTGATCTGTGTATCTAATCATGTTACATGTGATACAGCTGAGCTGTGTATCTAATCCTGTTATGTGTGAAACGGTCTGCTGAGCTGTGTATCTAATCATGCAATGTGTGATACTGTATGCTGAGCTGTGTATCTAAGCCTATCCTGTGTGATACAGTCTGCTGAGCTGTGTATCTAATCTTATCATGTGTGATACTGTCTGCTGAGCTGTGTAACGACTCCTATCATGTGTGATACTGTCTGCTGAGCTGTGTATCTAAGCCTATCCTGTGTGATACAGTCTGCTGAGCTGTGTATCTAATGTTATCATGTGTGATACTGTCTGCTGAGCTGTGTAACGACTCCTGTTATGTGTGATACTGTCTGCTTAGCTGTGTATCTAAGCCTATCCTGTGTGATACAGTCTGCTGAGCTGTGTATCTAATCTTATCATGTGTGATACTGTCTGCTGAGCTGTATATCTAATCCTATCCTGTGTGATACTGTCTGCTGGCTGAGCTGTGTATCTAGTCCTCTCCTGTGTGATACGTTCTGCTGATCTCTGTATCTAATCCTATCATGTTTGATACTGTCTGCTGAGCTGTGTATCTAATCCTATCCTGTGTGATACTGTCTGCTGAGCTGTGTATCTAATCCTATCCTGTGTGATACTGTCTGCTGAGCTGTGTATCTAATCCTATCCTGTGTGATACTGTCTGCTGAGCTGTGTATCTAATCCTATCCTGTGTGATACTGTCTGCTGAGCTGTGTATCTAATCCTATAATGTGTGATACTGCCTGCTGAGCTGTGTATCTAATCCTATCCTGTGTGATACTGTCTGCTGAGCTGTGTATCTAATCCTATAATGTGTGATACTGCCTGCTGAGCTGTGTATCTAATCCTATCCTGTGTGATACTGTCTGCTGAGCTGTGTATCTAATCCTATAATGTGTGATACTGCCTGCTGAGCTGTGTATCTAATCCTATCCTGTGTGATACTGTCTGCTGAGCTTTGTATCTAATCCTATCCTGTGTGATACTGTCTACTGAGCTGTGTATCTAATCATATCCTGTGTGATACTGTCTGCTGAGCTGTGTATCTAATCCTATCCTGTGTGATACTGCCTGCTGAGCTGTGTATCTAATCCTACACTGTGTGATACTACCTACTGAGCTGTGTATCTAATCGTATCCTGTGTGATACTGTTTGCTGAGCTGTGTATCTAATGCTATCCTGTGTGATACTGTCTGCTGAGCTCTGTATCTAATCCTATCCTGTGTGATAATATCTGCTAAAATGTGTATCTAATCCTATCCTGTGTGATACTGTCTGCTGAGCTGTGTATCTAATCCTATCCTGTGTGATAATATCTGCTAAAATGTGTATCTAATCCTATCCTGTGTGATACTGTCTGCTGAGCTGTTTATCTAATCCTATCCTAAGTGATACTGTCTGCTGAGCTGTGTATCTAATCCTATCCTGTGTGATACTGCCTGCTGAGCTGTGTATCTAATCCTATCCTGTGTGATACTGTCTGCTGCTCTTTGTATCTAATCCTATCCTGTGTGATACTGTCTGCTGCACTTTGTATCTAATCCTTTCCTGTGTGATACTGTCTGCCATGCTTTGTATCTAATCATATCCTGTGTGATACAGTCTACTGAGCGCTGTATCTAATCCTATCCTGTGTGATACAGTCTGCTGAGCTGTGTATCTAATCCTCTCCTGTGTGATACTGTATCATCGTTATTAGAGTCACACAGAAGTTACACGATAAGTAAAGCACAGATATACAAGTAGTTTTTCTCAGAATTTATTACTAAGGTCACAAAACACATAAAATCCATAGAAAACACATTGGGGGAGATTTATCCTAAGTCTCTTAGAACAGAACTGTTCCAGTTTCCCATGACAACCAATCAGAGCTCAGCTTTCATTTTCCCACAGCTGTTTATAAAATGAAAGCTGATCTCTGATTGGTTTCCATGGGCAACTAGAACAGTTTTACCTCAGACACTTGATAATAAATGTTCCCCATAGAATAAGTGCATATAGTGATGAGCAGGGACATAAATATATAAATAGGTTTATCTATAAGAAACACTATCAGCCCTCAGACCCGGATACTGTCCATGTAATCATCCGATACATCTTAGAAATGTGCTCTTTATCAATATCAGTACAGACGCCCCATGTTCCTGCCATCAACGGGCTTAGATTCGGCACAAGGTCCTTAAGCCCACATCCATAATGGAGAGAAATATGCGGATGTAGAAAATGTAAGAAAATAGTAAATAAATGCAAAAATGCAAATGTCACTTGACCAGAACCTCTTAAAGGGCCTTTCCACAATCACAAGTTCTTGATTTGGGGACCCCTACACATCACCCTGTTACCAGGGAGCCCTTTAAGTGTATCTGACAAATTTCTCTATTATGACAAGTTCTGCAGCTTTGTCAAATAGATTTTCTATTTCTATAGATTATTCACCATTTTGGGGAAATGTGCTTGCTGTCAGTGACTTGAAAATCTTCTCCAAATGTTTTGAAGGTAACAACCTGTGTGGGAATGTTTCTCACACTGCTGTGCTCTTAGCTCTCTGCATTGAGCTGGTCCACAACCCCTCTTCAGGTGCTCTGAGTAAGAGCTGGAGCAGAAAGAGAGCACAGCAGTGTGAGGACACATCCCATCACCCTTGGAGAAGCTACAGGCCTGGAATATAGATCTATATATCACAGTCCTGCTGCTACTAACATACCCAAATGAATAATTACACATATTTCCAGTGACAATACCTAATACAGGCTTCAAAGAGAACAAAGCACAGCAGTGGATTCTCTAGACTTGATAAACTTGTGAGGTATATGAGATCTGTAGTCATTTTCAGCCAAGTACATTCCCATTCACTGACAGTCAGCAGGGATTTTGAATATGAAATTTGTGGGAACACTGCGGAACTAGTCATGTATCATATTATATTCCATAAATCTGGAACCAAGGTGTCAGATCTGTGAATGGGAGGAGTCACTGATGAGAGTACTGGTAATGGTGGCACTCTCTGATGGGAGCACTGGTAATGATGGCACTCTCTGATGGGGCACTGGTAATGATGGCACTCTCTGATGGGAGCACTGGTAATGATGGCACTTTCTGATGGGAGCACTGGTAATGATGGCACTCTCTGATGGGAGCACTGGTAATGATGGCACTCTCTGATGGGAGCACTGGTAATGATGGCACTCTCTGGTGGGGCACTGTTAATGATGTCACTCTCTGATGGTGCACTGGTAATGATGGCACTCTCTGGTGGGGGCACTGGTAATGATGGCACTCTCTGATGGGGCACTGGTAATTATGGCACTCTCTGATGGGGCACTGGTAATGATGGCACTCCTTCATGGGGGTACTGGTAATGATGGCACTCTCTGATGGGGCACTGGTAATTATGGCATTCTCTGGTGGGGCACTGGTAATGATGACACTCTCTGGTGGGGGCACTGGTAATTATGGCACTCTCTGATGGGGGCACTGGTAATTATGGCACTCTCTGATGGGGCACTG
Organism: Engystomops pustulosus; assembly: GCF_040894005.1. NCBI lineage: Eukaryota > Metazoa > Chordata > Amphibia > Anura > Leptodactylidae > Engystomops > Engystomops pustulosus. The sequence goes on along the minus strand of NC_092412.1, from coordinate 19,771,614 downwards.
GTAATGATGGTACTCTCTGGTGGGGGCACTGGTAATGATGGCACTCTCTGATGGGGCACTGGTAATGATGGCACTCTCTGATGGGGCACTGGTAATGATGGCACTCTCTGATGGGGGCACTGGTAATGATGGCACTCTCTGATGGTGCACTGGTAATGATGGCACTCTCTGATGGTGCACTGGTAATGGTGGCAATCTCTGATGGTGCACTGGTAATGATGGCACTCTCTGATGGGAGCGCTGGTAATGATGGCACTCTCTGGGGCACTGGTAATGGTGGCACTCTCTGATGGGAATACTGGTAATGATGGCACTCTCTAATGGGGCACTGGTAATGATAGTACTCTCTGATGGGGTACTGGTAATGATGGCACTCTCTGGTAGGGGCACTGGTAATGATGACCCTCTCTTGTGAGGGCACTCTGGCACTGGTAATAATGGCACTTTCTATGGCTGGCAGTATATCTGTAGTATATGCTGGCACTCTATGGCTGGCAGTGTATCTGTAGGATATGTTGGCACTCTATGGCTGGCAGTGTATCTGTAGGATATGTTGGCACTCTATGGCTGGCAGTGTGTATGGGAGAACTTTGGCACTCTTGGGGACACACTTTGGCTGGCACTCTGTTAGGTGCCCTGGCACTTTCAGTAGTGACACAGTTGAGTGATTGGGCTCATGTATATCAGTGGTTGTCTCATAGTGGTTGTGACATAGATTTCTAGTATTCCCCACATGTACAACATATGATGAAACTACAGGCTACAAGACAAGACACAATATATAAAACTCCACGCAATGCGCTGCCCTGAAGACGCAGCAACATAAAATTATTCACAGTTTCAGAAAATTACCAAAAAAATTATTAAATAAAGTTCCGTATCTTATAGTGAACAGAAATTACGTTCGGTGCAAGATGGTGACGCAGCCATGATAGCTGGTGCAGCGCTGCAGGGGCGGCTCCGCAGCTACAATTCCAGTTTTGGGGTCGAATACGAAAGCATTTTCCGTTCCTTCGCCATTTTCATCTCTTCCACCCAATATGTACATTTTACCTCCACAGACCGTCACACCACAGCTCTCCTGCAGACAGACATGATAATGTCAGGTACGTCATGTCCAGAAACAAAAGTGGTCTGGAGGAGGACAGAGGGGTCTGGTGGAGGAGGAGGACAGAGGAGTCTGGAGGAGGAGGACAGAGGAGTCTGGAGGAGGAGGACAGAGGGGTCTGGAGGAGGAGGACAGAGGGGTCTGGAGGAGGACAGAGGGGTCTGGAGGAGAGGAGGACAGAAGGGTGTGGAGGAGGAAGAGGACAGAGGGGCCTCTCTGATGGGGCACTGGTAATTATGGCATTCTCTGGTGGGGCACTGGTAATGATGACACTCTCTGGTGGGGGCACTGGTAATTATGGCACTCTCTGATGGGGGCACTGGTAATTATGGCACTCTCTGATGGGGGCACTGGTAATGATGGTACTCTCTGGTGGGGGCACTGGTAATGATGGCACTCTCTGATGGGGCACTGGTAATGATGGCACTCTCTGATGGGGCACTGGTAATGATGGCACTCTCTGATGGGGCACTGGTAATGATGACACTCTCTGATGGGAACTCTGGTAATGATGGCACTCTCTGATGGGGCACTGGTAATGATGGCACTCTCTGATGGGGCACTGGTAGTGATGGCACTCTCTGATGGGAGCACTGGTAATGATGGCACTCTCTGATGGGGCACCGGTAATGATGGTACTCTCTGATGGGAGCGCTGGTAATGATGGCACTCTCTGGTGGGGGCACTGGTAGTGATGGCGCACTCTCTGATGGGGCACTGGTAATGATGGCACTCTCTGATGGGAGCACTGGTAATGATGGCACTCTCTGGTGGGGGCACTGGTAATGATGGCACTCTCTGATGGGGCACTGGTAATGATGGCACTCTCTGATGGGAGCGCTGGTAATGATGGCACTCTCTGGTGGGGGCAATGGTAGTGATGGCACTTTCTGATGGGGCACTGGTAATGATGGCACTCTCTCATGGGGCACTGGTAATGATGACACTCTCTGATGGGAACTCTGGTAATGATGGCACTCTCTGATGGGAGCGCTGGTAATGATGGAACTCTCTGATGGAGCACTGGTAATGATGGCACTCTCTGATGGGAGCACTGGTAATGATGGCACTCTCTGGGGCACTGGTAATGATGGCACTCTCTGATGGAGCACTGGTAATGATGGCACTCTCTGATGGGAGCACTGGTAATGATGGCACTCTCTGGGGCACTGGTAATGATGGCACTCTCTGATGGGGCACTGGTAATGATGGCACTCTCTGATGGGGCACTGTTAATGATGGCACTCTCTGATGGGGCACTGGTAATGATGGCATTCTCTGATGGGAGCACTGGTAATGATGGCACTCTCTGGGGCACTGGTAATGATGGCACTCTCTGATGGGGCACTGGTAATGATGGCACTCTCTGATGGGGCACTGTTAATGATGGCACTCTCTGATGGGGCACTGTTAATGATGGCACTCTCTGATGGGGCACTGGAAATGATGGCACTTTCTAATGGGAGCAGTGGTAGTGATGGCACTCTCTGATGGGGCACTGGTAATGATGGCACTCTCTGATGGGGCACTGGAAATGATGGCACTTTCTAATGGGAGCAGTGGTAATGATGGCACTCTCTGATGGGGCACTGGTAATGATGGTACTCTCTGATGGGGCACTGGTAATGATGGCACTCTCTGATGGGAGCACTGGTAATGATGGCACTCTCTGATGGGGCACTGGTAATGATGGCACTCTCTGATGGGAGCACTGGTAATGATGGCACTCTCTGATGGGGGCACTGGTAATGATGGCACTCTCTGATGGTGCACTGGTAATGATGGCACTCTCTGATGGTGCACTGGTAATGGTGGCAATCTCTGATGGTGCACTGGTAATGATGGCACTCTCTGATGGGAGCGCTGGTAATGATGGCACTCTCTGGGGCACTGGTAATGGTGGCACTCTCTGATGGGAATACTGGTAATGATGGCACTCTCTAATGGGGCACTGGTAATGATAGTACTCTCTGATGGGGTACTGGTAATGATGGCACTCTCTGGTAGGGGCACTGGTAATGATGACCCTCTCTTGTGAGGGCACTCTGGCACTGGTAATAATGGCACTTTCTATGGCTGGCAGTATATCTGTAGTATATGCTGGCACTCTATGGCTGGCAGTGTATCTGTAGGATATGTTGGCACTCTATGGCTGGCAGTGTATCTGTAGGATATGTTGGCACTCTATGGCTGGCAGTGTGTATGGGAGAACTTTGGCACTCTTGGGGACACACTTTGGCTGGCACTCTGTTAGGTGCCCTGGCACTTTCAGTAGTGACACAGTTGAGTGATTGGGCTCATGTATATCAGTGGTTGTCTCATAGTGGTTGTGACATAGATTTCTAGTATTCCCCACATGTACAACATATGATGAAACTACAGGCTACAAGACAAGACACAATATATAAAACTCCACGCAATGCGCTGCCCTGAAGACGCAGCAACATAAAATTATTCACAGTTTCAGAAAATTACCAAAAAAATTATTAAATAAAGTTCCGTATCTTATAGTGAACAGAAATTACGTTCGGTGCAAGATGGTGACGCAGCCATGATAGCTGGTGCAGCGCTGCAGGGGCGGCTCCGCAGCTACAATTCCAGTTTTGGGGTCGAATACGAAAGCATTTTCCGTTCCTTCGCCATTTTCATCTCTTCCACCCAATATGTACATTTTACCTCCACAGACCGTCACACCACAGCTCTCCTGCAGACAGACATGATAATGTCAGGTACGTCATGTCCAGAAACAAAAGTGGTCTGGAGGAGGACAGAGGGGTCTGGTGGAGGAGGAGGACAGAGGAGTCTGGAGGAGGAGGACAGAGGAGTCTGGAGGAGGAGGACAGAGGGGTCTGGAGGAGGAGGACAGAGGGGTCTGGAGGAGGACAGAGGGGTCTGGAGGAGAGGAGGACAGAAGGGTGTGGAGGAGGAAGAGGACAGAGGGGCCTGGAGGAGGAGGACGAGGACAGAGGGGCCTGGAGGAGGAGGAGGAGGAGGACAGATGCATCTAGTGGAGGAGGAGGACAGAGGAGTCTGGAGGAGGAGGACAGAGGAGTCTGGAGGAGAAGGACAGAGGGGTCTGGAGGAGGAGGACAGAGGGGTCAGGGGGAGGAGGACAGAGGAGTCTGGAGGAGGAGGAGGACAGAGGTGTCTGGAGGAGGAGGACAGAGGGGTCTGGAGGAGGAGGACAGAGGAGTCTTGAGGAGGAGGAGGACATAGGGGTCTGGAGGAGGAGGACAGAGGGGTCTGGAGGAGGAGGACAGAGGGGTCTGGGGGAGGAGGAGGACAGAGGGGTCTGGAGGAGGAGGAGGACATAGGGGTCTGGAGGAGGAGGACAGAGGGGTCTGGAGGAGGAGGAGGACAGAGGGGTCTGGAGGAGGAGGAGGACATAGGGGTCTGGAGGAGGAGGACAGAGGGGTCTGGAGGAGGAGGACAGAGGGGTCTGGGGGAGGAGGAGGACAGAGGGGTCTGGAGGAGGAGGAGGACATAGGGGTCTGGAGGAGGAGGACAGAGGGGTCTGGAGGAGGAGGAGGACAGAGGGGTCTGGAGGAGGAGGAGGACAGAGGGGTCTGGAGGAGAGGAGGACAGAGGAGTCTGGAGGAGGAGGACCGAGGGGTCTGGAGGAGGAGGACAGAGGGGTCAGGGGGAGGAGGACAGAGGGGTCAGGGGGAGGAGGAGGACAGAGGGGTCTGGAGGAGGAGGAGGAGGACAGAGGGGTCTGGAGGAGAGGAGGACAGAGGAGTCTGGAGGAGGAGGACAGAGGGGTCTGGAGGAGGAGGACAGAGGGGTCAGGGGGAGGAGGACAGAGGGGTCAGGGGGAGGAGGACAGAGGGGTCAGGGGGAGGAGGAGGACAGAGGGGTCAGGGGGAGGAGGAGGACAGAGGGGTCTGGAGGAGAGGAGGACAGAAGAGTCTTGAGGAGGACAGAGGAGTCTGGAGGAGGAGGAGGACAGAGGGGTCTGGAGGAGAGGAGGACAGAGGGGTCTGGAGGAGAGGAAGACAGAGGGGTCTGGGGGAGGAGGACAGAGGGGTCAGGGGGAGGAGGACAGAGGGGTCTGGAGAAGGAGGAGGACAGAGGGGTCTGGAGGAGAGGAAGACAGAGGGGTCTGGGGGAGGAGGACAGAGGGGTCAGGGGGAGGAGGACAGAGGGGTCTGGAGGAGGAGGACAGTGGGGTCTGGAGGAAGAGGAGGACAGAGGAGTCTGGAGGAGGAGGACAGAGGGGTCTGGAGGAGGAGGACAAATGGGTCTGGAGGAGAGGAGGACAGAGGAGTCTGGAGGAGGAGGACAGAGGAGTCTGGAGGAGGAGGACAGAGGGGTCTGGAGGAGGAGGACAAATGGGTCTGGAGGAGAGGAGGACAGAGGAGTCTGGAGGAGGGGGACAGAGGGGTCTGGAGGAGGAGGACAGAGGGGTCTGGAGGAGGAGGAGGACAGAGGGGTCTGGAGGAGGAGGACAGAGGGGTCTGGAGGAGGAGGAGGACAGAGGGGTCCGGAGGAGGAGGACAGAGGGGTCTGGAGGAGAGGAGGACAGAGGGGTCTGGAGGAGGAGGAGGACAGAGGAGTCTGGAGGAGGAGAGGACAGAGGGGTCTGGAGGAGGAGGAGGACAGAGGGGTCTGGAGGATAGGAGGACAGAAGGGTGTGGAGGAGGAGGATAGAGGAGTCTGGAGGAGGAGGAGGACAGAGGGGTCTGGAGGAGGACAGAGGGGTCTGGATGAGAGCACAGAGGGGTCTGGAGGAGGAGGACAGAGGGGTCTGGAGGAGAGGAGGACAGAAGGGTCTGGAGGAGGAAGAGGACAGAGGGGTCTGGAGGAGGAGGACAGAGGGGTCAGGGGGAGGAGGAAGACATAGGGGTCTGGAGGAAGAGGAGGACAGAGGAGTCTGGAGGAGGAGAGGACAGAGGAGTCTGGAGGAAGAGGAGGACAGAGGGGTCTGGAGGAAGAGGAGGACAGAGGAATCTGGAGGAGGAGGAGGACAGAGGGGTCTGGAGGAGAGGAAGACAGAGGGGTCTGGGGGAGGAGGACAGAGGGGTCAGGGGGATGAGGACAGAGGGGTCTGGATGAGAGGAAGACAGAGGAATCTGGAGGAGGAGGAGGACAGAGGGGTCTGGAGGAGAGGAGGACAGTGGGGTCTGGAGGAAGAGGAGGACAGAGGAGTCTGGAGGAGTAGGACAGAGGGGTCTGGAGGAGGAGGACAGATTAGTCTGGAGAAGGAGGACAGAGGAGTCTGGAGAAGGAGGACAGAGGAGTCTAGAGGAGGCGGAGGAGGACAGATGCATCTAGTGGAGGAGGAGGATAGAGGGGTCTGGAGGAGAGGAGGACAGAGGGGTCTGGAGGAGGAGGAGGACAGAGGGGTCTGGAGGAGAGGAGGACAGAGGAGTCTGGAGGAGAGGAGGACAGAGGGGTCTGGAGGAGGAGGACAGAGGGGTCAGGGGGAGGAGGACAGAGGGGTCAGGGGGAGGAGGAGGACAGAGGGGTCAGGGGGAGGAGGAGGACAGAGGGGTCTGGAGGAGAGGAGGACAGAAGAGTCTTGAGGAGGACAGAGGAGTCTGGAGGAGGAGGAGGACAGAGGGGTCTGGAGGAGGAGGAGGACAGAGGGGTCTGGAGGAGGAGGAGGACAGAGGGGTCTGGAGGAGGAGGAGGACAGAGGAATCTGGAGGAGGAGGAGGACAGAGGGGTCTGGAGGAGGAGGAGGACAGAGGGGTCTGGAGGAGGAGGACAGAGGGGTCTGGAGGAGGAGGAGGACAGAGGGGTCTGGAGGAGAGGAAGACAGAGGGGTCTGGGGGAGGAGGACAGAGGGGTCAGGGGGATGAGGACAGAGGGGTCTGGATGAGAGGAAGACAGAGGGGTCTGGAGGAAGAGGAGGACAGAGGGGTCTGGAGGAGAGGAGGACAGTGGGGTCTGGAGGAAGAGGAGGACAGAGGAGTCTGGAGGAGGAGGACAGAGGGGTCTGGAGGAGGAGGACAAATGGGTCTGGAGGAGAGGAGGACAGAGGAGTCTGGAGGAGGGGGACAGAGGGGTCTGGAGGAGGAGGACAGAGGAGTCTGGAGGAGGAGGACAGAGGAGTCTGGAGGAGGGGGACAGAGGGGTCTGGAGGAGAGGAGGGCAGAGGAGTCTGGAGGAGGAGGAGGACAGAGGGGTCTGGAGGAGGAGGGCAGAGGGGTCTGGAGGAGGAGGAGGACAGAGGGGTCTGGAGGATAGGAGGACAGAAGGGTGTGGAGGAGGAGGATAGAGGAGTCTGGAGGAGGAGGAGGACAGAGGGGTCTGGAGGAGGACAGAGGGGTCTGGAAGAGAGCACAGAGGGGTCTGGAGGAGGACAGAGGGGTCTGGAGGAGGAGGACAGAGGGGTCTGGAGGAGGACAGAGGGGTCTGGAGGAGAGGAGGACAGAAGGGTGTGGAGGAGGAAGAGGACAGAGGGGCCTGGAGGAGGAGGACAGAGGGGCCTGGAGGAGGAGGAGGAGGAGGACAGATGCATCTAGTGGAGGAGGAGGACAGAGGGGTCTGGAGGAGGAGGAGGATGGAGGGGTCTGGAGAAGAGGAGGACAGAGGGGTCTGGAGGAGGAGGAGGACAGAGGGGTCTGGAGGAGGAGGACAGAGGGGTCTGGAGAAGAGGAGGACAGAGGGGTCTGGAGGAGGAGGAGGACAGAGGGGTCTGGAGGAGGAGGATAGAGGAGTCTGGAGGAGGAGGAGGACAGAGGGGTCTGGAAGAGAGCACAGAGGGGTCTGGAGGAGGAGGACAAATGGGTCTGGAGGAGGAGGAGGACAGAGGGGTCTGGAGGAGGAGGACAGAGGGGTCTGGAGGAGGAGGACAGAGGGGTCTGGAGGAGGAGGAGGACAGAGGAGTCTGGAGGAGGAGGAGGAGGACAGATGGGTCTGGAGGAGGAGGAGGACAGAGGGGTCTGGAGGAGAGGAGGACAGAGGGGCCTGGAGGAGGAGGACAGATGCATCTAGTGGAGGAGGAGGACAGAGGGGCCTGGAGGAGGAGGAGGAGGACAGATGCATCTAGTGGAGGAGGACAGAGGGGTCTGGAGGAGGAGGAAGACAGAGGGGTCTGGAGGAGGAGGACAGAGGGGTCTGGAGGAGGAGAGGACAGAGGGGTCTGGAGGAGGAGGACAGAGGAGTCTGGAGGAGGAGGACAGAGGGGTCTGGAGGAGGAGAGGACAGAGGGGTCTGGTGGAGGAGGAGGACAGAGGGGTCTGGAGGAGGAGGACAGAGGAGTCTGGAGGAGGAGGACAGAGGGGTCTGGAGGAGGAGGACAGAGGGGTCTGGTGGAGGAGGAGGACAGAGGGGTCTGGAGGAGGAGGACAGAGGAGTCTGGAGGAGGAGGACAGAGGGGTCTGGAGGAGGACAGAGGGGTCTGGAGGAGGAGGACAGAGGGGTCTGGAGGAGGAGGACAGAGGGGTCTGGAGGAGGAGGAGGACAGAGGGGTCTGGAGGAGAGGAGGACAAAAGGGTGTGGAGGAGGAGGAGGACAGAGGGGCCTGGAGGAGGAGGAGGACATATGCATCTAGTGGAGGAGGAGAACAGAGGGGTCTGGAGGAGGAGGAGGAGGAGGACAGATGGGTCTGGAGGAGGAGGACAGAGGGGTCTGGAGGAGAGGAGGACAGAGGGGTCTGGTGGAGGAGGACAGAGGAGTCTGGTGGAGGAGGAGGACAGAGGGGTCTGGAGGAGGAGGAGGACAGAGGGGTCTGGAGGAGGAGGAGGACAGAGGAGTCTGGAGGAGGAGGAGGACAGAGGAGTCTGGAGGAGGAGGACAGAGGGGTCTGGTGGAGGACAGAGGGGTCTGGAGGAGGAGGACAGAGGAGTCTGGAGGAGGAGGACAGAGGGGTCTGGAGGAGAGGAGGACAGAGGAGTCTGGTGGAGGAGGACAGAGGAGTCTGGTGGAGGAGGAGGACAGAGGGGTCTGGAGGAGGAGGACAGAGGGGTCTGGAGGAGGAGGACAGAGGGGTCTGGAGGAGGAGGACAGAGGGGTCTGGAGGAGGAGGACAGAGGGGTCTGGAGGAGGAGGACAGAGGGGTCTGGAGGAAGAGGACAGAGGGGTCTGGAGGAGGAGGAGGACGGGGACAGATGCATCTAGTGGAGGAGGAAGATAGAGGGGTCTGGAGGAGAGGAGGACAGAGGGGTCTGGAGGAGGAGGAAGACAGAGGGGTCTGGAGGAGGAGGACAGAGGGGTCTGGAGGAGAGGAGGACAAAGGGGTCTGGAGGAGGAGGAGGACAGAGGAGTCTGGAGGAGGAGGACAGAGGGGTCTGGTGGAGGAGGAGGACAGAGGGGTCTGGAGGAGGAGGACAGAGGAGTCTGGAGGAGGAGGACAGAGGGGTCTGGAGGAGGAGGACAGAGGGGTCTGGAGGAGGAGGAGGAGGACAGAGGGGTCTGGAGGAGGAGGAGGACAGAGGGGTCTGGAGGAGGAGGACAGAGGGGTCTGGAGGAGGAGGAGGAGGACAGAGGGGTCTGGAGGAGAGGAGGACAAAAGGGTGTGGAGGAGGAGGAGGACAGAGGGGCCTGGAGGAGGAGGAGGACATATGCATCTAGTGGAGGAGGAGAACAGAGGGGTCTGGAGGAGGAGGAGGACAGATGGGTCTGGAGGAGGAGGACAGAGGGGTCTGGAGGAGAGGAGGACAGAGGGGTCTGGTGGAGGAGGACAGAGGAGTCTGGTGGAGGAGGAGGACAGAGGGGTCTGGTGGAGGACAGAGGGGTCTGGAGGAGGAGGACAGAGGAGTCTGGAGGAGGAGGACAGAGGAGTCTGGAGGAGAGGAGGACAGAGGAGTCTGGTGGAGGAGGAGGACAGAGGGGTCTGGAGGAGGAGGACAGAGGAGTCTGGAGGAGGAGGACAGAGGAGTCTGGAGGAGGAGGACAGAGGGGTCTGGAGGAGGAGGACAGAGGGGTCTGGAGGAGGACAGAGGGGTCTGGAGGAGGAGGACAGAGGGGTCTGGAGGAGGAGGACAGAGGGGTCTGGAGGAAGAGGACAAAAGGGTCTGGAGGAGGAGGAGGACGGGGACAGATGCATCTAGTGGAGGAGGAAGATAGAGGGGTCTGGTGGAGGAGGAGGACAGAGGAGTCTGGAGAAGGAGGACAGATTAGTCTGGAGAAGGAGGACAGAGGAGTCTGGAGAAGGAGGACAGAGGAGTCTAGAGGAGGCGGAGGAGGACAGATGCATCTAGTGGAGGAGGAGGATAGAGGGGTCTGGAGGAGAGGAGGACAGAGGGGTCTGGTGGAGGAGGAGGACAGAGGAGTCTGGAGGAGGACAGAGTGGTCTGGAAGAGGAAGGCAGAGGAGTCTGGAGAAGGAGGACAGAGGAGTCTGGAGGAGGACAGAGTGGTCTGGAAGAGGAAGGCAGAGGAGTCTGGAGAAGGAGGAGTATAGAGGAGGACAGAGGAGCCTGGAGGAGGAGGAGTATAGAGGAGACTGGAGGAGGACAGAGGGGTCTGGAGGAGAGGAGGACAGAGGATGGAGGACAGAGAGTCTGGTGAAGGAGGAGGATATTGTAGGCTGAAGATGGAGGACAGCGAGGTCTGGGGGAGGAAGACAGAAGGGTCTGGAGGAGGTAATAGAAAAGTGTTGGAAAGAGAGAGGGGTCTTGTGGGAAATAAGGAGCCTGGAGCCTAAAGTGGGTTTCTATTGATCTCATACTTTTCACAGTTTCAGGAATTATAAATTAAATGGATTTCAGAATTGTAATGTTCCGTGTGTGGAATGCAGACAGATGGAGGAGGAATCAGGAAGTGTCTGGTGACATTGTATCAGTAACACCGAGCTGGTTTATCCTCCTCTACCGCTATCTGATCGCTTATCATTATAACATTTACAGATACAACATGATCTGTGACTTTTTCAAATGTTGGGGAAGCTTTTGGGTAAAATACCATTAGGTAAAAGAGTAGGAACAAATTTATGGAGTAACAGTAAACACTTTTATCTAGTATTCTATAGGGGGCGCCATGTTATGGTTAGGTAGTATGGGGTCTGGGAATTGAGGTCACCCTCCACATATGATACTCACCAGCGCTCCGGGCAGACAGGCCACTTCACTCCATACATCTGTCTTAGGGTTGTAACAGAAGATTGTGCTGAGGAGACCCCCGACCACATACACCAGACCGTCCAGCTCCACGGCATTAATGCATCTCTGGGAGAACGGTGATGGGGTCTTATACGTCCATGTGTCAGCCTCAGGGTCATAACACTGCACCTGAATGGGTTAATATTGAGGAATTAGATCCAAACCGCAAGACCATAGTATTGTCTATTATAAAATGCCCCACTACTGCCCCCATCGTGTTACATTTTAATGATACAACTGCTTTCTGTGGCTTGTAAGGAGTTAGGACCTGACGGTAATGACTACCTCCACCACCTACAGAATATAACACATTGGAAACAAAGTCCTATACCTTATCTGTGTTCCCATAATCCTCCACTGCTCCTCCGATGACATACAGCTTGTTCATGCAGGAGACAACGGCGGCCGAGCTCACGGCCTCCAACATGGGGGTCACCGGGGACCAGGTGTTGGTGAAGGAGTTGTATCTATCCACCGTAGACAACCTCTTCACCCCATCAAAGCCACCGACAGCGTAGATCTGGAGAACATATGTGGTCGTTACTTATTAGATTTCTCTTATACTGTAGGTTAAAATTCCCAAACATTTTGAAGATCTCTGCTTGCTTTCTTTAAACGGAAGAACTCTAAGTTGGAATTCAGAGACTAAATATTTGGTTAGCTCCAGATGGGTGCATTCAGTCTGTGAAATATGCTACAATAGAGTCCGCATAAACCAGAGTCCTGCTACAATAGAGTCCCGCTACAACAGTCCTGCTACAACAGAGTCCTGCTACAACAGAGTCCGGCTACAACAGAGTCCGGCTACAACAGAGTCTTGCTACAACAGAGTCCTGCTACAACAGAGTCCTCCTACAACAGAGTCCTGCTACAACAGAGTCCTCCTACAACAGAGTCCTCCTACAACAGAGTCCTGCTACAACAGAGTCCGGCTACAACAGAGTCCTGCTACAACAGAGTCTTGCTACAACAGAGTCCTCCTACAACAGAGTCCTGCTACAACAGAGTCCGGCTACAACAGAGTCCGGCTACAACAGAGTCCGGCTACAACAGAGTCCGGCTACAACAGAGTCCGGCTACAACAGAGTCCTGCTACAACAGAGTCCTGCTACAATAGAGTCCCGCTACAACAAGAGTCCCGCTACAACAAGAGTCCCGCTACAACAGAGTCCCCCTACAACAGAGTCCCCCTACAACAAGAGTCCCGCTACAACAAGAGTCCTGCAACAACAAGAGTCCTGCTACAACAGACTCCTCCTACAATAGAGTCCTTATAAAAAAGAGCGCCACTACAACAGAGTCCTGCTACAACAGAGTCCCATTACAATAAAGTCCTGCTACAATAGAGTCCTGCTACAACAGAGTCCTCCTACAATAGAGTCCTGCTACAGCAGAGTCCTCCTACAACATAGTCCTGCTGCAACAGAGTCCTGCTACAATAGAGTCCCGCTACAACAGAGTCCCGCTACAACAGAGTCCCGCTACAACAGAGTCCCGCTACAACAGAGTCCCGCTACAACAGAGTCCCGCTACAACAGAGTCCCGCTACAACAGAGTCCCGCTACAACAGAGTCCCGCTACAACAGAGTCCGTCTACAATAGAGTCCTCATAAACCAGAGTCCTCATAAACCAGAGTCCTGCTACAATAGAGTCCTGCTACAATAGAGTCCGGCTACAACAGAGTCCTGCTACAACAGAGTCCTGCTACAACAGAGTCCCCCTACAACAGAGTCCTCCTACAACAGAGTCCCGCTACAATAAAGTCCTGCTACAACAGAGTCCTGCTACAACAGAGTCCTGCTACAACAGAGTCCTGTTACAACAGAGTCCTGTTACAACAGAGTCCTGCTACAATAAGAGTCCTGCTACAACAGACTCCTCCTACAATAGAGTCCTGCTACAATAGAGTCCCACTACAATAAAGTCCTGCTACAATAGAGTCCTGCTACAATAGAGTCTTGTTACAATAGAGTCCTGTTACAACAAAGTCCTATTACAACAGAGTCCTGCTACAATAGAGTCCTCATAAACCAGAGTCCTGCTACAACAGGGTCCCTCTACAACAGAGTCCTGCTACAACAGAGTCCTGCTACAACAGAGTCCCGCTACAATAGAGTCCCGCTACAAAAGAGCCCCGCTACAAAAGAGCCCCGCTACAACAGAGTCCCGCTACAACAGAGTCCCGCTACAACAGAGTCCCGCTACAACAGAGTCCCGCTACAACAGAGTCCCGCTACAACAGAGTCCCGCTACAACAGAGTCCCGCTACAACAGAGTCCTCCTACAATAGAGTCCTGCTACAGCAGAGTCCTCCTACAACAGAGTCCTGCTGCAATAGAGTCCTGCTGCAATAGAGTCCTGCTACGATAGAGTCCCGCTACAACAGAGTCCCGCTACAACAGAGTCCCGCTACAATAGAGTCCCGCTACAACAGAGTCCTGCTACAACAGAGTCCCGCTACAACAGAGTCCCGCTACAACAGAGTCCCGCTACAGCAGAGTCCCGCTACAACAGAGTCCCGCTACAACAGAGTCCCGCTACAACAGAGTCCTCCTACAATAGAGTCCTGCTACAGCAGAGTCTTCCTACAACAGAGTCCTGCTGCAATAGAGTCCTGCTGCAATAGAGTCCTGCTACGATAGAGTCCCGCTACAACAGAGTCCCGCTACAACAGAGTCCCGCTACAACAGAGTCCCGCTGCAATAGAGTCCTGCTACAATAGAGTCCTGCTGCAACAGAGTCCCGCTGCAATAGAATCCCGCTGCAATAGAGTCCTGCTACAATAGAGTCCTCATAAACCAGAGTCCTGCTACAACAGAGTCCTGCTACGACAAAGTCCTGCTACAATAGAGTCCCACTACAACAGAGTCCTCCAACAATACAGTCCCGCTGCAATAGAGTCCTGCTACAATAGAGTCCTGCTACAACAGAGTCCTCCTACAACAGAGTCCTGCTGCAATAGAGTCCTGCTGCAATAGAGTCCTGCTGCAATAGAGTCCTGCTGCAATAGAGTCCTCATAAACCAGAGTCCCGCTACAACAGGTCCCTCTACAACAGAGTCCTGCTAAAACAGAGTCCCGCTACAACAGGTCCCTCTACAACAGAGTCCTGCTAAAACAGAGTCCCACTACAACAGAATCCTGCTAAAACAGAGTCCCACTACAACAGAGTCCCGCTACAACAGAGTCCCGCTACAACAGAGTCCCGCTACAACAGAGTCCCGCTACAACAGAGTCCCGCTACAGCAGAGTCCTGCTACAGCAGAGTCCCGCTACAACAGAGTCCCGCTACAACAGAGTCCCGCTACAACAGAGTCCTGCTACAGCAGAGTCCCGCTACAACAGAGTCCCGCTACAACAGAGTCCCGCTACAACAGAGTCCCGCTACAACAGAGTCCCGCTACAACAGAGTCCCGCTACAACAGAGTCCCGCTACAACAGAGTCCCGCTACAACAGAGTCCTGCTACAACAGAGTTCCGCTACAATAGAGTCCTGCTACAACAGAGTCCTGCTACAACAGAGTTCCGCTACAATAGAGTCCTCCTACAATAGAGTCCTGCTACAACAGAGTCCCGCTACAATAGAGTCCCGCTACAACAGAGTCTTCCTACAACAGAGTCTTGCTACAATAAAGTCCTTCTACAATAGAGTCCTTATAAAAAGGAGCCCCATTACAACAGAGTCCTGCTACAACAGAGTCCCACTACAATAAAGTCCTGCTACAATAGAGTCCTGTTACAACAGAGTTCTGCTACAACAGAGTCCTGCTGCAAAAAGGGTCCTGCTACCATAGAGTCCTTATACAATAGAGTCCTTCTAATACACAGTCCTGCTACGACAGAGTCCTGCTACAATAGGGTCATTCTACAATAGAGTTCAGATACATTGCAACAAACTCTACATCAGTGTGAGCCGTAGTAGATCAGGACATATTTTGGGTGATAATTTTTAGACATTCCGCCATTTATGTGACTAAGAGGAGTATTAATAAGACCCTGACTGATACCTCTCCATTAAGGATGGCCATCTTATGCCTCCAGCGACCCTTACTCAGCGGAGCGACCTTGATCCAGGAATTTAGCTGAGTGCTGAACATCCATACATCACTGCTGTTAATATGACCACCTGGAGGTACAAAAGTAATCAATAATAACATATACATATATCATAGAAATAGGGGATACAATGTCTAAGAAATGTTACAATAGTCCCAGAGGGAAAGACTAAGGTCATGGTTGAGATCCAATATAAGGACCGAATATCCCAGATGTCCATTACCTGAGATATAGATGTTATTCTTTAGTGTTGTGGCAGCAAACTCGGACTTGGTGTACCCGGGCATGCTGGAAAGAGTCGTCCACTGCCCGCTCTTTGGGTGGTAACATTCTGTAAAGGGCAGTTTTAGGAGCCCCTTTTTATCACAACCGCCAATGATAACTATGGCTTCCGACAAATTCATGAACCTGCAGCGAGTTATGACAAAGATAACATCAGAAATGATAGAAATGTACTCATTGATGTCTTAAAGGTAACAATAAGTCTTATAAGTAACAACAATGAGGAAGTGGTGAAGAACAATGGAAGGAAATCTACATACTTATCTCTAGGTGCTGAGACTTACTGGCACCTGTCAGTAGCTGTATGTGTAATGAAGCATATGGTACAAAGAAAATACAAGATAACAATAGTATGATAAAGATAAGAAAAAAATAATTAAAAAAAAAAACATATTCTGAGAATAAAATAAATAAATATTTGGAATAAATTGATACTGCTATATCTTCACCCATTCTAAAACCATATAATATCCCCATCCTCTAGATAATATAACTACCAAATAGTGGTGTATTATGCCAAAGTGCAGGGCAATGTAGTATCATATAATATACGATATTGTGGCATTTAATAGTTAACGCACAGGAAACACTGTGAGGATGACAATAAACGGGAGCACTGTGTCTCTGGAATTTCTAAGACTGTGTGGCTGGATCTAATAAGGAGCACTGTGTGGCTGACAATCAGGAGTGCTGTGTGTATGACAATAATCAGGAGCACTGTGTGGCCAACAATAATTAGGAGCACTGTGTGACCAACAATAATTAGGAGCACTGTGTGACCAACAAAAATTAGGAGCACTGTGTGATCAACAATACTTAGGAGGACTGTGTGACCAACAATTATCAGGAGCACTGTGTGGCCAACAATAATCAGAAGCACTGTGTGGCCAACAATAATCAGGAGCACTGTGTGGCCAACAATACTTAGGAGGACTGTGTGACCAACAATAATCAGGAGCACTGTGTGGCCAACAATAATCAGGAGCACTGTGTGACCAACAATAATCAGGAGCACTGTGTGGCCAACAATAATCAGGAGCACTGTGTGACCAACAATAATCAGGAGCACTGTGTGACCAACAATACTTAGGAGGACTGTGTGACCAATAATAATTAGGAGCACTTTGTGACCGACAAGACTTAGGAGGACTGTGTGACCAACAATTATCAGGAGCACTGTGTGACCAACAATAATCAGGAGCACTGTGTGACCAACAATTATCAGGAGCACTGTGTGACCAACAATAATCAGGAGCACTGTGTGACCAACAATAATCAGGAGCACTGTGTGGCTGACATTAATTGGGAGCACCGTGTGGCCAACAATAATCGGGAGCACTGTGTGGCTGACATCGATCGGGAGCACTGTGTGGCCAAAATAATCAGAAGCACTGTGTGACCAACAATAATCAGGAGCACTGTGTGACCAACAATAATCAGGAGCACTGTGTGACCAACAATAATCAGGAGCACTGTGTGGCCAACAATAATCAGGAGCACTGTGTGGCCAACAATAATCAGGAGCACTGTGTGACCAACAATAATCAGGAGCACTGTGTGGCCAACAATAATCAGGAGCACTGTGTGGCCAACAATAATTAGGAGCACTGTGTGACCAACAATAATCAGGAGCACTGTGTGACCAACAATAATTAGGAGCACTGTGTGACCAACAATACTTAGGAGGACTGTGTGACCAACAAATATCAGGAGCACTGTGTGGCCAACAATAATTAGGAGCACTGTGTGGCCAACAATAATCAGGAGCACTGTGTGGCCAACAATAGTCAGGAGCACTGTGTGGCTAACAATAATCAGGAGCACTGTGTGACCAACAATAATCAGGAGCACTGTGTGGCCAACAATAATCAGGAGCACTGTGTGGCAAACAATAATCGGGAGCACTGTGTGGCCAACAATAATCAGGAGCACTGTGTGACCAACAATAATCAGGAGCACTGTGTGACCAATAATAATTAGGAGCACTGTGTGACCAACAATACTTAGGAGGACTGTGTGACCAACAATAATCAGGAGCACTGTGTGACCAACAATAATTAGGAGCACTGTTTGACCAATAATAATTAGGAGCACTGTGTGACCAACAATACTTAGGAGGACTGTGTGACCAACAATTATCAGGAGCACTGTGTGACCAACAATAATTAGGAGCTCTGTGTGACCAACAATACTTAGGAGGACTGTGTGACCAACAATAATCAGGAGCACTGTGTGGCCAACAATAATCAGGAGCACTGTGTGGCCAACAATACTTAGGAGGACTGTGTGACCAACAATAATCAGGAGCACTGTGTGGCCAACAATAATCAGGAGCACTATGTGACCAACAATAATCAGGAGCACTGTGTGGCAAACAATAATCAGGAGCACTGTGTGACCAACAATTATCAGCAGCACTGTGTGACCAACAATACTTAGGAGGACTGTGTGACCAACAATTATCAGGAGCACTGTGTGACCAACAATACTTAGGAGGACTGTGTGACCAACAATAATCAGGAGCACTGCGTGACCAACAATAATCAGGAGCACTGTGTGGCAAACAATAATCAGGAGCACTGTGTGGCAAACAATAATCAGGAGTACTGTGTGACCAACAATAATCAGGAGCACTGTGTGGCTGACATTAATCGGGAGCACCATGTGGCCAACAATAATCAGGAGCACTGTGTGGCTGACATCGATCGGGAGCACTGTGTGGCCAAAATAATCAGGAGCACTGTGTGGACAACAATAATCAGGAGCACTGTGTGGCCAACAATAATCATGAGCACTGTGTGGACAACAATAATCAGGAGCACTGTGTGGACAACAATAATCAGGATCACTGTGTGGACAACAATAATCGGGAGCACTGTGTGGCTGACAATAATATGGAGCACTGTGTTGCTAGAACTTATAACAAAGGGAACCTGACAATAATACGAAGTACTGTGCGGCTGAATCCAAAAGAAAATACTATTTGGCAGCCACTGACATGTCAGTGTCTGACACCACACGGGGCATTGTGTGACTGGCAGTGTAGGGGTGCACTGTGTGGCTGGCAGTATAGGGGTGCACTGTGTGACTGGCAGTGTAGGGGTGCACTGTGTGACTGGCAGTGTAGGGGTGCACTGTGTGGCTGGCAGTGTAGGGGTGCACTGTGTGACTGGCAGTGTAGGGGTGCACTGTGTGGCTGGCAGTATAGGGGTGCACTGTGTGGCTGGCACTCTTTGTTACTCTAAGAGACCTTGCAGCCTGGAAGTGGTATAATCAAACAATAAGATCATCCAACCAGAAATGTTAGATTTTCCCAAAGCTAGGGATAAATGGCTAAAGCTAAATTTTTCTTACCTTCTTGGTCTCACTCTGAGGGAATTTAGTGGATTTCCCAATATAAGATATCTCCGGGCTTCATGAAGAAGAGAGAAGCACTCAGGATGTTCTTGTATGGTATTATTCATTTCCACCTTCTCCAGAAAATAAGCCGGATCCATCAGTGGTAACCTTACATGTTCCAGAAGGTCCCTCAGAGCTTCTCTTCCTTTGCTTTTATTTTCCTCTACCCACCTCATGACGGCTTCATAGACAATTTCTTCCTTGGTCACCACCAGGTCATCATTGGACAAATATTCAATCAGTTCCTCCTTAGTCAACTCTAAGAACTCCTCATGGCAGGAGACCTCCTCGAAGCCTTCTAACATCAGCTTCTTACTCTTCTCAGACAATGAAGTGATGGAGAACATGTCCGCAAACTTCATGATGCCTACACAATTGGAAGGGTCTAGCTGACTGTCAAGAAACTTCACACACTCATCCCGAAGACTGCAGATGTGAAGAAGATCCGAAGCCTGCAAGATGTCCTCCACATTGTCCTCTTCTATCTGTGGACTCCCACCATACATAAAATCCAGAAGAACTCCCATAATTCGAGCAGAGATCTTCTCAATTTTCACTACGCTGAGATTGCTCTCTTTGAGTTTCCCACCAAACATGGCTCGGAAGTAAGAACTATTGGCCGACAAGACCCCTCGATGGCAAGGGAACATCTGGTCTTCAATTAGAAGGACCACGTCTGTAAAAATTCCACTTTGTCTGTAAATGTTTAAGTTCTGTAGAATCTCCTTGGCATGACAGGATCCGCCACAAGAACCTGGGTGAGATTTCGTTGTCCTTGGCTCTTGAATTGAGTTTTCGAGGCCGTAGGTCTTGTATTCCATGTCTTCATCTAATAACTTTCAGATCCTGGATTCAAAAACACAGACATTACTAGATAGAAGCTCATAATGGAAATTCTGTTTTGGGGAACTTCAGCAGTGTCAAACACATTGGGGGTCATCTACTAAGGGCCCGATTCGCGTTTTCATGACGTGTTACCCGAATTTTTCAGTTTTGCGCCGATTTTCCCTGATTTTCCTCTGGATTTTGGCGCACGAGACGGAAATCGGGGGGCGTAGGCGTATGAAAACCTGACGGATTCGAGTGCATTCAGCGCTGCAGCGCCACCTGGTGGACGTCGGAGGAATTGCCTTAGTAAATCGCCGGAAGACCCGAATCCACCGCAGAGAACGCGCCGCTGGATTGCGATTGGACCGGGTAAGTAAATCTGCCCCATTTAGTTGTTTTTCAACTTAATCTGTATTCTTAAAGGGAAGATTCATCTTTAACAATCTTCATAGATTTCACTGAGACTTATAGTTATAGCTTTATATTGCTAGAATGGACAAGCTTTCAGAATGACAGTGGTGGTCCTACAAGAAGGACCCCTTTGATCCAAATGTGATGGAAACCCTAAGCAATATGTCTCCATGGTGTGACCATGAGACTGCATCCAGTGTTAGGTATTGTCCCTGGAGAGACGTGTATTCAGACCTTTGTGTATGTTGTTAGTAGCAACAGAACTGTGAAATATCACATTCCGGGATTGTACAGTATGGTGTCCTCACAGATCTGTGCTCTGAACTGTTCCACAGCCCTTTCCCTCTGCTCTGAGTGACTGCTGAAGTAGTTATCTAGAAGTCTGGTATAGCTATTACTCAAAACAGAGGAAAGGGGATGTGAAACGACGTTTAATGTAGAGAGAACAGAGCACAGCAGTGTGACGACATGCCTTCTGTACAATCTTGGAATATAAATCCATAGTTCATATTCCTACTGCTGCTAACAACTTACACAAAGGTAGAATAGGGGGCAAAACAATCCTCAGAGCTAAGAGCACAGCAGTGTGAGGACACATCCCCAGTACAATCCTGGAATATATTTCTTATCCATAGCCTCCCTCATTCTAAAATCAAATTTTAATATTATGCTAATCAGCCAGAAGTGCTCTAGGGGTTTTACCAGGGCCCCTCTGTGTTGCAGATTCACAGGCTGTTACACTGCTCCCCCTTCCCCGGGATGCCTCAGCACGTCCCCCTGTCAGCACTAGGACTACTGGCTACTGGGGCAGCTACTAACAACATACACAAAGGTAGAATAGTGGGCAAAACAAGCTAAGAGCACAGCAGTGTGAGGACACATCCCCAGTACAATCCTGCAATATAAATCCATATTTCGCAGCCCTGCAGCTACTAACAACATACACAGTGGTATGATTACACATCTCTCCAGTGGAACTGCAAATGGCTCATTAAATTATACTGGCTGCAGAGAGCACAGAGCACAGCAGTGGGAGGACACACCCGCAATCCTGGAATTTAAATCCATATATCACAGTCCTGCTGCTACTAAAAACATACACAGTGGTATGATTACACATCTCTCCAGGGACAATATATTACACTGGCTGCAGTCTATGATCACACCTGCTGACAGGTTCCCTCTAACCATTGTGCTGTTATGATGATGAATACACAGAATGCAGTATACAGTAACATACAGAAATATACACAGGGTTAGTGATGCGATGCATGGACACATGATTTCAGTGCGGCTGATGTTATCATTTCACACTCAGCTGCTCCTACCCACAATCCCCTGTCACGTCTGTAAGTGTTAATTACGGCAGAACAATCAGGGGCCCATAGAGGGGGGCACCGCTGCTCATTGCCAGTGTAATGGCCACTGTTAAAATTACAGCTGGAGGCGAACAAAAAGGATCTGTAATAGAAGACGGCGGCGGCTGAGTACATATAATGGGGGATTAGGAGGCGGAGGACATTGCACCCCTGGAATAAGTGAGGAGGACAGGACCAGAACAGTGCGACATTCTCATCCATATATGATGTCACGGATGAATACTGATCAATCTGTCAAAAAACAATTGATTTTTGATGATTCCTAACTAAATAGAATGAAAATGCGATAATTCAATATTCTGAAAACCTTTTGGTACTGAATGGTACTTTTTTCTTCCATTGATGATTTAGGGTAATGAGAGGGTTAAATTCCTTGGTGAGGTAGAAAAGTAAAATCGGTCATTTATATATTCCCTCATGAGCAGGAGTACTAAAATGGTTAATTTGCATTATGTTTTGTTTTAAAGCAATAAAGGGTTAATTTTAACATCTCATAAAAATCTTCTTATATTTCTTATCCATGGCCTCGTTCATTCTAAAATCAAATTGTAATATTATGCTAATGAGCTAGAAGTGCTCTAGGGCTTTTACCAGAGCTCCTCCTTGTTGTAGATTCTCAGGCTGTTACACTGTTCCCCCTCCCCAGGGATCCCTCAGCACTTCCCCCATCAGCATTAGGCAACACTAGGACTACTGGGGGCAGCACTAGGATTACTGGCTACTTTGGGAAACACATAGGACTACTGACTACTGGGGACAGCACTAGGACTACTGTGGGAAGCACTAGGACTACTGGTGTCCAGGACAATTGGCTACTGGGGACAGCGTCTAGGACTACTGGCTACTGAGGCAGCACCTAGGACTACTGGCTACTGGGGCAGCACAAGGACTATAGGCTACTGGGCAGCGTATAGGACAACTGACTACTGGGGGTAGCACCTAACACTACTGGCTACTGGGGCAGCACAAGGACTATAGGCTACTGGGCAGCGTATAGGACTACTGACTACTGAGGGCAGCACTAGGACTACTTGCTGCTGGGGCAGCACAAGGACTATAGGCTACTGGGCAGCGTATAGGACAACTGACTACTGGGGGCAGCACCTAACACTACTGGCTAGGGGTAGCACCTAGGACTACTGGGAGCAGCGTTTAGGACTACTGACTACTGAGGGCAGCACTAGGACTACTTGCTGCTGGGGCAGCACAAGGACTATAGGCTACTGGGCAGCGTATAGGACAACTGACTACTGGGGGCAGCACCTAACACTACTGGCTAGGGGCAGCACCTAGGACTACTGGCTACTGGGGGCAGCGTCTAGAACTACTTGCTCCTGGGGCAGCACCTAGGACTACCGGCTACTGGGGGAAGCACCTAGGGCTGCTGGCTACTGGGGGCAGCACCTAGGACTACAGGCTACTGGGGGCACCACTAGGGCTACTGGCTACAGAACATAGTTATGCTGGCTACTGGGGGCAGCACTAGGACTACTGGCTACTGGGGCAGTACTATGACTTCTGGGGACAAGGACTGTGACTACTGTTGGAAAGCACTATGACCACTAATGGCAGGCACTGTGACTACTGTTGGCAGGCACTGTGACTACTGGGGGCAGGCACTGTGACTATTGACTACTGGGAGCTGGAACTGTGTCTCTTTGTGAGGGCAATGTGACTATTGGCTACTGTGTGGGTGCAATGTGACTTTTGGCTACAGTGTGGGTGCAATGTGACTTTTGGCTCCTGTGTGGGTGAAATGTGACTTTTGGCTCCTGTGTGGGTGCAATGTGACTTTTGGCTCCTGTGTGGGTGCAATGTGACTTTTTGCTCCTGTGTGGGTGCAATGTGACTTTTGGCTACTGTGTGGGTGCAATGTGACTTTTGGCTACTGTGTGGGTGCAATGTGACTTTTGGCTACAGTGTGCCAAAGCCCTATTCTGGGGCTTATTACTTTTTCATACTTCGGTGTACGGAGCTGAGTGAGGTGTTGTTTTTTGCGGGATGAGCTGACGTTTTCATCGATACCAATTTGGGAACGGAAAGAGCTTTCAATCACTTTAAATGAAATGTGTTGCAAAATTGGCAAAAAAGTGGCGATTCTGACATTTGGGGGCTATTTTCCGTTACGGAATAACCGTTTTTATACTTTTAATAGATCGGGGAAATTTTGGCGATACCTAACATGTTCAGGATTTCATTTCTTTATTTTGATACCAGTTTTAAGGAAAGGGGGATGATATGAACTTTTACGAATTTATTAATTTTTTTTTTTGTTATTATTTTTTGCTTACATTTTTCTACATTATTTTTGGAGCCCCTATGGTACTTAAACCCTAGGGGGTCTGATTGATCCTAACATACACCATTGTTTTGCAGTATAGGGGGATTGTCCTATTGATCTAATCACTCTTTACACAGTCGATGGCGCACCATGATATCGGGGAACGTTTGTGGTGCGGCAAGGGGTTAATATTAAGTGCATTTTAATTATTGTAATTGTTTATTAGATTAGGTGGGATTTTTTTTTATGGTGCAACGGGGCGGACTTGGATCCCACCCATGCGTGAACCCAATAGAAGATCTTTGGAGGGACACTGGTCATTAATAATAATTATCTGTATTTATATAGCGCCATCATATTCCGTAGCGCTGTACAAATCATAGGGGACATATACAAGTATAATATTACATTACAGGGTACAGACAGTCATATGGAACAATAGGATCTGTCACACACACCGCGCCGCTCAGACACATGTGGTTTATGATTTTGATGGGAAAATGGCCAAAAGGGAAGTTGGATGTTTGAAACGAAACGCAGTGTGGCCGCCGCCGCCAAGAGGGGGTTATAAATGTAGCTGAGGCGGAGAGTTCATGTAAAGGTAAGACCTACAGTATTCCGAGGCCGCGTGGAGACATTCTGGGCTGTACAGACTTATGTAGTCACATACAGATGATGTAGCAGAACGGAGTATACATGTGGATAATCGTCTATAGAGCTTGTCATGTAAAGTTATGGGGTCAACAAACTTACTGACTGTCTCCAATTATGTCTATTGGCATCAGGACACGTTTTATAATCCGCAGATCCAGGGTCAGAGTAAAAGGGATTATCACACAGGATAGGATTAGATACACAGCTCAGACAGTATCACACAGGATAGGATTAGATACACAGCTCAGACAGTATCACACAGGATAGGATTAGATACACAGCTCAGCAGACAGTATCACACAGGAGAGGAGTGGATACACAGCTCAGCAGGCAGTATCACACAGGATAGGATTAGATACACAGCTCAGCAGACAGTATCACACAGGATATGATTAGATACACAGCTCAGCAGACAGTATCACACAGGATAGGATTAGATACACAGCTCAGACAGTATCACACAGGATAGGATTAGATACACAGCTCAGACAGTATCACACAGGATAGGATTAGATACACAGCTCAGCAGACAGTATCACACAGGAGAGGAGTGGATACACAGCTCAGCAGGCAGTATCACACAGGATAGGATTAGATACACAGCTCAGCAGACTGTATCACACAGGATAGGATTAGATACACAGCTCAGACAGTATCACACAGGATAGGATTAGATACACAGCTCAGCAGACAGTATCACACAGGATAGGATTAGATACACAGCTCAGACAGTATCACACAGGATAGGATTAGATACACAGCTCAGACAGTATCACACAGGATAGGATTAGATACACAGCTCAGCAGACAGTATCACACAGCATAGGATTAGATACACAGCTCAGACAGTATCACACAGGATAGGATTAGATACACAGCTCAGACAGTATCACACAGGATGGGATTAGATACACAGCTCAGACAGTATCACACAGGATAGGATTAGATACACAGCTCAGCAGACAGTATCACACAGGATAGGATTAGATACACAGCTCAGCAGACCGTATCACACAGGATAGGATTAGATACACAGCTCAGCAGCCAGTATCACACAGGAGAGGATTAGATACACAGCTCAGCAGACAGTATCACACAGGAGAGGATTGGATACACAGCTCAGCAGACAGTATCACACAGGATAGGATTAGATACACAGCTCAGCAGCCAGTATCACACAGGAGAGGATTAGATACACAGCTCAGCAGACAGTATCACATATTATAGGATTAAACACACAGCTCAGTCCACAATATTATACTAGACAGGCTTAGATACATAAACTGCCCAGAAGGAGTAGACGGTATCACACATGAAACATGAGAGGATTAGATACACAGCTCAGCAGCCAGTATCACACAGGATGGGATTAGATACACAGCTCAGCAGACAGTATCACACGGGAGAGGATTAGATATACAACTCAGCAGACAGTATCACACAGGATAGGATTAGATACACAGCTCAGCAGACAGTATCACACAGGATAGGATTAGATACACAGCTCAGCAGACAGTATCACATAGGATAGGATTAGATACACAGCTCAGCAGACAGTATCACACAGGATACGATTAGATGCACAGCTCAGCACAGTATCACACAGGATAGGATTAGATACACAGCTCAGCAGACAGTATCACACAGGATAGGATTAGATACACAGCTCATACGGCAGTATCACACAGGATAGGATTAGATACATAGCTCAGCAGACTGTATCACACAGGATAGGATTAGATACAGCTCAGCAGACAGTATCACACAGGATGGGATTAGATGCACAGCTCAGCAGCCAGTATTACACATAACAGGATTAGATACACAGCTCAGCAGACAGTATCACACAGGATGGGATTAGATACACAGCTCAGCAGACAGTATCACACAGGATAGGATTAGATACACAGCTCAGCAGTCAGTATCACACAGGACAGGATTAGATACACAGCTCAGCAGCCAGTATCACACATGATAGGATTAGATACACAGCTCAGCAGACAGTATCACACAGGATAGGATTAGATACACAGCTCAGCAGTCAGTATCACACAGGATAGGATTAGATACACAGCTCAGCAGCCAGTATCACACATGATAGGATTAGATACACAGCTCAGCAGACAGTATCACACAGGATAGGATTAGATACACAGCTCAGCAGGCAGTATCACACAGGACACCGTCAGCAGACGGTATCACACATGCCAGGATTAGATACACTCCCGGGAGACATTATCACACAGGATAGGATTAGATACACCCCCAAGAGACAGTATCCCCCATGATAGGATTAGATACACCCCCAAGACACAGTATCACACACCTCTGTATGTCAGTGATTCCCCCCCTATAGCACTGGGGATCCCCTGTCTCCTCTGATATTATTCCTGTGTGGGGGGAGATGACGGCTGTTATACCATATACACACAGTATACACATATGTCTGCGGTATATACACAAACATTGTACACATCTATACACTGTAAGCACATCTATACAGCATATATACATATGTATACAGTATACACACTAACATAAACAATCTATACATGTCTGCAGTGTAACACACAATTATACACATGTAAACAGCTGCATTATACAGTATATACAGCACTATACATATACACACAATATACACACACATACATGTAGAAAATACACACAAATATACACACAGTACACACACATATATATACAGTATACAAATATATACACACAGTACACACACACATGTAGACAATACACACATTCACACAGTACACACACATATATACACAGTACACACACATACATGTAGACAATACACACATATATATACACACAGTATATACCAGGTGTAGTCGGAGCAGGGGGTTGCAGTCACTGGAGGAGACACAATCATCTGTCTGAGACAAAGGCGTCTGCCATCACCTGGTGGGGGCGCTGTGGGTGCTGGGCATGGTCCGGGGCAGCTGTCCCCCCTGTGCCCCCCAGCTCCGGGCTCCGGTGTGTACAGACAGGAGGTGTGACAGGCGCTGCAGCCGCTTTCTCCTGAGCCGGGAGAGATGCTCTGCAGGTCCCAGCTGTACAGAGGAGGAGGAGACTGCTCCATACAAAGGACAGGGGGCTCCGCCAGACCCCCCCAGGGATCACACACTCATCTACATACAGGGGGCGCCACCAGCCGGCTGTAACACGGGACTGATCATTTACTGTGCAATACAATCTATTGGCCTCTGTTATCAGCCATTTCATACTGGGGGGCGGTGATTGTACAGGGGGGAAACAATGTATTACTCTCTGTTATCAGCCATTCCATCCTAGTGAGAGGAAACTGTACAAGGGGATACACTCTATTACTCTCTGTTATCAGCCATTTCATCCTGGAGAGAGGAGACTGTACAGGGGATACAATCTATTACTCTCTGTTATCAGCCATTACATCCTGGGGAGAGGAGACTGTACAGGGGGGATACAATCTATTACTCTCTGTTATCAGCCATTTCATCCCGGGGAGAGGAGACTGTACAGGGGGATACAATCTATTACTCTCTGTTATCAGCCATTTCATCCTGGAGAGAGGAGACTGTACAGGGGATACAACCTATTACTCTCTGTTATCAGCCATTACATCCTGGGGAGAGGAGACTGTACAGGGGGATACAATCTATTACTCTCTGTTATCAGCCATTACATCCTGGGGAGAGGAGACTGTACAGGGGGATACAATCTATTACTCTCTGTTATCAGCCATTCCATCCTAGTGAGAGGAAACTGTACAAGGGGATACAATCTATTACTCTCTGTTATCAGCCATTACATCCTGGGGAGAGGTGACTGTACAGGGGGGTACACTCTATTACTCTCTGTTATCAGCCATTCCATCCTGGGGAGAGGAGACTGTACAGGGGGATACAATCTATTACTCTCTGTTATCAGCCATTTCATCCTGGAGAGAGGAGACTGTACAGGGGGATACAATCTATTACTCTCTGTTATCAGCCATTTCATCCTGGAGAGAGGAGACTGTACAGGGGATACAACCTATTACTCTCTGTTATCAGCCATTTCATCCTGGGGAGAGGAGACTGTACAGGGGGATACAATCTATTACTCTCTGTTATCAGCCATTACACCCCGGGGAGAGGAGACTGTACAGGGGGATACAATCTATTACTCTCTGTTATCAGCCCTTTCATCCTGGGGAGAGGTGACTGTACAGGGGGGATACAATCTATTACTCTCTGTTATCAGCCCTTTCATCCTGGGGAGAGGAGACTGTACAGGGGGGATACAATCTATTACTCTCTGTTATCAGCCATTTCATCCTGGGGGGCGGTGATTGTACAGGGGGGAAACAATGTATTACTCTCTGTTATCAGCCATTCCATCCTAGTGAAAGGAAACTGTACAAGGGGATACACTCTATTACTCTCTGTTATCAGCCATTCCATCCTAGTGAGAGGAAACTGTACAAGGGGATACACTCTATTACTCTCTGTTATCAGCCATTTCATCCTGGAGAGAGGAGACTGTACAGGGGGATACAATCTATTACTCTCTGTTATCAGCCATTTCATCCTGGAGAGAGGAGACTGTACAGGGGATACAACCTATTACTCTCTGTTATCAGCCATTTCATCCTGGGGAGAGGAGACTGTACAGGGGGATACAATCTATTACTCTCTGTTATCAGCCATTACATCCTGGGGAGAGGAGACTGTACAGGAGGATACAATCTATTACTCTCTGTTATCAGCCATTACATCCCGGGGAGAGGAGACTGTACAGGAGGATACAATCTATTACTCTCTGTTATCAGCCATTACATCCTGGGGAGAGGAGACTGTACAGGGGGATACAATCTATTATTCTCTGTTATCAGCCATTTCATCCTGGGGAGAGGAGACTGTACAGGGGGATACAATCTATTACTCTCTGTTATCAGCCATTACATCCTGGGGAGAGGAGACTGTACAGGGGGGATACAATCTATTACTCTCTGTTATCAGCCATTCCATCCTAGTGAGAGGAAACTGTACAAGGGGATACACTCTATTACTCTCTGTTATCAGCCATTTCATCCTGGAGAGAGGAGACTGTACAGGGGGATACAATCTATTACTCTCTGTTATCAGCCATTCCATCCTAGTGAGAGGAAACTGTACAAGGGGATACACTCTATTACTCTCTGTTATCAGCCATTTCATCCTGGAGAGAGGAGACTGTACAGGGGGATACAATCTATTACTCTCTGTTATCAGCCATTTCATCCTGGAGAGAGGAGACTGTACAGGGGATACAACCTATTACTCTCTTTTATCAGCCATTACATCCTGGAGAGAGGAGACTGTACAGGGGATACAATCTATTACTCTCTGTTATCAGCCATTACATCCTGGGGAGAGGAGACTGTACAGAAGGGATACAATCTATTACTCTCTGTTATCAGCCATTACATCCCTGGGAGAGGAGACTGTACAGGAGGATACAATCTATTACTCTCTGTTATCAGCCATTACATCCTGGGGAGAGGAGACTGTACAGGGGGATACAATCTATTACTCTCTGTTATCAGCCATTTCATCCTGGGGAGAGGAGACTGTACAGGGGGATACAATCTATTACTCTCTGTTATCAGCCATTACATCCTGGGGAGAGGAGACTGTACAGGGGGATACAATCTATTACTCTCTGTTATCAGCCATTTCATCCTGGGGAGAGGTGACTGTACAGGGGGATACAATCTATTACTCTCTGTTATCAGCCATTTCATCCTGGGGAGAGGAGACTGTACAGGGGATACAATCTATTACTCTCTGTTATCAGCCATTACATCCCGGGGAGAGGGGGGATACAATCTATTACTCTCTGTTATCAGCCATTTCATCCTGGGGAGAGGAGACTATACAGGTGGGATACAATCTATTACTCTCTGTTATCAGCCATTACATCCTGGGGAGAGGAGACTGTACAGGGGGGGATACAATCTATTACTCTCTGTTATCAGCCATTACATCCTGGGGAGAGGAGACTGTACAGGGGGATACAATCTATTACTCTCTGTTATCAGCCATTTCATCCTGGAGAGAGGAGACTGTACAGGGGGATACAACCTATTACTCTCTGTTATCAGCCATTACATCCTGGGGAGAGGAGACTGTACAGGGGGGATACACTCTATTACTCTCTGTTATCAGCCATTTCATCCCGGGGAGAGGAGACTGTACAGGGGGATACAATCTATTACTCTCTGTTATCAGCCATTACATCCTGGGGAGAGGAGACTGTACAGGGGGGATACAATCTATTACTCTCTGTTATCAGCCATTTCATCCTGGGGGGCGGTGATTGTACAGGGGGGAAACAATGTATTACTCTCTGTTATCAGCCATTCCATCCTAGTGAGAGGAAACTGTACAAGGGGATACACTCTATTACTCTCTGTTATCAGCCATTTCATCCTGGAGAGAGGAGACTGTACAGGGGATACAACCTATTACTCTCTGTTATCAGCCATTACATCCTGGGGAGAGGAGACTGTACAGGGGGGATACAATCTATTACTCTCTGTTATCAGCCATTTCATCCCGGGGAGAGGAGACTGTACAGGGGGATACAATCTATTACTCTCTGTTATCAGCCATTACATCCTGGGGAGAGGAGACTGTACAGGTGGGATACAATCTATTACTCTCTGTTATCAGCCATTACATCCTGGGGAGAGGAGACTGTACAGGGGGGATACAATCTATTACTCTCTGTTATCAGCCATTTCATCCCGGGGAGAGGAGACTGTACAGGGGGATACAATCTATTACTCTCTGTTATCAGCCATTACATCCTGGGGAGAGGAGACTGTACAGGGGATACAATCTATTACTCTCTGTTATCAGCCATTACATCCTGGAGAGAGGAGACTGTACAGGGGATACAATCTACTACTCTCTGTTATCAGCCGTTACATCCTGGGGAGAGGAGACTGTACAGGGGGATACAAGCTATTACTCTCTGTTATCAGCCATTACATCCTGGGGAGAGGTGACTGTACAGCGGGATACAATCTATTACTCTCTGTTATCAGCCATTACATCCTGGGGAGAGGAAACTGTACAGGGGGGGATACAATCTATTACTCTCTGTTATCAGCCATTACATCCTGGAGAGAGGAGACTGTACAGGGGGATACAATCTATTACTCTCTGTTATCAGCCATTCCATCCCGGAGAGAGGAGACTGTACAGGGGATACAACCTATTACTCTCTGTTATCAGCCATTTCATCCTGGAGAGAGGAGACTGTACAGGGGATACAATCTATTACTCTCTGTTATCAGCCATTACATCCTGGGGAGAGGAGACTGTACAGGGGGGAAACAATGTATTACTCTCTGTTATCAGCCATTACATCCTGGGGAGAGGAGACTGTACAGTGGATACAATCTATTACTCTCTGTTATCAGCCATTACATCCTGGGGAGAGGAGACTGTACAGGGGGATACAATCTATTACTCTCTGTTATCAGCCATTACATCCTGGGGAGACGAGACTGTACAGTGGATACAATCTATTACTCTCTGTTATCAGCCATTCCATCCTGGGGAGAGGAGACTGTACAGGGGATACAACCTATTACTCTCTGTTATCAGCCATTACACCCCGGGGAGAGGTGACTGTACAGGGGGGATACAATCTATTACTCTCTGTTATCAGCCATTACATCCTGGGGAGAGGAGACTGTACAGGGGGATACAATCTATTACTCTCTGTTATCAGCCCTTTCATCCTGGGGAGAGGTGACTGTACAGGGGGGATACAATCTATTACTCTCTGTTATCAGCCATTACATCCTGGGGAGAGGTGACTGTACAGGGGGGATACAATCTATTACTCTCTGTTATCAGCCATTACACCCCGGGGAGAGGAGACTGTACAGGGGGGATACAATCTATTACTCTCTGTTATCAGCCATTACATCCCGGGGAGAGGAGACTGTACAGGGGGATACAATCTATTACTCTCCGTTATCAGCCCTTTCATCCTGGGGAGAGGAGACTGTACAGGGGGGGATACAATCTATTACTCTCTGTTATCAGCCATTACATCCTGGGGAGAGGAGACTGTACAGGGGGATACAATCTATTACTCTCTGTTATCAGCCATTACATCCTGGGGAGAGGAGACTGTACAGGGGGGATACAATCTATTACTCTCTGTTATCAGCCATTTCATCCTGGGGAGAGGAGACTGTACAGGGGATACAATCTATTACTCTCTGTTATCAGCCATTCCATCCTGGGGAGAGGTGACTGTACAGGGGGATACAATCTATTACTCTCTGTTATCAGCCATTTCATCCTGGGGAGAGGAGACTGTACAGGGGGATACAATCTATTACTCTCTGTTATCAGCCATTTCATCCTGGGGAGAAGAGACTGTACAGTGGAGATACACTCTATTACTCTCTGTTATCAGTCATTTCATGCCGGGGAGAGGAAACTGTACAGGGGGGTACAATCTATTACTCTCTGTTATCAGCCATTACATCCTGGGGAGAGGAGACTGTACAGGGGGGATACAATCTATTACTCTCTGTTATCAGCCATTCCATCCTGGGCAGAGGAGACTGTACAGGAGGATACAATCTATTACTCTCTGTTATCAGCCATTTCATCCTGGAGAGAGGAGACTGTACAGGGGATACAATCTATTACTCTCTGTTATCAGCCATTACATCCTGGAGAGAGGAGACTGTACAGGGGATACAACCTATTACTCTCTGTTATCAGCCATTCCATCCTGGGGAGAGGAGACTGTATAGGGGAATACACTCTATTACTCTCTGTTATCAGCCATTTCATCCTGGGGAGAGGAGACTGTACAGGGGGATACAATCTATTACTCTCTGTTATCAGCCATTTCATCCTGGAGAGAGGAGACTGTACAGGGGGATACAATCTATTACTCTCTGTTATCAGCCATTTCATCCTGGGGAGAGGAGACTGTACAGGGGATACAACCTATTACTCTCTGTTATCAGCCATTACACCCCGGGGAGAGGAGACTGTACAGGGGGGATACAATCTATTACTCTCTGTTATCAGCCATTACATCCTGGGGAGAGGAGACTGTACAGGGGGGATACAATCTATTACTCTCTGTTATCAGCCATTACATCCTGGGGAGAGGAGACTGTACAGGGGGGATACAATCTATTACTCTCTGTTATCAGCCATTCCATCCTGGGGAGAGGAGACTGTACAGGGGGGGATACAATCTATTACTCTCTGTTATCAGCCATTTCATCCTGGGGAGAGGAGACTGTACAGGGGGATACAATCTATTACTCTCTGTTATCAGCCATTTCATCCTGGGGAGAGGAGACTGTACAGGGGGATACAATCTATTACTCTCTGTTATCAGCCATTTCATCCTGGGGAGACGAGACTGTACAGTGGAGATACACTCTATTACTCTCTGTTATCAGTCATTTCATGCCGGGGAGAGGAAACTGTACAGGGGGGTACAATCTATTACTCTCTGTTATCAGCCATTACATCCTGGGGAGAGGAGACTGTACAGGGGGATACAATCTATTACTCTCTATTATCAGCCATTACATCCTGGGCAGAGGAGACTCTACAGGGGGATAGAATCTATTTCTCTCTGTTATCGGCCATTCCATCCTGGGGAGAGGAGACTCTACAGGGGGATAGAATCTATTACTCTCTGTTATCAGCCATTACATCCCGGGGAGAGGTGACTGTACAGGGGGATACAATCTATTACTCTCTGTTATCAGCCATTACATCCTGGGGAGAGGAGACTGTACAGGGGATACAATCTATTACTCTCTGTTATCAGCCATTACATCCTGGGGAGAGGAGACTGTACAGGGGGATACACTCTATTACTCTCTGTTATCAGCCATTTCATCCTGGGGAGAGGTGACTGTACAGGGGGATACAATCTATTACTCTCTGTTATCAGCCATTACATCCTGGGGAGAGGTGACTGTACAGGGGGATACAATCTATTACTCTCTGTTATCAGCCATTTCATCCTGGGGAGAGGTGACTGTACAGGGGGATACAATCTATTACTCTCTGTTATCAGCCATTTCATCCTGGGGAGAGGAGACTGTACAGGGGGATACAATCTATTACTCTCTGTTATCAGCCATTTCATCCAGGGGAGAGGAGACTGTACAGGGGGGATACAATCTATTACTCTCTGTTATCAGCCATTACATCCTGGGGAGAGGAGACTGTACAGGGGGATACAATCTATTACTCTCTGTTATCAGCCATTACATCCTGGAGAGAGGAGACTGTACAGGGGATACAACCTATTACTCTCTGTTATCAGCCATTCCATCCTGGGGAGAGGAGACTGTACAGGGGGATACAATCTATTACTCTCTGTTATCAGCCATTACATCCTGGGGAGAGGAGACTGTACAGGGGGATACAATCTATTACTCTCTGTTATCAGTCATTTCATGCCGGGGAGAGGAAACTGTACAGGGGGGTACAATCTATTACTCTCTGTTATCAGCCATTCTATCCTGGGCAGAGGAGACTCTACAGGGGGATAGAATCTATTACTCTCTGTTATCAGCCATTTCATCCTGAGGAGAGGAGACTGTACAGGGGGGATAACATCTATTACCCTCAGTTATCAGCCATTTCAATTGGGGACAGCGTTGACATGGATTGCAAAGGTATACATACCCTGTAAGTGGTGTTTTGTGCCCTGGATTTCTCGTCTCCTCTGGATGTGTTTTGCAGTGTATCAGCGCGTGCTCCACATCTGTAGAAAAACATATTTTTCTCCAAGACAAGATTAATGCAGCGTAAGACAGAAACATTCCACTTCTGCAAAACTTCTCCGAGCTCAGGATGTCTGCACTAGTAGTTAACACATACAGCAATGCACCCTGGGAAGTCAAAGACATATAGGGATCTATGACTAGGGGGAATATAGGGGGTTAATATTGCTTGTACGAACATGCTGAAGGGGTTAACGGTGATATACCTGCTGCACTCCCTGGCTAGAATAACACCTGGAGCCGCAGGATATTCTCTGTACAGTTACAGTGTAAGCAAAATTTCTGTAATATTTGTAATACATTTGGTTGTGCTGATTAATTTCTTCATATATTTCTATAGTAGCTTTATATTTCTGATACCGAGCTCCAAGTCCTCTGCAATGCAATAATAGATGATAGGATAATGGCTACCTATAGCTACCACTAGGGGGAGCTCACTGAAGGGGGATTTGTACCTCATTGACCTCAATATAATCTGTACTGAGTTCTAGGTTTTACAACATTCACAGATTTGCTTTACGGTAGTCATATTGTCTAGGGGTACCAGTATTCTGGACTTGTGTTGTGGGCATGCTCTGTGACCTTGCTGGGGTCATTGTGCAGGGAGGGGGAGGAATGCTGATCCGTGACATCACCGACCCCATTATATTTAAGATACCTGTCATTGCCGTCCTGCCTTTGACAAAAATGAGATGATTCCTGAAAAGTGATCTCAACAGAACAGGAAGCGTCAGTCAATATCTCAGTGACTGTAATGAAAACTTCTTCCAACTTAAAGGACACCTGTCATCAGATCTGTGTCATTTGTCCTGTCACCTCTACCTGTTGGAGCAGCTCACAAAGATCCCATCCCAGCCTTTATCTAGTTATTTCATACATTATTCATTGTAAAATCATCTATTCTTTATCATGTAAATGAGGCTGGTCACATGGTCAGAGGCAGTGATGTCACCCCTGTTCCCCCTCCCCTCTCCTCCCCCTGCTCATGTCTGTGTGTAATGTATAGTAAAGCATGGCTGGTGTGTGTGCTGCATCTGCTGACATGCTGCATCCTCCTAATACACAGATGAGAGACACAGACATCAGCTACACATGAATCTGACATGTTCTGCTGTAACATGGCTGCCTGGAGCTGCTGTATCTCTCCTATACACACACACATGCACACACACACAGGCTGCATCCTCCTAATATACAGGTGAGAGACACAGACATCAGCTACACATGAATCTGACATGTTCTGCTGTAACATGGCTGCCTGAAGCTGCTGTATCTCTCCTAAACACACACACATGCACACATAGGCTGCATCCTCCTAATATACAGGTGGGAGACACAGACATCAGCTACACAGGAATCTGACATGTTCTGCTGTAACATGGCTGCCTGGAGCTGCTGTATCTCTCCTATACACACACACATGCACACACAGGCTGCATCCTCCTAATATACAGGTGTGAGACACAGACATCAGCTACACATGAATCTGACATGTTCTGCTGTAACATGGCTGCCTGGAGCTGCTGTATCTCTCCTATACACACACATGCACACACAGGCTGCAGGGGGCGCCAGCACCAGGAAGCACATCATTATACAGCCTCACATCATTATACAGGCTGTCAGTCATGCACTGGGGGTGTGGCTGTGCCTCCCACTCATGAATAGAGTGGACAGCTTGAATATGCTAATGCTTCATTGGACATTTCACAGGTCATTTGCATACAGCTTTAGGACCTCATTGCTTAGGTTTACAGGCATGTAGAGGGACAATGAAGGGATAGAGGCAATGCTCTCTAATGGCAGTTTCTGAAAATATATTTAGTTTAGGGGGGTTATTTTGCATGACGGGTTCTCTTTAAATTAAGCAAAAGGAATGTTTGTGATGACACAAAGGGGAGAATTTCCAAATCGCCCCAATGGCAATTGTTGGCCATAAAAAAAAAACTTTATTCCACCTGCAAACAAGATGGTGGGTGGGGCTTATTCTAAGGGGTGTGGCTTCTTTTGCATTGATCAATTCACTATAATTTGGCCTTGGGAAGGATAATGATGGAGGCTGCTGCCCCCACATGTAAAACATGAAAGGCCTATGCATAATATATAGACAAAGAGAGAAAGAATAAATAAAAGAAAAAAACTATAAAAAATACAATAGAAAAAATACTACACACATCACAGAATGAAACCAAAATGCAAAAAATGGCAATAAATATAAATTAATGTAATAACATCAAATAAACAAATCCAAATGACAGAACTCGTAATAGTCTTATTTATTCTTCTTTATCTGTCGTTTGTGTTTCCTGTAAGGTCTCTAATCTCAGTGAAAAATCTTTGCGGTGAAAGGTTTTATGGAATTTTCGAGGCAACATCTGAGCCCCAGAAGTTTTTATCACCTTTGCGTGAAAACAGGGTCATCAGTTCATGAATATTTCTGCCTCGTGGTAACGCCCCCCTACGAGGGTGTGGGCGTGCTCGGTGACCTCTATTGAGGTCGCTGTACAGGGGGGGAGGAGGTGAGATGTGACTATCCCCAATTATATAAGGGAAAAATATTATACGTGAAAATTTTTTTGACGCAGTTGTGGTTGATGAGATGGGAGATGCAGAGTGACGCGTGGTCATATCATCCTTTGTTGAGGATGGGTTTTGTGTTTTACCCCTTTCAGACCAGGTTTTTTTTAGTGTTTTTTTGCATTATTGTTCCACAAGCCATATCTTTTAGATGTTTTTGTGTACATAGCTGTATGAGGGCTTGATATCTACAGGACAAACTGTATTTTCATATTCCATGCCATGTACAAGGAAGCAGGACAAAAAAATTACAGATGTAGTAGAATTGGCAAAAAAAAACACAGTTGCTCCATTTTCTGATGGGCTTTGGGCATGATCACAGCTCCTGCATTAAAAAAAGGATACCTTTTCATTTGGACAACTTTACAATCTTTTTATTTATTT
Source organism: Engystomops pustulosus (assembly GCF_040894005.1). Classification (NCBI taxonomy): domain Eukaryota; kingdom Metazoa; phylum Chordata; class Amphibia; order Anura; family Leptodactylidae; genus Engystomops; species Engystomops pustulosus. Next base: position 19,733,394 of record NC_092412.1, on the reverse strand, counting down.
TTATCGGAAGCATTTGGAGATTTTTTTTTCCTGATAGATTTGACATATGTATTGGGCCAGATGTATGACTTGTTTTTTCTGTTAGTTTTGCGCCTTTTCATAGTGTCCTAATCTTTTTGAGCCGGTTTTGCGACTAAACACCACACTAGTTGCGCAGCAAAAATACTGTATATACTCGGGTATAAGCCTAGCAGAATATAAGTCGAGGCCCCTAATTTTAACACAAAAAACTGGAAAAACCTATTGGCTCGAGTATAAGCCAGACAGCCCCCTGTAGTATATAGCCTGCTAGCCCCCTGTAGTATACAGCCTGCCAGTCCCCTGTAGTGTATAGCCTGCCAGCCCCTGTAGTGTATAGCCTGCCAGCCCCTGTAGTGTATAGCCTGCCAGCCCCCTGTAGTGTATAGCTTGCCAGCCCCCCTGTAGTATATAGCCTACCAGCCCCCTGTAGTGTATAGCCTGCCAGCCCCTGTAGTGTATAGCCTGCCAGCCCCTGTAGCATATACCCTGCCAACCCCTGTAGTATATAGCCTGCCAACCCCCCTGTAGTATATATCCTGACAGCCCCTGTAGTATAAAGAGTGCCAGCCCCTGTAGTATATAGCCTGCCAGCCCCTGTAGTGTATAGCCTGCCAGCCCCTGTATTATATATCCTGCTAACCCCTTTAGTATAAAGAGTGCCAGCCCCTGTAGTATATAGCCTGCCAGCCCCTGTAGTGTATAGCCTGTTAGCCCCCTGTAGTATATAGCCTGCCAGCCCCTTGTAGTATATAGCCAGACAGCCCTCTGTATTATATATCCTGCTAACCCCTGTAGTATATAGAGTGCCAGCCACCAGTAGTATATAGCCTGCCAGCCCCTGTAGTATATAGCCTGCCAGCCCCTGTAGTATATAGCCTGCCAGCCCCCCTGTAGTATATAGCCAGACAGCCCCCTGTATTACATATCCTGCTAACCCCTGTAGTATATTAGAGTGCCAGCCCCTCTAGTATATAGCCTGCCTACCCTTGTAGTATACAGCCTGCCCACCTTTGTAGTATACAGCCTGCCAGCCCCCTGTGTGTATAGCCTGCCCACCCTTGTAGTATACAGCTTACCAGTCCCCTGTAGTGTATAGCCTGCCAGCCCCCTGTGTGTATAGCCTGCCCACCCTTGTAGTATACAGCTTACCAGTCCCCTGTAGTATATAGCCTGCCAGCCCCTGTAGTATATAGCCTCCCAGCCCCCTCTAGCATACAGCTTGCCAGCCCCTGTAGTATATAGCCTTCCAGCCACTGTAGTATACAGCCTGCCAGCCCCTCGTAGCATATAGCCTGCCAGCCCCCTGTAGTATATAGCCTGCCCAGCCCCCTGTAGTGTATAGCCTGCCAGCCCCCTGTAGTATATAGCCTGCCAGCCCCATCTAGTATATAGCCTGCCCACCCTTGTAGTATATAGCCTGCCAGCACCCTGTAGTATATAGCCTGCCAGCCCCTGTAGTGTATAGCCTGCCAGTCCCTTTAGTATATAGCCTGCCAGCCCCTGTAGTGTATAGCCTGCCAGCCCCTGTAGTGTATAGCCTGCCAGCCCCTGTAGCATATAGCCTGCCAACCCCCTGTAGTATATAGCCTGCCAGCCCCCTGTAGTGTATAGCCTGCCAGCCCCTGTAGTGTATAGCCTGCCAGCACCCTGTAGTATATAGCCTACCAGCCCCCTATAGTATATAGCCTGCCAGGCCCCTGTAGCATATAGCCTGCCAGCCCCTGTAGTATATAGCCTGCCAGCCCCCTGTAGTATATAGCCTGCCAGCCCCTGAGTGTACAGCCTGCCAGCCCCTGTAGTATATAGCCTGCCAGTCTCTGTAGCATATAGCCTGCCAGCCCCCTGTAGTATATAGCCTGCCAACCCCCTGTAGTATATAGCCTGCCAGCCCCCTGTAGTGTATAGCCTGCCAGCCCCCTGTAGTGTATAGCCTGCCCAGCCCCCTGTAGTGTATAGCCTGCCAGCCCCCTGTAGTGTATAGCCTGCCCAGCCCCCTGTAGTATATAGCCTGCCAGCCCCCTGTAGTGTATAGCCTGCCAGCCCCCTGTAGTATATAGCCTGCCCAGCCCCCTGTAGTGTATAGCCTGCCAGCCCCCTGTAGTGTATAGCCTGCCAGCCCCCTGTAGTGTATAGCCTGCCCAGCCCCCTGTAGTATATAGCCTGCCAGCCCCCTGTAGAATATAGCCTGCCAGCCCCCTGTAGTGTATAGCCTGCCAGCCCCTATAGTATGTAGCCTGCCAGCCCCTGGAGTATATAGCCTGCCAGCATAATTATAAAAGTTAGTTTTAGAAGGAAGGAGGCCATGGATAATAAATATAAGAATATACCACAGTCACTGTGTTTTTACAAAAAAAAATTGTGCAAAAAATTTTCCTCTACTACATCATACTTACGCCATACTCCACTGTGTGGACTTGTGTATGATATGATTTGTTGTGGGACAAGCAGATTTTTTCTTTGCATGTTTGATCCCTCTTCAATTCATTTTTAATCAAAATGGAGACATTCGAATACTGTTTTCTGTTATTTTTTTTATTATTATTTTTTTTTATTTCATATCTGTGTTAAATATTGTACAGTAGAGATTTTGTGTAGTATTTTTGTATATTTGTTGTTGTTGGGCTGTTGTAACACTACAATTTCCTCTTTGGGATTAATAAAGTTTTATCGCATGTTATCAAAAATGTGAGATTAAAAAAAAAAAAATGATAAAAAAAGATATATTTAATTAAAAAAAATTAAAAACAGATGTAAAAAAATGTTATATAGGAAAAAACGATGCAGCAAAAATGACTGTAATTAAAAAAAAATTCAAAAGCCAAAAATTAATTGCAATGAGCAGAACGTGACGTGTGAACCGAGCAGGTAACAGATTTGGCAGAGAACATGCCTTCGTGTAATTTCTACATTTTTATAGAGAAATCTTTTATCCTATCAGGTGACAAAGTCGTGTAAAAGTCTGAGCGATGCTGACTCATCAGGTTTTATTACATTCACTGGAAAAATATATTAAAATAATGACATCAGTGATCTGGCCTCACAGATGGATTCTGATTCCTTGTAACGCCCCCTGCATCCATCAAACCAACAGCTACATTTCTGTAGAGCGCCCCCTGCAGGTCAGTGCTGTGTCCTCCATGCTAATAGCAAAGGGTCTGGGGTCTCCACCTATAGACACACGACTCCCACTGATCAGATCTTTGGGGCACATTTACTTATCCGGTCCCTGCGCAATCCCCGATTCGGAATGTCTGCCGGAATGCCCATCTGTCGCGATTCATGAAGATCGTGCGCCCGATTTCCTGCATGAGTCGCTTCCCCCATCAGGTCTGCTGGAGTTCATTATTTTCCTCCTGGTGTATGGCATGGCTTCTGACACAAATTGAATTGTTAAATCCTGCGCATAGTCCGAATCTGAAAGATCGTCCGACGCCCTCCTCCTCCCCCGATTTGTGTCGCATGAAAGCCGGCACTATACAAATACACAACGATCGTGTGCAACACAATCCCCGGCGCGTTGGCCGAAAATTCGGGAAACCCAACGAAAATGCAGCCGCGGGACCCTTAGTAAATAAGCCACTATGGGGCACATTTACTTACCCGGTCCATTCGCGTTCAAGCGGCGGCTTCTCGGACGAGCGTTCGGGTCTTCCGGCGATTCATGAAGGTCCTGCGCCCGATGTCCACCAGGTGTCGCTGCTGCGCCGAGGTCCGCCGAGTTGCATCGGAGTTCACAGATCTCTTCCTGGTGTGAGTATGGCCCGTGCGACCAATTTTTGATTTTAAATGCGGCGGTTTTTCCGAATCCGTCGGGTTTTCGTTCGGCCACGGCCCCCCCCCCCCCCCCCCCGATTTCCGTTGCGTGCATGCCAGGCCGATGCGCCACAATCCGACTGCGTGCGCCAAAAACCCGGGGCAATTCATGGAAAATCTGCGCAAATCAGAAATATTCGGGTAACACGCCAGGAAAACGCGAATCGGGCCCTTAGTATGTTTCAAATCCAAACTGTTTTTAAGATTTCTGCTTACTGTCAGCGAACAGGAACATTTTTGTTAAAAGTCAAATGCTGAAAAGTCACACGGATCTAAAACTTCACAAAGCTGAATATTTGTGACTGTGTATTCAGTCCAGACCGCTCTTCAGCGTAGACAGATTAGGGCTCATTTACTATGGGTCCACGAACCACGCGGGATTTAACATTCAAAATTGTGTCGCAAGGCATGCACTTACAAGCACCGGGGAGAAGAAGGTGAACTCCAGCGGACCTGAGCGGGGAAGCGACGCATGCAGGAAATTGGACGCACAATCTTAATGAATCGGGGCAGCTCCGAATCCTCGTGACGGGTAAGTAAATGTGCTCAATGTTCTGATATATTGTAACAAACTCGGGACAGAGGTAAACATTTTAAGGGTAAAAGAACAATACATTGGGGCAGATTTACTTACCCGGTCCATTCGTGATCCAGCGGCGCGTTCTCTGCGGTGGATTCGGGACTTCTGGCGATTCACTAAGGCAGTTCCTCCGATGTCCACCAGGTGTCTCTGCTGCACTGAATGCACTGGAGTTCACCAAGCCGGGCCGAGTGAAGGTAAGCGCGTGTTGAGCGACACTTTTTTTAAAAAAATACGGCGGTTTCTCCGAATCCGTAGGGTTTTCGTTCCGCCACGCCCGCCCCCCCGATTTCCGTCGCGTGCATGCCGGCGCCGATGCGCCACAATCCGATCGCGTGCGCCAAAAACCCGCGGCAAATCAGGGAAAATCTGCGCAAATCGGAAATATTCCCCCATTATGATATTCCAGGAGAGATTTTCTTAATTTGTTACAATGTATCAGGACCACTTGAATCATATCCAGAGAAACTACTGCCGCCCCAGCCGGATAGTTCCACCTTCAGCATCATCTTCTGCAGAATACGGAAACTTTTTTATATTTGGTTATTGGAAACTCATATAGGACTAATACTTCTTATAGCTGAAGGTTTGTTACTATGTATCCAGTATCTTAATTCTTTTACGGGCTTAGACGGACTGTACTCCAGACTGATACATTGTAACAAACTATGAGGAATGAGAATAAAACTGATGCTTTATGATCTTCCAGACCGGATAGTTTTGGTTTGTTACAATGTATCAGGCAACTTTAACCCCCATCTTCATGCCGGATCCAATTCTAGGCTACAGTCATGCCCAAAGTTTTGAGAATGACACAAATGTTAATGTTTACAAAGTCTCCTGCGTCAGGTTTTATAATGGCATTTTGTATATACTCCAGAATGTTATAAAGAGAGATCAGCTTAACAGCAATTCATTGCAAAGTCAATATTTCACACATACCGCTAAGCGTCCGTCATAACGCGACGCTAGTGCACAGGGGGAGGTCCTCGGCCCCAACGCACATGCGTTTCCAGAGAAACGCATGCGATTGTTAAGCCGATCGCGTTCGGGCCGAGGACCTCCCCCTGTGCGCTAGCGTCGCGTTATGAACGGACGCCTAGCGGTACGTGTGACCACGGCCTTCAACTTCATTGCAGGCGCCTTAAAAGGAGCAGCTAACATGGTGTCAGTGATGTCTCCAGTAACACAGGTGTGGGTGATGATGAGGACAGGGCTGGAGATCAATCTGTCATGATTAACCCCTTCCCGACGCGCGCCGTACTAGTAGGGCTGAGCCCTCTTTATAGCTGGTAAGTCTTTGCTGCATATTAGGTTGTCTGTACGATCCTACCATATACTGCCATACTACAGTATATGGGGATTTTACTGCCCATGCATTACAATGTGCAATTAGCACATTGTAATGAATTGGTTAAAACGAAGTAGCCCAGCGCTCATGCGCTGCCGTCTTTTTGAAGTCGCGGCAGCATTGCCAGTGGCGATCGAGGTGAAAACACCCGCGATCGGTGCTACACCAATCGCGGGTGTTTTCACCTCGATCGCCACTGGCAATGCTGCCGCGACTTCAAAAAGACGGCAGCGCATGAGCGCTGGGCTACTTCGTTTTAACCAATTCATTACAATGTGCTAATTGCACATTGTAATGCATGGGCAGTAAAATCCCCATATACTGTAGTATGGCAGTATATGGTAGGATCGTACAGACAACCTAGGGTTAAAATACCCCAGGGAGTCTGAAAAATAGTAGAAGTAAAAATAAAAAAAAGTTTAAAAAAAAAAAAAATCTAAAAATTCAAATCACCCCCCTTTCCCTAGAACTGACATAAATATAAATAAACAGTAAAAATCATAAACACATTAGGTATCGCCGCGTCCGAAAATGCCCGATCTATCAAAATATAATAACATTTTTCACTGCGTTTAACCCCGTAACGGAAAATAGCGCCCAAACTCGAAAGTTGAATTTTTTTGCCATTTTGAAAAATATAAAAAAAATTAATAAAAAGTGATCAAAAGGTCGCACAGTCCCAAAAATTATAGCAATGAAAACGCCACAAATTTGGTATCCCCATGATAGCACCGACCCAAAGAATAAAGTAGACATGTCATTTGGGGCGCATAGTGAAAGCTGTAAAATCCAAGCCCACAAGAATACATTGCAAACGTGTTTTTTCACCATTTTCACTGCATTTGGAATTTTTTTCCCGCTTCCCAGTACGCGCCATGGAATATTAAATACCGTCACTTTGAAGTGCAATTTGTTACGCAGAAAATAAGCCGTCACACAGCTCTGTACATGGAAAAATAAAAAAGTTACAGATTTTCGAAGGTGGTGAGTGAAAAATGGAAGTGAAAAAAACTACAAAAGGCCAAGTCGTTAAAGGGGTTGTCCGAGTTTTGAAAAAAAATATATATGTGGCCGGGAGCGGGCTGCCTAAAATAATAAAGCTGTACTTACCTTCCGGTGCCCTCCCGTATCCAGCGCTGCTGTCGCTCCGGTCCGGGCGCCATGTAAACAAACATGGCCGTCGGAACAGCGCTGCATTCAGCTTCCGGCCGGACCCGACAACCTTCCAGCCCCCATACACAATGCTGTGTATAGGGACGGATAGGCGTACCTGGCCACGGCCGGCCGGAAGCTGAATGCAGCGCTGCTCTGGCGGCCATGTTTGTTTACATGGCGCCCGGACCGGAGCGACAGCAGCGCTGGATACCGGAGGGCACCGGAAGGTAAGTACAGCTTTATTATTTTAGGCAGCCCGCTCCCGGCCACATATATATATATTTTTTTAAAACTCGGACAACCCCTTTAAGGGTGAAGACACACGTGGCGTTTTTAGGCCGTTTTTGGGCCGTTTTTAGTTAGTGCGTTTTCACATTGTTAAAAACGCATGCGTTAAAAAACTGGTCAAATAATTGGTCAAACACATGCGCTTTTAACGATGTGAAAACGCACTAACTAAAAACGGGCCAAAAACGGCCTAAAAATGCCACGTGTCTTCACCCTTAGGGGTTAAGGGTGCGGGTACGTCACGTTTAACGCATGCTTTTAAAAACGCATTGCAATAACTGAAGAGTGATTTGCTTAATTTAACAGCTGTTAACACGTGTGTTTACAAAACGCAACCGCTAATGCATTGTTAACGCATGTGTTAACATCGAGGTAAACGCATGCATTTGTTAACGCAATGTTAGCGCATGCGTTAACGCAAGCTTTAGCATTTTCATTTTGTAAGCGCAAGTGTTAACAGCTGTTTAACCGGTTCGCGACCGCCCGCCGTGTATTCATGGCGGCGGTCGCGTCGCGCTGCATGGAGAGGGCTCACGGGCTGAGCCCTCTCCATAGCCGGTAAGTCTTTGCTGCATATTGCTAGCACCGATCGCGGGTGTTCTCACAGCGTGGGCTGCCGGCAAAGCTGCCGGCAGCCTCAAACAGATAGCGGCGCATGGGCGCCGCCATCTTACCTGGGATCGCCGCTCCCCGTGACGTCATCGGGGGGCGGCGATCCGTCTCCATGGTAGCCTCGGGTCTTCCGAAGACCCGAGGCTATTTCGTTTTAACCCCTTCATTACAATGTGCTGATAGCACATTGTAATGAATGAGGAAGAAAATCCCCATATACTGCCATATTGTAGTATGGCAGTATATGATAGGATCGATCAGACAACCTAGGGTTAAAGTACCCCAGGGAGTCTGAAAAATAGTATAAATAAAAATAAAAAAAAGTTTAAAAAAAAAAAATTATAATAAAAAAACCTAAAATTTCAAATCACCCCCCTTTCCCTAGAACTGACATAAATATAAATAAACAGTAAAAATCATAAACACATGAGGTATCGACGCGTCCGAAAATGCCCGATCTATCAAAATATGATAACGGTTTTTCAAAGCGTTTAACCCCGTAACGGAAAATAGCGCCCAAAGTCGAAAATGGCACTTTTTTTGCCATTTTGAAAAATCTAAAAAAATCTATAAAAAGTGATCAAAAGGTCGCACAGTCCTAAAAATGATATCATTGAAAATATTATCAAATTTCGCCAAAAATGACACCACCCACAGCTCCGTACACCAAAGTATAAAAAAGTTATTAGCGCCAGAAGTTGGCAAAATCAAAAAAATTATTTTTGTACAGGAGGTTTTAATTTTTGTAAATGTATGAAAACATTATAAAACCTATACAAATTTGGTATCCCCTTAATCGTACCGACCCAAAGAATAAAGTAGACCTGTCATTTGGGGCGCTCAGTGAAAGACGTAATATCCCAGCCCACAAGAAAATGGCGCAAATGCGTTTTTTCACCATTTTCATTGCATTTGGAATTTTTTTCCCGCTTCCGAGTACATGGCATGGAATATTTAATACCATCATTATGAAGTGCAATTTGTTACGCAGAAAACAAGCCGTCACACAGCTCTTTACGTGTAAAAATAAAAAAGTTATAGATTTTTGAAGGTGGGGAGTGAAAAATGGACATGAAAAAACAGGAAAGGGCCCGGTCCTTAACCGGTTAATTAGGCAAATCACTCTTTAGCTATTCCAATGCGTTTTTAAACGCATGCATTAAACGCGACGAGTGACCGCACCCTGAGGGCGCGCGTTCACACATTGCGCTTTGGTTCCATTTCCATTCCGTTTTAAAACGCATTACAACAGCTGAGGAGAGGAGATTTTCCTAATTACATTACTGTTAACGTTTGCGTTAACAAAGCGGTAACAAATGTAAATAGTAATGTAATTAGGCAAATCTCCTCTCCTCAGCTGTTGTAATGCGTTTTAAAACGCAATGAAAACGGAACCAAAGCGCAACGTGTGACCGCGCCCTCAGTAAGAATCACACCACTGGACACTTTAACCCCTTAAGGACGCAGGGTTTTTCGGCTCATTTCTCGCTCTCCAACTTCAAAAATCCATAACTTTTTCATTTTTACGTGTACAGACCTGTGTGAGGGCTTATTTTGTGCGTAACAAATTTTACTTTCCCGTAATGTTATTTATTTTAACATGCCGTGTACTACGAAGCTGAAAAAAAATTCCAAATGTGAAAACATTTTAAAAAAAACACGTTCTTGTGGGCTCCGTTTTTTCGACTTTGACTCTGCACTCAAAATAACAGCTCAGCTTTATTCTTTGGTTCGGTGTGATCGCGGTGATACCCAATTTATATAGGTTTTATTGTGTTTTAATACATTTTCAAAAATTAAACGAATGTGTACAAAAAAGAAAAAAAAAATTTTCCGAAATGAGGCGACGTTTTCATTGCTACCGTTTTGAGGTCTGTGCGACATTTTGATCATTTTTTATTTCATTTTTTTTTGTGATGTAAAAAGGTGTAAAAGTCGCATTTCGGACATTTGGGTGCCATTTCCCGCCTCGGAGGTCACCGCCGCCGTAACCGTTTTTATATTTTGATAGATCGGGCATTTTGGGACGCGGCGATACCTAATGTGTTTGTGATTTTTACTGTTTATTATGTTTTATATCAGTTCTAGGGAAAGGGGGGTGATTAGAATTTTTAATATTTTATTAATTTTTTTTTATTTTTTAAACTTTTTTTTTCTTTTTTTTTCCCACTATTTCTTAGACCATCTAGGGTACATTAACCCTAGATGGTCAGATCGCTCCTACCATATACTGCAATACTTCTGTATAATACTTCTGTATTGCAATATATGGCATTTTTGCAGCACATTCATTATAATGAGCCACTGGCTCTTTGTAACGAATCTCCAGAAGCCATGTAGCCTCGTGTCAAAAGAAGACCCGAGGCTACCATGGCAACCGATCGCCGCCCCCCCGATGACGTTCAGGGGCGCGGCGATCGTAAAAAAGATGGCAGCGCCCGCGCGCCGCCGTCTTTTAACCGCCGCCAGCGACTTTGCCGGCGGCAATGACAGGGTTAATAGCCAAAATGCAAAAAACCCCACCTTTGTATGAAGAGGACTCAGCCCGTGAGCCCTCTTCATACACTCCTTATACCTCTGCGCCGTAGAGCTACAGCGCAGAGCGTTAAGGGGTTAAAAGGAGCCTGATCATTGTTTCTCTTCTGTTAACCATGGTTATCTCTAAAGAAACACGTGCAGTCATCATTTCACTGCACAAAACTGGCCTAACAGGGAAGAGTATCGCAGCTAGAAAGATTGCACCTCAGTCACCAATCTATCGCATCATCAAGGAGTTCAGGGAGGACCGCTATGGGGCCCACAGTGTCAGGGGGCCCCGTCATCCGACCTGACACTAAAGAATGAAGAATGTGCACCATTATATACATATTATGCTGCACATTGTGGTATATATATATTGTTTATGTGTATATGTGATGTGTATATGGTGTATGGTGTGTATAAATACAGTATGTTATATGTGTATATAAGCTGTATGTCTGTATAGGTGATGTGTATATGCCCTATATGTGTGTAACAGTGTAATGTGTAATATTTGTATATTTTAAAGCCGGCAGTGGGTCCCCTTCAGAAGTCTGCTATGGGGCCCTGCCTCTCCTTGTTACGCCACTGGGTTCCATTGTTGCCAAAAAGGCCCAAGAAGGACCAGCAAGCGCCAGGACCGTCTCTTAAAAGTGTTTCAGCTTGGGGATGGGGCTCCCAGCAGTGCAGAGCTTGCTCAGGAATGGCAGCAGGGTGTGAGGCATCTGCACGCACTGTGAGACTGTGGAGACTCTTGGAGCAAGGCCTGGTGTGCAGGAGGGAAGCAAAGAAGCCACTTCTCTCCAGAAAAAACATCAGGGACAGACTGATATTCTGCAGAAGGTACAGGGAGTGGACTGCTGAGGACTGGGGGAAAGTCATTTCCTCTGATGAATCCCCTTTCAGATTGTTTGGAACATCTGGAAAACAGCTTGTCCGGAGAAGACAAGGTGAGCGATCCCACCAGTCTTGTCTCATGCCACCTGTAAAGCCTCCTGCACCCATTCATGTGTGGGGCGGCTTCTCAGCCAAGGGAATCGGCTCTCTCACAGTCTTGCCTAAAAACTCATCCATGAATAAAGAATGGTCCAGAATGTCCTCCAAGAGCAACTTCTCCCAACCCTTCAGGAGCAGTTTGGTGATGAGCAATGCCTTTTCCAGCATGATGGAGCACCTGCCATAAAGCAAAGGGGAGAACTAAATGGCTCAGGGAACAAAACACAGAGCTTTTGGGTCCGTGGCCTGGAAACTTCCCAAATCTTAATCCCATTGAGAACTTGTGGTCAATCATCAAGCGACGGGTGGACAAACAAAAACCAACAAATTGTGACACAATGCAGCAGTGATTGTGCAGGAATGGATGGCTATCAGTCAGGATCTGGTCCAGAAGGTGATTGAGAGCTGCCAGGGAGAATTGCAGAGGTCCTGAAGAAGAAGGGGCAACACTGCAGATACTGACTCGCTGCAGTAACTCCTTCTCACTGTCCATAAAAGCTTTTGTTACTCATAATATGATTGCACTTGTATTTCTGTATGTGATAAACACATCTGACAAACCAGAGGGCAACAGATCATGTGACAATATAAGATTTGTGTCATTCCCAAAACTTATGGCCATGACTGTACAGTAGCGACTGATGGGGGGAGCTGCTCCATGCCTCCGCTGCAGTATTCGCCTTTTCCTGCCTGTTCACCTTCAGATCATACGATACAGTCTGACATCTGACTGACACATAGAAAGTAATGTCAGTAACACAGAGAAGTATTTACCTGCAGAGGAGGAACGACATACCTGGAGGAGGGGGAAGACCCACATTAGACCCACATATCCTGCACCCACATGTTTGTGTCTGTATTATCAGTCCCATTCTGAGAAGTCAAGATATACACAAAATAACGTACAGGATGCGAAAACAATGGGGCGACCGGGTCAGAGCGGTTTGTCAGTATGATAAGGTTCTTATTGTATGCAGGGCAGATTCTAGGTCATGAGTCCAATAGAGAAAATCTCAAAATTTGCTTAATACACAAAAAAGCTTCTACAGAAGCTCATAATACACAACTCAGCTGCTGCGGAACATCATAATACACACCTCAGCTGATGCAGAACATCATAATACACACCTCACCTGCTGCAGAACATCATAATACACACCTCAGCTGCTGCAGAACATCATAATACACACCTTAGCTGCCGCATATTATCATAATACACACCTCAGCTGCTGCAGAACATCATAATACACACCTCACCTGCTGCAGAACATCATAATACACACCTCAGCTGCTGCAGAACATCATAATACAAACCTCAGCTGCTGCAGAACATAATAAAACACACCTTAGCTGCCGCATATTATCATAATACACACCCCAGCTGCTAGATATTATCATAATATACAACTCAGCTGCTGCAGAACATCATAAAACACACCTCATCTGCCGTAGAATTTCATAATACACACCTCTGCTGCTGCAGGACTTTATAATACGCACCCCATCTGCCACAAAACACCCTAATACACATTATCTGCAGACATAAAACATATTCTGCTGCACAATTTCTACATAGATCATTCATGTTTGTACTGTAAAATGCTACTGATTTTATAGTCCAATGTGGATCTTCCCTTGTTCTCTCAGATGTTAGATCCTTACTAGACATAGAGTGACAGCAAATCCTAGTAATATACCATGTAAGGCCCAGTGCACATCTGTACTAACAAGGGGCTCATTTACTAAGGGTCGTGCTGCTCACTTTCATTGGACTGTGCACCTTTTTCAGGGATTATACAGCTTGCAAAGGTACTTAGCAAGTGTCTGCATCCGATTGTGTCGCACACGATACGATTGTGGCGCTGTCCATGCCACACAAATTGGGGGACATGCCAATGGACGATCCGACTAATTCGTACAGAGTGAGGGATTAACTTTCAAATTGTGTCGCAAGACCAAGCACAGGTGCACCAGTAAAAAGATGCTTCACTCAGGTTCTCAGCTTTCCTCTTATAGACAGAGTCACACAGATCAGGGTAGGTAGCTTCCTCTTCCTCTTGCTTCCTCCTCTATCAGTGCTATGACCAGGGCCGGCGTTGGAGGGTGGCAAACTGGGCATTTGTCTAGGGCCCCATGAAAGAGGAGAATCTCTTCTTCCAAATGAATCTAAAATTGTGTTTCTAGGTGGCATGAATTTGGAAATATTCACTCCAGACGTCAATTTAACAGTTCCCTGAGACCTAGAAACACAAGTTTAGTTTCACATAAAAGAGGAGACTCTCTTCTTTCATACGAAAATATAATTGAGATTCTAGGTGACACAGAGCCAGAGATACAGCCCTCTGAATTGTGCCCCCCTCCAGATTCTTAGCCGGCAGGTTACAGGGAGAATTTGCTGCACACAGGAGCTGCTGCACCTCACAGATAATATTAACTTTATACTGTCTCCCTGAAGAAGGGAGCAATTCGCTCCGAAACGCGTAGTCCAATGTTTTATTGTCCTCTGAAATAAACAAGTTATTTTATTGAGAAGCGCGGCCCAGAATCCTGCTTTTTTCTTTCTACCTCTCCATTCGACATGCCGGTGTAGTCCCTACTCCGGCTCGCAGGATACGCTGCGCACTCATATTGATGCCAATAACACCTTTACTGTACCCGATACTGATGTTATCATTGTACCTTTGATGCGCTGTGTTTTTTCCTCTGATTTTACTGATCATGCACCTGCACAGTCATAGACCTCATGAAGGCTGCTCTCCGCACCTTCTTAAACCTGCAGGTGACTCGCTTGATGTCTGCTCTGCACCTTGTGGTCATAGACTTCATGAATATTGCTCCTGCACCTTTTTCTACCCGAAAATGGCCTGCTTCTCTCTGCCTCATGCACCGCACAGACAGCCATGTAGTATAAAATTCATACAGCGTACTGCCATGTAGTATAAAATTCATGCAGCGTACTGCCATGTAGTATAAAGTACCACCATGCCGTGTAAAATGCATACAGTGGGCCGCCATGTAGTATAAAATGCATAAGGCTGCGCCATGTAGTATAAAATGCATACAGCGTACCTCCATGTAGTATAAAATGCATACAGAGTGCCGCCATGTAGTATAAAATGCATACAGCGTGCCGCCATGTAGTATAAAATGCATAGAGCGTACTGCCATGTAGTATAAAATGCATACAGTGTACCACTATGTAATATAAAATACATAGTGTACCGCCATGTAGTATAAAATGCATACCATGTACCGCCATGTAGTAAAAAATGCAAATAGCGCACCGTCATGTAGTAAAAAATGCATACAGTGTACCGCCATGTAGTTAAAAATGCATACAGCATACCGCCATGTAGTATAAAATGCATACAGTGTACCGCCATGTAGTAGAAAATGCATATAGCGCACCGCCATGTAGTAAAAAATGCTTACAGCGTACTGCCATGTAATATAAAATGCATACAGCGTGCCACTATGTAATATAAAATGCATAGTGTACCGCCATGTAGTATAAAATGCATACAGCGTAGAGCAATGTAGTATAAAATGCATACAGCGTACTGCCATGTAGTATAAAATGCATACAGCGTACTGCCATGTAGTATAAAATGCATACAGCGTACAGCCATGCAGTAAAACATGCATACAGCGTGCCGCCATGTAGTATAAAATGCATACAGCATATCACCATTTAGTACAAAATGCATACAGCGTATCGCCATGTAGTACAACAGATAAGCTCTGATAAATATCATAAATACTGCATATATATACAGCATATACAGTATACACATATACAAACAGTATATACAGCAAATATACACACACCATACACATAATATACATAAACACTCATTCAGCACATGCATATATATATATATATATATATATACAAACACACATATATATTTCTTTTATGGTCCTGGGAGGTTCGGAGCTGAGGGAGCGGGGGGTTACTTGGGCTGTTTTTAGAGTAAAGTGGACATATCTCCTGGACAAACCCCTTCAAACATTTACTCCTTTGAGATCAGCAGAGTGGGGGAACACAGAGGGGTTGTGGGAACCACCCCAGTAGCTCATTAGCATAATTATAAAAGTTGATTTTAGAAAGAAGGATATCAAATACAAGAAGATTTCCACAGTCACATATATGGTAAAGAGCTAGTGCGGCTCTGCCTCGCCCATCACTCTGGCACCCCTGGGAGACCCCACGCCACCTCCTGCCCAGGGTTCTTTGATAGCATAATCAGAGGGGTTACCACCACAACATGCCCATAAGACTGACCCCAATTAAGGGCTGAAAACATCATAGAACCATTATGTGCACTGTAAGGCGGTATTATTTTTTCCAATTTTTATCTTATTGTTTATTATCTTTATGCAAATTAGCTTCTAAGTGCACTAGAGGCGGGGCTACGCTGCACAGTGCACTTATATTCTGTTTTAGAGCAATACACAGCTCTATCCCTTTACAGAATGATTGACATCTCCCATGAAAATAAGAACGTGGAAAGACATGTGCACCAGCAGACATAGCCCCGCCCCCAGTGCACAGAGAATCTAATCTGCATCAATATGAAAATACAAGCATTTCTTTTCAGATTAAACTGGTGTAAATATAATAAATTTACTTCACACAGAAATGTGTTAACATAATGTGAATATTGCAAATCAAATAATTTATCAATAGAATCCAAAAAGGACGACATATTATTTTTGAAAAAAACTCCTAAAACTCAACACTGTCTACTAAAGGCAGCACCGAAGATTCTTCACAGTCCTGATACACAGCTCCAAACCCTCTGCTTCTAGTCATCGGGTCATCTCCTCGTCTTCTGCAGCACGGTGACGCAGCTGTGGTGACTGGTGGGGCGGAGCAAAGGGCGAGCTTCCGAAAACGTCTTGGATTTGGGATCGAACGCTAAACACTTGTCTGTTACGTCTCCTCCTCTTCCTCCCGTTATGTACAACTTTCCTTCACAGACCGTCACGCCGCAAAACTCCTAGATGGGAATAGATTGAAAGGTTTAAAGAAGAAAATCAAAGTTGCCCGTTTTGTGTATGCAGCTCCTATGCCTCCCCCCCAGACTAGATTTAGTCCGATTTTATGGAGTTTTTACTACCCAGAAACCATCAAGAAAGAAAAGGGCAGAAGGTTAATAGATGACTACAGGATCAGACTACACAATATTTTGTTTGTAGTCTGTTACCATGGAGACACAAGAGTTAGCACAAGAGCTGTAAAATCAAAAAGTTTTGCTCTATTGCTGAACCCTTTCTATACAAGGTGGGTGTCTGATTTAACATACAGAAGACACCTGCCAGAGATCGGTGCACCCCCTGGACCTCCAGAAGGAAGGTGAAGTTTAGGCGTGGATAATTCGTTTTCATTAAAATCAGGAGCCTCTCATGTTAAGATCCCTATTACAAATTGGGAAGCAGAACCAGAACCGATATTGTGCAATACAGTTGTATGAGTAATCAGACCCCTGAGGGTTCAGCACCTGCCCCCACTATAATCCTGCACGTGACGCCAATCCTCACCAGAGGTCCTGGCAGCGCCGCCTCGTGGCTCCACGTGTCTGAGCTCGGTCTGTAGCTGTAGATGGCGCTCATTAGTCCCCCGACGATATAAATTGTCCCATCTACTGAAACTCCGCTGATACCGTCCTTGGAGAAAGGAGCCGAAGAAACATATGTCCATCTATCCGCCTCCGGATTGTAACACTGGACCTGGAGGAAAATTATGTAGAATTAACATTCCAGCTACTAGCAGGAGATACAATAAACCCAGTAGAGTTCAGGTGCACTGGGGGAGTGGCTGTGACTACTGGAGCACCAATTCCACTTCATTAGCTCAGGCACCTTCCCCAGGGAAAGTTGCCTGAGCAATAGTGTCCTGCAAAGGTGTCCCCATACATAGTATCACCTCTGCTTTCAGCTCTGTTCTACATGTATATTCCAAGAGGTAGCAACCTGGTGATTCCCTGCAACAAAGTACTTATCACTAAGGGAGGTTAAAGGGTGAACACCAGGGGTTGACTTAGCCCGACCCCTTCAGATAAGTAGTAACACAGATCATATACATAAGTAGTATGTGACTCCTCTGTACATAACACTATGGGGCAGATTTACTTACCCGGTCCATTCACGATCCAGCGGCGCGTTCTCTGCGGTGGATTCGGGTCTTCCGGCGATTCACTAAGGCAGTTCCTCCTACGTCCACCAGGTGTCGCTGCTGCACTGAAGTCCGCCGAGGCCCACCGCAGTGCATGATCCTATACTTGGTGAAGGTAAGCGCATGTCCCGCAACGCTTTTTTTTTTTTTATAAATGCAGCGGTTTTTCTGGTTTTCGTTCGGCCACGCCCCCCAATTTCCGTTGCGTACATGCCAGAGCCGATGCGCCACAATCCGATCGCGTGCACCAAAAACCCGGGGCAATACAGGGAAAATCGGCACAAAACGGAAAAATGCCCGGGCCCTTAGTAAATGACCCCCTATAGGTTTCTATAGCCTCCGCTATACCTTATCTGTGTTCCCATAATTCACTGCTCCTCCGATGACATACAGCTTGTTCATACAGGAGACCACAGCGGCCGAGCTCACGGCTTCCAACATGGGGGTCACCGGGGACCAGGTATTGGTGAAGGAGTTGTATCGCTCCACCGTAGACAACTTATTCACCCCATCAAAACCACCGACAGCATAGATCTGCAAAAAACAACCCCCCAAAACAATCAATGATTATGTGTCATTATATCAGAAACAACATATACCCCTGTCACATCCAACGCTGCATCCGAATTTAGGCTCCGCCCAATCGGGTGCCTACAAAACTCCACCCACTTTTTAGAAAAGAGCTCAAATAGAGCAACACCTAAAGAAATTCTCCAATTTTTGGAAAAGTTTATAGTATTCCGGCATAGGACGATTGATAAAGCCAATTGTCATTGGACGTACCTGACCCTTTGAGGTGACCATGCCGTGCCACCACCTCTTGGTGTACATTGACGCCATCTTTACCCAGTTGTTTATCTGAACATTGAGCATCCAGACATCGCGGCTCCTGTCGCCCCCTGGAGGAGGGAATTAGAAGACATGAGACTCCGCCTTACAGATGATACAATGGATACAGTACAATAAGATGATACATTGTATACAATTCTGAGTTAAAGGGACAGAACATTCATATAGGTCAAAAAAATTCTTAAAGGGGTACTCCATATCAGTCCCTACTGATCCAAAATGTATCGCCAATCCAACGATACTGTCAGAATATCCCTTTAACCATTGTACCTTCTCGTACTGATTCATATTCATGAATCATACCTATGTGCATTGTATTATTGTAATGTAAAAACGAATAAAATGTAAGTTACAAAAAAAAAAGAAATTATTCCTTTCCATTCCCCAAGATTTCTGCTATCTACCAGAGAATGTGCTCCCACAGATACAATATTTCTCACCGCTGAGGGTTTGTTACAATTGCACCCAGTCTTGACTTGAGAATAACATATCTTACTGCACTGATACATTGTAACAAACTGTCAGTAGAGCGGAGAGATTGGAACTGATGATCCTATGTTTGTATCACTGTACTAGACTGGATATCATTGTAGCAAACCCTCAGCTGTGAGAAGTAGGAAACGTTACATGAAGATGATAGTATTACATGATGCATTAGTACATTCGGTAACCTACAAAATCTATAATTCCAGCTTCTTACCAGAAATGTATATGTTATTCTTCAGTGTGCAGGCGGCCATGCCAGTCTTGGGGTATCCGGGGAACATGGTGAGCGCCACGCTCTGCCCGCTCCGCACCTCGTAGCTGTCTATGTACGATAACTTCAGCTTTTCTTTACTGTTGCGGCCGCCGATAACAATAATGAGCTCAGACGTGTCCATGAACCTAGGAGGACACCATTTATTTCAATATAGTCCCAATCTCACTATAGTCTAGCCTGTGCCCCCATAAAAACAGATAGAGACCCCCCTATTAACAATCATAGGAGACCCCCCTCAATAACAAGAGAATCATCTAAAGTGGACCCCATAGCAGTGTGAAGGTTGTATGAAGTCTCAGAAGTGAGAAAAATGAGCATGTAGCTTATAGGGACATATTCTCACACTGCTGTGCTCTTAGCTCTCTGCTTTAAACTAAAAAAGTTACAGCAGTCACTTGCTGCATAGTAGAGGACCTGGTAAACAGTAGAGAGCACAGCACTGTGAGGACAGGCAACCAAAACTTACAATTCTGAAATATAAATCTGACTGCACAGAGCACAGCAGTGTGAGGACACACCTCCAGTACACTTGGAGAAGATACAATCCTGGAATATAAATCCATATATCACAGTCCTGCTGCTATTAACAACACACACAAAGGTACACATCTCTCCAGAGACAATACCTAACACTGGCTGCAGAGAGCACAGAGCACCGCAGTGTGAGGACACACCTCCAGTGCACTTGGAGAAGATACAATCCTGGAATATAAATATGTTTTTCACAGCTCTGCTGCTACTAACAACACACACAAAGGTACACATCTCTCCAGAGAGATGGCTGCAGAGAGCACAGAGCACAGCAGTGTAAGGACACACCCCAAGAATACTAGAAGAAGCTGCAATCCATGAATATAATAGGGGAGAGGGGGGAAACAATTCAAAGAGCTAAGAGCACAACAACACCCCCATTACAATCCTGGAATATAAATCCATTATAAAGGTTTGATTACACATCTCTCCAGGAACAATATCTAAAACGGCTGCGGAGAGCACAGAGCACAGCAGTGTGAGGACACACCCTCAGTACAACCCTGAAATATAAATCCATATTTCACAGTCCTGCTGCTACTAACAACATACACATAGGTATGATTACACAGCTCTCCCCTGCAGCGTTAGATAGGATCATTACCTTCTTGGTCTTGCTCTACAAGAGTTCACTGTGTCTCCAAGAATATGATAAATGCGAGCTTCGTGAAGTAGAGGAAAACACTCAGGATGTTCTTGGATGGTCTTGTCCATTTCCACCTTCTCAAGAAAATAAATCGGGTCCAACAAAGGAAACCTCACATGTTGCAGTAGATCTTTCAGAGCTTCTCTTCCATGGTCTTCCTTGTCCTTCACCCACCTCATGACGGCTTCATAGACCACTTCTTCCTTACTCACCACTAGCTCGTCATTGGACAGGTACTCAATCAGTTCCTCCTTACTCAACTTTTGAAACTCCTCATGGCAGGAGACCTCCTCGAAACCTTCCATCAGCAGCTTCTTACTCTTCTCCGACAAGGAACAGATGGAGAACATGTCCGCAAACTTCATGATGCCTACACAATTGGAAGGCTCTAGTTGACCATCAAGAAACCTCACACATTCATCTCGAAGGCTGCAGATGTGGAGAAGATCCGAAGCCTGCAAGATGTCCTCCACATTGTCTTCTTGTATAGAAATCATCCCGTCATACATGAAGTCCAAGACAAGTCCCATAACTAGAGAGGAGATCTCATGAAGGTCCACCACCTTGTCACTACTCTCCCTCAGGCCGTTGGTAAACATGGCTTTGAAGTAGGAACTTTTGGAAGACAGAATGACTTTGTGGCAGAAGAAGCTCCGACCATCGACTCTAAGGGTTATGTCTGTGAATAATCCGTTCTCTCTGTCCTGATTTAGGCTCTGTAGGATCCAGTTGGCATGACAGGATCCATCACATGGTCTCCTCTGCTTCTCGTGCTCCATGTTTCCATTGGTTGACCCCTCGAGGGGCCTTCTATAAGATAACGGAATACAGTAAGAGTATGATCTCTACACAAGTTAGTGAAGGACCATATAGGGTCACATGTCAGGTTCTCAAGCCAGAAAGTGAAATGTATAAGATCTACAGAGAAGACGTGTGAGTCTGTGTAAGCTGTTTTGGGGTCCTCGATCTGGGGTCTGTATTATTTAAGAGGAACATGGAACATGATAGAATCTCTCTACCTGAATATTATGATGGAATGTCTAGATAAGCGGCGGTCTAGAGCATCTGGCGACGCTTATTTTGCCAGAAACAAAATGTGAAAAATCCAACCATTTTTGTGTCCGTTTCCTCTTCCTTATAGGTTGAGCTTTCCGTGTAGACTTGTGGGTCCATGCTGTAGGTTTAAGGACTTGTCCCACCACAGTATGAGGGAGACGGCATGGCTGAAACTGCATACAGGGGCGGATTAAGACCACCAACGTGCCCTGGGCTGTATGAATATTATCCCCCCTACAAGTCTGGAATCACTTCCTACATCTGGTACTAGAATCAGCTTCTTGGAGAAAGGAGGATGTGTCCCTTCTGCGGTTTTAGGACCTT
Organism: Engystomops pustulosus; assembly: GCF_040894005.1. Classification (NCBI taxonomy): domain Eukaryota; kingdom Metazoa; phylum Chordata; class Amphibia; order Anura; family Leptodactylidae; genus Engystomops; species Engystomops pustulosus. The sequence goes on along the minus strand of NC_092412.1, from coordinate 19,711,714 downwards.
GAAAGCTCCTATGTACATGTGTATTGAGAGCAGGAACAAATGTATGAGGATTTTATGGGTAAAGGTCCTTCTCATCATGAAGTTTGGTGGGTGGTTTGGGTGGCCACGGGCCCCCTAGAAGGCTTGGATTATAATCCACTACTGACTGCATATCACTCTATTCAGCAGTCTAGGAAAGCTGGGTGATGACCTTAGGGGCAAAGGTTAATCCTCAGCTTAGATAAATAAGAATAGAGCAGGGAAAAGGTTGAATAAAGCTCCATCCAGTCTATCCTATAATGCTAGTATATTCATCTAAACCCACAAGGCTGATCTCCATTGTTCCCTAGTAGAGATCAGCATCTCATCCGAGAAACTAGTCCCCATAGTTGTACTTTACATAATGTGATATTATTACACTCCTCATCTGTACATTAACATCTATAGAGGACCCTGTATATATGTCACCTGTACATTGCCATCTATAGAGGACCCTGTATATATGTCACTTGTACATTGCCATCTATAGAGGACCCAGTATATATGTCACTTGTACATTGCCATCTATAGAGGACCCAGTATATATGTCACCTGTACATTGCCATCTATAGAGGACCCTGTATATATGTCACCTGTACATTGCCATCTATAGAGGACCCTGTATATATGTCACCTGTACATTGCCATCAATAGAGGACCCTGTATATATGTCACCTGTACATTGCCATCTATAGAGGACCCTGTATATATGTCACTTGTACATTGCCATCTATAGAGGACCCTGTATATATGTCACCTGTACATTGCCATCTATAGAGGACCCAGTATATATGTCACTTGTACATTGCCATCTATAGAGGACCCAGTATATATGTCACCTGTACATTGCCATCTATAGAGGACCCTGTATATATGTCACCTGTACATTGCCATCTATAGAGGACCCTGTATATATGTCACCTGTACATTGCCATCTATAGAGGACCCTGTATATATGTCACTTGTACATTGCCATCTATAGAGGACCCTGTATATATGTCACCTGTACATTGCCATCTATAGAGGACCCTGTATATCTGTCACTTGTTGAAGAACTTGTATGTACTACATCATAACAGTAAGTGCAGCAGAACCTGCACATCTGTATATACAGCAGGCACTACACACATTACACACATGTAACCTGCACATCTGTATATACAGCAGACACTACACACATTACACACATGTAACCTGCACATCTGTATATACAGCAGACACTACACACATTACACACATGTAACCTGCACATCTGTATATACAGCAGACACTACACACACATTACACACATGTAACCTGCACATCTGTATATACAGCAGACACTACACACACATTACACACATGTAACCTGCACATCTGTATATACAGCAGGCACTACACATACATTACCCACATTACACACATGTTACCTGCACATATGTGTACACAGCAGACACTGCACATACACTACACACATTACACACATGTTATCTGCACATATGTGTACACAGCAGACACTGCACATACACTACACACATTACACACATGTTATCTGCACATATGTGTACACAGCAGACACTGCACATACACTACACACATTACCTGCACATATGTGTACACAGCAGACACTGCACATACACTACACACATTACCTGCACATATGTGTACACAGCAGACACTGCACATACACTACACACATTACACACATGTTATCTGCACATATGTGTACACAGCAGACACTGCACATACACTACACACATTACCTGCACATATGTGTACACAGCAGACACTGCACATACACTACACACATTACCTGCACATATGTGTAGACAGCAGACACTGCACATACACTACACACATTACACACATGTTACCTGCAGACTGGAGGAGGCGGCAGCTCCATTCTCTGTGATGCTCCCTCTGCGCTGTGCCCCTCCTTATATATACATTGTGTATAGGGGGTGGAGGAGGGAGTCGCTGTCACTACACAGAACTACATCTTTCTTGCTTCCTCCTCTGGTCCCAGCTGTGTGCAGGGGCCCAAGACCTCCCCCCTCCCCGGGGACTGATGAAACCTTTTACAAAGGAAATCGGTCCCTATAAAATCCTTACTGGAACTGACAGAGACCTGGAAGATCTCCAGGAACAGATAGCGGCCACAATGTTATCTTCTGTGTGATCACTGGCACTGTCTATGAGGATAATCTATAGGGACAATCTATAGGCACCATCTATGAGGATAGTCTATAGGCACAATCTATAGGTACCGTCTATGAGGATAATCTATAGGCACAATCTATGGGCACAGTCTATGAGGATAATCTATAGGCACAATCTATAGGCACAGTCTATGAGGATAATCTATAGGCACAGACTATAGACTAATAATAGAAGGGGGTTGTGCAGCTTCATATGGATTCATCACGCACCTTCCTACTTACATTACGGAGAGAAATCATTTACCACATTTGCATAGACCACACCCCTCAATTATTGCTTATGACCACTACTTCATATCTCATAATAATTATATTCCCAAAGTTTTAATGCACCAAATAATAAAACAATTTAGGGACATTGGAAGAAATTCTGTCTTTAATAAGGCAAATAATATAATATAATAATATCCTGTGCACCCCAGTCTTCGGATGGGTGGGGGTCTGTCTCCTGTGCACCCCAGTCTTCGGATGGGTGGGGGTCTGTCTCCTGTGCACCCCAGTCTTCGGATGGGTGGGGGTCTGTCTCCTGTGCACCCCAGTCTTTGGATGGGTGGGGGTCTGTCTCCTGTGCACCCCAGTCTTCGGATGGGTGGGGGTCTGTCTCCTGTGCACCCCAGTCTTCGGATGGGTGGGGGTCTGTCTCCTGTGCACCCCAGTCTTCGGATGGGTGGGGGTCTGTCTCCTGTGCACCCCAGTCTTCGGATGGGTGGGGGTCTGTCTCCTGTGCACCCCGGCACTTCACCCTGCCGATGGATGGAGGGGTTCCCTCTGGTGCATCTTGCCAGGACAGCACCCTAAGGTTTTTCACCTCCATTCCCCTTGCTGAGACTTCTTGCCTGGAGGCTTGAGGGGGTCTAGGTAGCGGGGGTCTTTTATCAGAAAGGCTGGATGGGGTCTAATCAGTAGAAAGAACAGAATATGAGGTAGTATAGAAGCCCCTCCACAGATACAGATATTAATCATGTCACATCCAGATGAGACCTCTCCCCCGGGCTGGGGGTCTCCAGTAACACGCACCATCTGGAGGTACAGCCTGAGTGCTGTGTACGTGTGTCACATATATCCTCTATAGGGGCCGAGGCTGCTGTCAGCTATTAGGAGGATGTGCACCGAACATAGACCAGTGCTCGCCGCTGCTGGATTAACCCTTTGGCTTCTTCTCTTCAGCAATTCATGTCTGACTACATGAGCTGCAAACTCCAAATAGCCCCATACCCCGCCATATAACCAATCTACCGCCATATAACCAATCTACCGCCATATAACCAATCTACCGCCATATAACCTCACACACATCCAGCACATCACCATACAACCAGCGCACCCCAGTCTAACCTGTATACACATAACTTGTATACACCTTCACATGACCTGTATACACCTCTGCATGACCTGTGTACACCTCCGCATGACCTGTATACACCTCCGCATGACCTGTATACACCTCCACATGACCTGTATACACCTCCACATGACCTGCATACACCTCCGCATGACCTGTACACACCTCTGCATGACCTGTATACACCTCCACATGACCTGTACACACCTCCGCATGACCTGTACACACCTCCGCATGACCTGTATACACCTCCACATGACCTGTATACACCTCCGCATGACCTGTATACACATAACCTGTATACACCTCCGCATGACCTGTATACACCTCCGCATGACCTGTATACACCTCCACATGACCTGTATACACCTCCGCATGACCTGTATACACATAACCTGTATACACCTCCGCATGACCTGTATACACCTCCGCATGACCTGTATACACCTCCGCATGACCTGTATACACCTCCGCATGACCTGTATACACCTCCACATGACCTGTATACACCTCTACATGACCTGTATACACATAACCTGTATACACCTCCGCATGACCTGTATACACCTCCGCATGACCTGTATACACCTCCGCATGACCTGTATACACCTCCGCATGACCTGTATACACCTCTACATGACCTGTATACACCTCCGCATGACCTGAATACACCTCCGCATGACCTGTATACACCTCCGCATGACCTGTATACACCTCCGCATGACCTGTATACACATAACCTGTATACACCTCCGCATGACCTGTATACACCTCCGCATGACCTGAATACACCTCCGCATGACCTGAATACACCTCCGCATGACCTGTATACACCTCCGCATGACCTGTATACACCTCCGCATGACCTGTATACACCTCCGCATGACCTGAATACACCTCCGCATGACCTGTATACACCTCCGCATGACCTGAATACACCTCCGCATGACCTGAATACACCTCCGCATGACCTGTATACACCTCCGCATGACCTGTATACACCTCCACATGACCTGTATACACCTCCCAATGACCTGTGTACACCTCCACATGACCTGTATACACCTCCGCATGACCTGTATACACCTCCGCATGACCTGTATACACCTCCGCATGACCTGTATACACATAACCTGTATACACCTCCGCATGACCTGTATACACCTCCGCATGACCTGAATACACCTCCGCATGACCTGAATACACCTCCGCATGACCTGTATACACCTCCGCATGACCTGTGTACACCTCCGCATGACCTGTGTACACCTCCACATGACCTGTATACACCTCCGCATGACCTGTATACACCTCCGCATGACCTGTATACACCTCCGCATGACCTGTATACACCTCCGCATGACCTGTATACACATAACCTGTATACACCTCCGCATGACCTGTATACACCTCCGCATGACCTGAATACACCTCCGCATGACCTGTATACACCTCCGCATGACCTGTATACACCTCCGCATGACCTGAATACACCTCCGCATGACCTGTATACACCTCCGCATGACCTGAATACACCTCCGCATGACCTGAATACACCTCCGCATGACCTGTATACACCTCCGCATGACCTGTATACACCTCCGCATGACCTGAATACACCTCCACATGACTTGTACCCACCTCCACATGACCTGTATACACCTCCACATGACCTGTATACACCTCCACATGACCTGTACACACCTCCACATGACCTGTACCCACCTCCACATGACCTGTATACACCTCCACATGACCTGAATACACCTCCACATGACCTGTATACACCTCCACATAACCTGTATACTTCCGCTTTCCCAATTTACTGTAAACATTGTTTTTCAAGGAAATGTGCCACGATATTTCCTGGTTTGGTAGGTTTCTTAAAGTAACATTGACAAGTGCAGCATTCCTGTATCTTCACAGCACGTGATAGGGTAAGAATGGCAAACACGGCTCAAGAACACAGAGGGAACGGCACCAAGGTGATAGATATTGGCATACGCCGGCAGTATGATAGCCCCGCTGCTGCTCCGGCACAGCCAGATACAAGAGGCTCCGGTCACTTGATGTATGCGGCGGGGGTCTTGGCGTAGAAATAAACATGGGTAAATTCGCTGGCTGCAGAAGCCCTGATAAATATCCCCTATTGATGCAATGGACTGGTCTGCCCGTTCCCCAGACCTGAATCCAATCAAGCGCATCTCGTTCCATCCACCAAAGCCACATTGCACGACAGACTGTCCACGAGATGACTGATGCTTTAATACGGGTATGGTAGGAGATCCCACAGGAGAACATCAGGAGCATGCCCAGGCATTGTACAGAGGTCATACAGGCAGGTGGAAGCTATACCTACTACCAATCCTCATCAGTAGTATGCCCCGGCAGTGTAAGGAGGTCATACAGTCATGTAGAGGTCACACACTACTGAACCTCATCAGGAGCATGTCCAAGCATTGTACGGAGGACATACAGGCATGTGGAGGCTATACCTACTTCCAGTCCTCATCAGTAGTATGCCTGGGCAGTGTAGGGAGGTCACACACTACTGAACCTCATCAGGAGCATGTCCAAGCATTGTAGGGAGGACATACAGGCACATGGTGGTCAGACACACTACTGAAACTCAACTCATGCGGGGCATGCCGAAGCATTGTAGGGAGGTCATACAGTCACGTGGGAGGCCACACAGACTACTGAGCCTCTTCAAGAGCATGCCTAGGCATTGTAGTAAGGTCATACAGGCACATGGAGGCCATACAAACTACTGAGCCACATCAGGAGCACGCCCAGGTGTTGTAGGGAGGTCATACATGTACGGGGAGGCCACACATACTTCTAAACCTCAACAGGAGCATGCACAGGCATTGTAAGGTATACAGGCACGTGGTGGAGGCACATGTACACGTCACACACTTCTTAGTTTTACCAGGAGCATACCCACACACTGTACAGGTACGGGGAGGCAACGCACCGTAGTAAGCCTCATCAGGAGCATGCCCAGGTGTTGTAGGGAGGTCATACAGGCACGAGGAGGCCGCACAAACTACTGAACCTCATCAGGAGCATGCCCAGGTGTTGTAGGGAGGTCATACAGGCACGTGGAGGCTGCACAAACTACTGAACCTCATCAGGAGCATGACCGGGTATTGTATTGAAGTCCTGCAGGCCACACAATACTGAGCCCTATCAGCAGGCCCAGGCAATGTAGGGAGGTTATACAGGCACATGGAAGCCACACACACTACTGAGCCTCATCAGGAGCATGCCCAGGTATTGTAGGGAGGTCATACAGGCACATGGAGGCTGCACACACTACTGAGCCTCATCAGGAGCATGCCTGGGTGTTGTAGGGAGGTCATACAGGCACATGGAGGCTGCACACACTACTGAGCCTCATCAGGAGCATGCAGAGGCGTTGTTGTAGGGAGGTCATACAGGCATGTGGTGGCCACACACAATACTGAGCCTCATCAGGAGCATGGCGAGGCATTGTAGGGAGGTCATACAGGCACATGGAGGCTGCACACACTACTGAGCCTCATCAGGAGCATGCAGAGGTGTTGTAGGGAGGTCATACAGGCATGTGGTGGCCACACACAATACTGATCCTAATCAGGAGCATGCCCAGGTATTGTAGGGAGGTCATACAGGCACATGGAGGCTGCACACACTACTGAGCCTCATCAGGAGCATGCAGAGGTGTTGTAGGGAGGTCATACAGGCACATGGAGGCCATACACAATTCTGAGCCTCATCAGGAGCATGCCCAGGTATTGTAGGGAGGTCATACAGGCACATGGAGGCTGCACACACTACTGAGCCTCATCAGGAGCATGCAGAGGTGTTGTAGGGAGGTCATACAGGCATGTGGTGGCCACACACAATACTGAGCCTCATCAGGAGCATGGCGAGGCATTGTAGGGAGGTCATACAGGCACATGGAGGCTGCACACACTACTGAGCCTCATCAGGAGCATGCCGAGGTGTTGTAGGGAGGTCATACAGGCACATGGAGGCCACACACACTACTGAGACTCATTTTCTTGTTTTGAGCCATTTCCACTAAAGTTAAATAAGTTTGAAATTAGATTTTTTACTTTGATAGTCCATGGGATATTCATGATGATTTTCGTTGATCATTTATTTATCACCATAACGACGTGACATACCATTATGCCCTTAAAGATGTTTGAAAACTGGCTAATGGCCTAAGAACTCTTTAAATAACCTACAGTAGCACCCACACTCAGACTCCCTAGGGTTAAAGTGCCCTAGTGGGTCTAAAAATACGGTTAAAATTTTTAATTTTTTTTTTCAAGTTAAAAATTTGTTTTTGTTTTTATAACCTAAAAATTCAAATCACCCCCTTTTTTCTAAAACTGATATAAAAATAAATAGATTAAAAAAAAATAATAATCACATACATTGTAGGTATTGCCATGTCCCAAGCTATCAAAATATAAAGGAAAATACTACCCACTATGGTGTAAAATGTGTTTTTTTTCTAAAAATTCAATGCATTTGGAATGTTTTTCCAGCTTCACAGTACACTGCAAGGAATATGAAATACAGACACCGGGAATTACAGTTTGTTACACAGAAACCAAGTCCTCATAAAGCTCCATTACACAGAAAAATTAAGGAGTTGTGGATTTAAAAACACAAACAATGAAAAGGCACAAGAATAAACTTACAACCACATCACTTTAATAACAAGACGTCCCCAGTCACCTGAGGACCCATCTACAATGAGGGTCCAGCTCCAGGAGACCGTAGTCTCATTAGACAGTGGGGGTCATTTACTAAGGGCCCGATTCACGTTTTCCCGACGTGTTACCCGAATATTTCCGATTTGCGCTGATTTTCCCTGAATTGCCCCGGGATTTTGGCGCATGCGATCGGATTGTGGCGCATCGGCGCTGGCATGCACGCGATGGAAATCGGGGGGCGTGGCCGAACTAAAACCCGACGGATTCGGAAAAAACGCCGCATTTAAAAAAAAAAAAAGTGTTGCGGAACTCGCGCTTACCTTCACTCGGTCCGGCTTGGTGAAGATCAGTGCATTCCGGGGAACTACAGCGCAGCAGCGCCACCCGGTGGGCGTCGGAGGAACTACCTTAGTGAATCCCGGCCGGACCCGAATCCACCGCAGAGAACGCGCTGCTGGATCGCGAATGGACCGGGTAAGTAAATCTGCCCCAGTGTGTCAGGTCTGCCCCACCCTCCCCAGCAGCACTATGGTTGACTTAAAGGGGTTGTCCCACACAAAAAGTAAGCTCCCCTAACTGTTACCTCTCATTGGATAATTATATATTGTTGGTGGAAAGAGATTGCACACAGCAATGAGAGAATTGTGCTAGCACCAATCAGGAGGTACATGCAAGGTATTATGGGGCTTGTAGTTAACGGCCGTCAAGTATTATTTGGTATTGATATTAATAAAGATTTATTTTTATTAAAAAAAAAAAGTGTAAATTCGCTAGATCACTGTCTTTAGTGTTAAGGTTGTGCACGAAGTGGACTATATGTAAAGAATAATAGTCACCGTTCACTCTTCTTATCATTATTACTAGAAATGTAGGAGACAAGGCTGCTGTGGGACAACACCTTAAAGGGTTTGTATATTTTTGCAAACATTTATATTTTAAAAGCATTTAAAATACAACAATAAAACACTGCACAAAGGCTCCAGTAAAAGTCTCTTCCGTTCTGTGTACACAGCTCCTATGCACATTTATGTACCTCTATGGTTAAAAGGGAAGGTCTCACATTTTTATCGGGTCACTATCTATATTTATTGTATAATAGACTGATACTTACTTATTCTGTGTGAGTTTTCTTTGCAGCAATTGCCTCACTTATATCACAATAGAAGATAACATCATTACATCACACTGACAATAGATGATGTCACAGCTTATCTCCTCCCCCTCCCTGTACGATGACCTCTATATAGATAACACTGACCCATCATTACATCACTACTGACAATAGATGATGTCACAGCTTATCTCCTCCCTCTCCCTGTACAATGACCTCTATATAGATAACACTGACCCATCATTACATCACTACTGACAATAGATGATGTCACAGCTTATCTCCCCCCTCCCTGTACGATGACCTCTATATAGATAACACTGACCCATCATTACATCACTACTGACGATAGATGATGTCACAGCTTATCTCCTCCCCCTCCCTGTACGATGACCTCTATATAGATAACACTGACCCATCATTACATCACTACTGACAGTAGATGATGTCACAGCTTATCTCCTCCCCCCTTCCTGTACAATGACCTCTATATAGATAACACTGACCCATCATTACATCACTACTGACAATAGATGATGTCACGGCTTATCTCCTCCTCCTCCCTGTACAATGACCTCTATATAGATAACACTGACCCATCATTACATCACTACTGACAATAGATGATGTCACAGCTTATCTCCTCCCTCTCCTTGTACAATGACCTCTATATAGATAACACTGACCCATCATTACATCACTACTGACAATAGATGATGTCACAGCTTATCTCCTCCCCCTCCCTGTACAATGACCTCTATATAGATAACACTGACCTGTCATTACATCACTACTGACAATAGATGATGTCACAGCTTATCTCCTCCCCCTCCCTGTACAATGACCTCTATATAGATAACACTGACCCATCATTACATCACTACTGACAATAGATGATGTCACAGCTTATCTCCTCCCCCTCCCTGTACAATGACCTCTATATAGATACCACTGACCCATCATTACATCACTACTGACAATAGATGATGTCACAGCTTATCTCCTCCCCCTCCCTGTACGATGACCTCTATATAGATAACACTGACCCATCATTACATCACTACTGACAATAGATGATGTCACAGCTTATCTCCTCCCCCTCCTGTACAAGGACCTCTATATAGATAACACTGACCCATCATTACATCACTACTGACAATAGATGATGTCACAGCTTATCTCCTCCCCCTCCTGTACAAGGACCTCTATATAGATAACACTGACCCATCATTACATCACTACTGACAATAGATGATGTCACAGCTTATCTCCCCCCTCCCTGTACAATGACCTCTATATAGATAACACTGACCCATCATTACATCACTACTGACAATAGATGATGTCACAGCTTATCTCCCCCCTCCCTGTACAATGACCTCTATATAGATACCACTGACCCGTCATCACATTACTACTGACAATAGATGATGTCACAGCTTATCTCCCCCCTCCCTGTACGATGACCTCTATATAGATAACACTGACCCATCATCACATCACTACTGACAATAGATGATGTCACAGCTTATCTCCTCCCCCTCCCTGTACAATGACCTCTATATAGATAACACTGACCCATCATTACATCACTACTGACAATAGATGATGTCACAGCTTATCTCCTCCTCCTTGTACAATGACCTCTATATAGATAACACTGACCCATCATTACATCACTACTGACAATAGATGATGTCACAGCTTATCTCCTCCCCCTCCTGTACAAGGACCTCTATATAGATAACACTGACCCATCATTACATCACTACTGACAATAGATGATGTCACAGCTTATCTCCTCCCCCTCCCTGTACAATGACCTCTATATAGATAACACTGACCCATCATTACATCACTACTGACAATAGATGATGTCACAGCTTATCTCCTCCCCCCTCCCTGTACAATGACCTCTATATAGATAACACTGACCCATCATTACATCACTACTGACAATAGATGATGTCACAGCTTATCTCCTCCCCCTCCCTGTACAATGACCTCTATAGCCATGAGGCTGCTGTAAAGCATATCCCTAAATGCTGTTACTAGAACTCAGGATAGATGGCCGCCTCCATAATCATTGAAATTAAAAACAATCTTTTTAGTTAGTTAAGAAAATCTTGCAATACAGGGACTGATAAACCTTGATGTAGTCAAATCCTGTAGTCCTGCTTTTCCCCCTTGGATTGATAACCCACCAACAGTAGAAGATAGAAGGATGTAGACAGAATACAGGATCAGACTACACAGGGTTTGTTTGTAGTCTGTTCCCATGGAAACATAAACCTGAACAAAGGAGCTGTAAAGAGGAAATATTTTTGGTAAAGCCCATTTACAAAGTACATTTTTTTTGTTCATGCTAAGACATTATTGAAAGAGAATGTAAAATGCTTGCAAAAATATACACACCCCTTATACATTTTCCTGCAAGTTAAAGGAAATATTTCATCATGATAAATCAGGCACCGTGACTGCGGCAATTTTATTATATTTGCTATCCTTCCTTTTAAAATGTAATCATTATAATTACGCTAATGAACCAGTGTTTCCAGAGCCCCTTTGTGCTTTAGCTTCACAGGCTGTTACACTGTGCAGGAGCACTTCCCCCTCCCACTGTGTGAGACTGCATCATACAGAGGGAGGAGGAAGTGCTGAGACAGTGTTACAGCTTGTGAAGCTACAGCATGGATGGGCACTGGTAACACCCCCAGGATCCCTTCAGGCTCAGTAGTTTATTTTTAAAGGATGAAGGGAGGGGAAGTGTTCCTGCACAGTGTAACAGCCCTTAAACTTAAAGCTTGAAGGTTTTTGTGAGCAATGTCCCTGGTTTTGATGGTAGATTTCCAATAATAATGCATCAAATTACAGAATAATAAAACTTACACATTTCTGCATGATAAAAAAAACCTCATAATTTGCATTCATTTTCATGTTCTCAGCTTCATCTACCAGAACAAGTTCCTCCCTCTCTACAGTACATATCCAGACATATACTCGATGTCTGACTGAGACCCAGTCCATCAACGAGGGAGGCTCTGAGTGTCCGAGATCCAATATGGCCGCTACACTCCCCGGCTTAGTAATGAAGCAATATGGCGGCTTTATTTAAAAAAAAAAAAAAAAAAAACAGCACCAAACTTGTGCTGTGGTTATGTGAGGAATTGCAGCTAAGCCTTAACCTTAAGTGAAATACCACAAACAAGCTGTGCACAAATGTGGCGCCGTCTTGGATTTAGTCTTCCTATGATGAGGGCTGTTGGGAAGGACATTTTTTTGGGATCCCATGGGAAGGCCAATGTCTTGCCAGAGCTTTTTTGGTGGTGAAGGACTTGTCACACTCGGAGCAGGAGAACATCTTCAGCCCGGTGTGGGTCATCTTGTGCGTGGTGAGGGTTGACCGGTGGGAAAACGATTTGCCGCATTCGGAACATACGAAGGGCCTCTCCCCCGTGTGAGTCCGTTCATGTTCTGCCAGAAGGAACCGACTCGCAAAAGTCTTCGCGCACTCGGCGCACGAGAACGGCTTCTGTCCGGTGTGAAGGAAGCGGTGCTTGTCGTGGGCAGATTTCTGTGCAAAGGATTTCCCGCAGTCGGAGCAGGAGAAGGGCTTCTCCCCCGTGTGCAGCCTCATGTGGTTGACGTACGTGGACCTCATGGTGAAGTTCTGGCCACATTCGGAGCAGTTGAAGGGCTTGGTGCCCGTGTGAGTCCGCTCGTGGTCCAGGGCTGTGGAGCGATGGGCGAATCTCTGGCCGCAGTAGGAGCAGGCGAAGGGTCTCTCTCCGGTGTGGATCCTCTGGTGGTCCACCAACGAGGTCTTGTGTTTGAAGCACTTCCCGCAGATAGCACAGGCATAGGGGGCTTCCCCGGTGTGGATCCTGCTGTGCCGAATCAGCTTAGATTTAAAGGGGAACCCTTTCCCGCAATCCGCACATGAATATATATTACTATAAATGGTTTTGGACGCCGCTGTGAGACAAGGAGAGAGAATGGAGAGTCATTTGTAGTGCATTTTGAGGTTTAAAATGGAGACATGGTGGGAGGGGGGCAACTGCAAAAGGTTAAAGGAAGCCCTCAATCATAGCCAATTCATTGGGGGCCACACGGGAGGGGCAGGACTCATTTTCAATGTATTCCTAGAACCTAGAGTTCTATAGCACCCAGAAACATGCACCTGGTGTCATATTAAAGATAAGAATCTGATCTTTCAGAACACAGCTGGCTTGAGGTTCTATGATCTACAGAACAGGCAGGAGTTTTTCTGTGCTCTGCCTTCCCAAATATGTCTTTAACTGCCTCTATCTCCAGATCTGTATGTCATAGGACCACAAGCCTGACAGCATCTGAAAACTTAGATCTCCATCTTTTATATGAAACAAGGTACAATTCAAATCAGCTGTGAATGGAGTGTTCCTTTAAGGCTATCCACACACATTGCGAATTCCCTATGATTTGTACAGTGCCGCAGAATATGATGGTGCTATATAAATAAAGATTATTATAATTAATTCCATGTGGATTTTGTCGTGGAAAATCCACATGTCTAATAGAGTAGCATTAAAGTGAATGCGATATGGTAAAAGTAATGTAGAGGATGCAGGTTTTTCCACGCAGAAATTGTTGCTCAATGTAGAAAAATTTTTACGCTGAAGTCTATGGGAGAGGGAAAACCTGCATCAAATCTGCATCCAAGCCACACTATGATGCGGATTTGATGCAGATTTTTGATCGAAATGACATCAGATCTAGGGAAAAAATTGCATCCAAAATGAACTACAAATTAAACAAATCTAAATTGAAAACACACACACAAAAAAAAGAAAAGTATTTGATTTAAGGATAATCCGCGACATGTGCAGAATCCATACAATTTTGATAGTGGGCAGTTATTCTACTCAAGTTGCCAATGCACATGCATGCCTGGCCCAGGCCAGCTTACCGTGCACGACAGGGGAACAACCCTACACCCCAAAATTCCAAACAATCCTGTTCCCTACAGACAATGATCGCATAGTCCCTTCCTTCCCCATGACCTCTCGGTCTGTGTTCACACTCACCTGGGGTTTCATTTGTGGATTTCCTCGGTTTCCGCTGCTTAGACGCTTCCAACTGATCCGTATCTACTTTGATAATTCTTAAACTTTCAACCTAAAAAAAAAGAGAGAAATAAAACAAAAATTTACATCCTGGATTCTGTCCCCTAGTCAGGGATATTCAGGACAAGGGAGGGAAAATCTACCATCAAAATCCATGATGGATAAACCAGGGACATTACTCACAGATTCAGGCGCTGTGACTGTGATGATCTTCTTATATATATTTTCCATGGCCTCCTTCCTTCTAAAATCAACTACTAAAATGATACTATTGAGCCAGAAGGGCTCCGAGAGAGGCATTATCAGACCCCTCCGTGCTGTAGCTTCACAGGCTGCTACACAGTTGGGAGGGGGAAGTGCTCCTGCACAGTGTAACAGCCTGTGAAGATACAGCGAGCTCTGATAACAACCCTCAGAGCCCTTCAGACTCATTAGCATAGTAGTAAGGAGGCCATGGATAACAAATATAAAGTGATTACCAGAGTCTTGGTGCCTGGATCTATGAGTAAGTGTCCGGGATTATCATGATGGATTCTTTAAATCAGAATCCGGCTACGATGACAGAACACACACCACCCCATGTACCTGATTATTCTGTGGAGCGCCGTGGCTGTTTCCTGCAGGTACCCGTCGATCATCCATTCTCTTAGGTCTCCCTCGTCTGCTTTTCTTAGGGGACGAATCTGTAGAGGACGCAGATAATGAGGGAGATTTATCATCAAGTTTCTGAGGTAAAACTCTTCTAGTTGCCTATGGAAACCAATCAGAGCGCAGCTGTAATTTTATAAACAGCTGTGGGAAAATAAAAGCTGAACTCTGATTGGTTGCCATGGGCAACTAGAGCAGTTCTGCTCTAAGAGACTTCTGATAAATCTCCCTCAATGAGTGTCTATACTGTATATACGGTCCTCAATGTCTCCAGCGTCTTGTTGATTTTGACCCTCCATACAACTCGTGAAAAAAAAACTTAGCAAAGACTGTTAGACAAATATTCAATCGGACCTTAAAAGGGAACCTGTAACCAGATTTGACCCCATTAAACTCCCAGCCGCCTCAGGGAGGGCATGAAACGTCCTATTAGATTCCTTCTTTTAGGTGACAAAAAAAATCTCCTCCAAAGCCATGTGAAAATGAGCAAAGGAGAGTCATTCTTTGCTTGAGGTGAGTCAAGTTAAGAGGCTGAAGGGGAGTCACTACAGAAGCCCCTATCTTTGGGATCCTTACCTTCCAGATCACTTGAGGCTTGTTGTTGTTTGATCTACAGAGGAAAATATTCCCGCCTTTTTTAATACTGCCTGTATCTGCGGTTCTGTAGATCTCAGAACCACAAGCTTGATGGTATATGAAAGATGAGATTCTTCTCTTTAATATGACACCAGCAGTATGTTTCTGGGTGCTATAGAACTGACTTAAAGGAACACTCCATTCCTTGTGCGCGGCCTGAAGGGAGAAGGTTCTAGAAATACAATGAAAATGAGTCCTGCTCCTCCCTTTCAGGCCCTGCACCATGTGTTATTCAATTAATTAGCCTTGGCTGTAGTGTTCCTTTAAGTGACGCTCCCCTTGCAGCCTCTAAACTTGACCCATCTGAGTTAAACTATGACTTTTGTCTGCTCATTGTCCCATGATTTTGTAGGAGATTTTTTTAATAGGTAAACTGGTGAGAGGTACCTGAGGGAGCTGAAAGTGGGGTCAAATCTGCTGATAGGTTCCCTTTCTATCTGGGCCCCCTCCCCCCGGAGGAAGCACTCACCTGGATAGATAAATCTAGTGATCTGGCACTCGTCCGGCTCATCAGTTTCTACTTTAATAATTTTCAAGTTTCTGTCCTACATAGAGCAAAGGTCATAGGTTAGGTCATCACATCCTGGAGTCCCTTATACCTCAGGTTATAAAATCTCAGCTTTAACCCCTTCCTGCCCTGTGGGGTATTACACTTTTATATAAATGTATGGACTAGTAAATGTTCATTCCAAAAAAATGTGATCAATATATGGATATAGAACCATGCTCCCCTCCTACCAGATAATCCCGGGATTCGGTTTCTTTCTTAGGCTTCTGGGGTTTGTTCGCTCGGGGTCGTCTCTTTGGCGAGTTTCTCTTTGCTTCTTCAGCTGTAAAAGGAGATGGGACAGGGAGGTGCTAAGCTGCAGAGAGTGCATGTCCTCAGAGGGCTGCATGTACAGTACTTCATATGCACGAGGATGAACAGACTTTGTGACCCATAGCGCGCCATGCCAGTCACGGCCACACCCATAGCACGCCATGCCAGTCACGGCCATACCCATAGCGCGCCATGCTAGTCATGGCCACACCCATAGCGCGCCATGCTAGTCACGGCCACACCCATAGCGCGCCATGCTAGTCACGGCCATACCCATAGCGTGGCATGCCATTCACGGCCACACCCATAGAGCGCCATGCTAGTTCCAGCCACACCCATAGCGTGCCATGCTAGTCCCGGCCACACCCATAGCGCGCCATGCTAGTCCCGGCCACACCCATAGCGCGCCATGCTAGTCCCGGCCACACCCATAGCGCGCCATGCTAGTCCCGGCCACACCCATAGCGCGCCATGCTAGTCCCGGCCACACCCATAGCGCGCCATGCTAGTCCCGGCCACACCCATAGCGCGCCATGCTAGTCCCGGCCACACCCATAGCGCGCCATGCTAGTCCCAGCCACACCCATAGCGCGCCATGCTAGTCCCAGCCACACCCATAGCGCGCCATGCTAGTCCCAGCCACACCCATAGCGCGCCATGCTAGTCACGGCCATACCCATAGCGTGGCATGCCATTCACGGCCACACCCATAGAGCGCCATGCTAGTTCCAGCCACACCCATAGCGTGCCATGCTAGTCCCGGCCACACCCATAGCGCGCCATGCTAGTCCCGGCCACACCCATAGCGCGCCATGCTAGTCCCAGCCGCACCCATAGCGCGCCATGCTAGTTCCAGCCACACCCATAGCGTGCCATGCTAGTCCCGGCCACACCCATAGCGCGCCATGCTAGTCCCGGCCACACCCATAGCGCACCATACTAGTCCCGGCCACACCCATAGCGCGCCATGCTAGTCCCGGCCACACCCATAGCGTGCCATGCTAGTCCCGGCCACACCCATAGCGTGCCATACTAGTCCCGGCCACACCCATAGCGCGCCATGCTAGTCCCGGCCACACCCATAGCGCGCCATGCTAGTCCCGGCCACACCCATAGCGTGCCATGCTAGTCCCGGCCACACCCATAGCGTGCCATGCTAGTCCCGGCCACACCCATAGCGTGCCATACTAGTCCCGGCCACACCCATAGCGCGCCATGCTAGTCCCGGCCACACCCATAGCGCGCCATGCTAGTCCCAGCCACACCCATAGCGTGCCATGCTAGTCCCAGCCACACCCATATCACGCCATGCTAGTCCCAGCCACACCCATAGCGCGCCATGCTAGTCCCGGCCACACCCATAGCGCGCCATGCTAGTCCCAGCCGCACCCATAGCGCGCCATGCTAGTCCCAGCCACACCCATAGCGCGCCATGCTAGTCCCAGCCACACCCATAGCGCGCCATACTAGTCACGGCCACACCCATAGCGCGCCATGCTAGTCACGGCCATACCCATAGCGTGGCATGCCATTCACGGCCATACCCATAGCGCGCCATGCTAGTCCCAGCCACACCCATAGCGTGCCATGCTAGTCCCGGCCACACCCATAGCGCGCCATGCCAGTCATGGCCACACCCATAGCGCGCCATGCCAGTCATGGCCACACCCATAGTGCACCCAATTGCATATTACCAAAAATGTCTGTGTTCAGAGCAGAAAGACCCCTACAAGGTCATACGTGCAGTTTCTATGTGACCCAGGGTAACTCCGTATACGTAGAGGTCATCCCTCACCTGGATAGACGCACGTAGTGACCTCCTCATTGCTCGGATGATTCTCCGACATCTCCACCTCATCCACTTCCACTTTGATCACTTTAATGCTTCCATCCTTAACACAGAAAAGTTATTAGGACAACAGATACAGGGGTAACTTACCCACTTACCCCAGCTTGTCCCAAAGCGTCCAGACAGCCACAGAACGCCCCCCACCCCCCCATGTACCTGATCATCGTGGGGGCGGCTGGGACTTTCCTCTGTGGACTCCTGAGCATTGTCTGGTGAGGAACTTCTCTCGGACTGGTTTTTCTCACTGGATTCATCTGAAGGGGAGAGAAGGCGACATTATACATTGTATATATAGGATTTATCACATTACATCTGGTTGTATCTCTTACCTGGTGAGGTGAGGGGCGCAGTCATATGACTCGCATTCACGACGTCCCCATACATGTCCTTGTGTCCTTCAAAATACTGTGACTCCTCCTTTGAGAGATAGACATCAACATCCTGACACCGAACATGAACCTGACACACACATTAATACAGATCTTCACCCTAAATTACATCCTGTATTATACCCCAGAGCTGCACTCACTATTCTGCTGCTGGTGCAGTCACTGTGTACATACATGACATTACTTATCCTGTACTGATCCTGAGTTGCATCCTGTATTATACCCCAGAGCTGCACTCACTATTCTGCTGCTGGTGCAGTCACTGTGTACATACATTACATTACTTATCCTGTACTGATCCTGAGTTACAGCCTGTATTATACTCCAGAGCTGCACTCACTATTCTGCTGCTGGTGCAGTCACTGTGTACATACATGACATTACTTATCCTGTACTGATCCTGAGTTACATCCTGTATTATACTCCAGAGCTGCACTCACTATTCTGCTGCTGGTGCAGTCACTGTGTACATACATGACATTACTTATCCTGTACTGTTCCTGAGTTACATCCTGTATTATACCCCAGAGCTGCAGTCACTATTCTTCTGGTGCAGTCACTGTGTACATACATGACATTACTTATCCTGTACTGATCCTGAGTTACATCCTGTATTATACTCCAGAGCTGCACTCACTATTCTGCTGCTGGTGCAGTCACTGTACATACATGACATTACTTATCCTGTACTGATCCTGAGTTACATCCTGTATTATACCCCAGAGCTGCACTCACTATTCTGCTGCTGGTGTAGTCACTGTGTACATACATGACATTACTTATCCTGTACTGATCCTGAGTTACATCCTGTATTATACTCCAGAGCTGCACTCACTATTCTGCTGCTGGTGCAGTCACTGTACATACATGACATTACTTATCCTGTACTGATCCTGAGTTACATCCTGTATTATACCCCAGAGCTGCACTCACTATTCTGCTGCTGGTGTAGTCACTGTGTACATACATGACATTACTTATCCTGTACTGTTCCTGAGTTACATCCTGTATTATACCCCAGAGCTGCAGTCACTATTCTTCTGGTGCAGTCACTGTGTACATACATGACATTACTTATCCCGTACTGATCCTGAGTTACATCCTGTATTATACCCCAGAGCTGCACTCACTATTCTGCTGCTGGTGCAGTCACTGTACATACATGACATTACTTATCCTGTACTGATCCTGAGTTACATGCTGTATTATACTCCAGAGCTGCACTCACTATTCTGCTGCTGGTGCAGTCACTGTGTACATACATGACATTACTTATCCTGTACTGATCCTGAGTTACATCCTGTATTATACCCCGGGGCTGCACTCACTATTCTGCTGGTGCAGTCACTGTGTACATACATGACATTACTTATCCTGTACTGATCCTGAGTTACATCCTGTATTATACCCCAGAGCTGCACTCACTATTCTGCTGCTGGTGCAGTCACTGTGTACATACATGACATTACTTATCCTGTACTGATCCTGAGTTACATCCTGTATTATACTCCAGAGCTGCACTCACTATTCTGCTGCTGGTGCAGTCACTGTGTGCATACATGACATTACTTATCCTGTACTGATCCTGAGTTACATCCTGTGTTATACCCCAGAGCTGCACTCACTATTCTGCTGCTGGTGCAGTCACTGTGTACATACATGACATTACTTATCCTGTACTGATCCTGAGTTACATCCTGTATTATACACCAGGGCTGCACTCACTATTCTGCTGCACATATATGACATGACATATCCTGAGTTGTTCGGATGGTGACTCACATTCCTCACCTCGTCGGTCAGCAGCTCAATGATACTGTTGGTGAGATCCAGGATCATCTTCTTCTGGCTTCTCATGGAGCTTGGTGGAGGGGCAGCTGTGGGGGTCTTTGTCTTGCTCTGTTCTTCATGCTGGATGGATTTTATTATTGGTCCATAAACCTAATAATGAGACAGAAAGTAAGAAGGACATTGTTATGAGATAAAAAATCTTTAAAGTTATGATTAAACTTTAACTCCTTCGGGGAAGAATGAAATGACTATAGCAGCAGTTATTCTTTTAAAGGAAATCTACTATGAAAATCCATCATGATAAACCAGGGACACTTACTCCTAGATCCAGGCACCGCGACTGTGGTCATCTTCTTCTATCTGGTATCAATGGACTTCTTCCTTCTAAAATCATCTACCACCAGGATGAAGGATTGTAAACCAAGCACACTGACATACTGGCGTGCGCCCCCTCTGGCAGGATCTACTCTTCCTTTATCTTCTTATGCCCTTGTTTTCACAAAACAAAAGCTAAAAAAATTATGCAAATGAGTCTGAGTGGCCCTGGGTTCCATAGATGTTAAATGAGCCTGGAGCCCCTCTGGCTCATTTGCATCATTTTTAGTTTTAGGGCATAAAAAGCTAAAAGAAGGGTGGATCTCACTAGAGGGGGTGCATATCAGTATGTAAGTGTACTTTGTTTACAATCCTTCATCCTGGCTGTGGATTTAAATCATGCTAATGAGCCAAAAGGGCTCTTGGGGGCGTTACCAGCACCTCTACATGCTGAAGCTTCACAGGCTGTTACATTGTCACTTCTCCCACTGCTGCCTCAGCACTGCCCCCTCCCTTTGCTTGATGTAATCTCACACAGTGGGAGGGGGGGATGTGTTCTTGCACAGTGTAACAGTAAAGCTTCGGCATGGAGGGGTTCTGGAAACAACCCCATTAGCATAATTTTATAAGACTTTTTTTTTTTACTTTTTTTTAATTTTTAATGTCCTACTAGGAAACTTACAGATGCAACCAGTCAATTGCTAATATTATAGACTGCAATACAGGCAGTCCCCGGGTTACATACAAGATAGGGTCTGTAGGTTTGTTCTTAAGTTGAATTTGTATGTAAGTCGGAACTGTATATTTTATCATTGTAATCCCAGCCAGAACTTTTTTGGTCCCTGTGACAATTGGATTTTAAAAATGTTGGGTTGTCATAAGGATTAATAATAAATCTTCATTACAGATGCCTGTGATAACTGTTACAGCTGATTATTGTGGCCTAGGACTAAAGTACAATAAATTACCAACATCCAGAGATCCGTTTGTAACTAGGGGTCGTATGTAAGTCGAGTGTTCTTAAGTAGGGGACCGCCTGTACAACTGTACTGCTGTGTATTGTATCTATTAGTTTTACACCGACACTAGGCCCATTAGCCACTATGCTCGGCAGACATGATTATGGCTTCTGTGTCGCAGGAGCCATGACAGTCACAGAAGCAAAACTCTTCTCCTTGTCTTACTCCTTCAATTTGATTGGCACTTTGTCCTTTCAGGGTAGAAGGAGCACAATCCAGGTCTTATTAACAGTGGTAAGGGATGTCATGTGACCTGTTTCCCAGAAATCTCAGCTTCTGCTCTCCCATTGGGGATTTAGTAATAGCGATAAGTGTTCCCTTTTCCCAGAATCCTCCTCTTCTGCTCTCCCAATCAGGGTTTAGTAATAGCGATAAGCTCCGCCATGTGACCCCGTGCCCTCTCACCTCTCCGGTCAGCAGGTAGATGATCTCCAGGGTGATGTCTAGTATCCGGCGGGTCACCTCATCACCATCAGGCGTCATCTGTGGCTGATGGGTCATGCTGGGGTTCTTGTGGTGGACACTGACCATGAGAAGACCTCAGGGATGACAATAGAGAAGCTGAAACACAATAAGAATCACATCAACATGAATCACACAGAGATCTGACATAGAAGATAATAGTCATCATCCTGAGGAGGATGAGGGGAGTAGTAGTAGATGCGTTACCGCAGGAGGCTCTCAGCTCCACAACTATTAACCCAAACACATCCAGGACCGCACAACGAGGAGGAGGGGGAGAGGATGATTCCAGCAGGACCCCCAGATGACGTCACGATCATGTGATGTGAAGAGCAAAAGCTATAGGACCGTTCGTGCTGTTATGATCACGTGATCGTTCTGTAAACAAGATGCGTCCAGTGGTGGTGGCTTCTATTCACTACAGGGACATAGGACCTTCCATGACGTCATAGCCACGTGACCACACACACTATAGAAGTCCGGTGTATTCAATCGTCTTTGGGCATAAGGGACCTTCAATGATGTCATCACCAAATGTCCAGCCCCCTGGTAGGAGGAACAAGACTGCAACGTGCGGGCTGTGTGAGGAGGAGGAGGACATGGGGGTGCGGGCTGTGTGAGGAGGAGGAGGTCATGGGGGTGTGGGCTGTGTGAGGAGGAGGACATGGGGGTGCGGGCTGTGTGAGGAGGAGGAGGACATGGGGGTGTGGGCTGTGTGAGGAGGAGGACATGGGGGCGCGGGCTGTGTGAGGAGGAGGAGGACATGGGGGTGCGGGCTGTGTGAGGAGGAGGAGGACATGGGGGTGCGGGCTGTGTGAGGAGGAGGACATGGGGGGGGGTGCGGGCTGTGTGAGGGGGAGGAGGACATGGGGGTGCGGGCTGTGTGAGGAGGAGGAGGACATGGGGGTGCGGGCTGTGTGAGGAGGAGGACATGGGGGGGTGCGGGCTGTGTGAGGAGGAGGACATGGGGGTGCGGGCTGTGTGAGGGGGAGGAGGACATGGGGGTGCGGGCTGTGTGAGGAGGAGGACATGGGGTTGCGGGCTGTGTGAGGAGGAGGACATGGGGGCGCGGGCTGTGTGAGGAGGAGGAGGACATGAGGGTGCGGGCTGTGTGAGGAGGAGGACATGGGGGCGCGGGCTGTGTGAGGAGGAGGACATGGGGGGGTGCGGGCTGTGTGAGGAGGAGGAGGACATGAGGGTGCGGGCTGTGTGAGGAGGAGGACATGGGGGTGCGGGCTGTGTGAGGAGGAGGACATGGGGGGGTGCGGGCTGTGTGAGGAGGAGGACATGGGGGGGTGCGGGCTGTGTGAGGAGGAGGACATGGGGGGGTGCGGGCTGTGTGAGGAGGAGGACATGGGGGCGCGGGCTGTGTGAGGAGGAGGACATGGGGGTGCGGGCTGTGTGAGGAGGAGGACATGGGGTGCGGGCTGTGTGAGGAGGAGGACAGGGGGGGTGCGGGCTGTGTGAGGAGGAGGACATGGGGGGGTGTGGGCTGTGTGAGGAGGAGGACATGGGGGCGCGGGCTGTGTGAGGAGGAGGACATGGGGGGGTGTGGGCTGTGTGAGGAGGAGGACATGGGGGGGCGCGGGCTGTGTGAGGAGGAGGAGGACATGAGGGTGCGGGCTGTGTGAGGAGGAGGACATGGGGGCGCGGGCTGTGTGAGGAGGAGGACATGGGGGGGTGCGGGCTGTGTGAGGAGGAGGACATGGGGGGGTGCGGGCTGTGTGAGGAGGAGGACATGGGGGGGTGTGGGCTGTGTGAGGAGGACATGGGGGGGCGCGGGCTGTGTGAGGAGGAGGAGGACATGGGGGTGCGGGCTGTGTGAGGAGGAGGAGGACATGGGGGGGCGCGGGCTGTGTGAGGAGGAGGAGGACATGGGGGGGCGCGGGCTGTGTGAGGAGGAGGAGGACATGGGGGGGCGCGGGCTGTGTGAGGAGGAGGAGGACATGGGGGGGCGCGGGCTGTGGAGGAGGAGGACAGGGGGGGTGCGGGCTGTGTGAGGAGGAGGACAGGGGGGGTGCGGGCTGTGTGAGGAGGAGGAGGACAGGGGGGGAGCGGGCTGTGTGAGGAGGAGGACATGGGGGGGTGCGGGCTGTGTGAGGAGGAGGACATGGGGGGGTGCGGGCTGTGGAGGAGGAGGACATGGGGGGGTGCGGGCTGTGGAGGAGGAGGACATGGGGGGGTGCGGGCTGTGGAGGAGGAGGAGGACAGGGGGGTGCGGGCTGTGGAGGAGGAGGACATGGGGGGGTGCGGGCTGTGTGAGGAGGAGGACAGGGGGGGTGCGGGCTGTGTGAGGAGGAGGAGGACATGGGGGGGTGCGGGCTGTGTGAGGAGGAGGACGACAGGGGGGGAGCGGGCTGTGTGAGGAGGAGGACGACAGGGGGGGAGCGGGCTGTGGAGGAGGAGGACATGGGGGGGTGCGGGCTGTGGAGGAGGAGGACATGGGGGGGTGCGGGCTGTGGAGGAGGAGGACATGGGGGGGTGCGGGCTGTGGAGGAGGAGGACATGGGGGGGTGCGGGCTGTGGAGGAGGAGGAGGACAGGGGGGTGCGGGCTGAGGAGGAGGACATGGGGGGGTGCGGGCTGTGGAGGAGGAGGAGGACAGGGGGGTGCGGGCTGTGTGAGGAGGAGGACATGGGGGGGGTGCGGGCTGTGGAGGAGGAGGACATGGGGGGGTGCGGGCTGTGTGAGGAGGAGGAGGAGGACATGGGGGGGGGGGTGCGGGCTGTGTGAGGAGGAGGAGGAGGACATGGGGGGGTGCGGGCTGTGTGAGGAGGAGGAGGAGGACATGGGGGGGGGGTGCGGGCTGTGTGAGGAGGAGGAGGAGGAGGACATGGGGGGGGTGCGGGCTGTGTGTCACTAATCCTCGGACTCTCAGCAGTTACTGGACCTTCACTACTTGTGATTACACTGTTAGTGACCCCTCTGTGTTAGTGACCCCTCTGTGTTAGTGACCCCTCTGTGTTAGTGACCCCTCTGTGTTAGTGACCCCTCTGTGTTAGTGACCCCTCTGTGTTAGTGACCCCTCTGTGTTAGTGACCCCTCTGTGTTAGTGACCCCTCTGTGTTAGTGACCCCTCTGTGTTAGTGACCCCTCTGTGTTAGTGACCCCTCTGTGTCTGCGGTGGATCCAATCAGTGACGTCTCGTTGCTCTGTGATACAGGGGTACAGAGGGGATTCGGCTTTTATCCTTCTAATTAAATCTGACAGCAGCGGCTGCGTTGAAGCTTTTCCTAATTATCTATAAAGTTATTACAAAGTTCCTAAACTTTTCCCTTCTGCCTGTTGTGGGTCCTGCCACGTGTCGCTATGAAGCACACAGGTAAGTACCTGGGTAAGGGGAGACTGTGAGCCCTTAGTCACTGCTTGTGTTTTATGGCCGTGTTTAGAGAGGAGCCAATTTCTCAAATTCGCGTGTTAAAAAAAGCTGCTATGACCAGGTCCTTACTGCTGTAGCAATATACACTCTGTACAGCAGTAACCTCTCGATAATCAGGCAGGTGTCAGCTGCAGCACCTAACAGGGCAACTCATGGGCTCCACCATGTTTAAATGCTGGTGGGTGTACCCCATGACATTATCACAGTCGCTGTGATAGATGCAATATATTAAATAAGCAATCAGACCCCTTTAGGTTAAAGTACCCTATGGGGCATGGAATAATAGTAAAAAAAAGTTTTTAAATCGTAAACATGTTGGATATTTCTCAAGGGTTCCCAAGATTGAGAACACATGTCTGAATCGCAACTTTTTTGCCATTTCGCAACACTTAAAAAGGTTGCACAGTCCCCAAATGGTGTTGATGAAAACGTCAACATGTTCTGCAAAAATTGACCCCTCGCACAGCTCTGTTTATTGAAGTATGAAAAACTGTGTGGCCACAGAATATGGCAAAACCATATGGAGGAAAATCTGGTGCTGGCGCCACACCTATCACCTGTTTTGGGCAAACTCAGTAAGTTGCCCCCACAGTTCCAGTCTGGCTGCTCATAAGGGCATCTTGGATCTAGAATGAGATGTGACACATTCCAGCTACGCCAGTCTCCTGCTGGTTCAGGTTCTGCTTCATGTCTCGCTGGTTTCCTTTATCAGCAAGTGAAGGAACAAGCAAGAATCAGTAACTGGAGACTCGATTTGCTTCCGTTGCCAATGGAGCCGACGCTGATCCTGACAATCCACCCCAACAGCAGATGGGACAGTAGCTCATGGAAAGGCCTGCGTGAGGATGGGCGATGGTGAACATGGGCGGACACCACCTGTCTAGTAAGAATGTCTCCACAGTGATTTTGTCATTCCTCTTCGAAGATGTAAAAAAGGTTCCCATTTTGCTTCAGGGCCTAACATGGTGGTGATCAAGGAGTTGTCCTCTGCCAAATGGTTACTATGTGTGACACTATACTAGCAGGACAGCATTCACCGAGCCATCTCCACGGGATGTCCTGTGGTCGGTCAGGTTTATCAGCGTCTTCTCCAGGAACTGGGGGAGCCCAAGGGCATCATTCATCCCGTAGTCCTGGTCTCCTCAAAGAGGCTCGGCAAATGTTTGCACAGGGGAGTAGCCCTATCCCTCGGCATTCAGTTTCTTGGATGTTTTCAAGATTTCTACAATTGGGTGGAGGCTTCAGGAACCGTATTGCAACAAGATCAAACACTTGTACCATGTAGGGGGCATGGGTCACCCCTATAGACGCAGCGCAGTCAGGATGTTCCGCCCGTTGACCGCGGTCCTGATCATGAGTTGATGAGAGGACAGGCAGGTTTTCATTTGTTTTTGAAGCACACAGCAGGTCTGACCCTGTGGATAGGTGCAGCACCTTCTGCCTCTGGCAATGAACCGGCAATGTTCTTGCCATGGTTTTTCCGGGCCACATGATGTTGATGCAGGGCCGTGATATCAATGTCAGCACCGTGGCCTCACCTCGCCACAATAGGGACATCCGCTGAGTTGATGAAAAATTCCCACAGTTGTTGTCTCCAACACTTGATGACTGCCTGGAGCTGCTCTTATGACCTCTTGCAGTGCTATCTATGTGGTGATAGGTGGGCACTGGTTTAGCAGGGGGTCTACCCTGGCCATTGCTGCTAACCTCAACCTTGAGGTCACCTTTTGCCCTTACTCCCACATGTGACAACAATATCCTCAGAAGTCTGGTAGTCACACACGTCACCCTAAACAGCCTCATGGCACTGACCATGAATGCACCAGTTCCCAAGTGCTAAATTAGCACGCAGCGGACCTATCCTTCCAGTCATCAGGCTACCCTGGATTTGAAGTAGAAAAGTTGTCAGCAGCCATTACTTGTCTGGCAGAAGGAGAAGCGTAACAAAGAGCCAGTTTGAGGCTCGGTCAGGTCCCGGAGCCTTTTTCCTGGACCGTGCCAAGTAAAGCTACCGCATCCTGGCTGCCCGGCTCAGATACCACTTGAGATGATCTGAAAGTGCGATCCAACCACTCCACAACAGCAGGATAAGAGTGGCAGCTACTTACCTCTCCATCCTCTGCAATTTAGCAACTGGTTTACCACCGGTCTCTTTAGAGGGTCTAGGAATCTGCCTGTTACACATGTTGCAAGTTGCTGATATAATGTATGGATTACACAGTTGTCATTAACCCCAGCACGGTGTCTTGATTACCAAATGAATGGATGACAGCTTATGCAGTACTGTCACCCCAACAGTGTTCCCCAAGATGGGGGAACAGGTGCTGATTGCTATCCCTGCTCAGAACCGACGGTCGAAAGTGTTCGGGATCGGGCTTTTAAAGGGGCCATGTCTCTGTTATATACAGACCGCCCTCTACAAATCATTGGTGCGCAGAGCTAGTTTGTCCTGTGGTCCTTTGATTTCTTTGTGTCAGGTGGTCACCCTGCATATTGCGAGGAGAGGATTTAGCATGTAGGGGATATGGCATGTGGCTGTATACATGGGAATACCATCTCCCCATACGTGTGCACACTTCTTGCAGCTTTTCCCCACCCAGGATGGGTCATGCTGACACCCACCTGCCTGATCCTTCTCTTCCCTGACATGTGGAGACCCTCATACACACATTACAGGACACACATTCAACATGTTTGACCAACTTATTTCTAACGTGTCAACGGACTGTGTAGAAAACAAGAAATTTCAGGTTTTATGTCCCTAAATCCGTCCCGTCTGGTTTCACCAGATTGTGTCATTCAAAGATGTGACGTCGATTAGTGACCATTGGGTTCAGGGGGGAAATTTCTGCAGAAATATTTGTCCTGCGTCATGTTCTGAGTAGGTGACACATTGTCCGTCTGGGTTTATTTCATCCAGTTCATTCTCCTTCTACACCTGTCCTTAAAGGAACCGTCCAGTCATTAGATTATACCTTGTGCGGGGCCTGGAGGGAGGAGTCCAGGTTCTAGGAATACTATGAAAATGAGTCCTGCTCCTCCCTTCAGGACCTGCACCATGTGTTATTCAATGAATTAGCTGTGACTGGAGTGTCCCTTTAAGAATTGGGAGACTTAATCCTGCCCCACATCCTCTGACATCAATCCCAGCATTCCCCTGCACAGTAAGTGTTATCGGATGGACTTCCAGGAAGATCTTACAGAGGGCCAGACTCGGACTGGATAATACACACAGAACTAACATCCTGATGTCAGACATAATAAACTGTGTTTATTAATAAAGTTCTGCTGGATCAAAAGTGCCGACATCACGTACCCTGTCATATATATATATATATATATATATATATATATACGCAATGACTGTGAGTGACTTCAATTTTAATTGAATATTGGGAAAACCCTTAAAATCTTTAAAACAAAATCTCACCATACATTATGGCGCCCTCCATTGTGCCCCAACTATGGCTCTTTCCTAACCTGGCCCGTGCCTTCTGCAGCGAATCTGTAAGCCATATACCTGTCCCCTTCACCTGCTCTGGGCAGAGGCTGCTTTAAAGGGGTTGGCCACTTTACTTCTTTACCACACACCTTACAAAAAGCATGCAGTAAAGTGGCCAACCCCTTTAACCTTCTGCAATTTGGCTTGGTTCTTCACTCCAAAGAGATGCTTCATCCTGTTGAGGACAAATCTTGCCATCCTCGGAGGAGTAAGAGTTGTGAGGGATCCTTGCCCAGGTAAAGGGTGTGACCATCTTAGGTTATAGGTTTCTGGATGCGCTTGGGCTCTGTGAATGTTCAGGATAACAGGATGGGAAGCTGGAGATCAGGACACACAACATTGTAGGATCTCACCCAACCACAGGACTCCTCATAATTACTTGTCCCCTGCATGAATCTGCCAGTGTCTTACAAGACCTTTCTTGGTGGTGAAGGACTTGTTGCAGTGCGAACAGGAGAACATCTTCAGCCCCGAGTGACTGATCTTATGTGCAGAAAGGGTGGATTTATGGGCAAAGGATTTACCACATTCGGAGCACGAGAATGGGCGTTCGCCCGTGTGAGTCCTCTCATGTTCTACCAGAAGTGATCTCCTCGAGAAGCTCTTCCCGCACTCGGTGCATGAGAAGGGCCTTTCCCCGGTGTGGAGGAAGCGATGTTTGTCCAGTGCGGATTTCTGAGTAAAACATTTCTCACAATCTGAGCAGGAGAACGGCTTCTCCCCGGTGTGGATCCTCAGGTGGTTAACATAGGTGGACCTCATGGTGAAGCTCTGGCCGCAAAACGAGCAGGAGAAAGGCTTGAAGCCCGTGTGAGTCCGCTCGTGGTCTATAACAATGGAGCGATGGGCAAATCTCTGTCCGCAGTAAGAGCAGGAGAAGGGCTTCTCCCCCGTGTGGACCCTCTGATGGTCCACCAGCGAGGTCTTGTGTTTGAAGCACTTCCCGCAGTCAGAACATGAGAACGGGGTCTCGTCCGTGTGGGTCCTTTTGTGTCTGCTGAGCTTTGATTTATGGCTGAAACATTTCCCACAGTCGGTGCATGGAAATACTGTATCCAAACTGGACGACGCCGGACCTGGAAGATAGGGAGAGGTAAGTGGTTCTGTATTATAAAGGTGAGGACACACACTGGAGAACACTCAGAGTATCACTCACCTGAGCCGAAATCTGTCCGAGTCTCCGGAGTCCGCGGCTCGTCCCTCCACATCTCTGTCTCCATCACTTCAACTTTGATAATTCTTAAACTTCCCTCCTGGACGTAGAACAATATGTGTAAGTGATAAGACCAGTGGAAGGACTGGAGGTCCTTACTGTGACCATTATAGGGATATTATGGGATCATTTTTTATTGATCTCATTCGGCTGATCAGTGGGGGTCTAAGTTGTTGCCCCCGATTTGAATCGCCTATCCGAACACTAAAAAAAGATTGTAACGCCCTTTTAGCACTTCCTGACGGTTCTCAGGCTCCGCCCTCTCTGTACGCTCCGGGTGTCAGCCGAATTAGACATCTGAGACCTGTCAGTAACGGCCACACTCGGTCAATCCCCACAGATGCACCTACCGTAACATTGTTTCATGTTTTAATGCCAGTCAGTGTCGCACTGTGATGTCATTGCATGTTAAAGGCTCCCATAGCTGTCATAAGCATATGTATATTACAGTCTGTTCGAGACTGTGTTACACAAAATACTGCATAACAGTGGTATTGCAGTCTATTGTAGGAGTGATCAGACCCCCTAGGGTTGAAGTACCCTAGGGGTGCAGATATAATAATAGTAAAAAACCCTGTAATAGGAAATAACGCCACTTTGCAACAAATAAAAAGTTATCAAAAGCTTCTACAATCCCCAAAGTATTTTAATGAAAATGTCCACATTTAAATATATACAATTTGGTATCTGTGATTGTATCGACACAATGAATAAAGTGGAGGTGTTGTGGGAAGAGTTCATGGGACCTAATGTGATCTTTGTATCTGCACTAACTCGCGCTGTACCTACTTTGTTATGTGAAGTATACGCCGATTGTCTTTGTTAACTTTGTTTGGTATATGGAAAACTAATAAAATATGTTTTAAAAAAAGTGGAGGTGTTATTTGGACCTAACACATTCGGAATTTTTTCCCAGTTTGCCTGTACAGTGAACAAAATCTGTAAAATCTGGCAATCTAGCTGTCCGTCCTGCGCGATGCGGTCACTTACCTCTGCAGGCTCCTGCGTACGCTCCGCTCTGGGATGTCTCTTTGACATCTTTCTTTTCCTCGACCCACCTGTAAGAGACGGTCATCGACTCAATAGTCACTCTAATAATAGGTCCAGATGATTACAGCTAGACAGTGGGATGATCCCACCCTTGACCGGAACCCCAAACACCATTTCATCTTGTGCAGCCTTCGAATGTCATGGGCCTAGGATATATAGAAGTGATGGCTCACCTGGACTGATATGTGCGGGGGTCTCCCGCTTATTCTGCTCTTCTTCCACATCATCCAGTTCAACTTTGATAATTCTTAAGGTCCCCTCCTAGGTAGAGCATAGCACACGTAGTCACGTCATACTGAACGGACCTCAGAAGAATTTCTTACAAAATCACTCAGTAATATCATTATTTAAAGGGACTGTTCAGAGACTGGCAGGTGATAGAGGTGCGGAGTTCTACTTCTAGGGCCACTGCTGAGCAATGTTCCCAACGTCCATACTGGGTGACAGCCCATTTATATGAATGGGATCTGAGCCATACTATACATTGCAAACGCAGTCAATAGAGGGGTCACTCAATTCTTTCAATAGGACACACAGGGAGGGACTGATGACAGAAGACTATGAGTGTATATTATAAGAGGATTAATAGGAATCTTTCAATCTACCTGCTCATCCTGGGGGGCGCTGTGACTTTCCTCTGTAAGATTGTCCAATAGGGAACGTCCCTCTAATGTGTATTTCCTGCTGGAGCCATCTGTAGGGGGCACAGGACAACACTGTATATTGTACATTTAGGATGTATCACAGGACATATGTATCTAGTTGCTTCTCTTACCTGGTGATGGGAAGGGTGGCTGAATCTCCATCACTAGGTCTTCGTACAGATCCTTGTGTCCTTCTATATACTCCCACTCCTCCACCGAGAGATAAACAGCGCCGCCCTGAGAGCGCACAGGAACCTAACACATACAACTAGAGGATCATCGCTGCCCAGACATGTTATTCCTCTGCATATGGACCACCATTCCTCACCTCCGAGGTCAGTAGCTCGATGATCTTCTTGGTGAGGTCTAGGATCCTCTTCTCATGGCGCTTCTCCTGTATCATCAGGCAACGCTCTGGGGTTACGAATCCTGCTCTGTCTGGATGATACATGAGGGGTGCTGCTGGGTGTCACAGGGTTAATGTTCTTCTTCACAGGTCCATAATCCTAATGAATGTGAAACCGGGAAAGTTGCACCAGTGATTTCCCAACATCACGTCATTTGACCTAGATTCCAAATCTCTCACCTCTCCGGTCAGCAGATAGATAATCGCTAGAGTGACCTTTAATATCCTCTGCTTTATCTCCCCATTGTCAGTCTTCATCCTCAGCTCATCCGGGCAGGATCCTGTGGTGGACACCGACCATGGAGGAAACCTCGGACAGGGCAATCCCAGAACTGCGTATAGAAAACCAATCAAGTGTGTGTGACGTGATCTGTATGTCCAAAGATTGAATGTTGCTCCCTAGAATAAGCAATAAACTGCTGAACACCACTGGGCCCCCATGTTCACAAGATAAGGGACCAAGAATAGTGTGGTAGGTTGGCCATCCTAAGTGGTTGGAAGGGTTATGCATGGTTAATATGTGAAGAAGTGGAGGAAGACAATGAAAATGAAGTAGGGTAAGGTTGTAAGCAGGATGAAAGAAGCATTCCTAAAGTATATACACACAGATGTTCACAGAAGATGATGGATATAACAAAGACAAGGAGCAGAAGAGAGGGTAACAGACAAGAAGAGAAGGCAATGGACGAGATGGAAGAGAGGGCAACGGACGAGAGACAGAGCCGGAGATAAGGCGATGTAAGAGAAGGAGACGGACGCAAGATGCAGAGGGAGAGGGCCATAGACGAGAGATGGGGTAGTAGAGAAAGAGACGGGCGGAAGAGAGGGCGACGGAAGAGAGACGGGCGGAAGAGAAGGCGACGGACGAGAGACAGAGCGGAAGAGAAGGAGACAGATGCAAGACGGAGTGGGAGAGGACGATAAACGAGTGACTGGGCGGGAGAGAAGGAGACGGACAAGATACGGACAAGAGACTTTGCGCTCTTGGAGAGGATGGGCAGGTGTCGCCTACATCCTCCATATGTGACCTCAGACAACCCCTATACTGACAATAAATCACATATATTTTGGGTCCCCGCAATGACAACCATTAATAAATCTGAAATAATGGCGTTGTGCGTAGCAACCAGATCCCAGCTGTCACTTCTGCACCGCAGTGTACAAAATGAAAGCGGCACTCTGATTGGTTGCTATGGGCAACACCTCCATTCAATTCCAATTCTCATACAAGAGATGAAATAATAAAGTACAGTAACTATAAGACATCTGTCACCTCATCCGCTGCTCCTGTCACCATCTCACATCACTGAAACACATAGGGAACCGCACAGGATTATGGGAGAGTCCATCACATGATCAGACACTGCCTGTCATCTCTGTTATTCTGCCAGCAGCGCTGGGGGCTACAAGAAAATGGCGCCTCAATTTCCATCTGCCATATAACTGTGACGTATCGGGGTGAGACGTGATCTGTCTGGGAGACATCATAGTATAGACAGAGCAGCGTCAGTAACCTGTATGCAGAGCAGAACTAAAGTAAACATATTCCACAATAACATGACCGCTGCCTCCTGCACTGAAGACACCTAGAGCCATACAATGATATAGACTATTAAACCCCATAACTCAGTGCTATGTGTGTTTAACCAATCAACGTCAGGGGGCGGAGTTAATCTTATCTCGCTGGAAATGAAGCAGCTGTGAGGTAGACAACTTCCGGTAACTCCGCAGCCATTGCTATTACTGGCAGGATTGGAAAAAATAGCTAATTTAATGGAAAATATTCGAATTTTAGCAAATTTTTTTTTGTGAAATGTTTAGAAACAGTTATTTTTAATGTGTGAATATAAAAGGCACCATAAAGGCAAAAAGGAAATCTCTCATCACGATCCATCATAACTTACCAGAACCCATCAGTGTTGTAGCTTCACGGGCTGCTACAATGAGCAGAGCATGTCTCCACCCTCCTGCACTTCATTCGGCTGCTAGATAACACAGGAAGAGGGAGATAGCAGGGTTTGGTGAGACATGATCTACTTATTGTAACAGGCTGTGACACTGCAGCACAGAGGGGCTCTGGAAACACCCCCAGAGCCCTTCAGGCTCATAGAAGGCAGGAGGCCATGGATAACAAATATAAGAATATTACCACAGTCACGGTGCCTGGACCTATGAGGGTCCCTCATTTATCATTATGGATTTTCTTTGAAGCAGAGAATAAAGTTTCTCAATTCCACTATATCAGTGGACAGACAATAGGGATCGTAGTTTCCATGCCAGTAATTGAGCAATATGTATGGTGTATATTAGTCACAGAGGGGTCAGAGCGCCCATGCTGACCCCAGACCACTGCTGGTTATGATAGAAAGGTGTCAGGACACACAGGACATGGCAGCTCGCTGTGTATGGGGTGGGGGGGTGGGGGTGGGGTGTAGTCACAGAGGGGTCAGAGCGCCCATGCTGACCCCTGACCACTGCTGGCTATGATAGAAAGGTGTCAGGACACACAGGACATGGCAGCTCACTGTGTATGGGGGTGTAGTCACAGAGAGGTCAGAGCGCCCATGCTGACCACTGCTGGCTATGATAGAAAGGTGTCAGGACACACAGGACATGGCAGCTCGCTGTGTATGGGGGATGTAGTCACAGAGAGGTCAGAGCGCCCATGCTGACCCCTGACCACTGCTGGCTATGATAGAAAGGTGTCAGGACACACAGGACATGGCAGCTCGCTGTGTATGGGGGGTGTAGTAACAGAAGGGTCAGAGCGCCCATGCTGACCCCTGACCACTGCTGGATATGATAGAAAGGTGTCAGGACACACAGGACATGGCAGCTCGCTGTGTATAGGGGGTGTAGTCACAGAGGGGTCAGAGCCTCCATGCTGACCCCTGACCACTGCTGGCTATGATAGAAAGGTGTCAGGACACACAGGACATGGCAGCTCGCTGTGTATGGGGGTGTAGTCACAGAGGGGTCAGAGCGCCCATGCTGACCCCTGACCACTGCTGGCTATGATAGAAAGGTGTCAGGACACAGGACATGGCAGCTCGCTGTGTATGGGGGGTGTAGTCACAGAGGGGTCAGAGCGCCCATGCTGACCCCTGACCACTGCTGGCTATGATAGAAAGGTGTCAGGACACACAGGACATGGCAGCTCTCTATGTATGGGAGATGTAGTCACAGAGGGGTCAGAGCACCCATGCTGACCCCTGACCTCTGCTGGCTATGATAGAAAGGTGTCAGGACACACAGGACATGGCAGCTCGCTGTATATGGGGGTGTAGTCACAGAGGGTTCAGAGTGCCCATGCTGACCCCTGACCACTGCTGGCTATGATAGAAAGGTGTCAGGACACACAGGACATGGCAGCTCGCTGTGTATGGGGGATGTAGTCACAGAGAGGTCAGAGCGCCCATGCTGACCCCTGACCTCTGCTGGCTATGATAGAAAGGTGTCAGGACACACAGGACATGGCAGCTCGCTGTGTATGGTGGGTGTAGTCACAGAGGGGTCAGAGCACCCATGCTGACCCCTGACCCCTGCTGGCTATGATAGAAAGGTGTCAGGACACACAGGACATGGCAGCTCTCTATGTATGGGGGCTGTAGTCACAGAGAGGTCAGAGCGCCCATGCTGACCCCTGACCACTGCTGGCTATGATAGAAAGGTGTCAGGACACACAGGACATGGCAGCTCGCTGTGTATGGGGGGTGTAGTCACAGAGGGGTCAGAGCACCCATGCTGACCCCTGACCACTGCTGGCTATGATAGAAAGGTGTCAGGACACACAGGACATGGCAGCTCGCTGTGTATGGGGGGTGTAGTCACAGAGGGGTCAGAGCGCCCATGCTGACCCCTGACCACTGCTGGCTATGATAGAAAGATGTCAGGACACACAGGACATGGCAGCTCGCTGTGTATGGGGGTGTAGTCACAGAGGGGTCAGAGCACCCATGCTGACCCCTGACCACTGCTGGCTATGATAGAAAGGTGTCAGGACACACTGGACATGGCAGCTCGCTGTGTATGGGGGGTGTAGTCACAGAGGGGTCAGAGCACCCATGCTGACCCCTGACCACTGCTGGCTATGATAGAAAGGTGTCAGGACACACAGGACATGGCAGCTCGCTGTGTATGGTGGGTGTAGTCACAGAGAGGACAGAGCACCCATGCTGACCTCTGACCACTGCTGGCTATGATAGAAAGATGTCAGGACACACCGGACATGGCAGCTCGCTGTGTATGGGGGATGTAGTCACAGAGGGGTCTGAGCGCCCATGCTGACCCCTGACCACTGCTGGCTATGATAGAAAGATGTCAGGACACACAGGACATGGCAGCTCGCTGTGTATGGGGATGTAGTCACAGAGGGGTCAGAGCACCCATGCTGACCCCTGACCACTGCTGGCTATGATAGAAAGGTGTCAGGACACACAGGACATGGCAGCTCCCTGTGTATGGGGGGTGTAGTCACAGAGGGGTCAGAGCACCCATGCTGACCCCTGACCACTGTTGGCTATGATAGAAAGGTGTCAGGACACAGGACATGGCAGCATGCTGTGTATGGGGGATGTAGTCACAGAGGGGTCTGAGCGCCCATGCTGACCCCTGACCACTGCTGGCTATGATAGAAAGATGTCAGGACACACAGGACATGGCAGCTCGCTGTGTATGGGGATGTAGTCACAGAGGGGTCAGAGCACCCATGCTGACCCCTGACCACTGCTGGCTATGATAGAAAGGTGTCAGGACACACAGGACATGGCAGCTCGCTGTGTATGGGGGGTGTAGTCACAGAGAGGTCAGAGCGCCCATGCTGACCCCTGACCACTGCTGGCTATGATAGAAAGGTGTCAGGACACACAGGACATGGCAGCTCCCTGTGTATGGGGGGTGTAGTCACAGAGGGGTCAGAGCACCCATGCTGACCCCTGACCACTGCTGGCTATGATAGAAAGGTGTCAGGACACAGGACATGGCAGCTCGCTGTGTATGGGGGATGTAGTCACAGAGGGGTCAGAGTACCCATGCTGACCCCTGACCACTGCTGGCTATAATAGAAAGGTGTCAGGACACAGGACATGGCAGCTCGCTGTGTATGGGGGGTGTAGTCACAGAGGGGTCAGAGCGCCCATGCTGACCCCTGACCACTGCTGGCTATAATAGAAAGGTGTCAGGACACACAGGACATGGCAGCTCGCTGTGTATGGGGGGTGTAGTCACAGAGGGGTCTGAGCGCCCATGCTGACCCCTGACCACTGCTGGCTATGATAGAAAGATGTCAGGACACACAGGACATGGCAGCTCGCTGTGTATGGGGATGTAGTCACAGAGGGGTCAGAGCACCCATGCTGACCCCTGCTGGCTATGATAGAAAGGGGTCAGGACACACAGGACATGGCAGCTCGCTGTGTATGGGGGTGTAGTCACAGAGGGGTCAGAGCACCCATGCTGACCCCTGACCACTGCTGGCTATGATAGAAAGGTGTCAGGACACACAGGACATGGCAGCTCGCTGTGTATGGGGGTGTAGTCACAGAGGGGTCAGAGCACCCATGCTGACCCCTGACCACTGCTGGCTATGATAGAAAGGTGTCAGGACACACAGGACATGGCAGCTCGCTGTGTATGGGGGTGTAGTCACAGAGGGGTCAGAGCACCCATGCTGACCCCTGACCACTGCTGGCTATGATAGAAAGGTGTCAGGACACACAGGACATGGCAGCTCGCTGTGTATGGGGGGTGTAGTCACAGAGGGGTCAGAGCACCCATACTGACCCCAGACCACTGCTGGCTATGATAGAAAGGTGTCAGGACACACAGGACATGGCAGCTCCCTGTGTATGGGGGGTGTAGTCACAGAGGGGTCAGAGCACCCATACTGACCCCAGACCACTGCTGGCTATGATAGAAAGGTGTCAGGACACAGGACATGGCAGCTCGCTGTGTATGGGGGGTGTAGTCACAGAGAGGTCAGAGCGCCCATGCTGACCTCTGACCACTGCTGGCTATGATAGAAAGGTGTCAGGACACACAGGACATGGCAGCTCGCTGTGTATGGGGGATGTAGTCACAGAGGGGTCAGAGCACCCATGCTGACCCCTGACCACTGCTGGCTATGATAGAAAGGTGTCAGGACACACAGGACATGGCAGCTCGCTGTGTATGGGGGGTGTAGTCACAGAGAGGTCAGAGCGCCCATGCTGACCTCTGACCACTGCTGGCTA
Source organism: Engystomops pustulosus (assembly GCF_040894005.1). Lineage (NCBI taxonomy): Eukaryota > Metazoa > Chordata > Amphibia > Anura > Leptodactylidae > Engystomops > Engystomops pustulosus. The sequence continues at coordinate 19,672,876 of NC_092412.1, read as the reverse complement.
TGATAGAAAGGTGTCAGGACACACAGGACATGGCAGCTCCCTGTGTATGGGGGGATGTAGTCACAGAGGGGTCAGAGTGCCCATGCTGACCCCTGACCACTGCTGGCTATGATAGAAAGGCCATGGAGCAATGTGAGAAGGCGCCTCCTGGTGGATCATTTGGGCGGCCAATACGGATGGTCCCTGGTTTGTAGTAGAAACTGTGAAGTACAAGAAGGAGGAGACATCTCTGGTAGGAAAACATACAAAATCCTTTATTCTTGGTCAGATTAGAGTAACATGTCCAGGATCTCCAGCCGCAGCACAGAGGTCACCAGGAGAAATACTGATCCAAAGGACGGTGGGAAAAAGTTACAGGGGTCACTTGGGGTCTGCAGCCTTTAACCCTTATTATACCAGTGCGGGCTTTCCCATATCCAGGGGACTTTCCAGTGAACCAGACAATGTGGAGGAGTCACAAGCTAAAAAACATAATAAATAAATCTAGATGGACCTCCAGGTCTCTCCCTGCTGGATCAAGTCTTAACAAAAATCCAATTCTTGGTCTCTTTGCTGTAAAAGTTTTGGCAAATAATAAAGGAGAAGATTTTTTCAATTATTATTTCTGCAATTGAGCCTCAGCTCTTTCTGTACCCCGCGCTTCAGGTTTGATCCATCTCCATACTTGGCCGTATAGACTTCAAGGAGCACTCCATGTATGACGAATACAGTGTTATTCCTGGAGCAGGGTCCACGAGGGCGGAATATGATACATTCTTACAATCCTCAATTTCCAGTTTCAGGCTCCGCCCCTTCAGGGGGTATAAGACAGAGGGGCAGATTTATTGTGTCTATAAGCAGTGGAAATAGATTGTTCACCAAATCACGAGACTGGAGCTGGATGATAAATCTGACGCAGCTCCGGAGGAAGTTTTACCGACCGTCATCAATTTTGCACCAGAATTTTGTTGAAACTTTAGCCACACCCTCTTTAAATAAACCACACCCCATAAAACATTTACGTTTTTTGGAAGTATTTCGATTTGTCCTTACACCCTTAAAATGGTCATGTGACAAGGACACATAGACAAAGGAGTCTACAAAGTGGGCGCTGCGCCTCTTTTGAAGATACAGAGTATCCAAAATTTGGGGCCAAATTACAGGTGTTGATGAATAACAAGAGCGTAACCTCCGCCCTTTTCCGATAAAAAAAAAAACAAACTTTATTTGTACAGTCCCAGTGAACACTTTTGAGTCGGTGTGTGATGTCACTACAGGGGTCTCCTTAAGGAATTGGTGGTGAAATCCAAAAATTTTTGTAAATAGCAATTTAGTGGTCATCAGAGATTGAAACACATAATTTTGGGGGGATCCTGTGATGTCATCAGCCGATCCCAGGATGCTGGGAGTTGTAGTGTTATTACATGTAGTGTAGGATCCTTGGTACCTTGTGGCCGGGTAACATAGGGATAATTATATCAATTAAATTAAAGCTAAATTAATATTGCTGAAAGGAGGAACTTAAAGTCAAAATTTAGTTATGTTTTCACTGTAGGAGAAGGAGGAGACGAAGCACACGTGACCCCCGTACTATCCTGATCAAAACTTGCCTCTAAATTGTTTGAGTGTTGAATGATATCAGCAATCGTCTCCTACTGCCTGAGTAGGAGGGGCTTATGACAAGTCTGTGCAGCCTGGAGGGGCAGTGTATGCTATAGCAGTCAGAATCTGTCCTGCGCTGACCCCCACACTGAGAAGATCACGTACTTTCCCTACCTATATGATTCTAACGATTATCGTAAGAACGGAACAGACGCCATCAAACTTTGTTCAACATTTTCTCGGCTTAAATTGGAAAAAAAAAATTAAAAAGGAACAAAAAAAATACACAAAAATGACGGAAAAAAAAAAAAAAAAAAAGGGAATGAAATTATTTTCTACATATTTACAACCTCACAGTCCGGATTATACAACGAAAACTAAAGAAAAAAAAATATCTGCAAAAATAAACAATATCCTGGCATAAAGTAGTCCCGTAACACGAGGAGGAGGAGGATGAAGGGTCTTCTGTGGATGTCACTGTATAAATGGATGGATGAGTCGGGGATCGTTGTGTCAGGTCTCCTCGATTCTCTGGCTGCTGTTGGGTTTCGAGTCTGTGGTTGGCGTAATGACGTCGTTAGAGAAACCATCGTAGCGGTTTTCAGAGTAAAGCGACAGCTCCTCAGGGGTGTCCATACTGTTATTAATCTCTGAGGGAGAGGAAAGAGATATGTGAGGATGATGGGAACTCTGAGTCCTGCTCCCCCCCCCCCCACCAACTCATAGAGAAAGCCCGTGAGTCCTGCTTCCTCCACCCACTCATAGAGAAAGCCTGTGAGTCCTGCTTCCTCCTCCCACTCATAGAGAAAGCCCGTGAGTCCTGCTTCCTCCACCCACTCATAGAGAAAGCCTGTGAGTCCTGCTCCCTCCACCCACTCATAGAGAAGCCTGTGAGTCCTGCTTCCCTCCTCCCACTCATAGAGAAGCCTGTGAGTCCTGCTTCCTCCTCCCACTCATAGAGAAGCCTGTGGGGCAGATTTACTTACCTGGTCCGTTCGCGATCCAGCGGCGCGTTCTCTGCGCTGGATTCGGGTTCGGCCGGGATTCATCAAGGTAGTTCCTCCGCAGTCCACCAGGTGGCGCCGAAAAGCATCTGAACGCGCCGGAATACACCGAGCTGGACCAAGTGAAGGTAAGCGCGTCCCGAGCGACACATTTCTTTTTTTAAATGCGGCGGTTTTTCTGAATCCGTCGGGTTTTCGTTCGGCCACGCCCCCCGATTTCCGTCGCATGCATGCCAGCGCCGATGCGCCACAATCCCATCGCGTGCCCCAAAATCCCGGGGCAATACAGGGGAAATCAGAAATATTCAGGTAACACGTTGGGAAACCGCGAATCGGGCCCTTAGTAAATGACCCCCTGTGAGTCCTGCTCCCTCCACCCACTCATAGAGAAAGCCTGTGAGTCCTGCCCCACACTCATAGAGAAAGCCTGTGAGTCCTGCTTCCTCCTCCCACTCAGAGAAAGCCTGTGAGTCCTGCTCCCTCCTCCAACTCATAGAGAAAGCCTGTGAGTCCTGCTCCCTCCACCCACTGATAGAAAAAGCATGTGAGTCCTGTTTCCTCCTCCCACTCATAGAGAAAGCCTGAGTCCTGCCCCAAACTTATAGAGAAAGCCTGTGAGTCCTGCTCCCTCCTCCCACTCATAGAGAAAGCCTGTGAGTCCTGCCCCATACTCATAGAGAAAGCCTGTGAGTCCTGCTTCCTCCTCCCACTCAGAGAAAGCCTGTGAGTCCTGCTCCCTCCTCCAACTCATAGAGAAAGCCTGTGAGTCCTGCTCCCTCCACCCACTCATAGAGAAAGCCTGTGAGTCCTGCTCCCTCCACCCACTGATAGAAAAAGCATGTGAGTCCTGTTTCCTCCTCCCACTCATAGAGAAAGCCTGAGTCCTGCCCCAAACTTATAGAGAAAGCCTGTGAGTCCTGCTCCCTCCTCCCACTCATAGAGAAAGCCTGTGAGTCTTTCCCCCCATAATTCACCTGAAAATATGAGTTTTTCCTTCATGATGCGGACATCCCGGCTTGTCCTCCGCACTGCGGCGCTCAGCATTATCTGCTCCGGGTTATAGGTTCTGATGCTGCCCAGTCGCCACCTGCAACAGAGGAGAAGCCGTCACCCAGTGCTCCCACCTCCATGACACAGGGGAAGACTACACGACAAGCAGAAGGACCTGGGTCTCGGGGTCAGAGGCCAAAGTCACACATCACCTTCAGGAAGGACACGGGGGCTTAAAGGAACAGCACACAGGTGCATCATCTGCATCCATAGAGCATCACGACTGGACATGCCAGGTGCATGAGGGGTGCAGGAGTATGGCTGGACATTGGGAGGGGAACAGAGGGGAAGTGAAGGGAATGGAGGGACCGGGTGGCGGTGGGGTCATCCAGGTGACGTGCACAACCCTGAGGTCACATCCAGAACAGGAGCCATGTGTGTTATATGATGTGTACATGACGCAGGAGCCATGGAGCCCCCCGCCAGGCGTCACGGCACCACCATGTGACAGAAATTCACCCAAATATTGATGACCAGGGTGTGAACAAGGTCCTACACACAATACCGAGGACTACGGAGGGGTCAGGTCCAAGCCAAGAGACAGAAGAGACAGCCTGGAAGCCATGCACCCAAACATCATCACAGCTCTGGGATAAGGACTCATCCTGGATATTGGGCCTCTCAGGGGGGTGGGAGGGGGGTAATCACCACCGGGTCCTAAACCATCCAAGAAGCCCAATTAGAGTGGGACACGCGTGTATCTCCAATGTGGACAATCCCTACTCATTAGATGGGTCTCTTTATACCCAGATAGCCACACAGTGTGACCTTCAGCGATCATTCATGATCTGTGGGAACCTGCAGCGCCCCCACAGGGGAAACTAAGCATTACAAAAGGTCATTACTGCACAGTAAAAAATAAAAAGGCACATTCTCAAAACAGATCCGCTTTTTACCTTATCAGTCAGACATTCCTGTTCAAAAAATCATGTGATCTCTATCTGTCCATCTGTCCTGAGCTCTCAGCCACCACCTTTGTGCTCCTGTGCAGCTCCACCCTCCTGTTCCTTCACAGAGCTCACAGCCTGTTGAGATGACATAAGTGGGGGAGGGGGGAGCTGTACAGGAGCACAAAGGTGGGGGCCAAGAGCTGAGCAGTCTGCAGCACAAGTCACATGTTGTTTTTTTGAAATGCATCCAAACCAAAGCCCAACCCCAAGGACTACACAGAGGATGCTGTCAGGTAGCAACGCTAGAAAGTTATAACACTCAATTATATTGTAGTGCGTACGCTTAGAGAAAGCAGAAAGGCAGATTTGCACTGCAGGTGTGATGGGCTTCTGGAACCTGTCTTTAGTGACCTTTTTATATCTGTTATGCATGGCCTCCTTGCTTCTAAAAATCAACTTGTATAATTATGCTTTTTAATCCTTAGGGGCTACTGGTGGGCATTACCAGAGTCTCTCTGTGTTGTAGCTTAATAGGCAGAAGCACTCCCCTCTTCCTACTATCTGAGATTACATCAGGCATAGGGAAGGTGGAAGTGCAGAGGGAGCAGGGGGAGGCAGTTTAACAGCCTGTGAAGCTACAGCATGGAAGGGCCCTGGTAACACCCTACGAAGCCTTTGGTCCTCATTCTACTAACATCAGGATCTCTAGTGTCTGCAAGGGTTCCTAATGGTCTAACGAAAAGCTTAAAGCTACGATATACAGGAAGATACAGGACAACACACGATGACACACGCGATATTCGGACAGGTCGGAGGAGCAGTAGTGATGGATTTTTGAGCGGTGTCATAACACAGAGCCAAAAGATTGAAGTCCAGAAATGAGACAACGCATTTTAGAAAATGGGTGGAAAACAGAAAAACCTGCCCCCCCCCCCAAAAAAAAAAAAAAACTCTAATGTGGTGCCAAGAATTTTTCAGGAAGTTTATAAAACAAAAAGTTTCAAAAATGTCTTGAAAACAAAAGACCTTCCTCCAGGCCGTTACACTGCGTTTAATGAAGGACGGGTCTCCACTCAAAAAATAAAATCCGGTATAAAAGTCGCTAAAAACCTTTAAAAAAGCGAGATTTGCGTCATGTGTGGCTAATGTATGGGGAGCCGTCCATACATATACCATGTCGCAAAAATTTACCAAACGTGGACTCAAAAATTTGTAGCAGTAGTGGGAATCTCATAGGACTCGCTGCAGGTCGCCATATTGTAACGATTAGGAAAGGGCCAAAAAACCCCATAAATTTCATTTAAAGGGATTGTGCCATGAGGATGAATTTACAGAAAAAGGACGACGGATGTGCTGGCAGGGCGGAGCCAGAGGGAAAAAGCAAAGCTCAACAAGGGTTAAGTTATAGAAAAAACAAAAAACTTGTCACCTAAAAGACACATTGAGGTGTAGATAAATCTTTACTCTTATGTTCCTTTTTTTTATCTTTCTCCATATCTCTATACAGAAACAACTACTAAAACTTCTGTTTTTATAGAGGTGGTCACACTGACCGATGATCAATTTGAATAAACAGCTCCTTACCGCTACTTACCCTCCCGTTTCATTTCCTAATTCAGGAATATTGAAAAACGCAAAGTAAAAAAAAAAACCAATGTACCGATTTCAGCCAATCAGAGGCCTCCTCAGGTGACGGCACTTATTTGTGATGTAGAGGAAGTGCAGTCTCAGTGGCCATGATCCCAAGTCAGTGCCTAGGACTCTGCCACCACGTGGGAACTCGGAGCCGGAGCAGGTTAAGGACACCATATCTATTTTGATCACCCCTGTCTCAAGTGATACAAGACTTTTTTGGAATTCTCTGAAAGTTACATATAATATTTCACTTAAGTGTTTAAAAAAAAAATAAAAAATTTATTATGGGCAGCAATGGGCGTCATAGACAGAACAGAACAAATCTCACATCTCCCAGTGCTGCTACGGTAAGTAAATTCCCTTGATTCATTGATCATCAGCAGGTGTGACCACTTCTATAAAAGCAGAAGGTTTGGTAATTTGCTTTTCATGTACGAAAATATTCTTTTATAGAGAGAGAGCGATTAAATAAGGAAAATATCAATATGATAGGATCTCCAGTATGCTCAATATGGAGATGGATACATTGGCACCAAATATACGATTCGTTTTTGTGGTTTATGGTGAACCCCCTGCGTTTCAAGATGGACCCATCCAGACTATAAAATTCCATGGAATGACTTTCTTATATCCATAGTTCTAGAGGAGCCGGCACTTTCATACCGTGAGCGCAGGGTGAGGTTTGTAGGGAGCACCCAGACTCATGACACATTCCCTTTAAGAACACTACATTCTCTGTTACTACATGGCGGCATCTAGAACATCCGTGTTAGAGCGGCCCAGGGGCTTCCCGCGCTTGCGCCAGGACGGAGCGGGACAGACAGAGGTGGACTGAGGATCGGGGCGGCAGTTACCTGATTATGTGATAGCTGTGAGATGCCAGGATGCAGCAGAGAGAGGAACATGCAGAGAAGTTATGAAAGTAAAACACGGCAAGAAAGCAAATGTTAGTCATAAGAGCGGGCGGCCATCATCAGAAGTACACACACTGGACACAAATCAGAATAGTCATTGCAATAGATGTTCTGAAGTGCAAAGGGGGAGGAGTCAACTGGTCACGCTATATACACTCGGCGCTGGATGGCAGCCATATTGGATACTAAATGTAAATGCTCCATGTGACATGTATATCCCTCAATATTAATATTGCCTTAAACAGCGCCCCCCTCTTCTCTCTGGTCGTGTCTGGTATTGCAGCTCATCTCCAATAAAACCAAATAACAGACAACTGTTATGTTTTTTGGTGCCCACATTACACCCCATTACGGGTAGATACCTTGCACTCGCCCCGGTGTCTTCTCCTCTAGTCACACCATGAGCTGCACTCACTAGAGCTCCTATAATAACACCGCTCTGCTTCTGCCTTTCCAAGACGGCAACTAGCTCAGGATGTGCGCAGACACTGAACAAGCAGGGGATACCGGGAGTGAGGATAAAACCAGAACAAGCGGAGCCCATTGCTGGTTCTGAAGGTCAACCCCTCCTTGCATCCTATACGTATAGAAACTATAGGCTCTCTATATAAGGAACATGCCAGTAACATCTCCGTTCTCCTGATCTCCTACAATGACACAATAGTCTCCTTCTCCGTTCACATCCAAAGCTGCATTCAGCATTGTCCTTATTTTGGATTCTAAAATAAATAAATAGAGCAACCAGGGTGCAGCCATGGGATGCAACAGTATGCAGCTCTGGGTGTGACTAGAGAAGATCTGGGGAAAAAAAAGCAATCACGGTTACAGTGGTGTTTGCTGCCACCCAGTGGTGATGAATGGTACAGCCTGGGGCAAAAAAAAAACCTACCTAAAAATTATCTCGTGCCCTGGATTTAATACATAACAGGAGTCTTGTAGGGAGGAGATTGGCGGCGTTCCACAGTGCTATTCCCAGCCGTCTGCAGTGATTGGACAATTATCCGGAGGATCGGTGAGAACCCGCCCTGGAGGAGGTGTCATTACTCTGGATTTGGGGGTACACTCTGCGCGGGGAGTGACTCTGCCTCTCACCATTTCCTTCAACATCCCAAACCTCTGTCTCAGAAACCAGTCATCTACTAACAGCGCCCCCTGCTGTCACACCCCAGCTAATACAACTAAAGATTCGCATGTGGAGTCTGACCATATATATATATATGATATATATAGGCCCCATTATATAAGGGGTCATTGTCAGGGCCATGCAACAAGACCCCCCACCTACCCCACACCAATCCCTAAAGATACAAGGAGCCACTAGATAAACTGAAAAATCCCAGAAAATGGTTTCACCAAAGTCTGTGGAGACCACCGGGTCCTCCTGCAAATAGAAGGATAAGACCTCCAAAGGGCCAAAACACTTCCTACTAGAAACTTATATTCTAGGATTGTCGCTTCAACAAGTGCACTGAGGGCGTGTCCTCACACTGCTGTGCTCTGTACTCTCTGCAGCCAGTGTTAGTTATTATCCCTGGAGGGATGTGTAATCAGATTGTAACAGATTGTATGTTGTTAGTAGCAGCAGGACTGTGAAATATGGATTTATATTACAAGATTGTAGCTTTTCCAAGTACACTGAGAGTGTGTCCTCACACTGCTGTGCCCTGAGCTCTCCGTATTGAGCAGCTTTGTGTAAAAGCTGTAGTAAGATTCACCCAAGATGCTACTGCATTCACTCAGAGCTGAGAGGAGGGGCAATGCAGCAGCTCCGCCCCCAGGGAACTTCCATCCTGGAATATAAATCCATATATCACAGTCCTGCTGCTACTAACAACATACATAAAGGTCTGATTACACATCTCTGCAGGGATAATACCAAACACTGGCTGCAGAGAGCACAGAGCACAGCAGTACACACAGGTCAGATCGCACATCTCTGCAGGGCCGCTTCTTAAAGGGATGGTCAGAAATTCCTACTGATGACAGGAGCCCTTCTGATACTGCCTGCAGTTCTGTGTGGTCATAGGGACACACTACATAAAACTTATGGTCAGTGTTATGGCCAAGGGGGAGGAGCATGACAATAGCGTCACAATCAAGCTCCGCCTCCTTCCTTGGGACTGATCATCAATTCCACCTGGAGTTCCCCTTTAAGATGACTCATCTCAGTGATTTATCGTCTCTAAACCACATACGGAAATCTCATGTACATAGAGAACAATGAGGAAACGAGGGGTCACTTACTTCTGCAGGACAAACACTCCTATAATTACAGTGAATGATATGATATCCGATGTGATCCATATGAGCGAGTATTCATCTGGAGGCTGAAACATACACAGAAATAGGGGGGCTTAGCGGGGGTCAGGATAGCAGCCCCCTCCTCTACGCCATACTTTACACTGCATCTCTGCTCTGTCTATGGGAGTGTAAGGTAATCCTCTCCCCCATGCTTTACACTGCAGCTGACTGACCAGAGGGGACTGAACCTCAGTGAGAGGGGGAAGGTGGGGGTCCAATAAATCCAGTGAATATTGAGGATCTTACCAGTAACCAGCTGGGGAAAGGCACCTTACTGAGGATGTGTGACGAGTCAGATGTGACGGACTCCACGCCCGCGCACCACAGGACCGAGAACAACCAGGGCTCATTCACCGTGTAAGTGTTCAGGGTCAGGTTCTGGTGACTGTACTCCCTGCGGAGAGGAAACCAGACCGATACAATGTAACACACACACACAATACTATATGTATCCATTATACTCATACACCCAGACGCTTACCTGATGTCTTCCTGGTTGACCTCCGTGTACCTCAGGTTGATGAAGGTGATGTCTCTGTCCTTCAGGACTTTAGGGTCTCGCTTGATGTTGGAAGCCTGACGAAAATCTGGAGCCAGCTGCCGCACGAAGGATCTCTCATGATCCGAAAGCCAAATCACCTATAGAAAAGAATGTATGTAATTTCATGTATGTACACAGTGACTGCACCGCCAGCAGCAGAATAGTGAGTGCAGCTCTGGGGTATAATACAGGATGTAACTCAGGATCAGTACAGGATAAGTAATGTCATGTATGTACACAGTGACTGCACCAGCAGCAGAATAGTGAGTGCAGCTCTGGGGTATAATACAGGATGTAACTCAGGATCAGTACAGGATAAGTAATGTCATGTATGTACACAGTGACTGTACCAGCAGCAGAATAGTGAGTGCAGCTCTGGAGTATAATACAGGATGTAACTCAGGATCAGTACAGGATAAGTAATGTCATGTATGTACACAGTGACTGCACCAGCAGAATAGTGAGTGCAGCTCTGGAGTATAATACAGGATGTAACTCAGGATCAGTACAGGATGAGTAATGTCATGTATGTACACAGTGACTGCACCAGCAGCAGAATAGTGAGTGCAGCTCTGGGGTATAATACAGGATGTAACTCAGGATCAGTACAGGATAAGTAATGCCATGTATGTACACAGTGACTGTACCAGCAGCAGAATAGTGAGTGCAGCTCTGGGGTATAATACAGGATGTAACTCAGGATCAGTACAGGATAAGTAATGTCATGTATGTACACAGTGACTGCACCAGTAGCAGAATAGTGAGTGCAGCTCTGGGGTATAATACAGGATGTAACTCAGGATCAGTACAGGATAAGTAATGTCATGTATGTACACAGTGACTGCACCAGCAGCAGAATAGTGAGTGCAGCTATGGGGTATAATATAGGATGTAACTCAGGATCAGTACAGGATAAGTAATGTCATGTATGTACACAGTGACTGCACCAGCAGAATAGTGCGTGCAGCTCTGGAGTATAATACAGGATGTAACTCAGGATCAGTACAGGATAAGTAATGTCATGTATGTACACAGTGACTGCACCAGCAGAATAGTGAGTGCAGCTCTGGAGTATAATACAGGATGTAACTCAGGATCAGTACAGGATAAGTAATGCCATGTATGTACACAGTGACTGCACCAGCAGCAGAATAGTGAGTGCAGCTCTGGAGTATAATACAGGATGTAACTCAGGATCAGTACAGGATAAGTAATGTCATGTATGTACACAGTGACTGCACCAGCAGAATAGTGAGTGCAGCTCTGGAGTATAATACAGGATGTAACTCAGGATCAGTACAGGATAAGTAATGCCATGTATGTACACAGTGACTGCACCAGCAGCAGAATAGTGAGTGCAGCTCTGGAGTATAATACAGGATGTAACTCAGGATCAGTACAGGATAAGTAATGTCATGTATGTACACAGTGACTGCACCAGCAGAATAGTGAGTGCAGCTCTGGAGTATAATACAGGATGTAACTCAGGATCAGTACAGGATAAGTAATGTCATGTATGTACACAGTGACTGCACCAGCAGAATAGTAAGTGCAGCTCTGGAGTATAATATAGGATGTAACTCAGGATCAGTACAGGATAAGTAATGCCATGTATGTACACAGTGACTGCACCAGCAGCAGAATAGTGAGTGCAGCTCTGGAGTATAATACAGGATGTAACTCAGGATCAGTACAGGATAAGTAATGTCATGTATGTACACAGTGACTGCACCAGCAGAATAGTGAGTGCAGCTCTGGAGTATAATACAGGATGTAACTCAGGATCAGTACAGGATAAGTAATGCCATGTATGTACACAGTGACTGCACCAGCAGCAGAATAGTGAGTGCAGCTCTGGAGTATAATACAGGATGTAACTCAGGATCAGTACAGGATAAGTAATGTCATGTATGTACACAGTGACTGCACCAGCAGCAGAATAGTGAGAGCAGCTCTGGTGTATAATACAGGATGTAACTCAGGATCAGTACAGGATAAGTAATGTCATGTATGTACACAGTGACTGCACCAGCAGCAGAATAGTGAGTGCAGCTCTGGAGTATAATACAGGATGTAACTCAGGATCAGTACAGGATAAGTAATGTCATGTATGTACACAGTGACTGCACCAGCAGCAGAATAGTGAGTGCAGCTCTGGAGTATAATACAGGATGTAACTCAGGATCAGTACAGGATAAGTAATGCCATGTATGTACACAGTGACTGCACCAGCAGCAGAATAGTGAGTGCAGCTCTGGAGTATAATACAGGATGTAACTCAGGATCAGTACAGGATAAGTAATGTCATGTATGTACACAGTGACTGCACCAGCAGCAGAATAGTGAGTGCAGCTCTGGAGTATAATACAGGATGTAACTCAGGATCAGTACAGGATAAGTAATGTCATGTATGTACACAGTGACTGCACCAGCAGCAGAATAGTGAGTGCAGCTCTGGGGTATAATACAGGATGTAACTCAGGATCAGTACAGGATAAGTAATGTCATGTATGTACACAGTGACTGCACCAGCAGCAGAATAGTGAGTGCAGCTCTGGAGTATAATACAGGATGTAACTCAGGATCAGTACAGGATAAGTAATGTCATGTATGTACACAGTGACTGCACCAGCAGCAGAATAGTGAGAGCAGCTCTGGGGTATAATACAGGATGTAACTCAGGATCAGTACAGGATAAGTAATGTCATGTATGTACACAGTGACTGCACCAGCAGCAGAATAGTGAGTGCAGCTCTGGGGTATAATACAGGATGTAACTCAGGATCAGTACAGGATAAGTAATGTCATGTATGTACACAGTGACTGCACCAGCAGCAGAATAGTGAGTGCAGCTCTGGGGTATAATACTGGAGGTAACTCAGGATCAGTACAGGATAAGTAATGTCATGTATGTACACAGTGATTGCACCAGCAGCAGAATAGTGAGTGCAGCTCTGGGGTATAATACAGGATGTAACTCAGGATCAGTACAGGATAAGTAATGTCATGTATGTACACAGTGACTGCACCAGCAGCAGAATAGTGAGTGCAGCTCTGGGGTATAATACAGGATGTAACTCAGGATCAGTACAGGATTAGTGATGTCATGTATGTACACAGTGACTGCACCAGCAGCAGAATAGTGAGTGCAGCTCTGGGGTATAATACTGGAGGTAACTCAGGATCAGTACAGGATAAGTAATGTCATGTATGTACACAGTGATTGCACCAGCAGCAGAATAGTGAGTGCAGCTCTGGGGTATAATACAGGATGTAACTCAGGATCAGTACAGGATAAGTAATGTCATGTATGTACACAGTGACTGCACCAGCAGCAGAATAGTGAGTGCAGCTCTGGGGTATAATACAGGATGTAACTCAGGATCAGTACAGGATAAGTAATGTCATGTATGTACACAGTGACTGCACCAGCAGCAGAATAGTGAGTGCAGCTCTGGGGTATAATACTGGAGGTAACTCAGGATCAGTACAGGATAAGTAATGTCATGTATGTACACAGTGACTGCACCAGCAGCAGAATAGTGAGTGCAGCTCTGGGGTATAATACTGGAGGTAACTCAGGATCAGTACAGGATAAGTAATGTCATGTATGTACACAGTGACTGCACCAGCAGCAGAATAGTGAGTGCAACTCTGTAGTATTAGTACAGGATGAGTCTTGTATGTACACAGTGACATTTATATGTAGATGTATCTTCCATACAGGCAGGACATTATCCTGGCATAATATGGTCCATGAGAGGAGTGTGAGGTAGGTGGCCGGGGCACTCACCTGCTCCTGGGGTAGTCCTGACTGTAGAATGGTGTTGACAGTGATGTTGATGTAGTTGTCGTAGTGAGGATGCTGGGTGGGAAGGCGATGGATTCTCAGTAGAACAGATGCGTTGTGATCTCTCACCACCTCCAGGAGGTCGCTCAGTTTACATATGGACTGGTTCTCGGCCTCCGTCATGTCCTGAGGGGAGAGCGAGCCGACCGTCCAGAAAGGGTCCGTCTGCACTCAGAGAGAAGAATCACAGAGAAGTCACTTGTGAGGACATCTCCAGGGATAGAGAAGGGTCGACACCGTCACTAATGGAACCATAGGGCACAATCCAATATACACTGATCAAAGGAATCCCACACCCTACATCTCAAGGAATGAAATCTTAGAGTTGCCGATCCAACTTCAGTGAAAACGGCTCAAGACAAGGGAATGAGGCCCAGTATTGTGTGCAGCCTCCACGTGCCTGTATGACCTCCCTACAACACCTGTGCATTCTTCTGATGAGGATCAGTATTGTGAGTAACCTCCACGTGCCTGTATGACCTCCCTACAACACCTGTGCATTCTTCTGATGAGGATCAGTATTGTGTGCAGCCTCCACGTGCCTGTATGACCTCCCTACAATGCCTGGGCATGCTCCTGATGAGGCTCAGTATTGTGTGTATCCTCCCCGTGCCTGTATGACCTCCCTACAATACCTGGGCATGCTCCCGATGAGGATCAGAATTGTGTGCAGCCTCCATGTGCCTGTATGACCTCCCTACAACACCCAGGCATGCTCCTGATGAGGCTCAGAATTGTGTGTGGCCTCCATGTGCCTGTATGACCTCCCTACAATGCACGAACATGCTCCTGATGAGGCTCAGTATGTGTGGCCTCCACATGCCTGTATGACCTCCCTACAATACCTGGGCATGCTCCTGATGAGGCTCAGTATTGTGTGCAGCCTCCATGTGCCTGTATGACCTCCCTACAACACCTGGGCATGCTCCTGATGAGGCTCAGTATTGTGTGCAGCCTCCATGTGCCTGTATGACCTCCCTACAACACCTGGGCATGCTCCTGATGAGGCTCAGTATTGTGTGCAGCCTCCATGTGCCTGTATGACCTCCCTACAACACCTGGGCATGCTCCTGATGAGGCTCAGTATTGTGTGCAGCCTCCATGTGCCTGTATGACCTCCCTACAACACCTGGGCATGCTCCTGATGAGGCTCAGTATTGTGTGCAGCCTCCATGTGCCTGTATGACCTCCCTACAACACCTGGGCATGCTCCTGATGAGGCCCAGTATTCTCCTGATGTTTTAAGGAGGTATCTCCTTCAAGATTTTTATTAAAGGTAACATGTCATCACATGTACCCCATGTATGTATCTGATCACATGAAATCACTGCAGCCTCCATGGAGTTCTACTCCTCCCCATCCTCCATGGAGGCTGCTGTGATTTCAATACATACATACATACATGAGGTAGACGTTGTAGATGTAACAGGACCTTAGATGATGTCATCCTTCCACATGACGTTAAGTACCCAATGATTTAACAGAGCTCTCTCTCCATGTTCCATACAGCAGCATGCCCTAGCAGTGAGACCTGTCACTGAATATTCAGGGCCTCGTTGAACTCAATATCATTGGACTCACATCAAGTAAGTTTACAAATTGATTTTGTAACTTTGCAGCATTACCAGAACAACTTTGTTGGGTTTTAGACACTGCCTCACGTTACCTCTAGGGAAGAGTGTGACAAAATGCAAAAGTGACCAAAACTAAAGCTCAAGAGGAGAACAGAGGAATGGTCTGTGGTCACCACGTACAGAACCGCTCCTTTATAGGAGTTGTCTCTGTAAGCTCTACCTGTTGCCTTTTCCATTTGCACAACAGGAGGAGAAATTAAATTTGCAATCAGTGATGATTAATAACCGGACAGGATGATAGACTGGGGGTTACATTGTGTTCCCTATATTTTTCTGAGCAGTGTAATAGAAGAGGTCATCAAAAAAGTGGAAAAAGAAATTTGCAGGACTACAACTCCCCACAAGATGGTGTCATATGCAGATCCTTGGATGATATATACAGCAGATGTAGTACGTATTGAGCATGTCAGTAGTTCTACAAGTAAATCTCTTTGTAGCGGAGCTATTGTCAGTAACAACCCTCCGATGCATCCTGGCAAATCACATTATAGAAGTCCATATATACTTGTGCCTACAGGCCATGGAGGGTGAGGACATTGCATATCTGCTGATCCCAGGTCCTTCTGGGTCTCTCCACAGCCGGTCCTGGGCTCTTCTAATACCTCCATTCACTTCTGTGTGTGCAATCCTGCAGAGAGCACCAGGTCGTGGCCGGATTATGGTGAAATAATGTTCCTTCCACTTGTGGCTGACCACTTGCGTAGCCAACGCCATCAGTAAGTTGTAACAATAAGGTAGTGAAGGTTGGGAGACAGATACATGTTTTACCCATCATCAGAGGTTTCTTGTGCGGCTCCTTGGTAGAGGCCGTCACTTCCACCAGCAGATATTGGGGCTGATTTACTAAGGGTCAGAACGCCACACTTTCGTCGGGTTTCCCAGAATATTTCCGTTTTGCGCAGGGATTTTGGCGCATCTGCGCCGGCTTTCACGCGACAGAAATTGGGAGGCGTGGTCGTTGGACAACCAAACGGATTCGGAAAAACCGTGGAACTTAAAAAAAGAATTTGTGTCGCAAGATCAGCGCTTACATGCACCAGGAACAAGGAGGTGAACTCCGGCGGACCTCAGCGCAGCAGCGACACCGGCTGGATATCGGGCGCACAACCTTAGTGAATCCTGGCAGACCCGAATCCTCGTCGGACACCGCGCAGCGGGATCACAATGGGACCGGGTAAGTACCGTAAATGAGCCCCATTATGTATCACTAGGTATCAGAATTGCCTTCTAATTACTGACAGCTTTCAGCAGGTGTCATGACTTCCCATGGCTATTTTACTTCCCTTTTTTTCACGTTTTCAATACTTATCGTGTGTCACATCTCATTATTATACATAATTTATGGACTTCTATGGTGCTTACTTGGCCCGTGTGGATTGCATGAGTTGTTAATGATATTTGCTGAGAATATCATGTCAGTAGCAAACACACACATATTTACTAAGAAAATAGATAGATAGGAGATAGATACAAGATAAATAGATAGATAGGAGATAGATACAAGATAGATAGATAGATATGAGATATATAGATAGATAGATATGAGATAGATAGATAGATAGATAGATAGGAGATAGATAGATAGATAGATAGATAGGAGATAGATAGATAGATAGATAGAAGATAGATAGATAGATAGATAGATAGGAGATAGATAGATAGATAGATAGATAGATAGATAGATAGATAGATAGGAGATAGATAGATAGATAGATAGATAGATATGAGATAGATATGAGATAGATAGATAGATATGAGATAGATAGATAGATAGATAGATAGATATGAGATGGATAGATAGGAGATAGATAGATAGATAGGAGATAGATAGATAGATAGATAGATAGATAGATAGATAGATAGGAGATAGATAGATAGATAGATAGATAGATATGAGATAGATAGATAGATAGATAGATATGAGATAGATAGATAGGAGATAGATAGATAGATATGAGATAGATAGATAGATATGAGATAGATAGATAGGAGATAGATAGATAGATAGGAGATAGATAGATAGATAGGAGATAGATAGATAGATATGAGATAGATAGATAGGAGATAGATAGATAGATAGATAGATATGATATAGACAGATAGATAGATAGATATGAGATAGATAGATAGATATGAGATAGATAGATAGATATGAGATAGATAGATATGAGATAGATAGATAGATAGATAGATAGATAGATGGATAGATAGATAGATAGATATGAGATAGATAGATATGAGATAGATAGATAGATAGATAGATAGATAGATGGATATTATGGATCATTTACCTTGATAAACCACTCTCCAGCATTCAGCCTCTCGAGGTCGGTCCAGTTGAACATGGTGGACAGTTGTGTGGACAGCTCGGGGAACACCTGATGGATGTTGGTGGTTCTCCTCAGCGTGTCATCGTGCATGATGAAGGGAATTCCATCATAACTGTAGATACAATATCATCCAATCCATCAGCAAGATACCGGGTATCCCCTGCAGCACTTCTGGGCTTCCATTCATTGGACAAAATCCGGTGGATTGTCAAGAGAAACTATTTTTTTTTGTGTCACCCGCTATGGCCAGCAGGGGGCAGCATGACACTATTACAATAGAGGAATGTGGAGAAGGTATAGAGTCTAATGGACAGCTCGGGCCCCTCACCGGACCCCAGTAATATGGGTACTGGGGGCACTGATACAGATTTTGCACTAAGTGTGCAAGTCACTGCAGTGAGAAGAGGGTTTCCAATCACTGACAGCTAGCAGAGATCTTGACAATGGTGAGGCAGTCTATGTAGAAGTGAACCTGGTGCGATGCACGTGGTGGGTACAATATGACATGTGAGAGGTGGCGCCATCATGACTGCTGCATCGGCACAGAGCGGAGGAGGTGCTGGTAGATACTAAGGTGTTTGAATACATATTTGGAGGTGACTAGAGGAGAATAAATGGATGAAGTGGATGTATGGGGTAGGTAGCAGTAAGTGTCCGTCCTTACCTTACCATGACATCGGCCTGCACCCCCGACGTCCGCTGCTCCAGCGCCTTTCTAAAAGACATTAAAGTGTTTTCTGGGGCAAGCTGAAAGACAGAACAGAGGGAGGGGGCACACAATTATATCAACCGTGGAATCACCCTGCATTAGATCGGGTCTTGTACCACACTTCTGGACCACCAGGGAAAAGACCAGGCCTGGATCAAGTCGTTGCCACAACACTGGATCACCAGGGAAAAGACCGGACCTGGATCAGGCCTTTGACCACAACACTTGCCCACCAGGGATGACACCAGGGCTGGATCAGGCCTTGTAACACACACCACTGGACCACCAGGGATAAGACAAGGGCTGAATAAGGCCTTTGACCACAACACTGGACCACCAGGATTGGATCAAGTCTTGTTCCACACCACTGGACCACCAGGGATGAGACCAGGGTTGGATCAGGCCTTGTATCATACACCCCTGGACCACCAGGGAGAAGACCAGGGCAAGATCAGGCCTTTGACCACACCACTGGACCACCCGGGAAAAGACCAGGCCTGGATCAAGTCTTTGCTACAACACTGGACCACCAGGGATGAGACAAGGGCTGAAATACACCTTTGACCACAACACTGGACGACCACGGGTGGATTAGTCACTGCACCAGTAGACCACCAGGGATGATACCTGGGCTAGATGAAGTCTTGTGTCACAACACTGGACCACCAGGGATAAGACTGGACCCCTAAGGAACCAGACCTAACATAACACTGGATCACCAAGAACTCTCATTATTATTGGTGCTGGATTATCAGTTTTGCTTCCTTGCTTGTGTCTCGCTACTATTAACCCTTTGTGTTCATAATTTATTATTATTAATGGTCTTACCATAGGTGCGCCTCGATGGCCAATGATGGATGGTTTGTGTCCCAGCAGATCCCTCTCCATGATACAAGGCGAGGAAATGGTCATCGGGACGAGGTACAGTGCAATGACTACGGCCAGGTACGCCAGGATTAAGCAAACCTGGAAAACTGGGGAGAGAGTCGGGGGTTAAAGATCACACACGGCTCCAAATCCACTGCTCACATAGCCAATGATAGCCGAATCATGTCTTCCTGTGCCACCACTAGGGGGAGCTCACTGCATGTGGATGTCTACATGTACTAACGAGTTGTAAAAATCTGTCAGGAAAGAGCTCCCCCTAAGTAGTGCGATGTTAAAAATACAGGAAAATACTTCCGATTTCCCTTTAAGACCTTAGTTTGCCTAAAACCCTCTTAAAAGAAATCTATCATCAAAATTCATTGTAATAAACCAGGGACACTTCTAGATCCAGGCACCGTGACTGTGGTATTCTTCTTCTATTTGTTATCCATGGCCTCCTTCATTTCTAAAATCTACCTTTAAAATTATGCTAATGAGCCTGGGCAGCTCCTGGAGGTGTTACCACACCCCCTCCGTGACGTAGCTTCAAAGGCTGTTACACTGTGCAAGGAGCACTTTCCCCTTCCTCTGAATGAGATTACATCAGGCAGGGGGAGAAGGGGTTAAGTGGGAGACAATGTAGCAGCATGGATGGGCTCTGGTATTGCTGACTCATTAGCATAATTGTAAAAGTTGATTTTAGAAGGACGGAGGCCGTGGATAACAAATGTAAGAAGATTAATGCAGTCCCGGTGCCTGGATCTATGAGTAATGTCCCTGGTTTATCATGATGGATTCTGATGGCAAATTTCCTGTATACTCCAGTCACATCCAAAGCAGTACTCAAGCAAAAAAATTGCTCATTACATCTCATATGTACTGAGCGGGCTCTGTCTTGCTGAGTTCAGTAATAATTAGTATTACAAAATATAATCTAAAACCAGTTGCATTGCATTAGGAGATACCATGGCTGTAAAGGGTCGGTGCAGCTTTGGGTGTGACTGGAGTAAATCATCACTTTACAAGTCGATCTGATATAGGGGAGACTCACTGGCTTTTTCTGATCTTGCAAACTGTCCTGCAATGATCCAGGAGAGCAGAGTGATGGCGACCAGAGCCCCTATGTGCAAGAATGGCGCGGTCGCCTACAAGACACAAGGTAACGGAAGAGAAAAGAGGTACAAAATGACCACAAATACAATAAAGATACAAACCACAAATGAGACAATGTATCTGTCCATGGGAGTCATGTAGTTAGTAGTTATTTTTGCCTTATATTCTACTTTTGTAATGGAGAACGAGTAGCTCCACCCCCTTGTCAATTAATAAACAGATAAAAAGTAACAATTTTTTATACAAGGGGCTGTAAGTAAGAGGAGTTACCTGGAAGGAGATTATTAGGACTTCCCATTCTTCGTCCCACATTTGCTCTATGGAGGTCATGGCTACCACCGTGGCGATCAGTACAATGGCGAGACATCCCTGCGCGATGGAAAAAACGGACGAGAAACATGTTTTTGAAATGACGTAACTTTATTAACTCTTCCCAAACAACGGACAGACAGACTGGCATCTTGGATAGAAGCCTCAAATCTGCCCCGATTAAGAGGATATCAATGTCTCCCTTAGGAATTGTCCCAGCTGATTGGAGAGTCCATAGCACCATAATAATAATATAATAATTCTTTATTTATATAGCGCACACAGATTACGCAGCGCTGCACAAGCATATCAAATTGGTCCCTGTCCCCAAGGGGCTCACAATCTAAACAACCTAACAGTATGTTTTGAAGTGTGGGAGGAAACCGGAGTACCCGGAGGAAACCCACGCAAACACGGAGAGAACATACAAACTCTTTGCAGATGTTGACCTGGGTGGGATTCGAACCCAGGACCCCAGTGCTGCAAGGAAGTAGTGCTACTCACTCAGCCACCGTGCCGCCCTTATACATCTTATAGTGGTGGTGTCTGGTAGTGCAACGCTCTGCAGCTTATTTCCATTGAAGTCTGAGCTGTAGTACCAGGCAGAGCCACTACTAAATATATGGCGCTGTGCATGGTATACGATGCACCAATGAGTCCTGCAGCCCCTTCTCAGCCCCCCAGCAATCATATATGAAGGTTTTGTTTCTGCAGCATCAGCAGATTTTGGGAATACAATGCTGTACCTTGTGAAGCCAGTGTAAGTTCAGCTGCTGTCCCACAGCTATGTGACATAGTGCCAGTATCTGCAAGGCAAGACGCAGTGTTAGCCAAGGCATCAGCATGCAATCTATTGCTCTCTGGTATCAACCACAACAGACCAGGAAGAGACTGACTGCAGGATTCTCTCACAGGAGGAATTACAGAATCTTCCTGCCCCAATAATCATTACACATTGTCACGCGTCTCCAGCTCCGCGACATTTACAACCGTCAACCCGCTGTTATATAGTGAATGGCCCCTTCAACGGAGACCCCCAGGTGATGGCATTGGACCAGTGCTAATAGAGTGTAGTACCCTGAACTACCTGTAGGTGTGCTGTGTTATCTATGAAATTCTAGAGGATGTAATAATGCATGCCATCCTGTCACCTCTGGGGGCACTGTGCTCAATGAACAGAGTGTAGTACCCTGGTTATCCACTAGGAGTGCTGGAGGAATAAAGGTCTCCATTAGGTTCTGTTACTTCATTTTCATCAGGGACCCCTGAAACCCACAATGTTTTGAACTCCACTGTTTTCTTATGAAGGATGCAGTACCACTTGTTACCTGCTGGGGCAGTGTTTGACACTATAGTGTGTAATACCCTATACAACCTATAGGAGTGCTGTTCTCCTCTCAACCTTTGAAGCACAACCCCCCTCCCCTGCTCTGGAGCTCATTATGTAGAACCTCTTGTGTTGTATTAGTAATGTTCTGTAAATCTCGCCCTTCGTGTGACCCTGGAGGGCGACGCTAAGTGGCCGCGTCTGAGGAGTCATTATCTGATGAATATTTATGATCACATCTGATGGATCGCCCTGAAATAATCGTGTGATGGCCTAATACAGAGTAATTACCGGAGTGTAGTACCGGAGTACCCCAGCAGGAGGAGTGCAGCTCTTAAAAAGGATAGTGTTTACTCCAGTCACATCCAAAGCTGCATTAAGGATTCTATTCACTCAAAAATCAGATGATTGCATTGTATCGATTGACTGCATTGTAGTGTCTTCTAAACCGTATTTTTATCTAATTTATCACAGAAATACTACATGTGACGCCATCCCATGTGACCAAGGATCAAGCAGAATGGTGAATGCAGCTCTGGAGTAAATTCAAGCTCTTGAGCCTTGACAAAAAAACTTACCAAGAGTGCTGTAATGTAAGTGAACCCCGCAGCAGTAGAGACCAGGATTGGAATGGACCAGTCACTCCATTGTCCCGTTCTGTTATATAAAAACCTGCAATACATGGAGAAGTAGTCAGGTACCTATATATACACTCGCATCTACTGTATACAGATGACCAGGAGGAGGTAGGACTCACAGTCTTTCTCTATGAGTGGGTGGATGTAGCAGGAATCACAGGCTTTCTCTATGAGTTGGAGGAGATAGCAGAACCCACAGGCTTTCTATATGAGTGGGTGGATGTAGCAGGAATCACAGGCTTTCTCTATGAGTTGGAGGAGATAGCAGAACCCACAGGCTTTCTATATGAGTGGGTGGATGTAGCAGGACTCACAGGCTTTCTATATGAGTGGGTGGATGTAGCAGGACTCACAGGCTTTCTATATGAGTGGGTGGATGTAACAGGACTCACAGGCTTTCTCTATGAGTGGGTGGATGTAGCAGGACTCACAGGCTTTCTATACAAGTGGGTGGATGTAGCAGGACTCACAGGCTTTCTATATGAGTGGGTGGATATAACAGGACTCACAGGCTTTCTCTATGAGTGGGTGGATATAACAGGACTCACAGGCTTTCTATACAAGTGGGTGGATGTAGCAGGACTCACAAGCTTTCTATACGAGTGAGTGGATGTAGCGGGACTCACAAGCTTTCTATACGAGTGGGTGGATGTAGCAGGACTCACAGGCTTTCTATACGAGTGGGTGGATGTAGCAGGACTCACAAGCTTTCTATATGAGTGGGTGGAGGAAGCAGGACTCACAAGCTTTCTATATGAGTGGGTGGATGTAGCAGGACTCACAGGCTTTCTATATGAGTGGGTGGATGTAGCAGGACTCACAGGCTTTCTATACGAGTGGGTGGATGTAGCAGGACTCACAAGCTTTCTATATGAGTGGGTGGAGGAAGCAGGACTCACAAGCTTTCTATATGAGTGGGTGGAGGAAGCAGGACTCACAAGCTTTCTATATGAGTGGGTGGATGTAGCAGGACTCACAAGCTTTCTATATGAGTGGGTGGATGTAGCGGGACTCACAGGCATTCTATACGAGTGGGTGGATGTAGCAGGACTCACAAGCTTTCTATACGAGTGGGTGGATGTAGCAGGACTCACAAGCTTTCTCTTGCTGCCTTTAAAGATCTTTTTTTATATTAAAAAGCAATGTGAATAGTAGAATATAAAGCCCTCCCTGTAGCTTATCCCCTACACTACACTGCAGCCACATTCCCCGTGTATATGTGTCCGCTCTTCTGTATTTGTGTAATTCCTCCTTCTGCCTCTAGTGACCCATTTGCACAGTCTGTGGAAGTGAGACGTGAATGACGAGTGCCCTGTAGGGGGCGCTGGTCTATAGGCACTGCAGCTGACTCAGTGATCAGGTGCTCTGTGCCCTGTAGGGGGCGCTGGTCTATAGGCACTGCAGCTGGCTCAGTTATGAGGTGCTCTGTGCCCTGTAGGGGGCGCTGGTCTATAGGCACTGCAGCTGGCTCAGTGATCAGGTGCTCTGTGCCCTGTAGGGGGCGCTGGTCTATAGGCACTGCAGCTGGCTCAGTGATCAGGTGCTCTGTGCCCTGTAGGGGGCGCTGGTCTATAGGCACTGCAGCTGGCTCAGTTATCAGGTGCTCTGTGCCCTGTAGGGGGCGCTGGTCTATAGGCAATGCAACTGGCTCAGTTATCAGGTGCTCTGTGCCCTGTAGGGGGCGCTGGTCTATAGGCACTGCAGCTGGCTCAGTGATCAGGTGCTCTGTGCCCTGTAGGGGGCGCTGGTCTATAGGCACTGCAGCTGGCTCAGTTATCAGGTGCTCTGTGCCCTGTAGGGGGCGCTGGTCTATAGGCACTGCAGCTGGCTCAGTTATCAGGTGCTCTGTGCCCTGTAGGGGGCGCTGGTCTATAGGCACTGCAGCTGGCTCAGTTATCAGGTGCTCTGTGCCCTGTAGGGGGCGCTGGTCTATAGGCACTGCAGCTGGCTCAGTTATCAGGTGCTCTGTGCCCTGTAGGGGGCGCTGGTCTATAGGCACTGCAGCTGGCTCAGTGATCAGGTGCTCTGTGCCCTGTAGGGGGCGCTGGTCTATAGGCACTGCAGCTGGCTCAGTTATCAGGTGCTCTGTGCCCTGTAGGGGGCGCTGGTCTATAGGCACTGCAGGTGGCTCAGTTATCAGGTGCTCTGTGCCCTGTAGGGGGCGCTGGTCTATAGGCACTGCAGCTGGCTCAGTGATCAGGTGCTCTGTGCCCTGTAGGGGGCGCTGGTCTATAGGCACTGCAGCTGGCTCAGTTATCAGGTGCTCTGTGCCCTGTAGGGGGCGCTGGTCTATAGGCACTGCAGCTGGCTCAGTTATCAGGTGCTCTGTGCCCTGTAGGGGGCGCTGGTCTATAGGCACTGCAGCTGGCTCAGTGATCAGGTGCTCTGTGCCCTGTAGGGGGCGCTGGTCTATAGGCACTGCAGCTGGCTCAGTTATCAGGTGCTCTGTACCCTGTAGGGGGCGCTGGTCTATAGGCACTGCAGCTGGGTCAGTTATCAGGTGCTCTGTGCTCTGTAGGGGGCGCTGGTCTATAGGCACTGCAGCTGGCTCAGTGATCAGGTGCTCTGTGCCCTGTAGGGGGCGCTGGTCTATAGGCACTGCAGCTGGCTCAGTTATCAGGTGCTCTGTGCCCTGTAGGGGGCGCTGGTCTATAGGCACTGCAGCTGGCTCAGTTATCAGGTGCTCTGTGCCCTGTAGGGGGCGCTGGTCTATAGGCACTGCAGCTGGCTCAGTTATCAGGTGCTCTGTGCCCTGTAGGGGGCGCTGGTCTATAGGCACTGCAGCTGGCTCAGTTATCAGGTGCTCTGTGCCCTGTAGGGGGCGCTGGTCTATAGGCACTGCAGCTGGCTCAGTTATCAGGTGCTCTGTACCCTGTAGGGGGCGCTGGTCTATAGGCACTGCAGTTGGCTCAGTTATCAGGTGCTCTGTACCCTGTAGGGGGCGCTGGTCTATAGGCACTGCAGCTGGCTCAGTTATCAGGTGCTCTGTGCCCTGTAGGGGGCGCTGGTCTATAGGCAGTGCAGCTGGCTCAGTGATCAGGTTCTCTGTGCCCTGTAGGGGGCGCTGGTCTATAGGCAGTGCAGCTGGCTCAGTTATCAGGTGCTCTGTGCCCTGTAGGGGGCGCTGGTCTATAGGCACTGCAGCTGGCTCAGTTATCAGGTGCTCTGTACCCTGTAGGGGGCGCTGATCTATAGGCACTGCAGCTGGCTCAGTTATCAGGTGCCCTGTGCCCTGTAGGGGGCGCTGGTCTATAGGCACTGCAGCTGGCTCAGTTATCAGGTGCTCTGTGCCCTGTAGGGGCGCTGGTCTATAGGCACTGCAGCTGGCTCAGTTATCAGGTGCTCTGTACCCTGTAGGGGGCGCTGGTCTAAAGGCACTGTAGCTGGCTCAGTGATCAGGTTCTCTGTGCCCTGTAGGGGGCGCTGGTCTATAGGCACTGCAGCTGGCTCAGTTATCAGGTTCTCTGTGCCCTGTAGGGGGCGCTGGTCTATAGGCACTGCAGCTGGCTCAGTTATCAGGTGCTCTGTGCCCTGTAGGGGGCGCTGGTCTATAGGCACTGCAGCTGACTCAGTTATGAGGTGCTCTGTGCCCTGTAGGGGGCGCTGGTCTATAGGCACTGCAGCTGGCTCAGTGATCAGGTGCTCTGTGCCCTGTAGGGGGCGCTGGTCTATAGGCACTGCAGCTGGCTCAGTGATCAGGTGCTCTGTACCCTGTAGGGGGCGCTGATCTATAGGCACTGCAGCTGGCTCAGTTATCAGGTGCTCTGTGCCCTGTAGGGGGCGCTGGTCTATAGGCACTGCAGCTGGCTCAGTTATCAGGTGCTCTGTGCCCTGTAGGGGGCGCTGGTCTATAGGCACTGCAGCTGGCTCAGTTATCAGGTGCTCTGTGCCCTGTAGGGGGCGCTGGTCTATAGGCACTGCAACTGGCTCAGTGATCAGGTGCTCTGTGCCCTGTAGGGGGCGCTGGTCTATAGGCACTGCAGCTGGCTCAGTGATCAGGTGCTCTGTACCCTGTAGGGGGCGCTGATCTATAGGCACTGCAGCTGGCTCAGTTATCAGGTGCTCTGTGCCCTGTAGGGGGCGCTGGTCTATAGGCACTGCAGCTGGCTCAGTTATCAGGTGCTCTGTGCCCTGTAGGGGGCGCTGGTCTATAGGCACTGCAGCTGGCTCAGTTATCAGGTGCTCTGTGCCCTGTAGGGGGCGCTGGTCTATAGGCACTGCAGCTGGCTCAGTTATTAGGTGCTCTGTGCCCTGTAGGGGGCGCTGGTCTATAGGCACTGCAGCTGGCTCAGTGATCAGGTGCTCTGTGCCCTGTAGGGGGCGCTGGTCTATAGGCACTGCAGCTGGCTCAGTGATCAGGTGCTCTGTACCCTGTAGGGGGCGCTGATCTATAGGCACTGCAGCTGGCTCAGTTATCAGGTGCTCTGTGCCCTGTAGGGGGCGCTGGTCTATAGGCACTTTAGCTGGCTCAGTTATCAGGTGCTCTGTGCCCTGTAGGGGGCGCTGGTCTATAGGCACTGCAGCTGGCTCAGTTATCAGGTGCTCTGTGCCCTGTAGGGGGCGCTGGTCTATAGGCACTGCAGCTGGCTCAGTTATTAGGTGCTCTGTGCCCTGTAGGGGGCGGTGGTCTATAGGCACTGTAGCTGGCTCAGTGATCAGGTTCTCTGTGCCCTGTAGGGGGCGCTGGTCTATAGGCACTGCAGCTGGCTCAGTTATCAGGTGCTCTGTGCCCTGTAGGGGGCGCTGGTCTATAGGCACTGCAGCTGACTCAGTTATGAGGTGCTCTGTGCCCTGTAGGGGGCGCTGGTCTATAGGCACTGCAGCTGGCTCAGTGATCAGGTGCTCTGTGCCCTGTAGGGGGCGCTGGTCTATAGGCACTGCAGCTGGCTCAGTGATCAGGTGCTCTGTACCCTGTAGGGGGCGCTGATCTATAGGCACTGCAGCTGGCTCAGTTATCAGGTGCTCTGTGCCCTGTAGGGGGCGCTGGTCTATAGGCACTGCAGCTGGCTCAGTTATCAGGTGCTCTGTGCCCTGTAGGGGGCGCTGGTCTATAGGCACTGCAGCTGGCTCAGTTATCAGGTGCTCTGTGCCCTGTAGGGGGCGCTGGTCTATAGGCACTGCAGCTGGCTCAGTTATCAGGTGCTCTGTACCCTGTAGGGGGCGCTGGTCTATAGGCACTGCAGCTGGCTCAGTTATCAGGTGCTCTGTGCCCTGTAGGGGGCGCTGGTCTATAGGCACTGCAGCTGGCTCAGTGATCAGGTTCTCTGTGCCCTGTAGGGGGCGCTGGTCTATAGGCAGTGCAGCTGGCTCAGTTATCAGGTGCTCTGTGCCCTGTAGGGGGCGCTGGTCTATAGGCACTGCAGCTGGCTCAGTTATCAGGTGCTCTGTACCCTGTAGGGGGCGCTGATCTATAGGCACTGCAGCTGGCTCAGTTATCAGGTGCTCTGTGCCTTGTAGGGGGCGCTGGTCTATAGGCACTGCAGCTGGCTCAGTTATCAGGTGCTCTGTGCCCTGTAGGGGCGCTGGTCTATAGGCACTGCAGCTGGCTCAGTTATCAGGTGCTCTGTACCCTGTAGGGGGCGCTGGTCTAAAGGCACTGCAGCTGGCTCAGTGATCAGGTTCTCTGTGCCCTGTAGGGGGCGCTGGTCTATAGGCACTGCAGCTGGCTCAGTTATCAGGTTCTCTGTGCCCTGTAGGGGGCGCTGGTCTATAGGCACTGCAGCTGGCTCAGTTATCAGGTGCTCTGTGCCCTGTAGGGGGCGCTGGTCTATAGGCACTGCAGCTGACTCAGTTATGAGGTGCTCTGTGCCCTGTAGGGGGCGCTGGTCTATAGGCACTGCAGCTGGCTCAGTGATCAGGTGCTCTGTGCCCTGTAGGGGGCGCTGGTCTATAGGCACTGCAGCTGGCTCAGTGATCAGGTGCTCTGTACCCTGTAGGGGGCGCTGATCTATAGGCACTGCAGCTGGCTCAGTTATCAGGTGCTCTGTGCCCTGTAGGGGGCGCTGGTCTATAGGCACTGCAGCTGGCTCAGTTATCAGGTGCTCTGTGCCCTGTAGGGGGCGCTGGTCTATAGGCACTGCAGCTGGCTCAGTTATCAGGTGCTCTGTGCCCTGTAGGGGGCGCTGGTCTATAGGCACTGCAGCTGGCTCAGTGATCAGGTGCTCTGTGCCCTGTAGGGGGCGCTGGTCTATAGGCACTGCAGCTGGCTCAGTGATCAGGTGCTCTGTACCCTGTAGGGGGCGCTGATCTATAGGCACTGCAGCTGGCTCAGTTATCAGGTGCTCTGTGCCCTGTAGGGGGCGCTGGTTTATAGGCACTGCAGCTGGCTCAGTTATCAGGTGCTCTGTGCCCTGTAGGGGGCGCTGGTCTATAGGCACTGCAGCTGGCTCAGTTATCAGGTGCTCTGTGCCCTGTAGGGGGCGCTGGTCTATAGGCACTGCAGCTGGCTCAGTTATTAGGTGCTCTGTGCCCTGTAGGGGGCGCTGGTCTATAGGCACTGCAGCTGGCTCAGTGATCAGGTGCTCTGTGACCTGTAGGGGGCGCTGGTCTATAGGCACTGCAGCTGGCTCAGTGATCAGGTGCTCTGTACCCTGTAGGGGGCGCTGATCTATAGGCACTGCAGCTGGCTCAGTTATCAGGTGCTCTGTGCCCTGTAGGGGGCGCTGGTCTATAGGCACTTTAGCTGGCTTAGTTAACAGGTGCTCTGTGCCCTGTAGGGGGCGCTGGTCTATAGGCACTGCAGCTGGCTCAGTTATCAGGTGCTCTGTGCCCTGTAGGGGGCGCTGGTCTATAGGCACTGCAGCTGGCTCAGTTATTAGGTGCTCTGTGCCCTGTAGGGGGCGCTGGTCTATAGGCACTGTAGCTGGCTCAGTGATCAGGTTCTCTGTGCCCTGTAGGGGGCGCTGGTCTATAGGCACTGCAGCTGGCTCAGTTATCAGGTGCTCTGTGCCCTGTAGGGGGCGCTGGTCTATAGGCACTGCAGCTGACTCAGTTATGAGGTGCTCTGTGCCCTGTAGGGGGCGCTGGTCTATAGGCACTGCAGCTGGCTCAGTGATCAGGTGCTCTGTGCCCTGTAGGGGGCGCTGGTCTATAGGCACTGCAGCTGGCTCAGTGATCAGGTGCTCTGTACCCTGTAGGGGGCGCTGATCTATAGGCACTGCAGCTGGCTCAGTTATCAGGTGCTCTGTGCCCTGTAGGGGGCGCTGGTCTATAGGCACTGCAGCTGGCTCAGTTATCAGGTGCTCTGTGCCCTGTAGGGGGCGCTGGTCTATAGGCACTGCAGCTGGCTCAGTTATCAGGTGCTCTGTGCCCTGTAGGGGGCGCTGGTCTATAGGCACTGCAGCTGGCTCAGTGATCAGGTGCTCTGTACCCTGTAGGGGGCGCTGGTCTATAGGCACTGCAGCTGGCTCAGTTATCAGGTGCTCTGTACCCTGTAGGGGGCGCTGGTCTATAGGCACTGCAGGTGGCTCAGTTATCAGGTGCTCTGTGCCCTGTAGGGGGCGCTGGTCTATAGGCACTGCAGGTGGCTCAGTTATCAGGTGCTCTGTACCCTGTAGGGGGCGCTGGTCTATAGGCACTTTAGCTGGCTCAGTTATCAGGTGCTCTGTGCCCTGTAGGGGGCGCTGGTCTATAGGCACTGCAGCTGGCTCAGTTATCAGGTGCTCTGTGCCCTGTAGGGGGCGCTGGTCTATAGGCACTGCAGCTGGCTCAGTTATTAGGTGCTCTGTGCCCTGTAGGGGGCGCTGGTCTATAGGCACTGTAGCTGGCTCAGTGATCAGGTTCTCTGTGCCCTGTAGGGGGCGCTGGTCTATAGGCACTGCAGCTGGCTCAGTTATCAGGTGCTCTGTGCCCTGTAGGGGGCGCTGGTCTATAGGCACTGCAGCTGACTCAGTTATGAGGTGCTCTGTGCCCTGTAGGGGGCGCTGGTCTATAGGCACTGCAGCTGGCTCAGTGATCAGGTGCTCTGTGCCCTGTAGGGGGCGCTGGTCTATAGGCACTGCAGCTGGCTCAGTGATCAGGTGCTCTGTACCCTGTAGGGGGCGCTGATCTATAGGCACTGCAGCTGGCTCAGTTATCAGGTGCTCTGTGCCCTGTAGGGGGCGCTGGTCTATAGGCACTGCAGCTGGCTCAGTTATCAGGTGCTCTGTGCCCTGTAGGGGGCGCTGGTCTATAGGCACTGCAGCTGGCTCAGTTATCAGGTGCTCTGTGCCCTGTAGGGGGCGCTGGTCTATAGGCACTGCAGCTGGCTCAGTGATCAGGTGCTCTGTACCCTGTAGGGGGCGCTGGTCTATAGGCACTGCAGCTGGCTCAGTTATCAGGTGCTCTGTACCCTGTAGGGGGCGCTGGTCTATAGGCACTGCAGCTGGCTCAGTTATCTGCTCTGTGCCCTGTAGGGGGCGCTGGTCTATAGGCACTGCAGCTGGCTCAGTTATCAGGTGCTCTGTGCCCTGTAGGGGGCGCTGGTCTATAGGCACTGCAGGTGGCTCAGTTATCAGGTGCTCTGTACCCTGTAGGGGGCGCTGGTCTATAGGCACTGCAGGTGGCTCAGTTATCAGGTGCTCTGTGGCCTGTAGGGGGCGCTGGTCTATAGGCACTGCAGGTGGCTCAGTTATCAGGTGCTCTGTACCCTGTAGGGGGCGCTGGTCTATAGGCACTGCAGCTGGCTCAGTTATCAGGTGCTCTGTGGCCTGCAATAAAAATATCTAGGACCTAAAAATAACTCCTATCTGGTAAGGCAGAGTTCACACAGCAGACAAAAACAACACTGTGCAGTACCACATGTCACCACTTCTGTCTACGTGTATTACACAGCCAGCAATACAACAGAGCCCCCAGCTATGAAAGACTATAATTGTAGACCTGCTCAGCCCCTGGATATGATGTGCAGTGTTATACCTGCTGCTCAGACACACAGAGCACAGAGAGAAATCCCTTTAAATCCCCTGAAGGTCACTACGGCTGCACTGGATTTAGTCCGAGGGCCGCACTCTGACCCCTCTACTTCTCCATAGATCAAAGTGAAGACAGAAAAGACCTGGAAAGTGATGATCCCCCAGTATCCTGGTCTAATTCCAGTCATTCTGTCACTTCACTTTAACCCTTTAAGTGGATTTGTAACAATGCACATTGCTCAATGCTTACAGCAGGACTCACAGGCTTTCTCTATGAGTGGGTGGAGGGAGCAGGACTCACAGGCTTTCTCTATGAGTGGGTGGAGGGAGCAGGACTCCCAGGCTCTCTCTATGAGTGGGTGGATGTAGCAGGACTCATAGGCTTTCTCTATGAGTGGGTGGATGTAGCAGGACTCATAGGCTTTCTATATGTGTGGCAAGATGTAGCAGGACTCACAGGTTTTCCATATGAGTGGGCAGATGTAGCGGGACTCCCAGGCTCTCTATATGAGTGGGTGGATGTAGCAGGACTCCCAGGCTCTCTCTATGAGTGGGTGGATGTAGCAGGACTCATAGGCTTTCTCTATGAGTGGGTGGATGTAGCAGGACTCACAGGCTTTCTATATGTGTGGCAAGATGTAGCAGGACTCACAGGTTTTCCATATGAGTGGGCGGATGTAGCGGGACTCACAGGCTTTCTATATGAGTGGGTGGATGTAGCTGGACTCACAGGATTTCTATATGAGTGGGTGGATGTAGCAGGACTCACAGGCTTTCTATATGAGTGGGTGGAGGAAGCAGGTCTCACAAGCTTTCTATATGAGTGGGTGGATGTAGCAGGACTCACAAGCTTTCTATATGAGTGGGCGGATGTAGCGGGACTCACAGGCTTTCTATATGAGTGGGTGGATGTAGCAGGACTCACAGGCTTTCTATATGAGTGGGTGGATGTAGCAGGACTCACAGGCTTTTTCTATGAGTGGGTGGAGGAAGCAGGACTCACAGGCTTTTTCTATGAGTGGGTGGAGGGAGCAGGACTCACAAGCTTTCTCTATGAGTGGGTGGAGGGAGCAGGACGCACAGCAGATACTCACCAGTTGAACTCATTGTAGTCGTTGTGAACTTCCCACCAGAAATAAAACCAGGTAAGTGTGAGGAAGAAGGTGAAGGTGAGGATCATGAACCATAGCAGCTCCCACTGCGGACAGAAAGAGGAAATCACATGAGATGAGGACAAGTTCATTAAAGGGGATGTCCAGAGAACCCGTCAGGCAAAATAACCCCCTAAACTAAATAGATTTTCATAAACTGCCATTAGAGAGCATTGCCTCTATCCCTTCATTATCCCTCTACATGCCTGTAAACCTAAGCAATGAGGTCCTAAAGCTGTATGCAAATGACCTGTGAATTGTCCAATGAGTCATTAGCATATTCAAGCTGTCCAACTTATTGATGAGTGGGAGGCACAGCCACACCCCCAGTGCTTGACTGACAGCTGCTCCATGTAATGGCTGCTCCATGTGCTTGCTGGTGGCCACACCTCCTGCAGCCAGTGTGTGTGTATAGGAGAGATACAGCAGCTCCAGGCAGCCATGTTACAGCAGAACATGTCAGATTCATGTGTAGCTGATGTCTGTGTCTCTCACCTGTGTATTAGGAGGATGCAGCATGTCAGCAGATGCAGCACTCACACTAGCAATGCTTTACTATACATTACACACAGACATGAGCAGGGGGAGGAGAGGGGAGGGGTGACAGGGGTGACATCACTGCCTCTGACCATGTGACCAGCCTCATTTACATAATAAAGAATAGATGATTTTACAATGATTAATGTATGAAATAACTAGATAAAGGCTGGGATGGATCCTTGGGAGCTGCGCCAACAGGTAGAGGTGACAGAAATAGTGACACAGACCTGATGACAGGTGTCCTTTAAAGTTCTTTACAGTCAAGTGGGACCGTCTGCATCAACTCATTAGCATAATAAACTTAACAATTAAGAGCACGGCTTGGTCTTCTTTACTTTGCACTTGAATTATTCCCCATTTCTACTAACACAATGTCACGAGCTCCTCTGCTCTATCAGCTCCGCATGTTGTAAGAGCCAAATATTTTGGTAACATCAGGGTCATGTGATCCGCCATTAGTCTGAGAGCGGAATGTGGAATATTCCTGGGATCCGGACTTCACGTTCTGTCCCCGTCCTGTGATGGGAGATATTCATCTGTGATTGGACGGGGAAGCCATTTAGATAAGAAGCCAAGGCTGAGCCTTCTAAATAACCGTGTGCAACCCCGACCTCCAGGGTCACATGACAGCGTTTAAAGGGGAACCCATTCCATATCTTTGTGTACAAAATCTTCACTGTGTTATGAGTGCAGTAAAGAGAGGGCACTTTATGGCAATCATGTGACAGCAAGGAGTGGGTGCTTTATGGCTGCTGCAAAGAACAGGAGTCATGTGACAGCAGGGAGGGTTATGCACTTTATGGCAGCTACAAATGACAGCAGGGGGTGCGCTTTATGGCTGCTGCAAAGAACAGGAGTCACATGAAAGCAAGAAGAGGGTGCTTTATGCCTGCTGCAAAATACAGGAGTCAAAATGACAGCAGGGAGAGTATTCTTTATGGCAGCTGCAAAAGAAGAGGAGGTACAAGACATAACATGAAGGATGTGACAGGAACCCCCAACACATCTTCTTTAAAAAAAAAAAAATTTTTTACAATTTTTGTAAAAATATAAGTTTTCGAATATGCTTTTGAATCGCAAAATTATCCTAATAAGCCTGTGTAATGTCCCCATTGCATGTACCGCAGCAGATCTCACTAGGTGTTTTATAAAAGTCCCGATTATGACACAGTTTCCCCAGGGAGCTATAAACAAGAGAATCAATCCCACAATAGAGTTTAGGAACGTTGGATTGACAACCCATATGGCCTCCGCTACAGCTCCTGCAGCAGTTGTAACGTAATTTTCTATCAAGGTCCTAATTTTGAAATATAGTCCTTTTTCCCCAATGGCAGCATATTTAGAGGACCTGGTAAAGCAGAGTAGATAACCAATATGGCCTGCACTACAATTCCCGCAGCAGATATAATAAAGTTTTCTATAAGAGGAGACAATTCCCCTGATTCCTCATGTCAATACAACTAGAAAATAATCTCCACACAGTCTGAGAAAGCTGGGTTGATAACCAATATGGCCTAAGCAACAGCTCTCACAGCAGTGTTGACTAAGTTTTCTATAAAAGTCCAAATTGAGAGATATTGTCCCACTACCCCATGGTAGTGTAAATAGAGGATCATTTCCATACAGAAGTCAGGGAAACAAGGATTGTCATTCCATATGGCCTGCACTACAGCTACCGCAGCAGATGGGACTAAGTTTTCTATAAAAGTCCAAATTGAGAGATATTGTCCCACTACCCCATGGTAGTGTAACTAGAGGATCATTTCCATACAGAAGTCAGGGAAACAAGGATTGTCATTCCATATGGCCTGCACTACAGCTACCGCAGCAGATGGGACTAAGTTTTCTATAAGACATAAGAGAACATAGCTCATGTCCCACTGGCAGTATAAATAGATTTCAATACTTTCTGAATAATACTCCTGAAGAAATTCACTTCCACAATGGCAGATAACATCATGGAGTCACCCTGCAGCCCCTCCCAAACCCATCTAATTTTAGGAGGTCAAAATTTAGCTGAAAAATAACGTCCACCAAGGATTTATGACCGGATCCAGAAATAGCGAAACAGGAAATTTCACCGGGATAAAATCAGGTCGTAGACGCATTTCGCGGGTAAGGAAAAGGATTGAGTAACATCAACTCATCTGTCACCTATAGGAGACCTAAGACATGTGCTCCTCTATACAGAAACCCATAGAAAATACTTACCTTTCATACCGTATGTATTTCACTGATTGGCGATTTTATCTCTGCACCATATGACGGTGTTATTTACACTTTTTTAGGTGCATTTAGTGAGTAGAAATTTTTAAACCAATTTACTTTGGCTGCCACTAAGGGCACGGTATGGCGGTACTATCTACACTGCAGTGGCACTACATATCACAGCATTGCTATTATGTAGCATAAATAGTAGCCTGATATTTATGAGCCATAAAATACTTAGCGGTGGTATTACATGGACACTGTATGGCGGTACTTTTGTGAGTACTACAAAAGGTGATAATGTCATAACACACGGCTATTAGGCGACCCTAACAATAGGGTCATATTTTTGTTCTTCTTCCAGTGGTGATATTATATCGGCACAGTATGGCGGTTTTATTTACAAAGTATTAAATATTGTAGTGCTATCATGACACCGCTATTAGGTGACACTACTAGTGACCTGACATGTTTAGGTCAATTTTTCTACAACTTCCATAGCACTGGTGTTATATAGTGACACTATATAGCAGTATTATTTACACTGTATAGCACTGTTGTAGGCTCTATATGTACTAGAAATGCCTTTCTGTTATTCTAGCACTTTTTATATTTTTGAGCCAATCTATGTTATGTAATGACTGTTGACATTATAACAGCACTGGATGGCGGTACTATTTATACTGACTAGCACCGTATTAGTGTGCCACTATATTTTGTGTTATATTACACTATAAAATAACCTGATATTTTAGAGGCAATGTTTAATTGGGGTACAGAGCGGTGGTATTATATCAGCACTAGATGGCGGTAATATGTGCACGTTATAGGTGCCGTGTCCTATTCTGCCTATATGGTGAGGATTCTGGGTAGCCGACGCTGCTCTGTATTCATAGACGAGTTCTCGCTGTAGGGCGAGGTGTCTTACTTTCCGGAAAGGCATGAATGTCTATATGGAGGACGTTCACCTTGACAGCGCTGACGCTGGAGAAGACGCTGCGCGGGGAAGGCTGTCAAGAAACCAGCGAAGCGCAGCAGCGGCCGCCTCCCGAGCCGTCCAGAGACTGAACGGATCGCACGACTACCACAACCTCTGATTATCCCAGAAATAGAATATCCGCCTCCATCCAGCCTGATATCAGAGTGCGGGAAAGCTGGGTGACAGCACATGCAGTAGAGACAAGATGCAAGTCATCACCTCAGTACTAGAGATATACACAGGAGTCTACTCACCGCATGTATACACAACCAGTCATAATACAGGAGGCTACTAATCACATCCTGACCAAAGCACGAGCTACGTGGTAACATAACTACCTATGCAGAGCCGTATTATAGTAGTTATAGTCTTGTACATAGGGGGCAGTATCAGTGGCGTAACTACAGCCGTAGCAGCTGCTACGGGGCCCACGAGGTCTAGGGGGGCCCGCGCTACCGAGCCGACTGTAGCGCAAATTCACTTCAGGGATTCCACCGAAGAGAAGAGAAGGTAGTGTGGTTAGGGTTTTGCGCCACCTCTAGCCTGATGTTCCCCTCTCGGGCCACATACATTTGACAGCGGGGAGCAGCAGAGGAGGCACACAGGTCCGGCGGTCCGTACACTGGAGTTCACACAGCCGCCGCTCCTCCCCAGGGTACGGGACCCGCC
The DNA here is from genome assembly GCF_040894005.1 of Engystomops pustulosus. Lineage (NCBI taxonomy): Eukaryota > Metazoa > Chordata > Amphibia > Anura > Leptodactylidae > Engystomops > Engystomops pustulosus. The sequence goes on along the minus strand of NC_092412.1, from coordinate 19,635,745 downwards.
GGATATGTCCCCGGCCAGTGTTCACACAGAAGCAGTGAGGTCTGGGTTGCTCCCTGCCGCGCTTTCTGTTCTGCATACAGCGCCTGCGAGCCACCGGGACCTCGGGGGAATGGCAGAAGCCCCAGGCACATAGTGTGCAGCACAGGCCCATCCCGGGGACTGAAGAGCAGACGGACTAGGCCCGAGGAGAAGAAAGATCCTGAGCACAAGGAGCGAGGATACATCTTCTGGTAAGTATATATATGTGTGTGTTTATGTATATGCTGTATAGTGTGTATATACTATATGTATGTGTGTATGATGTGTATATACTGTATGTATTTCTTCATACGCTGTATATGTGTGTTTATATGATGCATGGCGTGTATATACTATATGTATGTGTGTATGATGTGTATACACTGTATATGTTTCTGTATATGCTGTATATGTGTGTTTATATGATGCATGGCGTGTATATACTATATGTATGTGTGTATGATGTGTATACACTGTATATGTTTCTGTATATGCTGTATATGTGTGTTTATATGATGCATGGCGTGTATATACTATATGTATGTGTGTATGATGTGTATACACTGTATATGTTTCTGTATATGCTGTATATCTGTGTATATATGATGTATGGTGTGTATATACTATATGTATGTGTGTATGATGTGTATACACTGTATATGTTTCTGTATATGCTGTATATGTGTGTTTATATGATGCATGGCGTGTATATACACTATATGTATGTGTGTATGATGTGTATACACTGTATATGTTTCTGTATATGCTGTATATGTGTGTTTATATGATGCATGGCGTGTATATACTATATGTATGTGTGTATGATGTGTATACACTGTATATGTTTCTGTATATGCTGTATATCTGTGTGTATATATGATGTATGGGGTGTATATACTATATGTATGTGTGTGTGTATGATGTCAGTGCTATATGTATGTGTATGCAGTATGTGTGTATATGGTGTGTTTCTATTGTATGCAAGTGTATATATATATATGCTTTGAATATACTACATATCTTATATGAATTATAAGTATATATTATAATAATATATTATATATATACACTATATGGGGGAGATTTATCACAGCTTCTATGCCAATTTTCTGGCATAAAAGCAGTGACATCACAAATTCTTGCGCAGTGCAAGAATTTGCGATTAAAATTGTGAATATGCCACATTGCTTGGAGGGGGCATAAAAGCCACATCACCCGCCGAATAATTCAAGAGGACTAAGCCTCTTGATGTATCCCGCACGACAAGGGGGAGGGATGCATGGCCGATAAATAGTGCAAGAGCGCTAGCGTCTGATAAATCTGTGTTTATAATGTATATGTGCTATACAGAATGTGTGTGTATATGATGTGCTTATACTGTACGTGCATGTTCGTATCTAATGTATGTATGAGTGTATATATGTGTGTGTGTGTATATGCACAAGAGTGTATGAGTGTTGTACTTTAAGTGTGTATTAGTATATAAATGTGCGTATATTTATGTGATATGTATATATATTTTTTATGGGGAAGGGGGGGCCCCATGCAGAAATCTGCTATGGGGCCCAGCCTCTCCTAGTTACGCCACTGGACAGTATTATAGTAGTTATATTCCTGTACATAGGGGACAGTATTATAGTAGTTATATTCCTGTACATAGGGGACAGTATTATAGTAGTTATATTCTTGTACATAGGGGGCAGTATTATAGTAGTTATATTCCTGTACATAGGGGGCAGTATTATAGTAGTTATAGTCTTGTGCATAGGGGCAGTATTATAGTAGTTATAGTCTTGTGCATAGGGGGCAGTATTATAGTAGTTATATTCCTGTACATAGGGGGCAGTATTATAGTAGTTATATTCTTGTACATAGGGGGCAGTATTATAGTAGTTATATTCTTGTACATAGGGGGCAGTATTATAGTAGTTATATTCCTGTACATAGGGGACAGTATTATAGTAGTTATATTCTTGTACATAGGGGGCAGTATTATAGTAGTTATATTTTTGTACATAGGGGGCAGTATTATAGTAGTTATATTCTTGTACATAGGGGGCAGTATTATAGTAGTTATATTCTTGTACATAGGGGGGCAGTATTATAGTAGTTATATTCTTGTACATAGGGGGCAGTATTATAGTAGTTATATTCTTGTACATAGGGGCAGTATTATAGTAGTTATATTCTTGTACATAGGGGGCAGTATTATAGTAGTTATATTCTTGTACATAGGGGCCAGTATTATAGTAGTTCTATATTTCTGTACATAGGGGGCAGTATAATACCACAATATACAGGTAGTCCAGGGGTTACATACAAGATAGGGTCCAGAGGTTTGTTCTTAAGTTGAATTTGTATGCAAGTCGAAACTGTATATTTTATAATTGAAGTTCTAGACAATTTTTTTCTTTTGCCCCAGTGACAATTGGAGTTTCAAAATTTTTGCTGTAATTGGACCAAGAATTATCAATAAAGCTTCATTACAGACACCCTACAGCTGATCATTGCAGTCTGGGACTATAGTAAAGCATCCAGAGAGCTTCATCAGAGGTCACAGTGGGCAGAGGGGTCCGTCTGTAACTATGGGTTGTCTGTAAGTCGGGTGTCCTTAAGTAGGGGACCGCCTGTATACTAGTTGATCCATGATTCTGTTATTATAGCGCCCCCTGGTACTGTAGTACACGACTTCTCCCATCACTTGTTCCCTCTCTCCTTCCGCCTCCTGCACTTAGCAGCTCCTGGATGTGTCAGACGATGATATCAGCGCAGATCCCGGTCACGTCTCTCATTAGGAATCAGACATGTCTGTGTAGGAAATACTTCAGGGGCTCATTAGGTAACGTCACGTTATTAGGCGGTGGGGGTGTTCGGGTTCTCTCATCCTCCTGCTGGAGTCTCTTAAGTTCTTTTACACTAATGAAGGAAAAATTATCTCAGATCCGGGAGACGTCTACAATCCCATGTGAAGATCCTCATCCTCTGCGCTCTTGGTTTATTAAAGAAATGAGTCATTATTATAATGTGTGAGGAGTTTTGCAACTTTCTAACAATTTGTATACAATAAAACTGCTTGCTGTCAGTGAATATATCGAGTATCTGAAATCTGCCCTGGTCATGTGCCGTCAGGACAATCTCTATCCTCACATAACCAAACTGTCTAAGAGACCTCCCTGGTTACCCCCCTTTAATCAGCACTAAAGCTACATAGCAGCGGAGGAGGACCCAGAGCAGAGCAATTAAGACTGGATTCAATTGTAACAAACCCTGTGCTGTGAGAAGGATTCCTGGGTGAGAAGTGGGCGCTGATCCTGGGGTTGGGACGCAGCCCAGACCACACAGCCCCCTGCGGGCTCCAGCTGCTGGACAGAACGCTCCTGGCACCGATCCGGAGGACTAAAGCCGCTTTGTGACTGCTCACTTGGATTACACTTGTAAGTGCTGCAAAGATTTCAAGGCTTCTTAGAGGAAGTAATCGCTCTGTGTAACACTCCCTCCTCCGCCAAGAAGAAGCTAAGAGCCTATAGTCCTTGGGGTTACACTATTATTTCCACAGAAGGCGTGGCTTATTCAAGGGGTGTGGCTTATACTTCTCCAATTAAGACAAAGCAGCTCCTGCTCCTGCCAGTCGTCTTACAGCCTGATGTATAGGATTGCAGTCAAGGTGAAGGATGATCGCTGGCGGTTACATGACAGGGGTGGACAAAGTCCAAATGTAACGGTACTGGTGGGGTAATCCGACCCGAGTCAAGCAGGTGACTAGTAACGTATCTTTGATGTGACTGAGAAGAGCTTCCAGTACTAGTAGCATCAACACTTGACTAATCAGAAACTATAAAGGTCCTGCACTAAATACTGAGAAGAAAAAGGTCCTGCTGCAATAACCGGGGAAATGGGATGCACCAACTAGTGGCGGGGGGTGGTAATGCAGGGAACTGGGAGAGAGGTGTGAACGGTCTGTAGTGGGTACTAGGGGTAGAGGAGTCTACTACAAGGATTATACTCCAAGCACAGGCTCAGAACAATACACAGAGCACAGATGTGTGAGGACACACTGGAAAAACTATAATCCAGGAATATAAGTGGTCACAGTCCTGCTGCTACTAACAGCATACACAAAGGAATGATAACACATCTACAGGGACAATACCTAACAGTGGCTGCAGAGATCACAAAGCACAGCAGTGTGAGGACCCCCTCCCCCCATCGAAGTTACAATCCTATAATATACATTCAGGCTGCAGGGAGCACAGCAGTGTGAGGACCCACACCACCCATAAGTTACGATCCTGAATTATAAATCTATAAATCACAGTCCTGCTGCTACTAACAGCATGCACAAAGGAATGATTACACACCTACAGGGACAATATCAAATAATAGCTGCAGAGATCACAAAGCACAGCAGTGTGAGGACCCACTCCCCCATCGAAGTTACAATCCTGTTATATGCATTCATCTATCTCTGTCCCGCTGCTACATATTCAAAAGGTATGCTTACACATCTCCAGGGACAATACATAACACTGGCTGCAGGGAGCACAGCAGTGTGAGGACCCACACCCACAAGTTACAATCTTGGATTATAAATCCACAGTCCTGCTGCTACCAACAACATACACAAAGGTATGATTACAAACCTCTCCAGGGAAATACCCACAACTGGCTGCAGAGAGCACAGAGCACAGCAGTGTGAGGACCCCTTCCCCCACTCATATGAATTTCAATTCCAGGATTGTTATTTCTGCTGTACTCTGTGCTCTCTGCAGCCAGTGTTAGGTATTATCCCTGGAGAGATGTGTAATTAGACCTTTGTGTATGTTGTTAGTAGAAGCAGAACTGTGATATACGGATAGAAATTACAATTCTGGAATGTAAATCACAGTCCTGCTGCTACCAACATCATACACTAGGGTGCAGTCTGTCCTGCTGCTACCAACATCATACACTAGGGTGCAGTCTGTCCTGCTGCTACCAACATCAAACACTAGGGTGCAGTCTGTCCTGCTGCTACCAGCATCATACACTAGGGTGCAGTCTGTCCTGCTGCTACCAGCATCATACACTAGGGTGCAGTCTGTCCTGCTGCTACCAGCATCATACACTAGGGTGCAGTCTGTCCTGCTGCTACCAACATCATACACTAGGGTGCAGTCTGTCCTGCTGCTACCAACATCATACACTAGGGTGCAGTCTGTCCTGCTGCTACCAACATCATACACTAGGGTGCAGTCTGTCCTGCTGCTACCAGCATCATACACTAGGGTGCAGTCTGTCCTGCTGCTACCAACATCATACACTAGGGTGCAGTCTGTCCTGCTGCTACCAGCATCATACACTAGGGTGCAGTCTGTCCTGCTGCTACCAGCATCATACACTAGGGTGCAGTCTGTCCTGCTGCTACCAGCATCATACACTAGGGTGCAGTCTGTCCTGCTGCTACCAGCATCATACACTAGGGTGCAGTCTGTCCTGCTGCTACCAACATCATACACTAGGGTGCAGTCTGTCCTGCTGCTACCAACATCATACACTAGGGTGCAGTCTGTCCTGCTGCTACCAACATCATACACTAGGGTGCAGTCTGTCCTGCTGCTACCAACATCATACACTAGGGTGCAGTCTGTCCTGCTGCTACCAACATCATACACTAGGGTGCAGTCTGTCCTGCTGCTACCAACATCATACACTAGGGTGCAGTCTGTCCTGCTGCTACCAACATCATACACTAGGGTGCAGTCTGTCCTGCTGCTACCAACATCATACACTAGGGTGCAGTCTGTCCTGCTGCTACCAACATCATACACTAGGGTGCAGTCTGTCCTGCTGCTACCAACATCATACACTAGGGTGCAGTCTGTCCTGCTGCTACCAACATCATACACTAGGGTGCAGTCTGTCCTGCTGCTACCAACATCATACACTAGGGTGCAGTCTGTCCTGCTGCTACCAACATCATACACTAGGGTGCAGTCTGTCCTGCTGCTACCAACATCATACACTAGGGTGCAGTCTGTCCTGCTGCTACCAACATCATACACTAGGGTGCAGTCTGTCCTGCTGCTACCAACATCATACACTAGGGTGCAGTCTGTCCTGCTGCTACCAACATCATACACTAGGGTGCAGTCTGTCCTGCTGCTACCAACATCATACACTAGGGTGCAGTCTGTCCTGCTGCTACCAACATCATACACTAGGGTGCAGTCTGTCCTGCTGCTACCAACATCATACACTAGGGTGCAGTCTGTCCTGCTGCTACCAACATCATACACTAGGGTGCAGTCTGTCCTGCTGCTACCAACATCATACACTAGGGTGCAGTCTGTCCTGCTGCTACCAACATCATACACTAGGGTGCAGTCTGTCCTGCTGCTACCAACATCATACACTAGGGTGCAGTCTGTCCTGCTGCTACCAGCATCATACACTAGGGTGCAGTCTGTCCTGCTGCTACCAGCATCATACACTAGGGTGCAGTCTGTCCTGCTGCTACCAACATCATACACTAGGGTGCAGTCTGTCCTGCTGCTACCAACATCATACACTAGGGTGCAGTCTGTCCTGCTGCTACCAGCATCATACACTAGGGTGCAGTCTGTCCGCTCACACCTGCTGACGGTTTCCATGTACTCTGGCAGTTGCGGATATTATACAGTGCCATGCAGAGTGTCCATCTACAATATGTCTTACACTAAGGCACCGGCTGCCAGGTCTGGCCCTGGATGATATGGTTACTATCATCTGCCCATCACCATCTCTAGTATTGTATGGTCCAGACTGCTGACAGTTTCCCTTTCAGTGATATAGAGGCTACGACCTGATATCTTGCAGCGGTATCCGAAGGTTTCTGCACAGCAGGATCTCCCATCACTTAGAATAATCCTCGGGGATTTACAGTAAAATACTTGGAACATTTGCCAATCTCCGGAAGCGCGTGGTGACAAGTGCGGGCGCCCAGATGACTAAATGTCACCCCCTCCCCGCAATCCCACAGCAGATGCCGAGTCCCCGCAGTCCAATGAATATCTAATCACGGCACATGTAGCCAGCGAGCGGCAGCTCTGCGGAAAACCCTCCGAATTATAGTCATCCTTCCGACAGACCCGCACATGCCGGTAATTATCCCGCTCAGCGCTTCCCATGGAGAGATTACAGATGTGCCTGTCACTTCTGCTCAACTCCACAGCGTATCCCAGGGAAAGATGGCCGACGAGCACGGATCGGGAAACTTCAGGACATGGGACAGCTCCACCTGAGCTCCAGCTTCCCTGCATGTGCTGAAATCCTGCTCTGACCAATAGGGGGAGCAAACTAATCTGCTAATACAAGTCCGTAGGTGATCAGCTCCCTCTAGTGGTGGCTACTGGAAGAAAGAATTGGAATCTAATAGATGATAGTATAAGTTATCAACTTACCCATGTCTTTAGGTAGCTCCACCTACATGACTAATTTAATTCCTCTTAGATCCAAGTAACCGTGACTGTGGTAATCTTCTTATATTTGTTATCCATGGCCTCCTTCCAATCTAAAATCAACTTTTAAAATTAAGCTAATAAGGGAGGCGTTACCAGGGACCCTCCATGCAGTAGCTTCACAGGCTGTTACACTGTTCCCCTTACTCTCTTTGCCTGATGTAATCTCACCCACTGGGAAGGTGGAAGTGCACCTGCACAGTATAACTGCCTGTGAAGCTAACGGTAACACCCCCCAGGAGCCCTTCATACACATTAGCATAATCAGTTAATTTTAGGAAGGAGGCCATGGATAATAAGTGTCCCCTAATTTATCATGATGGATTTTGATAAAAGTTTACTTTAAACTAATCTAAGCTGCAATTCCTCAGGCAACCTGTTAGCAGGGGAGGCGCGGTTTGTTGCAGAATAAGCAGCCATGTTTCTCTTATTGTAGGCCACCCCTGTAATGACACAGCAGCTTCTATCCGGGTGTCAGTGTAAGCAGCGTCGTTAAGGATACGAGTACCAAAATACTCATTTTTCGAGCCGGCGCTAAGTGTTTAGTATTTACTGACCTTTTAATAAGCAGCGGGTGATTGTTATCCTGCACCGGTAATGAGCATAGCAGAGCCCAGTGTGCGCTATAACCACACACATCCCGGGAACAACAGCTACACTAATACTGCAGAGGAGAAATGCTGAGCATCAACTAATCACTACAACGTATAGAGAGCACCCCAACATCTAACTACCCCCCACATATACAAAGTATAGCACTACAAGACATACTGCTGCGGAGAAATGGAAATACATAGGGAGCAGTATTATAGTAGTTATATTCTTGTACATAGGGGGCAGTATTATAGTAGTTATATTCTTGTACATAGGGGGCAGTATTATAGTAGTTATATTCTTGTACATAGGGGGCAGTATTATAGTAGTTATATTCTTGTACATAGGGGGCAGTATTATAGTAGTTATATTCCTGTACATAGGGGGCAGTATTATAGTAGTTATATTCTTGTACATAGGGGGCAGTATTATAGTAGTTATATTCTTGTACATAGGGGGCAGTATTATAGTAGTTATATTCTTGTACATAGGAGACAGTATTATAGTAGTTATATTCTTGTACATAGGGGGCAGTATTATAGTAGTTATATTCTTGTACATAGGGGGCAGTATTATAGTAGTTATATTCTTGAACATAGGGGGCAGTATTATAGTAGTTATATTCCTGTACATAGGGACAGTATTATAGTAGTTATATTCCTGTACATAGGAGGCAGTATTATAGCAGTTATATTCCTGTATATAGGAGCAGTATTATAGTAGTTATATTCTTGTACATAGTGGGCAGTATTATAGTAGTTATATTCCTGTATATAGGAGCAGTATTATAGTAGTTATATTCTTGTACATAGGGGCAGTATTATAGTAGTTATATTCCTGTACATAGGGGGCAGTATTATAGTAGTTATATTCTTGTACATAGGGGGCAGTATTATAGTAGTTATATTCCTGTACATAGGGGGCAGTATTATAGTAGTTATATTCTTGTACATAGGGGGCAGTATTATAGTAGTTATATTCTTGTACATAGGGGGCAGTATTATAGTAGTTATATTCTTGTACATAGGAGACAGTATTATAGTAGTTATATTCTTGTACATAGGGGGCAGTATTATAGTAGTTATATTCTTGAACATAGGGACAGTATTATAGTAGTTATATTCCTGTACATAGGAGGCAGTATTATAGTAGTTATATTCCTGTACATAAGGGGCAGTATTATAGTAGTTATATTCCTGTACATAGGGGGCAGTATTATAGCAGTTATATTCCTGTATATAGGAGCAGTATTATAGTAGTTATATTCTTGTACATAGTGGGCAGTATTATAGTAGTTATATTCCTGTATATAGGAGCAGTATTATAGTAGTTATATTCTTGTACATAGGGGCAGTATTATAGTAGTTATATTCCTGTACATAGGGGGCAGTATTATAGTAGTTATATTCTTGTACATAGGGGCAGTATTATAGTAGTTATATTCTTGTACATAGGGGGCAGTATTATAGTAGTTATATTCGTGTACATAGGGAGCAGTATTATAGTAGTTATATTCTTGTACATAGGGGGCAGTATTATAGTAGTTATATTCTTGTACATAGGGAGCAGTATTATAGTAGTTATATTCTTGTACATAGGGGGCAGTATTATAGTAGTTATATTCTTGTACATAGGGAGCAGTATTATAGTAGTTATATTCTTGTACATAGGGAGCAGTATTATAGTAGTTATATTCTTGTACATAGGGGGCAGTATTATAGTAGTTATATTCTTGTACATAGGGAGCAGTATTATAGTAGTTATATTCTTGTACATAGGGAGCAGTATTATAGTAGTTATATTCTTGTAGATAGGGGGCACTATTATAGTAGTTATATTCTTGTACATAGGGGGCAGTATTATAGTAGTTATATTCTTGTACATAGGGGGCAGTATTATAGTAGTTATATTCTTGTACATAGGGAGCAGTATTATAGTAGTTATATTCTTGTACATAGGGGGCAGTATTATAGTAGTTATATTCTTGTACATAGGGGGCAGTATTATAGTAGTTATATTCTTGTACATAGGGTCAGTATTATAGTAGTTATATTCTTGTACATAGGGGCAATATTATAGTAGTTATATTCTTGTAGATAGGGGGCACTATTATAGTAGTTATATTCTTGTACATAGGGGGTAGTATTATAGTAGTTATATTCTTGTACATAGGGGGCAGTATTATAGTAGTTATATTCTTGTACATAGGGGCAGTATTATAGTAGTTATATTCTTGTACATAGGGGGCAGTATTATAGTAGTTATATTCTTGTACATAGGGGGCAGTATTATAGTAGTTATATTCTTGTACATAGGGGGCAGTATTATAGTAGTTATATTCTTGTACATAGGGGGCAGTATTATAGTAGTTATATTCTTGTACATAGGGGGCAGTATTATAGTAGTTATATTCTTGTACATAGGGGGCAGTATTATAGTAGTTATATTCTTGTACATAGGGGGGAAGTATTATAGTAGTTATATTCTTGTACATAGGGGTCAGTATTATAGTAGTTATATTCTTGTACATAAGGGGCAGTATTATAGTAGTTATATTCTTGTACATAGGGGGCAGTATTATAGTAGTTATATTCTTGTACATAGGGGGGGAAGTATTATAGTAGTTATATTCTTGTACATAGGGGGCAGTATTATAGTAGTTATATTCTTGTACATAGGGGGCAGTATTATAGTAGTTATATTCTTGTACATAGGGGGCAGTATTATAGTAGTTATATTCTTGTACATAGGGGGCAGTATTATAGTAGTTATATTCTTGTACATAGGGGGCAGTATTATAGTAGTTATATTCTTGTACATAGGGGGCAGTATTATAGTAGTTATATTCCTGTACATAGGGGTCAGTATTATAGTAGTTATATTCTTGTACATAGGGGGAAGTATTATAGTAGTTATATTCTTGTACATAGGGGTGAAATTATTATAGTAGTTATATTCCTGTACATAGGGGGCAGTATTATAGTAGTTATATTCCTGTACATAGGGGGCAGTATTATAGTAGTTATATTCTTGTACATAGGGGGCAGTATTATAGTAGTTATATTCTTTTACATAGGGGGCAGTATTATAGTAGTTATATTCTTGTACACAGGGGGCAGTATTATAGTAGTTATATTCTTGTACATAGGGGGCAGTATTATAGTAGTTATATTCTTGTACATAGGGGGCAGTATTATAGTAGTTATATTCTTGTACATAGGGGGCAGTAATATAGTAGTTATATTCTTGTACATAGGGGGCAGTATTATAGTAGTTATATTCTTTTACATAGGGGGCAGTATTATAGTAGTTATATTCTTGTACACAGGGGGCAGTATTATAGTAGTTATATTCTTGTACATAGGGGGCAGTATTATAGTAGTTATATTCTTGTACATAGGGGGCAGTATTATAGTAGTTATATTCTTGTACATAGGGGGGAAGTATTATAGTAGTTATATTCTTGTACACAGGGGGCAGTATTATAGTAGTTATATTCTTGTACATAGGGGGCAGTATTATAGTAGTTATAGTCTTGTACATAGGGGGCAGTATTATAGTAGTGATATTCTTGTACATAGGGGGCAGTATTATAGTAGTTATATTCTTGTACATAGGGGGCAGTATTATAGTAGTGATATTCTTGTACATAGGGGGCAGTATTATAGTAGTTATATTCTTGTACACAGGGGGCAGTATTATAGTAGTTATATTCTTGTACATAGGGGGCAGTATTATAGTAGTTATATTCTTGTACATAGGGGGCAGTATTATAGTAGTTATATTCTTGTACATAGGGGGCAGTATTATAGTAGTTATATTCTTGTACATAGGGGGCAGTATTATAGTAGTTATATTCTTGTACATAGGGAGCAGTATTATAGTAGTTATATTCCTGTACATAGGGGTCAGTATTATAGTAGTTATATTCTTGTACATAGGGAGCAGTATTATAGTAGTTATATTCTTGTACATAGGGGGGAAGTATTATAGTAGTTATACTCCTGTACATAGGGGGCAGTATTATAGTAGTTATATTCCTGTACATAGGGGGGAAGTATTATAGTAGTTATACTCCTGTACATAGGGGGCAGTATTATAGTAGTTATATTCCTGTACATAGGGGGCAGTATTATAGTAGCTATACTCCTGTACATAGGGGACAGTATTATAGTAGTTATATTCTTGTACATAGGGGTCAGTATTATAGTAGTTATATTCTTGTACATAGGGGTCAGTATTATAGTAGTTATATTCTTGCACATAGGGGGCAGTATTATAGTAGTTATATTCTTGTACATAGGGGGCAGTATTATAGTAGGTATATTCTTGTACATAGGAGCAGTATTATAGTAGTTATATTCTTGTACATAGGGGGCTGTATTATAGTAGTTATATTCTTGTACATAGGGAGCAGTATTATAGTAGTTATATTCTTGTACATAGGGGGCAGTATTATAGTAGTTATATTCTTGTACATAGGGGGCAGTATTATAGTAGTTATATTCCTGTACATAGGGGGCGGTATTATTGTAGTTATATTCTTGTACATAGGGGGCGGTATTATTGTAGTTATATTCTTGTACATAGGGGGCAGTATTATAGTAGTTATATTCTTGTACATAGGGGGCAGTATTATAGTAGTTATATTCTTGTACATAGGGGGAGGTATTATAGTAGTTATATTCCTGTACATAGGGGGCGGTATTATTGTAGTTATATCCTTGTACATAGGAGGCAGTATTATAGTAGTTATATTCTTGTACATAGGGGGTAGTATTATAGTAGTTATATTCCTGTACATAGGAGGCAGTATTATAGTAGTTATATTCTTGTACATAGGGTCAGTATGATTATAGTTATATTCTTGTACATAGGGTCAGTATGATTATAGTTATATTCTTGTAGGGGGGGGGGGGGAGTATTATTGTAGATGAGGCTGCATTTCTTTATACTATCTTGTATGTCTTTTAATTTTGGGCTGGTCATTATACATAAAAACAAACAAACTATTTCAGTATCATTCCGGGAAGAAGTAAATGATGACAATACAGGTGAAAGTGATATATTCTATGTCGTCTAAAGGAGAAATCTAGGGCAAGCCTCTGAAATAGGAGACATAACCTTGTAGTAGTGGACAGTAGGGTCTGTGATGTTACATGAGATGTGGACACTTCTTACTACATGGAGGAACATTATCTTCCCATCGTGGTGATAGAAGACTCTACAGTCACAGGATCTTCTCGCTATGAAGAGAGGAAAAGTGGGGGCCGCAGCGGAATCAATAATACATTACCAAGGAAATGGAGCAAATTCTGCAAGTTTCTTTACAATAATGACCTGGCAGGAAACATCGATTAGGATTTAATGACTAGTCACTAGAAAAACTCAGTTCACTGCACTGTATGGCAGGTGATCAGAGGAGGACTACAAGTCCCAGCACACCCAGGATGCCATTATAAGCCGTTTAACAAGAGATTATGAACAATGGACTTCTGGAGGGGTACAAAAAGGTGACTACAACTCCCAGCATTATTATTATGAATAATATATGCCGGCTGCTTACTGAAGTTTTCCCGTCCAGTGTTCGACCACCAGCCCACCAGGATCCGTGTACAACCATAATTGCGATTAGTGATAATTATTATTCTTATCAACTTTGGTTATTGTGATATGTAAATAAAACACATCAAATCTCAACGTGGCGCCAACCGTATGCATAGCGCCGCCGCTACCTCCGGAGGCCGAAAACTGTCATTTAGCTGACGAGATGCTGGAAATTGCAAATGCAAATTGCTTTCTTTTAAGGGAGAAGTGAACGGAGGCCGGATGAAAGATTCATCTATAGGCTATAACTGTGTTCCGCTACTCACGTGTAATGCAAATGATCCATAATTGTCATTACGAATGTGCGACAACAGATGGCGGCCATATATCTGTACTGAGTATATACATTAGTCACCAGGCTGCTCAAAATTTCTCTGGAAATGGAATGTAGAACTTTTTCCATGATTATCCATTCAATAAGTTTGTTTAAAATTACAGCCGCTGCGGATGAGAGACTGGAGATGAGAAAGGAAAGAAAAAAACTGCGGAGAGAAGAAGGAAGAACTGAAAAATGAAGGATAGCAGATGAAAAGGAAGAACGTGATGAAAAATAGATGAAAATAACGATCATAATAAAGAACGATAATATGGAAAATGATGAAGAAAACATAAAATGACGAAAGGGGACCAGCAGCGGAGGAGCGGGAGACGAAAGGGGGCCGGCGGAGGAGCGGGAGAAGAAAGGGGAGGGGAGCGGCGGAGCGGGAGAAGAAAGGGGAGGGGGCGGCGGAGCGGGAGAAGAAAGGGGGCCGGCGGCGGAGCGGGAGAAGAAAGGGGACCAGCAGCGGAGGAGCGGGAGACAAAAGGGGACCGGCGGAGGAGCGGGAGAAGAAAGGGGAGGGGGCGGCGGAGCGGGAGAAGAAAGGGGAGGGGGCGGCGGAGCGGGAGACGAAAGGGGACCAGCAGCGGAGGAGCGGGAGACGAAAGGGGACCAGCAGCGGAGGAGCGGGAGACGAAAGGGGACCGGCGGAGGAGCGGGAGAAGAAAGGGGAGGGGGCGGCGGAGCAGGAAAATGAAGGGAAACGGCGGTGGAACGGGAAAATGAAGGGGACTGGTGGTGGGGAAGAACGTGATGAAAAATAGATGAAAATAACGATCATAATAAAGAACGACAATATGGAAAATGATGAAGAAAACATAAAATGACGAAAGGGGACCAGCAGCGGAGGAGCGGGAGACAAAAGGGGGCCGGCGGCGGAGCGGGAGACGAAAGGGGGCCGGCGGCGGAGCGGGAGACGAAAGGGGGCCGGCGGCGGAGCGGGAGAAGAAAGGGGGTCGGCGGCGGAGCGGGAGAAGAAAGGGGGCCGGCGGCGGAGCGGGAGAAGAAAGGGGACCAGGAGCGGGAGACGAAAGGGGACCGGCGGAGGAGCGGGAGAAGAAAGGGGCGGGGGCGGCGGAGCGGGAGAAGAAAGGGGAGGGGGCGGCGGAGCGGGAGAAGAAAGGGGAGGGGGCGGCGGAGCGGGAGAAGAAAGGGGAGGGGGCGGCGGAGCGGGAGAAGAAAGGGGGCCGGCGGCGGAGGAGCGGGAGACGAAAGGGGGCCGGCGGCGGAGCGGGAGAAGAAAGGGGGCCGGCGGCGGAGCAGGAAAATTAAGGGAAACGGCGGTGGAGCGGGAGAAGAAAGGGGAGGGGGCGGCGGAGCGGGAGAAGAAAGGGGGCCGGCGGCGGAGCGGGAGACGAAAGGGGACCAGCAGCGGAGGAGCGGGAGACGAAAGGGGACCAGCAGCGGAGGAGCGGGAGACGAAAGGGGACCGGCGGAGGAGCGGGAGAAGAAAGGGGAGGGGGCGGCGGAGCAGGAAAATGAAGGGAAACGGCGGTGGAACGGGAAAATGAAGGGGACTGGTGGTGGGGAAGAACGTGATGAAAAATAGATGAAAATAACGATCATAATAAAGAACGATAATATGGAAAATGATGAAGAAAACATAAAATGACGAAAGGGGACCAGCAGCGGAGGAGCGGGAGACAAAAGGGGACCAGCAGCGGAGGAGCGGGAGACAAAAGGGGGCCGGCGGCGGAGCGGGAGACGAAAGGGGGCCGGCGGCGGAGCGGGAGAAGAAAGGGGGCCGGCGGCGGAGCAGGAGAAGAAAGGGGGTCGGTGGCGGAGCGGGAGAAGAAAGGGGGCCGGCGGCGGAGCGGGAGAAGAAAGGGGACCAGGAGCGGGAGACGAAAGGGGACCGGCGGAGGAGCGGGAGACGAAAGGGGCGGGGGCGGCGGAGCGGGAGAAGAAAGGGGCGGGGGCGGCGGAGCGGGAGAAGAAAGGGGAGGGGGCGGCGGAGCGGGAGAAGAAAGGGGAGGGGGCGGCGGAGCGGGAGAAGAAAGGGGGCCGGCGGCGGAGGAGCGGGAGACGAAAGGGGGCCGGCGGCGGAGCGGGAGAAGAAAGGGGGCCAGCGGCGGAGCAGGAAAATGAAGGGAAACGGCGGTGGAACGGGAAAATGAAGGGGACTGGTGGTGGGGAGGGAGAAGAAAGGGGGCGACGACACCGGAAAAAGGAGGAAACGTCAGGTGAGCGGGTGACCAAAAGCAGAGGCGCAGGGGCTCCCGCAATGGTTCCACCAGTTCTCCATTACTGAAGATGAAGCAAGGTTTCACGGCAAGGACTACTAATCACACAGTCTAGTCCTGGCCACTGACACCTCGCAGCTGAGGTCAAACCATCACATTACAAGAACTGGGAGATTGATCTTCATTGCCTTGAAAATAAGTTGCATCACTGCAGCAGAAGTGCGAGTGACCGCTGGGACATCCAGGACTGAGAAGGAGGAGATGAAACATGACAGCAACAAGACGTTGAAAGCGTCATCCACAGACAACTACCGGAGAGCCATAGGAGAGTCTTCAAAAGTGGCAGAATTTATTTTTTTTTAACACCCCTGTCCCCAACCAACGTCAGGTAAGAGTAAGAAAGGTGACATCCTGGGTTGATCCCTCTATAATGCACAGTGAAATTCAAGCATGGTAAACCAGGGACTTACTCCAGGCAACATGACTGTGGTAATCTTCTTATATTTGTTATCCATGGCCTCTTTCCTTCTGGAAACAAATAATAAACTTAGGTTCTGGGGGTGTTACCAGAGCCCCTCAGTGCTGTAGCATCAAAGGCTATTACACTGTCTCTCCCTCCCCCTCTGCTGCTGTTAGATTACATCAGGGAAGTAACGGCCAGTGAATCTACAGCATGGAGGGGCTATGGTGACGCCACCAGACTCATTATCATTATCATAAAGTTGATTTTAGAAGGAAGGAGGTCATGGATGACAAATATAAGGAGATTAGCACAGTCACGGTGCCTGGATCTATGAGTAAGTTTTAAGGATTTATCTTGATATAATGTGATTGTAGATTTCCTTTAAGGATGGCTTGGGCACAATCCCTTCCTCCAGGTTACGTGAAGAAGTAGGGGAAGGGTGTAATACTCCTCATCATACACTGATCCCTGAAGTTCTCCTTTAAGGGAAAAAGATGAGTACCGTAGATTGACAAGTTAAATAACTATAAATGTCCCTTCAGGACACAAATGTGATTCCCAACGAAGATGACACAAGAACGTGTGGCCCTAATGAAATGCTAATCGCCGCTCTGTATCTCTGGCGCTGCGAGGATCTGGTAACGCGTTACACGGAAAACCAATTAATTATTACTGGGCCCGAGATCAGATTGTGCGGCCGCTGTTTACACAGAAAGATGGAGCGGGAGGGCGTCCAACACCAGGCAAAATCCTCACAAGCGCAGAACTGCCAGGAGGGGGACGACAAAAAACTGGTGACTATTTATTTTAGCTTTTCTCTTCTGAATCCTGAAGTGATGAAGACTATGGTCATTACACGTGTCCCACGCATGAGGATTCTGTGCATTATATGCGCCACTTTCAGGAACAACCCGGGTCCACAGGGTAAATCTCCATCACTGCAATCTTACCCCTCCATCTTTCCTCAAAGTTCATGCACCGGATATGAGATTGACCCCCAGTAAGTGTTATTGGGGAAGTCGATTGCCAGCTCCTGGGGACACGCACTGAAGTGCACGGATGCAACTTTGAATAGAGATGCACAATACAAGGTGGGAAGGAAAGGTAACGCGATAGAAGGGAAAGAAAGAGAAATAGAAAAATGGAGGTGAACAAAAAGGAGGACAGTGAGAGAAAAGGCAGAAAAGGAGAGAGAAGGAAGGGAAAGGAAGAGAAAAAGGATGAAATGAAAATAGGAGACAGAGAAAAAGCACAGGACGAAGAGGAAGGGAAGGAAACAAGAGAAGGGAAGGAAACAAGAGAAGAGAAGGGAAGGAAAGGAAACAAGAGAAGAGAAGGGAAGGAAAGGAAACAAGAGAAGAGAAGGGAAGGAAAGGAAACAAGAGAAGAGAAGGGAAGGAAAGGAAACAAGAGAAGAGAAGGGAAGGAAAGGAAAGGAAACAAGAGAAGGGTAGGGAAGGGAAGAAGAGAAGGGAAGGAAACAAGAGAAGGGAAGGAAAGGAAACAAGAGAAGAGAAGAGAAGGGAAGGAAAGAAGGGAAGGGAAGGAAACAAGAGAAGAGAAGGGAAGGGAAGGAAACAAGAGAAGAGAAGGGAAGGAAACAAGAGAAGGGAAGGAAAGGAAACAAGAGAAGAGAAGGGAAGGAAACAAGAGAAGGGTAGGGAAGGGAAGAAGAGAAGGGAAGGAAACAAGAGAAGGGAAGGAAAGGAAACAAGAGAAGAGAAGGGAAGGAAAGAAGGGAAGGGAAGGAAACAAGAGAAGAGAAGGGAAGGGAAGGAAACAAGAGAAGAGAAGGGAAGGGAAGAAGAGAAGGGAAGGAAACAAGAGAAGGGAAGGAAACAAGAGAAGGGAATGAAAGGAAACAAGAGAAGAGAAGGGAAGGAAACAAGAGAAGAGAAGGGAAGGAAACAAGAGAAGAGAAGGGAAGGAAACAAGAGAAGGGAAGGAAACAAGAGAAGGGAAGGAAACAAGAGAAGGGAAGGAAACAAGAGAAGAGAAGGAAACAAGAGAAGGGAAGGGAAGGAAACAAGAGAAGGGAAGGGAAGGGAAGGAAACAAGAGAAGAGAAGGGAAGGGAAGGAAACAAGAGAAGAGAAGAGAAGAGAAGGAAAGGGAAGGAAACAAGAGAAGAGAAAAGAAGGAAAGGAAAAAAGAGAAGGAAAGGAAAGGAAGGAAAAAAGAAAGAAAAGGTGAAAGAAAAAAGAAGAAAGGAAGGGGAAAAAAGATACAGAAGGATGAAAATGGGAAAAAGGAAAACAAATAAGAGGTAATGAAAAAGGTGAAGGTATGAAAGAAGAAAATTAGAAAAAAAAATCAAAAGAAAACTGGGGGGAAAAAAAAGAGTTAGAGACGAAAGAATGGACTGAAAGAGATGAAGGGAAATAAAAAGAAGGAAAGAAGGATGGAATGAAACAAAAGAAGGAAAAAAGGCAGAAGAAAGGAAGAGGAAAGGATAAAAAAGCAGAAAAGGCATAAGAATATAAGAAGGAAAAGAAGAAAGAAAGGAAGGTAAACGATAGTAAAAGAAGTAAAGAAAATCCGTATGGAAAATGAGAATTGGGAAGAAAAGAGAAAAACAAATTGGGAAACAAAAAAAAGCAAAGAGTAAGAGAATGAAAGTGACAGAGAGAAGGAGCGAGGGAGGAGAACACAGCGATAATGTAGAGTGTGCGGCTTCACGTGTCGGGGGCTGGTAACCCCCGGATCCGCACGCGCTCAGTACTTGTCATGTTCTGATGTGTCACCGCATGTTAATCCGCTGTTCACAGACCAATTATGTGACTCAGAATTTCCCTAATGGAAAATCTCTTATTGGCCGAGGAAACAGAATCACTGGAGGAACAGAAGGATTTATACAGAGGGATACATATTCATGACCACTAAATATATCTACATAAGGCTTTATATACTCTGCCCCCCCCCCCCCCCCCCGTCATACAGGGAGAAGGGAAAAACATTGTGATTATGGTTCAGCTAGGAGGGGAAGAACATCTGAAATTAGGGAAGTTATAGGATATAATATAAATATTCATTACACAGACCTAAAATACTGTGTTTTTCTCCGATACTGAAGCATCAAGGAACTTTACTGCACCATCACTGCACCTATGTTCTGTTGTGCCCACTATGTACAAGGATATAACTACTATAATACTGCCCCCTATGTACAAGAATATAACTACTATAATATTGTCCCCTATGTACAGGAATATAACTACTATAATACTGCCCCCTATGTACAAGAATATAACTACTATAATACTGCCCCCTATGTACAAGAATATAACTACTATAATACTGCCCCCTATGTACAGGAATATAACTACTATAATGCTACCCCCTATGTACAAGAATATAACTACTATAATACTGCCCCCTATGTACAAGAATATAACTACTATAACACTGCTCCCTATGTACAGGAATATAACTACTATAATACTGCCCCCTATGTACAAGAATATAACTACTATAATACTGCCCCCGATGTACAAGAATATAACTACTATAATACTGCCCCCTATGTACAAGAATATAACTACTATAATATTGCCCCCTATGTACAAGAATATAACTACTATAATACTGCCCCCTATGTACAAGAATATAACTACTATAATACTGCCCCTATGTACAAGAATATAACTACTATAATATTGCCCCCTATGTACAAGAATATAACTACTATAATACTGCCCCCTATGTACAAGAATATAACTACTATAATACTGCCCCCTATGTACAAGAATATAACTACTATAATACTGCCCACTATGTACAAGGATATAACTACTATAATACTGCCCCTATGTACAAGAATATAACTACTATAATACTGTCCCCTATGTACAGGAATATAACTACTATAATACTGCCCCCCATGTACAGGAATATAACTACTATAATACTGCCCCCCATGTACAGGAATATAACTACTATAATACTGCCCCCCATGTACAAGAATATAACTACTATAATACTGCCCCCCATGTACAAGAATATAACTACTATAATACTGCCCCCTATGTACAAGAATATAACTACTATAATACTGCCCCCTATGTACAAGGATATAACTACTATAATACTGCCCCCTATGTACAAGAATATAACTACTATAATATTGTCCCCTATGTACAGGAATATAACTACTATAATGCTGCCCCCATGTACAAGAATATAACTACTATAATGCTGCCCCCTATGTACAAGAATATAACTACTATAATACTGCCCCCTATGTACAAGAATATAACTACTATAATACTGCCCCCTATGTACAAGAATATAACTACTATAATACTGCCCCCTATGTACAGGAATATAACTACTATAATACTGCCCACTATGTACAAGGATATAACTACTATAATACTGCCCCCTATGTACAAGAATATAACTACTATAATATTGTCCCCTATGTACAGGAATATAACTACTATAATACTGCCCCCTATGTACAAGAATATAACTACTATAATACTGCCCCCTATGTACAAGAATATAACTACTATAATACTGCCCACTATGTACAAGGATATAACTACTATAATACTGCCCCTATGTACAAGAATATAACTACTATAATATTGTCCCCTATGTACAGGAATATAACTACTATAATACTGCCCCCCATGTACAGGAATATAACTAATATAATACTGCCCCCCATGTACAAGAATATAACTACTATAATACTGCCCCCTATGTACAAGAATATAACTACTATAATACTGCCCCCCATGTACAAGAATATAACTACTATAATACTGCCCCCTATGTACAAGGATATAACTACTATAATACTGCCCCCTATGTACAAGAATATAACTACTATAATATTGTCCCCTATGTACAGGAATATAACTACTATAATGCTGCCCCCATGTACAAGAATATAACTACTATAATGCTGCCCCCTATGTACAAGAATATAACTACTATAATACTGCCCCCTATGTACAAGAATATAACTACTATAATACTGCCCCCTATGTACAAGAATATAACTACTATAATGCTGCCCCCTATGTACAGGAATATAACTACTATAATACTGCCCCCATGTACAAGAATATAACTACTATAATACTGCCCCCTATGTACAAGAATATAACTACTATAATACTGCCCCCTATGTACAAGAATATAACTACTATAATACTGCTCCCTATGTACAAGAATATAACTACTATAATACTGCCCCCTATGTACAAGAATATAACTACTATAATACTACCCCCTATGTACAAGAATATAACTACTATAATACTGCTCCCTATGTACAAGAATATAACTACTATAATACTGCCCCCTATGTACAGGAATATAACTACTATAATACTGCCCCCTATGTACAAGAATATAACTACTATAATACTGCCCCCTATGTACAAGAATATAACTACTATAATACTGCCCCCTATGTACAAGAATATAACTACTATAATACTGCCCCCTATGTACAAGAATATAACTACTATAATACTGCCCCCTATGTACAAGAATATAACTACTATAATACTGCCCCCTATGTACAAGAATATAACTACTATAATACTGCCCCCTATGTACAAGAATATAACTACTATAATACTGCCCCCTATGTACAGGAATATAACTACTATAATACTGCCCCCTATGTACAGGAATATAACTACTATAATACTGCCCCTATGTACAAGAATATAACTACTATAATACTGCCCCCTATGTACAAGAATATTACTACTATAATACTGCCCCCTATGTACAGGAATATAACTACTATAATACTGCCCCTATGTACAAGAAAATAACTACTATAATACTGCCCCCTATGTACAGGAATATAACTACTATAATACTGCTCCTATGTACAAGAAAATAACTACTATAATACTGCCCCCTATGTACAGGAATATAACTACTATAATACTGCCCCCTATGTACAAGAATATAACTACTATAATACTGCCCCCTATGTACAAGAATATAACTACTATAATACTGCCCCCTATGTACAGGAATATAACTACTATAATACTGCCCCTATGTACAAGAATATAACTACTATAATACTGCCCCTATGTACAAGAATATAACTACTATAATACTGCCCCCTATGTACAAGAATATAACTACTATAATACTGCTCCCTATGTACAAGAATATAACTACTATAATACTGCCCCCTATGTACAAGACTATAACTACTATAATACTGCCCCCTATGTACAAGAATATAACTACTATAATACTCCCCCATATGTACAAGGATATAACTACTATAATACTGCCCCCCTATGTACAAGAATGTAACTACTATAATACTACCCCCTATGTTCAAGAATATAACTACTATAATACTGCCCCCTATGTACAAGAATATAACTACTATAATACTGCCCTTATGTACAGGAATATAACTACTATAATACTGCTCCCTATGTACAAGAATATAACTACTATAATACTGCTCCCTATGTACAAGAATATAACTACTATAATACTGCCCCCTATGTACAAGAATATAACTGCTATAATACTGCCCCTATGTACAAGAATATAACTACTATAATACTGCCCCCTATGTACAAGAATATAACTACTATAATACTGCCCCCTATGTACAAGAATATAACTACTATAATACTGCCCCTATGTACAGGAATATAACTACTATAATACTGCCCCCTATGTACAGGAATATAACTACTATAATACTGCCCCCTATGTACAGGAATATAACTACTATAATACTGCCCCCTATGTACAAGAATATAACTACTATAATACTGCCCCCTATGTACAAGAATATAACTACTATAATACTGCTCCCTATGTACAAGAATATAACTACTATAATACTGCCCCCTATGTACAAGAATATAACTACTATAATACTGCCCCCTATGTACAAGAATATAACTACTATAATACTGCCCCCTATGTACAAGAATATAACTACTATAATACTGCCCCCTATGCACTATGTTCTGTGGTAGATTGTACATCAGTGATAACATTCCAGACTTTTCCTCCTTCCTGTGCCTCTCCTGTTCCCTCGTCCTCTGGATTGGGCTCAGGAAATCCTCTGATTATTATTGTGCTCGGGGCTTCATATTTCTCACTGTGATCAAAGCACATGAGAGGAGACAGCACAGCAGAGTGCGGCCAGGAAGGTCGGACCTCCCGCCATCGACTTCCACCTCACGTGTTGGGCGGCTGTGGGGGTGCGATGTGATGACCTCCATAACACAAGATCACTCAGATCTACATTTACTCTATTAACCCATCCTGTGTACTGCCTGTATGCACCCCGAATGTACATAAGGATGGTTCAGCATTTAAGTGGTCCCCAAGGGGGTTACCCAAATTACCAAGGCGGCTTTCACCCTTTGACCCCTTTGCAAGGACCTGGCTGAACATCATTATTGAGAAATAAGGTCGCTACCTCTTGCCCAGGTCAGGGTCAGGGCAGACAGCAGGAGGGATAATCCAATGGGAGTGGGTTAGGACAGTCTGAGGTCAAGGCCAATCCAAGACATGATGGTGGTAAGAATACAGAATAGCAGGTTTGTAGTATCAGAGTAGAAACATGACCTGGGGTTCAAATATAGTAAAAGACCACCAGAGATCACCCACCATTGTACAGGACAAGGAGCCTAAATACTCAGGACCTGAGGTTTTCTTATTCCTACCAAAAAATATCTGATGTCAACACATTAGGAACGAGCCACATTCTCCAGGTAGATTCTTCAGATGCCCGAAGAACAATCGTGTACAATTATTTATAGATTTATCACAAAGCGGATGATATGGATGATGACAGATGGCAGCGGGTGGATGTGAAATCCCTATTTACCAGGAGAGCGACAGCCGGAGAAGCTCCAATACTGACCCCCACTGCAGAGAGGAATCTAAGAGGATTTGACGTTATCTCCTGATAAACGAGACAACGAAATCTCTCAGACTGATGTATAAACCTCCAGAAGTCACCACACAATCATATATAACACCGCTACAAGCAACCCAATATATCACTCTACAACGGTGTAGAGGAGCAGTATTATAGTAGTTATATTCCTGTACATAGGGAGCAGTATTATACTAGTTATATTCTTGTACATAGGGGGCAGTATTATAGTAGATATATTCCTGTACATAGGGGGCAGTATTATAGTAGTTATATTCTTGTACATAGGGGCAGTATTATAGTAGTTATATTCTTGTACATAGGGGGGCAGTATTATAGTAGTTATATTCTTGTACATAGGGGGCAGTATTATACTAGTTATATTCTTGTACATAGGGGGCAGTATTATAGCAGTTATATACTTGTACATAGGGGGCAGTATTATAGCAGTTATATACTTGTACATAGGGGGCAGTATTATAGTAGTTATATTCTTGTACATAGGGGGCAGTATTATAGTAGTTATATTCTTGTACATAGGAGGCAGGATTATAGTAGTTATATTCTTGTACATAGGGGGCAGTATTATAGTAGTTATATTCTTGTACATAGGGGCAGTATTATAGTAGTTATATGCTTGTACATGGAGAGCAGTATTATAGTAGTTATATACTTGTACATAGGGGCAGTATTATAGTAGTTATATTCTTGTACATAGGGGCAGTATTATAGTAGTTATATTCTTGTACATGGAGAGCAGTATTATAGTAGTTATATTCTTGTACATAGGGGGCAGTATTATAGTAGTTATATTCTTGTACATAGGGGGCAGTATTATAGTAGTTATATTCTTGTACATAGGGGGCAGTATTATAGTAGTTATATTCTTGTACATAGGGAGCAGTATTATAGTAGTTATATTCCTGTACATAGGGAGCAGTATTATAGTAGTTATATTCTTGTACATAGGGGGCAGTATTATAGTAGTTATATTCTTGTACATAGGGGGGCAGTATTATTGTAGTTATATTCCTGTACATAGGGGGCAGTATTATAGTAGTTATATTCTTGTACAT
Source organism: Engystomops pustulosus (assembly GCF_040894005.1). NCBI lineage: Eukaryota > Metazoa > Chordata > Amphibia > Anura > Leptodactylidae > Engystomops > Engystomops pustulosus. Next base: position 19,610,114 of record NC_092412.1, on the reverse strand, counting down.
AGGGGGCAGTATTATAGTAGTTATATTCTTGTACATAGGGGGCTGTATTATAGTAGTTATATTCCTGTACATAGGGGGCAGTATTATAGTAGTTATATTCCTGTACATAGGGGCAGTATTATAGTAGTTATATTCCTGTACATAGGGGCAGTATTATAGTAGTTATTTTCTTGTACATAGGGGGCAGTATTATAGTAGTTATATTCTTGTACATAGGGGGCAGTATTATAGTAGTTATATTTCTGTACATAGGGGGCAGTATTATAGCAGTTATATTCTTGTACATAGGGGGTAGTATTATAGTAGTTATATTCCTGTACATAGGTGGCAGTATTATAGTAGTTATATTCTTGTACATAGGTGGCAGTATTATAGTAGTTATATTCCTGTACATAGGGGGCAGTATTATAGTAGTTATATTCTTGTACATAGGGGGCAGTATTATAGTAGTTATATTCTTGTACATAGGGGGCTGTATTATAGTAGTTATATTCCTGTACATAGGGGGCAGTATTATAGTAGTTATATTCCTGTACATAGGGGCAGTATTATAGTAGTTATATTCCTGTACATAGGGGCAGTATTATAGTAGTTATTTTCTTGTACATAGGGGGCAGTATTATAGTAGTTATATTCTTGTACATAGGGGGCAGTATTATAGTAGTTATATTTCTGTACATAGGGGGCAGTATTATAGCAGTTATATTCTTGTACATAGGGGGTAGTATTATAGTAGTTATATTCCTGTACATAGGTGGCAGTATTATAGTAGTTATATTCTTGTACATAGGTGGCAGTATTATAGTAGTTATATTCCTGTACATAGGGGGCAGTATTATAGTAGTTATATTCTTGTACATAGGGGGCAGTATTATAACAGTTATATTCTTGTACATAGGGGCAGTATTATAGTAGTTATATTCCTGTACATAGGGGCAGTATTATAGTAGTTATATTCCTGTACATAGGGGGCAGTATTATAGTAGTTATATTCTTGTACATAGGGGTCAGTATTATAGTAGTTATATTCTTGTACATAGGGGGCAGTATTATAGTAGTTATATTCTTGTACATAGGGGGCAGTATTATAGTAGTTATATTCTTGTACATAGGGGGCAGTATTATAGTAGTTATATTCTTGTACATAGGAGGCAGTATTATAGTAGTTATATTCTTGTACATAGGGGGCAGTATTATAGTAGTTATATTCTGTACATAGGGGGCAGTATTATAGTAGTTATATTCTTGTACATAGGGGGCAGTATTATATAGGAGAACTAAGCTCCAGATACAGATGCCAGTCAGGTTCTCCTCCAGACTCTGGCAGACCTCCCAAAAAACACTTGCCGGCAGACCCGACCTTTGCTCTAATCAATGTTTATTACTGGTACATGCAGGATTTTGCAGATGCAGGTAACGCGTCGCCTGTGAAGGATCATTTGGCAAGTGCAGGAGAAACCAATTGTGCCGCGCAATCTAATCTGCAGTGAAGTGATGAGCTCTGGTGCTGTAAATAACAGCCGGGCACAATCAGCGGATCGGTCTGACATTTACAAGACTCCACGTCTAAAAGGTGAACTCTCGCGCCTCTGGAGTCACATTATGTGACGAGGACTGTTCCCTTTTACTTTAAAGTGGGTTGTGAGATTAGAAACGGCAACACAATGTCCAAGGTAGTGTACGGTACTGAAACTGTAATACCAGACACGGTCAATAGAGAAGGGGTGGCGCTGTAACCTCTCACTAAGCCCTACTGGTCCTAATAAACTCATTTGCACATAGAAAATAGTGGGTGGTTTGGGTGGCCATCAGGGGTGTAAGTACAGCCAATGCCTAGGTGATGGCGCTGCGCAAGCACATCAGCATTTATCATGTGCTGCGACGCAACTTCATCACAGGGGTCCACTACCCGACTGAGTGGAGGAGGTAGCGCGGTTTATTAAATTTTTTTACTGCCCGGGCCAGCCCCTCGTTTTGGCGCAGTGTGCGAGCGCTGGAGAGGCGGAGGGATGAGCGCAGGGCAGGCACCATGACATAGCAAAATATAGGACATGTCCAGCTACAATCCTAAAATATAATTCTGTATATTACAGTCCTGCTGCTACTAACCAATTACACAATGAATGATTACACCTCTCTCCAGGGACAATACTTATCACAGGCTGCAGATACAGCAGAGCACAGCAGGGTGAGGAGACAGCCCCACTGCACTTGGAGAAGACACATTCCTGGATATGACTCCCTATTTCATAGTTCTGCTGCAACTAACAACATAAACAAAGGGCTGATTCCATGTCTCTCCAGGGACTATATATAACGCTGTCTATACTCTGCATGAACATACCTGCTGATGGTTTCCCTTTAATAAGCCAGTACAGAGAGGAGAAATATCAGCCCCTCTCCATACTGTGCATCTCCCCTCCTGGCACCATGAAGACCTCGGAGGCGCAGTGTGTGGGTTTTAGGATTCAGTTATCTATGATTTATAAGACTGCAGGAATGAAAGTTGCCGATTCTGCTCCATAGTAACCTCAGTGCAGCGGTGAATCTCTCCTCGGAGGCCGCGTGTTTGGGAAGGAGGGGGGGGGGGGGGGTAATATAATAAATTGTGTGCAGTTAGATGCGTCATCTATTACAGGTGTCCTTGTATATAAATATGTACAGCCTTTCCTCCGGCCGCAGAACGCTGGGATTTATTTGCAGATAATACCTCTGCACAATCTGTTAGTCCACGGCACGTTAAGTACAAAGAGGCACCGTGAGCTTTACAGACAGGAGGTCAGGACCTTAGACAAGTCATCCTACAGTGGGTACGGAAAGTATTCAGACCCCTTTACATTTTTCACTGGGGCGAGATCAAAAACGTTCTTTTATTCGATCATTAATATACGCTCTGCCCCCATCTTGAGAGAAAAAAAACAAAATCTAGATATTTTTGCCAAGTTATTAAGTAAATATTGAAATATCACATGATCGTAAGTATTCAGTGCTGTGACACTCATATGTAAAACTTATATGCTTATATTCCATTTCCTTCTGATCCTCCTTGAGATGGTTCTACTCCGCCATTGGAGTCCAGCTGTGTTTAATTAAACTCATTGGACTTGATTAGGAAAGGCACACATCTATCTATATAAGACCTCACAGCTCACAGTGCATGTCAGACCACATGAGAATCATGAGGTCTAAGGAACTGCCCAAGGAGCTCAGAGAAGTTTTGGACGACCACAACTCTTCCTCGACCTGGCCGTCCAGACAAGCTAAGTAATTATGGGAGAAGAGCCTTGGTGAGAGGTAAAGGTGATCCCCAACATCCTTGTGGCTGAGCTCCAGAGGTGCAGCAGGGAGATGGGAGTCACCTATCACTGCAGCCTCTAGTAGTCGGGGCTTTATGGCAGAGTCTGGAAGCCTCTCCTCACTGCAAGACATATGAAAGCCGCATACAGTGTGCCAAACTGAGCACCTGGAGAGACATGAAAATCCGTCCACCATTCAACCTGAGAAACTGGGGAAGATCTGAAAAGAAGAGGCAGAGGATCCCCAATAACAGATGTAAAAAACTTGAAAATTAGCAAAAATATCTCCATTATTTATTTTTTTGGGTGCAGAGTTTTGATCTTACCAATAGGCTGCAATCAATCAAAGAGTGAAAAATGTAAAGGGGTCTGAATACTTTCCATCCCCACTGTATTCTATATTCCAGAGCTGCGCTCACAACTCTGCAAGTCTCTTTACTACTCCTAGGCTTAGGACATGCGACTTCTGTAAGGTGATAACATATAGGGGCAGATTTATCAAGCTGTCTGAAAGTCAGAATATTTCTAGTTGCCCATGGCAACCAATGACAGCATCCCTTTAAAATATTCATGAGCACTAATGAAATGAAAGCTGAGCTGTGATTGGTTGCCATGGGCAACTAGAAATATTCTGACTTTCAGACAGCTTGATAAATCTGCCCCATAGAGTCATAAAGGGTCCTGTAGTCTAATTCACACACATGTATGGGGGACGTATATACGGCCGGTATACGTTCCCCCATACACTTTATGAGCTCACGGCATGGTACAGGAGCGGCACCGTAGCGCTCCGTAGCCCGGGAAAAGATAGGACATGTCCTATCTTTTCCCGTATTACGGCGCCTTGGCCCATATGTTTCTATGGAGAGGGGAAGGGGTTAGCGGCGCTCACCTCCTCCTCTCCCCGCGCTGCCGTGTGCCCGCCGTGCTACGGTGCGGCGGGCCACGGCAGTGTGCATGTAGCCTTAAACTGTAAAAAAGCAGAATTGTGAATGCAGCTTTGGAGGGAATACATAATATACATGCAGTCCAATCTACAGCAACAGAATTCTTCCTCCACTCTTCTCTTAAAGGACACCTGTCATCAGGTATCTGTCACTAGTCCTGTCACTACTACCTGTTGGAGCAGCTCACAAGGATCCCATCCCAGCCTTTATCTAGTTATTTCATACATTAATCATTATAAAATCATATATTCTTTATCATGTAAATGAGGCTGGTCACATGGTCAGAGGCAGTGATGTCACTGCTGTTACCCCTCCCCTCTCCTCCCCCTGCTCATGTCTGTGTGTAATGTATAGTAAAGCATGGCTAGTGTGTGTGCTGCATCTGCTGACATGCTGCATCCTCCTAATATACAGGTGAGAGACACAGACATCAGCTACACAAGTACCTGACATGTTCTGCTATAACATGGCTGCCTGGAGCTGCTGTATCTCTCCTATACACACACACATGCACACACATGCTGCATCCTAATATACAGGTGAGAGACACAGACATCAGCTACACATGAATCTGACATGTTCTGCTGTAACATGGCTGCCTGGAGCTGCTGTATCTCTCCTATACACACACACACAGGCTGCATCCTCCTAATATACAGGTGAGAGACACAGACATCAGCTACACATGAATCTGACATGTTCTGCTGTAACATGGCTGCCTGGAGCTGCTGTATCTCTCCTATACACACACACTGGCTACAGGAGGCGTGGCCACCAGCAAGCACATGGAGCAGCCATTACATGGAGCAGCGGTCAGTCAAGCACTGGGGGTGTGGCTGTACCTCCCACTCATCAATAAGCTGGACAGCTTGAATATGCTAATGCTTCATTGGACATTTCACAGGTCATTTGCATACAGCTTTAGGACCTCATTGCTTAACAGCCCCTCCCTACTGCAAATTGCCGCCCCTGAGGAGTCAGACAATTGTCTATCAGGGGGAGGTGAGTAAGGGTTCCTGTATCTCACAGCTCTGGAGAAAGGTTTAAAGGTTAAAATGCTGATTGCTGGAACGTGTGTGCATTGACTGGGATCCAAAGTGATTGTGGGCACAGAGCGGGCACTCAGAGGGGATTATGTGGACAGGAAGCACCAAGCTCAAAAAAGGATTGTGCTCAGAGGCCTAATAAATGCAGAGTGGAGGAGCTCCGGACCCCCGAACATATGAGATCAAGAAGATGAAGCTAATCTGGAGGCGAAGAGAAAGTGATAAAGCGGGAGAGTGTAGTGAGCATGTTACATGCAGAGAGAGGGAGGAGTAAGCTGGACTTAACCCATCTCCATCACCTAATATGTGTGAGGACACGCTCCACATATCACAGTCCTGCTGCTACTAACAACACACACAAAAGGTCTGATGACACATCTCTCCAGGGACAATACCCAACACTGACGGCAGAAAGCACAGCAGTCTGAGGACATTCCCACTGGACAATCCCACAATATAAATCCATTTATCACAGTCCTGCTGCTACTACTACATACACAAAAGGTCTGATTACATATCTCTCCAGGGAGAGGCAGCCATGGGCAGTAGAGGCGGGCCTGGCAGCCGGGGACGGAGCAGTCAGGGCAGTCACAAATGAATAGGCCGAGCCTGTATGATGCCGCCCCCATAGTCCACCGCGAGACGCTGCCACCTGAGGAGAGTTTCTCAACTTGCCTCATGGCAAGTGCACCCCTGCTCTAGGGACAATACCCAACACTGACGGCAGAGAGCACCCGCAATATAAATCCATATATCACAGTCCTGCTGCTACTAACAACATGATACACAAAAGGTCTGATTACACATCTCTCCAGGACCAATATTTAACACTGCAGTATACATAGTCACACCTGCTGAAAGGTTCCCTTTATGGAAACTGCATTTACTGCGGGTAAATTACAGTAAGAGCCTGTGTTAATGAGCAGCCATAGCAGTCCCTCCTGAGTGGTAATAGGATAGCGGCTTCCTAGAGATGGAACCAGATCCTCGGCACCCGCTCATCAGGTGATGCACGGCATGGCGTGGCACTGCCGCCTGGTGACTACGGAGGACGCCGGGGCTATATTTAGCTGCCAGGTTTTCCTCGATGCTGGGATGCAGCGTGTCTGTACAGGACTATCAGATGTCATAAAAGTGATGAACCTGCAGAATTGTAATGTGTTCATTATCCCGAGCGCCCGCAGGGAAATCATCCGCCACAACCCAGAGCACGAGACCCAGAGCTACCCCAGAGCCGACACACGGTCAGGTTACCTACAGATACTTTATATCTACTTATGTTTCACTCACAGGAATAAACAGGAGGTGAGATCCAATCTCCAGGGAATGTACACACACAGTGACTCCACCAGCAGAATAGTGAGTGCAGCTCTGGTGTATAATACAGGATGTAAGTCAGGATCAGTACAGGATAAGTAATGTCATGTATGTACACAGTGACTGCACCAGCAGCAGAATAGTGAGTGCAGCTCTGGGGTATAATACAGGATGTAACTCAGGATCAGTACAGGATAAGTAATGTCATGTATGTACACAGTGACTGCACCAGCAGCAGAATAGTGAGTGCAGCTCTGGAGTATAATACAGGATGTAACTCAGGATCAGTACAGGATAAGTAATGTCATGTATGTACACAGTGACTGCACCAGCAGCAGAATAGTGAGTGCAGCTCTGGAGTATAATACAGGATGTAACTCAGGATCAGTACAGGATAAGTAATGTCATGTATGTACACAGTGACTGTACCAGCAGCAGAATAGTGAGTGCAGCTCTGGGGTATAATACAGGATGTAACTCAGGATCAGTACAGGATAAGTAGTGTCATGTATATACACAGTGACTGCACCAGCAGCAGAATAGTGAGTGCAGCTCTGGAGTATAATACAGGATGTAACTCAGGATCAGTACAGGATAAGTAATGTCATGTATATACACAGTAACTGCACCAGCAGCAGAATAGTGAGTGCAGCTCTGGAGTATAGTACAGGAAGTTATCTGTAGATGTAGGTATCAGAGCTCAGTGAAATAGACTCAGTGATTCCGGAGACTGTGAGGAGTTTATGAACAGATCTTGCTGTTGAACACACAGGGGCACAGTTACTTACCCATCCTGATGCGTTCCCTGAAAGTGCACTGTCCGCTGATCATGCGCTGTGCCGCGATTCACTAAGATCCTGCGCCCGATATCATGCATGTGTCGCTTCCCCGCTCAGGTCCGCCGGAGTTCACCATCTTCTTCCTGGTGCATGTAAGTGCTGGGCTTGTGACACAATTTGAAAGTTAAATCCCACGCTCAGTCCGAATCCATCGGATCGTCCTGCGGTCCCCCCCCCCGATTTCTGTCGAACGGAAGCCAGAGCAGCTGCTCCACAATCCCCAATTAAATACCTGTCCCGGCCGCGCAAATCCCTAAAACGTCAAAAAATCTGACGAAAGTGCGTCCGCGGACCCTTGGTAAATAAGCCCCATTATCTGTCGGGTTAGTTAGTAATCTGTAGAATATACTAGGGGCTGACATGTGACATCACCATCGCCCCCCTGTGGAGGTGGTGGAATGGAGAATTACAGCGCTACACACAGAACTAGGACGACCTCTAAGTAACGATACAACTTCCTAGAAGGTCGGAGGTCAGAGGGGATGGACAATGGGGCAGCGCGGATACAGAACTGCTCACAGCTCAAGACAAAAACAAGGAAAATATATTTAAAAAAAAAAAAAGGGAATAAAAATGAAAAATAAAACAAGAAGATGGAGATTTCTGGAGGGAGCAGCTGGAGGGAACAGCCGGGCTCAGCAGCGCGTGCAGCCAATAGGAGGCGGGTACCATATGCTGCGCTGATAGATGCCATACACAGCGCCCCCCCCCCCCCGCCTATCAGTCAATAAAACCTACCAGTAAATAAAAAACTCCAAGAGTCCATAAAAGATCCATTCAGCCGCTCCCGAGAATGCTGGGTAATGATCAATAGGGACTTCTATTACAGGGATGTTCCCGCTTTTCCGTACCCCTGAACAGCACACTTATCTATTTATACAGTGCCAGGTCTTATGTTCTCATACCAATATACACCTTTATAATGTCAATAAGGAGTCTGGGAAAGCTGGGTGTCGATAAATGGATGGTGCTGTATAATATATCAGGACAACCATGTTAAAGGGAACCTGTCAGCAGGCGTCTGCACCCAAAGTTGTCCCAGGAGAGATGTGTAATCATATCTTTGTGTGTATGTTGTTGTAGTAGCAGCAGGACTGTGATATATGGATTTATATTCCAGGATGGTAGTTTCTTCAAGTTAAGTGGGGCGGTGCCCTCACACTGCTGTGCTCCCAGCTCTTTTCGGACAGTGTTGAAGAGAATATGAATATATGTTTTATATGTTTTAGTGGCAGCAAAATGGTGAAATATGGATTTTTCAGGATTGTAGCTTCTCCAAGTGTGTGTGTGGGGGGGGGGGGGGGGCATGTCCTCACACTGCTGTGCTCTGATCTCCCTGTAATGAACTCAGAGCACAGCTTTGGAATACGATTCCACATTTCATAGTCCTGATGCTACTAACAGCATAGCTTTGATGAATACACATCTATTCAGGGACAAAATCTAACTTTATCTGCAGAGAGTACAGAGCACAGCAGTGTGAGAACATAGACTCCGTACAATCCTGGAATATTACTCTATACATCACAGTCCTGCTGTTACTAAAAGCATTCACGAAGGTATGATTACACAGCTCCTCAGGGACAATACCTATTATCCGCACAGAGTACAGAGCACAGCAGTGTGAGCACATGACCCCAGTACAATCCTGGAATATTAATCGCTATTTCACAGTCCTGCTGTTACTAAAAACTTAACACATCTCTCCAGGGACAATACCTAATGATGTGCACAGAAGAAGAGGAGGAAATAATAAATATTCCTATAGCTGCTCCTTACCTTGGTGGTGTCATCATGTGACCGCTGATACCGTTTCCATCGGCAGCCGTAAATTCCGGTCAGGCATGACAAACATAACTGCGGCTCGTAGTACTGCAGCGGCTGGTGCTTTACCATACTCTCTCCAGCAGTTCAGCAGGCGGCTACTAAATGTCCATCGGGGCCAGCTCCTCCTGGTGATGAGAAGAGAAGTCACATGACTAGTAAGAAAAACTAAAAACAATTTTTTAAAAAATGCCTTAAAATTGTCACTCAGAAGGAAGGGCTGTGGAGTAGCTGGCTACAGAAAGCACAGCAGTGTGAGGACACAACCCCGATGCACACAGAGAAGCTGCAATCCTGAAATTTAAATCCAGATTTCACAGTCCTGCTGCTACTAACAACATACAAAATGGTCTGATTACACATCTTCTGTGACAATACATAACACTGGCTGCACAGAGCACAGCAGTGTGAGGATATCCCCCAGTATAATCCTGGAATATAAATCCATATTTTCACAGTCCTGCTGCTACTAACAACATACATAAAAAGATATGATTATGCCTCTTTCCAGGGACAATACAGCTGCAGTCTGTATGGTCACACCTGCTGACAGGTTTCTTTTAAGGATGATTGGAATTTCCCAACAAATTCTGGGAATGCACCACTCCAGGCCGTGCACAATGTTATAAGAGAAGCTTTGTAAATACCAAGTGACAAGATGAGAAGTGACACCAGCGGCAGCACAATAGATGGTGCCAGAACTTCAGTACTGGCTCAGGAATACTACAGGCCAGAGGTGAGGGGCGAGCGGTGTGATACTGATCCCTGCGCACATCAATCATCCGCTCTCCAAATCTAAAGATCTCCACAAAGAATGAAAACTGCTACACTGTAACGAAATACCCATATCCCACGGCGAGGCCCCGATACCGCCCCTCCTGGCGGGCCGAGGCCCCGATACCGCCCCTCCTGGCGGGCCGAGGCCCCGATACCGCCCCTCCTGGCGGACCGAGGCCCCGATACCGCCCCTCCTGGCGGACCGAGGCCCCGATACCGCCTCTCCTGGCGGACCGAGGCCCCGATACCGCCTCTCCTGGCGGGCCGAGGCCCCGATACCGCCCCTCCTGGCGGGCCGAGGCCCCGATACCGCCTCTCCTGGCGGGCCGAGGCCCCGATACCGCCTCTCCTGGCGGGCCGAGGCCCCGATACCGCCCCTCCTGGCGGGCCGAGGCCCCGATACCGCCCCTCCTGGCGGGCCGAGGCCCCGATACTGCCCCTCCTGGCGGCCGAGGCCCCGATACCGCCTCTCCTGGCGGGCCGAGGCCCCGATACCGCCTCTCCTGGCGGGCCGAGGCCCCGATACCGCCTCTCCTGGCGGGCCGAGGCCCCGATACCGCCTCTCCTGGCGGGCCGAGGCCCCGATACCGCCTCTCCTGGCGGGCGAGGCCCCGATAGCGCCTCTCCTGGCGGGCCGAGGCCCCGATACCGCCTCTCCTGGCGGGCCGAGGCCCCGATACCGCCTCTCCTGGCGGCCGAGGCCCTGAGGACCTGACTTCCTCATACGGACCACCGGTGACCACCCCGACAATAGGAATTGTGCAAGACCTTCCCCTCCTTCCCCGGAGAGAGCAGCAAGTATCCCCCCCCCCCCCCCCCATCATGGCTGCTCATCCTCTCTCCTTACATGTAATGACAGGGGGGAGGGGGCGCCACATAGATTTATTGACCAGTTAATAGACTACTAATTACACGTCCACTGTTACTCATTATTGTGGATATAGTAAGACACATAAACAGGGCGGTTTATGGAAAGCTGAGTGGGGGCAGAGGTGCCCAAGGGCTCAGAGGAAATGAATTATCTGCTAAACATTCACAAATCAATTAAGGGAACCTGTCAGCAGGTGTAAGCACGCATACTGCAGCCAGAGTTATGTATTGTACCTGGAGAGATGTGTAATCAGACCTTTGTGTATGTTGTTAGTAGCAGCAGGACTGTGATATATGGATTTACATTCCAGGATTGAAGCTGTTTCAATTGCAATGGGGGAAGTGTCCTCACACTGCTGTGCTCTGAACACTCTGCAGCCAGTGTTATGTATTGTCCCTGGAGGAATGAGTAATTATACCTTTCGGCATGTTGTTAGTAGTAGCAGCAGGACTGTGATATATGGATTTAAATTCTAGGATTACACTAGGGAAGTGTCCTCACACTGCTGTGCTCTAACCCCTCTCCAGCCAGTGTAATGTATTTTCCCTGAAGAAATGTGTAATTATACCTTTCAGGTATGTTAGTAGTAGCAGCAGGGCTGTGAATATTGATTTATATTCGGGGATTGTAGCCCCGGGGAGTGCACCATTGCTGTGTCTCACAAGCGTTATCTATAATTTACCTAGATAGATGTGTAATCAGACCTTTGTGTATGTTGTTATTAGTAGCAGCAGGACTGTGATATATGGACTTATATTCCAGGATTGTGCATGTAAAATAGGGGGCGCGTCCTGACACTTCTGTGCAGTTTTGGAATTCAAGGTCAGATTTGCAATCTCCTTGACCGCATTGCTATGAGAACGTTCACCCTACTCTAAACCAAAACACCCAGAAAGATTTAAAGGCTTCCGAGACCTTCACATCAAACATTCCCTTTAAAAGGGTGAAAAAAAAAAAAAACTGAAGAAGTGATGGACACAGGGAAGCTCCACTGATGCACAGCAATGACAGATAATACCGCCCAATGGCTACTATACAAGCATAATACACAGCAATGAAGGGATCACTGGATACAATCACACGGACACATCCGGAATATTCTCATTGTAGATTTTACAGTGAGGGTCTGTATGAACCCTTTCCCCCTATTTAAACAAAGTTATTTCTATATACCTTATATACTCGAGTATAAGCCTAGTTTTTCAGCACAAAAAATGTGCTGAAAAACCCAAACTCGGCTTATACTCGAGTCAAAAAAAATAAATATATCTAAACTCACCTTTCCGGCGACCCCTGTATATCTTCTGTGCGATCTGTCCGGCAGTGGCGGCAGGCTATATACACTGGGGCAAGGGCTGGCTGGCTATATACACTGGGGCAGGGGCTGGCTGGCTATATACACTGGGGCAGGGGCTGGCTGGCTATATACACTGGGGCAGGGGCTGGCTGGCTATATACACTGGGGCAGGGGCTGGCTGGCTATATACACTGGGGCAGGGGCTGGCTGGCTATATACTGGGGAGGCTGTGACCAATGCATTTCCCACCCTCGGCTTATACTCGAGTCAATAGGTTTTCCCAGTATTTTGTGGTAAAATTAGGGGTCTCGGCTTATACTCGGGTCGGCTTATACCCGAGTATATACGGTAAATGAGGTCGTATGTGCAGAGAAGGAAGACGACTACTGTCTCGTGTTATACCAAGTAATCTAATCACATCTACTGATCCACAACTAATGTGGTGATGTAATTATATACAACACACATCAGCTACTGATGTCATAGGGGGCAGTATTATAGTACAGGCGGTCCCCTACTTAAGGACACCCGACTTACAGACAACCCATAGTTACAGACGGACCCCTCTGCCCCATGTGACCTCTGGTGAAGCTCTCTGGATGCTTTACTATAGTCCGAGATTGCAATGATCAGCTGTAAGGTGTCTGTAATGAAGCTTTATTGATAATTCTTGGTCCAATTACACCAAAAATTTTGAAACTCCAATTGTCACTGGGGCAAAAGAAAAAAAATTGTCTAGAACTTCCATTATAAAATATACAGTTTCGACTTACATACAAATTCAACTTAAGAACAAACCTCCAGACCCTATCTTGTATGTAACCCGGGGACTGCCTGTAGTTATATTCTTGTACATAGGAGGCAGTATTATAGTAGTTATATTCTTGTACATAGGGGGCAGTATTATAGTAGTTATATTCTTGTACATAGGGGGCAGTATTATAGTAGTTATATTCTTGTACATAGGGGGCAGTATTATAGTAGTTATATTCTTGTACATAGGGGGCAGTATTATAGTAGTTATATTCTTGTACATAGGGGGCAGTATTATAGTAGTTATATTCTTGTACATAGGGGGCAGTATTATAGTAGTTATATTCTTGTACATAGGGGGCAGTATTATAGTAGTTATATTCTTGTACATAGGGGGCAGTATTATAGTAGTTATATTCTTGTACATAGGGGGTAGTATTATAGTAGTTCTATTCTTGTACATAGGGGGCAGTATTATAGTAGTTATATTCTTGTACATAGGGGGTAGTATTATAGTAGTTATATTCTTGTACATAGGGGGCAGTATTATAGTAGTTATATTCCTGTACATAGGGGGCAGTATTACAGTAGTTATATTCTTGTACATAGTGGGCAGTATTATAGTAGTTATATTCTTGTACATAGGGGGCAGTATTATAGTAGTTCTATTCTTGTACATAGGGGGCAGTATTATAGTAGTTATATTCTTGTACATAGGGGGGCAGTATTATAGTAGTTATATTCTTGTACATAGGGGGGCAGTATTATAGTAGTTATATTCTTGTACATAGGGGGCAGTATTATAGTAGTTATATTCTTGTACATAGGGAGCAGTATTATAGTAGTTATATTCCTGTACATAGGGGGGCAGTATTATAGTAGTTATATTCCTGTACATAGGGGGGCAGTATTATAGTAGTTATATTCTTGTACATAGTGGGCAGTATTATAGTAGTTATATTCTTGTACATAGGGGGCAGTATTATAGTAGTTCTATTCCTGTACATAGGGGGTAGTATTATAGTAGTTCTATTCCTGTACATAGGGGGCAGTATTATAGTAGTTATATTCTTGTACATAGGGGGGCAGTATTATAGTAGTTATATTCTTGTACATAGTGGGCAGTATTATAGTAGTTATATTCTTGTACATAGGGGGCAGTATTATAGTAGTTATATTCCTGTACATAGGGGGTAGTATTATAGTAGTTCTATTCTTGTACATAGGGGGCAGTATTATAGTAGTTATATTCTTGTACATAGGGGGCAGTATTATAGTAGTTATATTCCTGTACATAGGGGGCAGTATTATAGTAGTTATATTCTTGTACATGGGGGGCAGTAGTATTATAGTAGTTATATTATTGTACATGGGGGGCAGTAGTTTAACATTTTTAACTATTTTTGTGCATAGGACACATATTCCACAATTGGAGAAAGACATTTCAAACATATATCTGCTTCTATACTTGTGTATGTAATGAATACAGCTGAGGTGTTGGTACTATGAGTCATAACTAGGGTCACTCTTCAAATTTTGTGAAATCAAAACCAACATGAGATTAGTCTTTTAGGTAAAAGCCGGCATAGAAGAAAGGCCGGTGATAATGAGGGTATAATAACAATGCCATGCTGAGCGCTGGCCAGGGTCATACTCACTGGCGTTGGGCTAGCAGCCGGGACACATCCTCTATCCTCCCGGCCTGTGTGGCTCCATGCTGCCGGCATTACACAAGAAGATAAAACCACTCAGAAGAGAAGCCGTTCGCTCCCATAATCCATGAGACTATATCATCTGTACCAAGCTGGTCCTGGCAGATGTAAGGGCATGGGGGGAGGGGGCAGGCGTGGGATTTACAGCCATTTAGTAACATGACTGGGATATTACATAACATAGCCAAACATAGGCAGGGCGAGGAATGCCAGGGCAAGGACTACTGCCCCCATCATCCATCGCTTCCTGATAAACCTGCCTGGAATGCAGCGTGTTATCACTTATATCCACCCCCCCAATGGAAATCCGATATGTCATTGCACAATATAGGAGATACTCGGCCAGGAACCAGCGTTACCCAATCTATCGAGAGTCCAGTTTCGACCCAGCAAATTACACAAAGGAAAACAATGCAACATTGTATCCAACCTGGGACAGGGAAAGTTAACTGGTTACATAGTAACGTCTTAAAGGAACCGCTTTCTTCTTTGATGAAGACATCCAACCTTTCCTCATGTGTCTGTATAACAATGGGGAATATTGTAGGATCTCTCTTCCGGTCCTCTTTTATTCCTCCTGGAATACACATATACCACAATTGTGTTGCTATTAAACTCGCAGAAAGTCGTGTCCCATCCAGCACTGACACCAAAGACTGATAAGTGACAGATCTCAACCTGGAAGAACTCAGATATTTTAAAAAATAAATTCCCAAGAAGAATAACTGAGGAACAGAACCAGAAAACAATGCAGATCCAGTTATCCATGGCAGGTGGATCATCCCTTTAAGATATACTGAGAATACCGGATTAAGGGTGTAACTGATATTTGAGAGAGGAAAACATTGGTGCCGCAGACGCCTTTAAGCCGCAGGAAATCTGCTCCGCCAGAAGCGCCTGTCAGCAGCCGTGGAAGCCGACGACTAATGTGCCAATTAATCTGCTGACAAATTGGCTCAACGCGTTTTAATTTTTTTTCTCATCATTAAGTTCAATCTGTTCATCCATCCAAATGTTCACATAAAAGAAAAATATCCTGATATTACCCAAAATGTGCTATGAGATATGGAACAGCATCACAGAAACGAACCTAGCACCATAATATAAAGATCCACAGCAGCTCATATACCAGCAATGCTCCCAACATAGTCACATAACAGCACAACAGATATATATATGTATATATATATCACTACAATATATACAGAAACCTGATCACACACAGAGCAGAGGACATAGAATTCATCAAATATAAAAGCAAATGATCAGAAATTAAAAAGAACTGCAATAAAAAAAAACTCTGTAACCATTGTACAAGAATATAACTACTATAATACTGCCCCCTATGTACAAGAATATAACTACTATAATACTGCCCCCTATGTACAAGAATATAACTACTATAATACTGCCCCCTATGTACAAGAATATAACTACTATAATACTGCCCCCTATGTACAAGAATATAACTACTATAATACTGCCCCCTATGTACAGGAATATAACTACTATAATACTGCCCCTATGTACAAGAATATAACTACTATAATACTGTCCCTATGTACAAGAATATAACTACTATAATACTGCCCCCTATGTACAAGAATATAACTACTATAATACTGCCTCCTATGTACAAGAATATAACTACTATAATACTGCCCCGTATGTACAGGAATATAACTACTATAATACTGCCCCTTATGTACAAGAATATAACTACTATAATACTGCCCCCTATGTACAAGAATATAACTACTATAATACTGCACCCTATGTACAGGAATATTACTACTATAATACTGCCCCTATGTACAAGAACATAACTGCTATAATACTGCCCTCTATGTACAAGAATATAACTACTATAATACTGCCCCCTATGTACAAGAATATAACTACTATAATACTGCCCCCTATGTACAAGAATATAACTACTATAATACTGCCCCCCTATGTACAAGAATATAACTACTATAATACTGCCCCTTATGTACAGGAATATTACTACTATAATACTGCCCCTATGTACAGGAACATAACTGCTATAATACTGCCCCCTATGTACAAGAATATAACTACTATAATACTGCCTCCTATGTACAAGAATATAACTACTATAATACTGCCCCCTATGTACAAGAATATAACTACTATAATACTGCCCCCTATGTACAAGAATATAACTACTATAATACTGCCACCTATGTACAAGAATATAACTACTATAATACTGCCCCCTATGTACAAGAATATAACTACTATAATACTGCCACCTATGTACAAGAATATAACTACTATAATACTGCCCCCTATGTACAAGAATATAACTACTATAATACTGCCCCCTATGTACAAGACTATAACTACTATAATACTGCCCCCTATGTACAAGACTATAACTACTATAATACTGCCCCCTATGTACAAGAATATAACTACTATGATACTGCCCCCTATGTACAAGAATATAACTACTATAATACTGCCCCCTATGTACAAGAATATAACTACTATAATACTGCCTCCTATGTACAGGGATATAACTACTATAATACTGCCCCCTATGTACAAGAATATAACTACTATGATACTGCCCCCTATGTACAAGAATATAACTGCCTGTATCACATTGTGATACAAGGTAAATTCTCCTCCGGATGATGGGATGTATTATAATACTTTGTGTAATCTTCCATCCTCTTGCGTCTCAGGAGATTTGACCTTAGAAACCTGTGAGGAGATGGTGAGATTCTTGTGTCGCTTCATTGATTAATGTAAATAATTAAAGCATGATTTAGCTCCTGTTCATTGGGTTCCTGTGTGTGTCGGGGGTCTTCCTAATGACTCTGCATCAATGTAATGACCTTTCCCTCCACAAAAACACAAACACATTTACTTTTATTTAATTGGCTTCATTGCAACTGCAGATACCAGGATGTGATTATTTTACTGAGAAATCAGTGAGTATAAGGAACACAAGAGTCATCTAACACTGCACATCTACTCCAAGATTATACTCCAGTATTATAGTAGTTATATTCCTGTACATAGGAGCAGTATTATAGTAGTTATAGTCTTGTACATAGGGGGCAGTATTATAGTAGTTATATTCTTGTACATAGGGGCAGTATTATAGTAGTTATATTCTTGTACATAGGGGCAGTATTATAGTAGTTATATTCTTGTACATAGGGGGTAGTATTATAGTAGTTATATTCTTGTACATAGGGGGCAGTATTATAGTAGTTATATTCTTGTACATAGGGGGCAGTATTATAGTAGTTATATTCTTGTACATAAGGGGCAGTATTATAGTAGTTATATTCCTGTACATAGGGGGCAGTATTATAGTAGTTATATTCTTGTACATAGGGGCAGTATTATAGTAGTTATATTCTTGTACATAGGGGCAGTATTATAGTAGTTATATTCTTGTACATAGGGGGTAGTATTATAGTAGTTATATTCTTGTACATAGGGGGCAGTATTATAGTAGTTATATTCTTGTACATAGGGGGTAGTATTATAGTAGTTATATTCTTGTACATAGGGGGTAGTATTATAGTAGTTATATTCTTGTACATAGGGGGCAGTATTATAGTAGTTATATTCTTGTACATAGGGGGCAGTATTATAGTAGTTATATTCTTGTACATAGGGGGTAGTATTATAGTAGTTATATTCTTGCACATAGGGGGTAGTATTATAGTAGTTATATTCTTGTACATAGGGGGTAGTATTATAGTAGTTATATTCTTGTACATAGGGGGCAGTATTATAGTAGTTATATTCTTGTACATAGGGGGCAGTATTATAGTACAGGCGGTCCCCTACTTAAGGACACCCGACTTACAGACAACCCTTGGTTACAGACAGACCCCTCTGACCTCTGGTGAAGCTTTCTGAATGCTTTACTATAGTGTCAGATTGCAAAAATCAGCTGTAAGGTGTCTGTAATGAAGCTTTATTGATAATCCTCGGTCCCATTACAGCAAAAAATGTTTAAACTCCAATTGTCACTGGGGCCAAAGGTTTTTTTGTCTGGATCTATAATTATAAAATATACAGTTTCGACTTACATACAAATTTAACTTAAGAACAAACCTCCAGACCCTATCTTGTACGTAACCCGGGGACTGCCTGTAGTTATATTCTTGTACATAGGGGGCAGTATTATAGTAGTTATATTCCTGTACATAGGGGGCAGTATTATAGTAGTTATATTCTTGTACATAGGGGGCAGTATTATAGTAGTTATATTCTTGTACATAGGGGGCAGTATTATAGTAGTTATATTCTTGTACATAGGGGGCAGTATTATAGTAGTTATATTCTTGTACATAGGGGGCAGTATTATAGTAGTTATATTCTTGTACATAGGGGGCAGTATTATAGTAGTTATATTCTTGTACATAGGGGGCAGTATTATAGTAGTTATATTCTTGTACATAGGGGGCAGTATTATAGTAGTTATATTCTTGTACATAGGGGGCAGTATTATAGTAGTTATATTCTTGTACATTGGGGGCAGTATTATAGTAGTTATATTCTTGTACATAGGGGGCAGTATTATAGTAGTTATATTCTTGTACATAGGGGGCAGTATTATAGTAGTTATATTCTTGTACATAGGGGGCAGTATTATAGTAGTTATATTCTTGTACATAGGGGGCAGTATTATAGTAGTTATATTCTTGTACATAGGGGGCAGTATTATAGTAGTTATATTCTTGTACATAGGGGGCAGTATTATAGTAGTTATTTTCCTGTACATAGGGGGCAGTATTATAGTAGATATATTCTTGTACATAGGGGGCAGTATTATAAATATTTTTCTATATAGGGGACAGTATTGTAATAGTGGGTAATATGTTCCTGGCGCTGCCCTATGACACATGGGGCTGATATCAGCCTATAACACTTCTGCTCTCTGCTGGTGACCCAGTTGTGTGACCTCTATACATTGGAGAGGTCGGGGATAATCTGCATTACATACAGGATAAATGAAGATGATATATATTTTATGGGAGATATTAGAAGGCCAGCCTGCGCCCTCTGTAAATACATGAATGGATTCTTAATGACACTTTAAATAAATGTCAGAACTTCCTGATCACAGAGTTGTGTTTCCATCATTAGGGCCGACGCGATTCTCGTATTGATCAGACCCGATTGAAAGTCCCACAAGACATTTAAAATCAATAGATAAGAAGCAGCTATTCAGGATATGGGGGTCTGCAGGGAGACGTCTTACAAGGACAGCGGCTAATAGGGCTTTTAAGACCCACCACAAGTGGCCCTTTACATACTGGTCACCATGTTGCTGTTCATCCTGTGCTTCCTGGTTCAGGACTAGAAAGTGAAAGCTTTAACACCCCCAGGGAATTTGCAGCAGATATATTAATCATTCAGGGTGTGTGAAAAGCTGGGTGAGCGCACCTTAGCGCCCTATAACAGCAGTGTTATGTCTCTATGTTACATAAGTGGAATTACAATGATTGGGATAAGCCTCTCAGTGATACACACAGTATTATCCGTGACGTATGTGCCGGGCCTGGACTGTGCAATACACAGGTATATAGCAAGAGGGGAACACACAGAACCTTAGGAGGAATGTGTTAGTACTATTGTCCCTGGAGAGATTTGTAATCAGACCTTTGGGTATGTTGTTAGTAGCAACAGAACTGTGAAATATGGATTTATATACCAGGATTGTAGTGGTTGCATGTCCTCACACTGCTGTGCTCTCTGCAGATAGTGTTATTTATTGTCCCTGGAGAGATGTGTAAATCAGACCTTTGTGTATCTTGTTAGTAGCAGCAGGACTGTGATGTATGGATTTCTATTCCTGGGTTGCAGCTTCACCAAGTGCACTGCGGTGGTTTCCTCACACTGCTGTGTTCTTTTCTCTCTGCATACAGTGCTATTTATTGTCCCTGGAGAGATGTGCAAATCAGACCTTCGTGTATGTTGTTAGTAGCAGCAGGGCTGTGATGCATGCACTTCTATTCCCGGATTAGAGCTTCTCCAAGTGCACTAGGGTCGTTTCCTCACACTGGTGTGTTCTGTGCTCTCTGCAGACAGCGTTATGTATTGGCCCTGGAGAAAGTTATCCAGCTCCCTGACCGCCCTCTGACCTTCCTCCTACTGACTCTCTTAGCTGCTATGTCCATAGGGGGCGCCAGTCAGAAATCCTCATGAATGGTCCATATCACTGCTCTGTGTGTCCCTCATACTTTACACTGCAATCAGTGCAATTATTTAACCATATAAAAACCACAAATCCCATAATCTGCTACATTATGGGAGACTGTCTTACGTCTGATATGAAATATAAGGTATAACAGATGAGTGTTGCCTTCCTATTAGTACACGGGGTGTGCAGACATATGCAACGTACACAGGACCAGGACCATGCTGTGTCGCGCTGCTTCTTCTCGTGCCCTCTACAACCTCTCAATCAATACTGCGCTCTGTCGTGAGACCGCCACCGAGATGTCCTTGAGACGCACGTGACTCGTACTTTACAGCGCCGACTGGAATAGAGGAGAAACAGGTTTGTCGTTCCATCAGGGATAGAGATCTCACTGCATCCAGCAGTCTCTTCTGGCTCTGGGAAAGCTGGGTGACGCCCAATATGGGCCCCTATCAGAGGGATGATCGCTTTAGTCCTAGTTAACCTTTAAAGTCTTGTAAGCTCTTAGACCGCGTTCACACACAGTGTTTCAATAACATTTGAGGAGGAACTTCTCCTAAACGCAGGATGAGTTTAAACGCAAACACTTGAAAATCGGAAATGCGCAACATGTACAACCCATGGCACTCGTAATGCCCTGCCTGCGTTTCAGTGCAACAGCATATTAGATCAGACCAAGAACCGCTCCGTTTAAAGACGCAATCCGAAATGCGTCCCCTGAGGCTGCGTTCACACCTGGCGTTTACACTGCGTTTTGAAGAGCAACACAACAGCTGAGTAGATTGGCCTAATTACATTGATGTAAACATCTTAGTTTACAATGCGCAGTGTTAATATGATGTTAACGTTTTATATATACGTAAATGTTAACAGCAATAAAATTAGGAAAATGTCCTCGGCCTCATCCCGGTGTCTGATGCCGGATGAACAACCTGGTCCACATGGTGCGTTTTTATAAACGTGTTTTAAAACACATGCGATTTTGCATCTCTGCCGTGCATTTGGCTGGTTTGAATCTGTTTTCCTCCCTTCCTGGAAGTGTAAGCTGCGGTGTTAACCTTTTCCCAGCTGCTTACACTTCCAGAAATTAAGAAAAACGGATTCAAACCAACCAAGCGTATGATAAAAAGGAAAAACGTACCGTGTGACCGCACTCTCAGACTGGGGAGTTGTACTTTGGACCTCATATTAGTTGGTCTAATTGGCTGCGCCACAATATTAAATTTTCTTTCACACAGCTTTTTAAGCAATGAATGCGATTCTTTTTGGACTGGGCAGAAAAATTGCCTAAAAACTCGGAATAAATGTGGCGCACGGCATTTCAGATATAAATTACCCAGTATTCTGCTGTAGACAGATTGATACATTTTCCACTTAGATTTTGTGCTGGTTAACATATTCACAGTCACATGTGTGACAGAACGGGGAACTGCGTTATTTTCAACGTGGAAACTACCGAGTGCTGAGGATTTGCACTTGTATTTTCCGCACGACAATCAGGCAGATAGCCCTCCGGCCGCGTTCACACATGACGTTTACATTACGTTCCGAAACGCAGTAGAACAGAGGAGAAGAGGAGATTTGCGCAATTACTTTGCAAACGCACTGTTAACAGAATGTTAACAAAACTTCAATGGAAATGTAAACAGCAATGCCACATAAAAGGTTGGTATATAAAATGAGACTGCTGGGAATAAGAGAAAATCTGTGTATCTGGGTAAGTAATTGGCTTAGTGATAGAAAACAGAGGGTGGTCATTAATGGCACATTCTCAGATTGGGTTGATGTTACCAGTGGAGGCCACAGGGGTCAGTATTGGGGCCACTTCTATTTAATATTTTTATTAATGACCTTGTAGTGGGTTTACACAGTCAAGTTTCAATATTTGCAGATGATACTAAGCTGTGTAAAGTAATAAATACTGAGGTCGATAGTTTAGCATTACAGAGGGATTTGTGGAAGCTTGAGGGATGGGCAGAGAAATGGTTGATGAGGTTTAATGTAGATAAATGTAAAGTTATGCACTTGGGCCATGGAAACAAAAAGTATAATTATGTTCTAAACAGTCAATTACTTAGTAAAACTGGAGCTGAAAAGGACTTGGGGGTATTGGTGGATGGTAAACTTAATTTTAGTGACCAGAGCCAGGCGGCTGCTGCTAAAGCAAATAAAATAATGGGATGTATCAAGAGAGGAATAGATTCTCATGATAAAGACATAGTTCTGCCCTTATACAAATCCCTGGTCAGACCACACATGGAATATTGTGTACAGTTTTGGGCACCAGTGTATAAAAAGGATATAGTAAAGCTGGAACGGGTGCAGAGGAGAGCAACCAGGATTATTAGGGGAATGGGGGAACTAGAATACACTGACAGATTAAAAAATTTGGGATTATTCAGTTTAGAAAAAAGACGACTGAGGGGAGACCTCATTACAATGTACAAATACCTGAACGGACAGTACAAGGATCTCTCCAAAGATCTTTTTATACCTAGGCCTGTGACCAGGACAAGGGGGCATCCTCTGCGCCTAGAGGAGAGGAGGTTCTACCACCACCATAGACAGGGGGCATCCTCTACACCTAGAGGAGAGGTGGTTCTACCATCACCATAGACAGGGGGCATCCTCTACACCTAGAGGAGAGGAGGTTCTACCATCACCATAGACAGGGGGCATCCTCTACACCTAGAGGAGAGGAGGATCTACCATCACCATAGACAGGAGGCATCCTCTACACCTAGAGGAGAGGTGGTTCCATCATCACCATAGACAGGGGGCATCCTCTACACCTAGAGGAGAGGAGGTTCTACCATCACCATATACAGGGGGCATCCTCTACACCTAGAGGAGAGGAGGTTCTACCATCACCATATACAGGGGGCATCCTCTACACCTAGAGGAGAGGGGGTTCTACCATCACCATAGACAGGAGGCATCCTCTGCACCTAGAGGAGAGGCGATTCTACCATCACCATAGACAGGAGGCATCCTCTACACCTAGAGGAGAGGAGGTTCTACCATCACCATAGACAGGAGGCATCCTCTACACCTAGAGGAGAGGAGGTTCTACCATCACCATAGACAGGGGGCATCCTCTACACCTAGAAGAGAGGAGGTTCTACCATCACCATAGACAGGGGGCATCCTCTACACCTAGAGGAGAGGAGGTTCTATCATCACCATAGACAGGAGGCATCCTCTACACCTAGAAGAGAGGAGGTTCTACCATCACCATAGACAGGGGGCATCCTCTACACCTAGAGGAGTGGAGGTTCTACCATCACCATAGACAGGAGGCATCCTCTACACCTAGAGGAGAGGAGGTTCTATCATCACCATAGACAGGAGGCATCCTCTACACCTAGAAGAGAGGAGGTTCTACCATCACCATAGACAGGGGGCATCCTCTACACCTAGAGGAGTGGAGGTTCTACCATCACCATATACAGGGGGCATCCTCTACACCTAGAGGAGAGGAGGTTCTACCATCACCATAGACAGGGGGCATCCTCTACACCTAGAGGAGAGGTGGTTCTACCATCACCATAGACAGGGGGCATCCTCTACACCTAGAGGAGAGGTGGTTCTACCATCACCATAGACAGGGGGCATCCTCTACACCTAGAGGAGAGGAGGTTCTACCATCACCATAGACAGGGGGCATCCTCTACACCTAGAGAAGAGGCGGTTCTACCATCACCATAGACAGGGGGCATCCTCTACACCTAGAGGAGAGGTGGTTCTACCATCACCATAGACAGGGGGCATCCTCTACACCTAGAGGAGAGGAGGTTCTACCATCACCATAGACAGGGGGCATCCTCTACACCTAGAGGAGAGGAGGTTCTACCATCATCATAGACAGGGGGCATCCTCTACACCTAGAGGAGAGGAGGTTCTATCATCACCATAGACAGGGGCATCCTCTACACCTAGAGGAGAGGAGGTTCTACCATCACCATAGACAGGGGGCATCCTCTACACCTAGAGGAGAGGAGGTTCTACCATCACCATAGACAGGGGCATCCTCTACACCTAGAGGAGAGGGGGTTCTACCATCACCATAGACAGGAGGCATCCTCTACACCTAGAGGAGAGGTGGTTCTACCATCACCATAGACAGGGGGCATCCTCTACACCTAGAGGAGAGGTGGTTCTACCATCACCATAGACAGGGGGCATCCTCTACACCTAGAGGAGAGGTGGTTCTACCATCACCATAGACAGGGGGCATCCTCTACACCTAGAGGAGAGGAGGTTCTACCATCACCATAGACAGGGGGCATCCTCTACACCTAGAGGAGAGGAGGTTCTACCATCATCATAGACAGGGGGCATCCTCTACACCTAGAGGAGAGGAGGTTCTATCATCACCATAGACAGGGGCATCCTCTACACCTAGAGGAGAGGAGGTTCTACCATCACCATAGACAGGGGGCATCCTCTACACCTAGAGGAGAGGAGGTTCTACCATCACCATAGACAGGGGCATCCTCTACACCTAGAGGAGAGGGGGTTCTACCATCACCATAGACAGGAGGCATCCTCTACACCTAGAGGAGAGGGGGTTCTACCATCACCATAGACAGGGGGCATCCTCTACACCTAGAGGAGAGGAGGTTCTACCATCACCATAGACAGGGGCATCCTCTACACCTAGAGGAGAGGGGGTTCTACCATCACCATAGACAGGAGGCATCCTCTACACCTAGAGGAGAGGGGGTTCTACCATCACCATAGACAGGGGGCATCCTCTACACCTAGAGGAGAGGTGGTTCTACCATCACCATAGACAGGAGGCATCCTCTGCACCTAGAGGAGAGGAGGTTCTACCATCACCATAGACAGGGGGCATCCTCTACACCTAGAAGAGAGGAGGTTCTACCATCACCATAGACAGGGGGCATCCTCTACACCTAGAGGAGAGGAGGTTCTACCATCACCATAGACAGGGGCATCCTCTACACCTAGAAGAGAGGAGGTTCTACCATCACCATAGACAGGGGGCATCCTCTACACCTAGAGGAGAGGAGGTTCTATCATCACCATAGACAGGAGGCATCCTCTACACCTAGAAGAGAGGAGGTTCTACCATCACCATAGACAGGGGGCATCCTCTACACCTAGAGGAGTGGAGGTTCTACCATCACCATAGACAGGAGGCATCCTCTACACCTAGAAGAGAGGAGGTTCTACCATCACCATAGACAGGGGGCATCCTCTACACCTAGAGGAGAGGAGGTTCTA
Source organism: Engystomops pustulosus (assembly GCF_040894005.1). NCBI lineage: Eukaryota > Metazoa > Chordata > Amphibia > Anura > Leptodactylidae > Engystomops > Engystomops pustulosus. The sequence goes on along the minus strand of NC_092412.1, from coordinate 19,583,986 downwards.
TCATCACCATAGACAGGAGGCATCCTCTACACCTAGAAGAGAGGAGGTTCTACCATCACCATAGACAGGGGGCATCCTCTACAGCTAGAGGAGAGGAGGTTCTACCATCACCATAGACAGGGGACATCCTCTACACCTAGAGGAGTGGAGGTTCTACCATCACCATAGACAGGGGGCATCCTCTACACCTAGAGGAGAGGAGGTTCTACCATCACCATAGACAGGGGGCATCCTCTACACCTAGAGGAGAGGTGGTTCTACCATCACCATAGACAGGGGGCATCCTCTACACCTAGAGGAGAGGAGGTTCTATCATCACCATAGACAGGGGCATCCTCTTCACCTAGAGGAGAGGAGGTTCTACCATCACCATAGACAGGGGGCATCCTCTACACCTAGAGGAGAGGAGGTTCTATCATCACCATAGACAGGGGCATCCTCTACACCTAGAGGAGAGGAGGTTCTACCATCACCATAGACAGGGGGCATCCTCTACACCTAGAGGAGAGGCAGTTCTACCATCACCATAGACAGGGGGCATCCTCTACACCTAGAGGAGAGGCGGCTCTACCATCATCATAGACAGGGGGCATCCTCTACACCTAGAGGAGAGGAGGTTCTACCATCATCATAGACAGGGGGCATCCTCTACAGCTAGAGGAGAGGAGGTTCTACCATCACCATAGACAGGGGGCATCCTCTACACCTAGAGGAGAGGCGATTTTACCATCACCATAGACAGGGGGCATCCTCTACACCTAGAGGAGAAGAGGTTCTACCATCACCATAGACAGGGGGCATCCTCTACAGCTAGAGGAGAGGAGGTTCTACCATCACCATAGACAAGGGTTCTTTACTGTAAGAGCAGTGAGACTATGGAACTCTCTGCCACAGGAGGTTGTTATGGCGGACTCTATGTACATGTTCAAGAGAGGCCTGGATGACTTTCTGGAGAGAAAAAATATCACGGGTTATGGGGATAAAACATTTATTTAATTCTTAAAGGTTGGACTTGATGGACTTGCGTCTCCTTCCAGCCTTATATACTATGATACTATGAATGTAATTAGGCAAATGTCAGCTGTTGCATAGCATTTTAAAATGCAATGTAAAAAATGTCTGTATACTGTATGTGCATGAGTGTTTCTGTATACTGTATGTGGGGCTGTATACTGTATGTGCATGAGTAAGCATATTTGTGCATGAGTGTTCCTGTATACTCCATGTACATAAGGGGCTGTATACTGTACGTGCATGAGTGTAAGCATATTTATGCATCAGTGTTTCTGTATACTGTATGTACACAAGGGTCTGTATACGCACAAGTGTTTCTGTATACTGTATGTACAAAAGGGTCTGTATACTGGATGTGCATGAGTGTAAGCATATTTATGCATGAGTGTTTCTGTATACTGTATGTGCAGGAGTATTTCTCTATACTGTATGTACATAAGGGTCTGTATACACAGAAGTGTTTCTGTATACTCTATGTACATAAGGGTCTGTATACACAGAGGTGTTTCTGTATACTGTATGTACATAAGGATCTGTATACGCACAAGTGTTTCTGTATACTGTATGTACATAAGGATCTGTATACGCACAAGTGTTTCTGTATACTGTTTGTACATAAGGGTCTGTATACTGTATGTGCATGAGTGTTTCTGTATACTGTATGTACATAAGGGTCTGTATACTGTATGTGCATGAGTTTTTCTGTATACTGTATGTACATAAGGATCTCTATACTGCATGTGCATGAGTGTTTCTGTAGAACATGGATAATTATTGATAATAAATAGAAGCTCCTGTACACTTTGTTAGCACGGTAGGCTCCCCTCATGTCTCCGTTATATAGAACAGAATATATAATGCCGGCCGTGTTAATTTTTCATTATATATAATGGAAGCACGGAGACCCTTTCATGTCAGCAAAGTGTATGGAGGCTGGGGGAAACAGAAGGGCTTCCATTTACTTTCTAAATTGTAAGTAAAAAAGAAAAAAAAAAAAAAAAGGAAAAGGACAAAAAGGATCCGATCCGGACCGCACACAAACCGACGAGGAATTCAGTCCGGATCAGTGGGGAGATTTATACATTCATGTCATTTTTACCAAAGAATAAACAGGTTCAGTAAGAAAGATGTTATTCAGGCAGCTCCTACCAGATCACTTGACAGATTGTCAGGTAATATGGGTGTCACAAAGTTCATGGTAACAGCCTGTTGTTACACATTCCCAGGAGGAATTACTGAGGAGCTGAGTTAGGTCCAGTTCACACCTCAATTACTTCTGAGGTTTGTATTTCAGGAGTGGTTGGAACAGGTGAAATTCTACTTTTAGGGATACAGGCAGTCCCCTTCTTAAGAACACCCGACTTACAGACGACCCCTAGTTACAAACGGCCCTCTGGATATTGGTAATTTACTGTACTTTAGCCCTAGGCTACAATAATCAGCTATAACAGTTATCACAGGTGTCTGTAATGAAGATTTATTGTTAATCCTGGTTCTTATCACAATCCAACATTTTTAAAGTCCAATAGTCACAGAGACCAAAAAATGTTGCCTGGAGCTATAATTATAAAATATACAGTTATAACTTACATACAAATTCAACTTAAGAACAAACCTGCAGAACCTTGTATGTAACCTGGGGACTGTCTGTATATCTTGGGAGGTATCGGGGGGGACATAGTGGTCTGTGCTGGATGTGACCAACTACAGTCACTGAGACCTAGTCACCGAATCCTTCCTATACAGTGCCTGTATATACCACTAGATGGTCCCTGTATTGTGGCAATATAGGTCACCCTGGGTCGGCGCCTACTTAAAACAGTTTTAATGTTGCACCCCTAGCTACAACTCTGCTGGGAGTTGTAGTTCTTGTTTGGTATGGTCATCATACCTGCATGGTGAATGACCATACTAAACGGTTAATTATTATGGACAAAGTATATGGATGTCCTCTGCTTTTTAAGGGCATTAATGCATGCTGGGAGTTGTAGTACTCATACAGGGCTTGTATATACACAAACACACACATATACACACATGGGGGAGATTTATCATGGGTCTCTCTATGGCGACCAACCAGAGCTCAGCTTTCACTTTCCCACAGCTGTTTATAAAATGAAAGCTGAGCTCTGATTGGTTTCCATGGGCAACTAGAACATTTTTACCTCAGAAACGTGATGATTAATCTCCCCCATAGAATTATCTATAGCGGCTCCGTGGTCCGGGCGGGCGGAGGGTTTCCCAGTGTCACATGTTTCTCTTCCGTACATTTTCCATGCCGTCTCCTTAGGCGGTGCCGCTTGTTATGCGTAATACATAACCGGACAAATATTTCCTGATTCCCGTGTTTTGCATCTCATTTTACTGTACATGGCCGCTCACAGGGGAGACGGACAAAACTTAAAGAGCCCTGCACCCAATTATCACATTGTGTCATGGGCGACGTGCTGCAACGTGCCCCGATACACAAGGGACCTGATGGCACCATGACGTGCACCCAAGGGAGACACCATCACAGCAAGTCCCACTGATGTACAGCCTCCCCTACATGACTCTTAAAGGGGTTGTCCAGCCAAAACCCGCTGACCAGTGAGAGATATAATAGCTGGACCTGAATTAACAAAAAGTAAAAAAAAAAAAAAAAAATGGCAGCTTTCTGCCAAAAACAGCGCCACACCTGACCGTGGCTGGTGTGGGTATTGCAACTCAACTGTATATAGATGAACGGAGCTTGGTTGCAATACCACGCACTACCTATAGACAGTGGTGGAGCTGTTTTTAAAACAAAGCAGACATGTTTTTTAATATCTGGACAAGGCTGCGTTCACATGTGGAATTTAGAATTGTTAATCCTCCTCCTTCCCTTTCCATTGTATTTACATAGTGTTTACAAAGTGTTAACACTGTTAAAATTGCATCGACATCACATTTATATCGCATTTACCATGTTTACATCAAGACGGAACGTAAACGCAACTCTAGTTCAACAATAAGTAGTTACAATTCTAAATTCCACAGTCTTAAAGGGGTTGTCCAGAGGTTGAACATGGCTGCTAACTTCATAAAACTGCGCCACACCTGACCCTGGTTTGTACCAGTATTGCAGCTCATGTGTATAGAGATTAAGCTTTACTGCAATACCACACACTACCCACAGTCAGGTATGGCGCTATTTTTTGTAGAAAGCGACCATGTTTTTAAACCTCCAAAGAGCCCCTTTAACGAATGGGGCAGCCGGTCCGACCACTAAATCCTCCATCAATCCATCCTGTGGACAGGAAAAAAAATTGATGTGGCACTAGATATGACTGGACAACCCCTTTAAACAGGGGTTTCACTATTCAAAAGGTCAGGACTGGGCCCCATGATCAGCCACTACTTTACATTCAGCCATCCAACAGCGATGCAAATAAAAGGGGTTGTCAGGCGTCTGAAAATCACGGCCAATTCCTTCCCTAAACAGCGCCACACCTGACAATGGGCAGTGAGCGGTATTGCAGGTCCACTCTATAGAAATAAATGTAGCTGAACTGCAATACCACTCACTACCCATGATCAGGTGTGGCGCTGTTTATGGAAGAAAACAGCCACTTTTTTTCAAATCCTGGACAACCCCTTTAAAATCTTAATATTCCCTTAAGGCGCTGACAATATTATAATATTATCAAATTACCTCTATGACATCAGCACCTATGGTATAGGTGACATATATAAAGGGGGAATGAAAGCAGTGGGACCTGCTCCGTGTCTCCGGTAGTCAGCCGCAGAGAACGGAGGTGAACTGGAAAACACGTTTGTACGCTCCATCTGCGCTGGCGTTCCCTGGTGGTTGGATGTGTCACTAATCCACGGCCTAATGGCGGTATGTCATCCCGTCCGCAGTCATGTAAGTGGAGGAGCGGCGTCCCCGGAGAACGGTTACTGCATGTCATACAGGCGCAGCGCTGCCGCTCTACTGCACAATCCCAGTCCTGTCCTAAAGCATTAAATACTGCAGCTGCTCCACCTGTAGCATCCAACAGCATCTAACTACAACTCCCAGCATTCACACCTCATCAGGGCATAGTATGAAGAGTCTATCACTACTGACCCGGCTGCAGAATGAGAAAAGACAAGCATGGCTGCTTTCTTAGAGAAACAGCGCCCCTTCAGTCTGTGGTAATGTGTGGTATTGCATCTTTACTCCAGCCAATTCTTTAACAGACATAAACAACCCCTTTAAGACCCGGCCCCTTTTACTAGTCCATAGCAGGACAGATTTGGTCTCCCGCTTAGCCTATCCGAGTGCATCAGGGAGAGGGGTGCTTGTCCTAATTCTCTTAGTGACCCGAATTTAACTGTACCACACTTGTACCCTCCTCTGTTCTGACTGCTTTATTTCCCAAATTACTGAGAGTGGGGAGGGGCCATTGAGCATTTCAACATAAAGAGCACAGCAGTGTGAGGACATGCCCCCAGTACAATCCTGGAATACTAATCCATATTTCACAGTCCTGTTGCTCCTAACAACATAAACACATGTATGATTACATATCTCTCCATGGACTGTCCAGGAACAGTTCACTACACTGCCTGCAAACAGCACAGAGCACAGCAGTGTGAGGACATGTCCCTGTACAAACATGCTGCTACCATCAACACACATAAAGGTATCTATAAAAACCCATCTCTCCGAGGACAATGCATAACACTGGCTGCACAGAGCACAGCAGTGTGAGGACAATCCTGGAATATAAATCCATATACCACAGTCCTGCTGCTAATAACAACACACACAAAGGTATGATTACACACATCTCTAGGGACAATACATAACGCTGGCAGGCACAGAGCACAGCAGTGTAAGGACACGCCCCAGTACAATCCTGGAATACAAATCCATATACAACACACACAAAGGTCTGAATACACACCTCTTTAGGGACAATGCAAAACAATGGGGCTTATTTACTACAGGTCCCGCGGCCGCATTTTCGGCGGGTTTCCGACTTTTCTGGGATCGCGCCGGCTTTCATGTGACAGAAATCGGTGGGCGGTCCGTCGGACGATCCAACGGATATAGACAAACCGCTGGATTTAACATTTCACTTTGTGTCGCAATCTAAGCGCTTACATGCATTGGGAAGAAGAAGGTAAACCCCCGCGGACCTGAGCGGGGAAGCGACACATGCAGGATATCGGGCGCACGCCCCAATATCTGCAGTCTGCATGGTCACGGCTGCTGACAGGTTCCCTAATGGGAAATAGTTGTGTTCACATGAACCCCATGTTACATTTTCCAGAGTGCAGCAATAGTTTTGGTATTAAAACCACCAAAACCTAATACCACAATGTATCTCCATAGGGAAGCACCAGACAGATCCACTAAGAGGCTCATGTATGTGATAATATGTAACATAAAGCCATGTGCCGGGGAGCACAGTACTGTATGTGGGGAGGGCTGGGGGTCCACATGAACCCAATGAGTCGCTCCCAGCCTCGTTCTGCCGTCTCAGCCGAGCGTTGATTATTCCCGCTCCGCCGCTTTCCATTGTACGGAAAATTTCCTTCCCTTTAATCGCTGTTCAGACATTCTCCAAGCAAAAAGTAAAGCAAAATGTCAGAACCGCGGCCGACGTTTTACAATACATTTTGCGTCGAGCGCTTAGGTGATAGGGTCTCCTGTATGTACGCGGGAACAGAGAGAGAACACGGGAAAAAAATCTCTGCAGGTCGCTCTGACCTCAAGATCAATAAAAGGGTACATTTTAATAACGTTTTTCCCGGAAAACTAAAATCAGCGGAATTTATTCAGTACAATGAAAAGAGCAGAGTAGGGGGAGGGGAGGGAGAAAAATCTGTGCAAAATGTACAAAATGAGGTGTAAACTGCTCAGAAACTAGATTTATTCCCATTTTTCTTTAGTGTTTATAGTGTGCAGCCATTGTTACAATGTATCAGTGTGGAGTCCAGGCTGTGTAGCTCACAGAGCATTGTCTAGACTGGATACAATTGTCTCCACTTCTCAGCTGAGAGCAGGACTAGATAAGTACATGGTTTGCAGACTGTATCCAGTCTAGACAATACTCTGTGAGCTACACAGCCTTGACTACAGACTGATACATTGTAGCAAAGTGGTGTTTGCAGCTGCTGATGTCGTATTTAGCTCACAGAGCATTATCTAGACTGGATACAATTATATCCAAAGGTTGCAAACCAAGCACATAGCTAATCCTGCTCTCAGCTGAGAAGTGGAGACAATTGTATACAGTCTAGACAATGCTCTGTGAGCTACACAGCCTGGACTCCAAACTGAAACAAACTAAAGAAAATATTTATAAAGCTGCTGTTCTGTTAAGCTCACAGAGCATTTTCTAATAATAATAATAACTCCAATATTTATATAGGGCACACAGATTATGCAGTGCTGCACAGTTTGCCAAAATCGGACCCTGTCCCCAATGGGGCTCACAACCTAATCAACCTACTAGTATGTTTTGGAGTGTGGGAGGAAACCGGAGAGAACATACAAACTCTTTGTATGATGTTGACCCTGGGACTTGAACCCAGGTCCCCAGCACTGCAAGGCTATAATACTAACCACTAAGCCACCACATTGTTTAGACTGGATACAATTGTCTCCACTTCTCAGCTGAGACTATGACTAGTTAAGTACAGAGTTTGTAGTCTAGGGATAGAATTGTATCCGGTCTAGACAATGCTCTGTGAGCTACTCAGCCTGGACTCCAGACTGAAACACAGGAACAAAACCTGTACTCCTGCTCTCAGCTGAGAAGTGGATACAATCTTTCCGCTGGTTTGTTTCAATGTATCAGTGTGGAGTCCTGGCTGTGTAGCTCACAGAGCATTTTCTAGACTGATACAATGGTCTCCACTTCTCAACTGAGCATAGGGTTACAAAAGTGTTCTCATTCACTGAAGGCAAGCAGTGATCTTGCAACAAAATCTACTAGAAAATTGCGCAACATCTAATTATAGAACAAGGAAATTTGTTTCCCTCTATTTAGAGGAAGGTACAAGGGATCTGATCTTGTGATTGGTGGAAGATTTGTCAAACTTGTACAATAAAACTTTAGCGCCACTGACGCCCACAGCAGAGCACCCAAGTGCTACCTCTATGTTTAGTAGCAGCATACTGATGGTTTCCACCAGGGCTCATACATCGGGTGCAGCTGTAGTCTCAGATCTTTCAGAAATTACCTTTTTAAAAAAAAAAAAAAAAAAAACCCATTTCAGCTTCTGCCGCCGCCGGTATTTACATGACAATGCGCCGTCAGGACGAAAAATAAAACAAAAATCTGTGAATTTCCATTTCCTGTGTAATATTCCCACGTGTCCGTGCAGTCGGAGGGTCGCACAATATCCGCTATTTACAGATTCCATTTCCAAATGCAATTTCAAATCTAATTATCCTTCAATCACTGTCCTCCCCCCGCGTCCTCGCTCGCCCCAGCCGCGGACCCGTGCAGCTTACGCAGCAGCTTTGTGCTGGATGCATCCGATGATTGAATCAGATGGTGAATAGATTCCCGGGGCGGGAGGCGGATGGGTGCATCCCATCTTCTCCCCCTATGTACTTATACATACACTGGGGGGCAGAGGGAAAAGATGATCCCCCTCCACACCACCACTGGGGTCAGGGCAGGAATGTACATCATGGGGAGGATATCCCAGTAAGACTATGAACGCATTTATTGGCCACAGAAAGACCAGTTCAACAGTAGCCCTGGGATTAAAGGGTGTGGGGTACAACAGTGGCCGCGAGATTAAAGGGAGAGCGTTACAACAGTGGCCGCGGGATTAAAGAGAGAGGGGTACAACCGTGGCCGCGGGATTAAAGGGAGAGCGGTACGACAGTGGCCGCGGGATTAAAGGGAGAGGGGTACAACCGTGGCCGCAGGATTAAAGGGAGAGCGGTACAACAGTGGCCGCGGGATTAAAGAGAGAGGGGTACAACAGTGGCCGCGAGATTAAAGGGAGAGCGTTACAACAGTGGCCGCGGGATTAAAGAGAGTGGGGTACAACCGTGGCCGCAGGATTAAAGGGAGAGCGGTACAACAGTGGCCGCGGGATTAAAGAGAGAGGGGTACAACAGTGGCCGCGGGATTAAAGGGAGAGGGGTACAACAGTGGCTGCAGGATTAAAGGGAGAGGGGTACAACAGTGGCCGCAGGATTAAAGGGAGAGGGGTACAACAGTGGCCGCGGGATTAAAGGGAGAGGGGTACAACAGTGGCCGCGGGATTAAAGGGAGAGGGGTACAACAATGGCCGCGGGATTAAAGGGAGAGGGGTACAACAGTGGCCGCGGGATTAAAGGGTGTGGGGTACAACCGTGGCCGCGAGATTAAAGGGAGAGGGGTACAACAATGGCCGCGGGATTAAAGGGAGAGGGGTACAACAGTGGCCGCGGGATTAAAGGGTGTGGGGTACAACAGTGGCCGCGGGATTAAAGAGAGAGGGGTACAACCGTGGCCGCAGGATTAAAGGGAGAGCGGTACAACAGTGGCCGCGGGATTAAAGAGAGAGGGGTACAACAGTGGCCGCGAGATTAAAGGGAGAGCGTTACAACAGTGGCCGCGGGATTAAAGAGAGAGGGGTACAACCGTGGCCGCAGGATTAAAGGGAGAGCGGTACAACAGTGGCCGCGGGATTAAAGAGAGAGGGGTACAACAGTGGCCGCGGGATTAAAGGGAGAGGGGTACAACAGTGGCCGCAGGATTAAAGGGAGAGGGGTACAACAGTGGCCGCAGGATTAAAGGGAGAGGGGTACAACAGTGGCCGCAGTATTAAAGGGAGAGGGGTACAACAGTGGCCGCGGGATTAAAGGGAGAGGGGTACAACAATGGCCGCGGGATTAAAGGGAGAGGGGTACAACAGTGGCCGCGGGATTAAAGGGAGAGGGGTACAACAGTGGCCGCAGGATTAAAGGGAGAGGGGAACAACAGTGAGCTAGAGACCACGGGATTGGGGGAGATTGTAGAGCAGGTAGTAATAGAGAAATAATATTGTGACCATTGGGAACCCGGAAATAAGTAACCATCAATTTGGGTGGGGAGAGGAGCTGGGGAGTCCTTAAGGGGATGATGTTTCAGCAAATAATTAATAATGATTGTATAATGAAAAGTTATACAATTTTCCAACATGGGACAATGTTGCCCACTAAATTTGGAAAGGGGGCTCAAATCCACCACATTTGTAAGAGGGTAGTCCAAAGAAGGTCTAATTAGTTTGGGAGGTCTCCTATTTGGGAGGGGCAACCGATCTGGAAACAAGAGTGCGGGTCAGCAGTGACCACCAGATTTGGAGAGAGGTCCAAGATTCTACTGATCCACCCCGCTACACATCCTCTGCTCCCATTTCACCAGGTTTGCCATTCAGGGGCCTGAGAAATCTGGGTACTCTGTTTATGATGATGAGCACCAGGGATTAGCTGTGTTATGAGCTGCTCATTGTTACATCGTATGTAAGCAGAGTGCAGGCGGCAGGTCGCTCTCCGTCTGGAGACGTTCTCCTCCATGGAATGTGCTGAAATAAAAGAGCCTGGTTTTTCCACTACATGAAGTGGTGGGGACCACCCAGGCCGGGAACATACGCACCACTCACTACACAAGCAGCTGCACCACAAATCCAGAAGCGACTGCGTTCCACAGCGTCACATGCTCTGTCCTCACAGCCGCCACAAACATCAGCTCTGCGGCCGGCAAGACGACCGGCTGCACCCAAAGAGTAAATATTATCATAGAGGCTGCGCCAAAGGGTGAAGAGAGGATCTGCAGCGGTGCCCGGCGTCTTCTCATCATCACTGAGAGCAAACACTACTGACTGCAATATATATATACCTGCATACTACAAACAGATAGTGACCCCCTGATTTATCAGCCGGTTTAACCAATGTTGGGTATTATCCCTGGAGAGATATGTAAATATACCTCTGTGTGTGTTGTTAGTAGCAGCAGGACTGTGACATGTGGATTTATATTCTAATGAAGGCATGTCCTCACACTGCTGTGCTTAGTTCTCTCTGAAGCCTGTGTGATGTATTGTGCCTGGAGAGATGTGTAATGAGACCTTTGTGAAGTCCTTGAGAAGCAGGACTGTGAAATATGGATTTATATTCCAGAATTTCTGAGTGAATGGTATAGTATTCATCCACAGGCCTTCTAAACCTGTCACTCACGACAGAAGGGGTGCCGTGGAGCAGTTCTGTTCAAAGTGCAGAGAGCACAGCAGTGTGAGGACACACTCCCAGTACACTTGGAGAAGTTACAATCCTCGAGTATAAATCCATATATCACGGTTCATCTGCAACTAGCAAAATACAGAGAGATACGATTACACATCTCTCCAGGGACTAACACTGGCTTCAGAGAACACAGAACACAGCAGTGTGAGGAGTCGGAACAGAGCACAGCTGCAGTGGACAGAACGATACAGCTAAATAAGCCAATAATGAGATTACTGTAGACTCTAATAGACATCACAGCTATGTTATAGGTGTGTCTTAATAGAGCAGGGCTGCAGTGTAAAGCACAAGCAAGTCCAGAGCAGAACTCTCATCATCCGATTATCTCACATTCTTACAGACAATGCAGCTGACCTGGAGTCACTTCTCTTAGAAGTCGCGTGTAACATCTCCTTAGACTCTCATATATTATATTATTTTCAATTATCATGAACAGATAAGATTTTCCATTCCCCGGCGAGCACTCATCATCATCAGCCCCGCAAATAACAACACTAATAATGGCTTCTTAATGCCGCAGCATTACCGCCACCACCGCTCTGACACTTCTTATAACGCCACGGCTGCTGTCTATTAACCCACTCATATCCAGTTAACATCTGCCTCCTTCTGGTTACTAACCTGCAACACTTCACCTCCATGCCCTGCTAATGTGAGGTACTAAGGGCATGCTGGTAGTTGTAGTGTCACAACACTTGGAGAGCAATGCCGACTACCAAATAGGAAACCTAAATGCTGGTATCTGACAGAACTTTTCTAAATTTCTCAGAGAAACGTCCTTAAACAAATATGCTATAAATCACAGGAAAGCTGGGAAAATATGGCCATCCACTACAGTTACCCATGGAGTAGCCTAGTGCTCTGCATTTTGGCAGATTTTCCATTCAGGTGCCCAGGAAAGCCAGATGATAAATATGTTGGATTGTAATACTCTGCATCCAGCTTTCTTAAAACTAGATTAAGGTTCCATTCAAGAACAGATTTGCTTTTCAAGCCCCTCAGGCGGCGGTCACACGTGGCGTTTTGAACCTGTTCTTGGCCCGTTTTGAAGCAGTCCGTCAAAAAACGCATGCGTTTTTGAAAACGCATCTGTTTGTGATCGGTTTAAATTACCGTAAGAAATTAGGAAAACTGGTCGAAAACACATGAGTTTTCAAAAAGTGCATGCGTTTTTTAAACGGATTCAAAACGCCAGTTTAAGGCTGCGGTCACACGTTCTGGATTGCATTTCTGAATGCAATCCAGCCGGAACGGGGAGAAGCTTGGCCTGATTCCATTTGCGTTTCAAGTAAAATTCATGCGATTGATAACACGCAGCACATGTAAACAATACAAAATATGCTGTGTTTGTTACCATTCGCATGCGTTTCACTAAAAACTTATATGGGATCGGGCCAAGCCCTTCCCTGTTCCAAAATGCAATTCAACCAGAATGTGTGAATGTGGCCATAGAAAGCTGGACCAACTTTCCCAAATCAGCTCCATTTCACCTAACTTGTCCAGGCTCCTGAACAGCCATTATGCCCAATTACGTAAGCAGTGTGAGGATGAAGCATTGCATAGCCAGGAAAATTTGCCAATCACGACCCTTGGAAAGCTGAACCACCAACATAACGACCATCATTTTCTATAACATATTTGTCACCTAGCTTTTCCAAGTTCCCAAACGGCCATTTTTAAGTGATGTAACAGTGTCATGATGTACTGTTCCATAGCAGAGCAAAAGTGCCATTAAGGCCACTGGGAAAACATACTGATAAATCTCATCATACTGGAAGCCACCCAGCTTTTCCAAACCCAGATAATTCCCAAACCACACATTAGGCCTCATACAATCTCTATTCAAGTGAAATCAACCAATCACAGCTTAACGTTCAAATCTCCAACTGGTCTGCAATCATTTAAGCAGTGCTGTGATTGGTTGCTAAGGAAACATGGGAGAAGTGCACTAGATGTGCATAGCAACCAGATTGTGGCTTTCATTTTTATAAAACATGCTATCCGATACTAACTTCTGTAAATCTCCTCCATTGTCTTTATAGGAAGCCATTAGAGGAAAATGTAATTAACCGAGGCGAGCAATGATGGACTGCTGCTTCAAAACAAACTGCGCTATCTTCCGCCAGAGTCAATTATTCCGGGTCTTTGTGCAGGAACGAAACGCGTCTTACGCGGGACAATGCGAGACGGAATAATCATCTGACAGAAAATGAAATGTTCCAGGCGGAAGCGTCTGAAGCCTCTAATTACAGAAGAGGAAAGCGCCATTGCTGAAGTGATTAAGAGGAGGGGAGGTCATGTGACTCCTGGGGCCGCTGCTCGCAGCTGTATGCCCCTATCTGCCACTTCAATATTATTCTTAAGATTTTTCCAGCCAATTCTCCTTTCAAAGATCTGTAAAATCTTTATTTATTTCTTTTTTAATCATTTGTGACACAGTACCAATTCTGTGTAATATTTGGGGCTTCTACTCCAATCACAGCCAAAGCTGCTTTCAAATCTTTCTGAGTTTCTATGCTTAACCCCGCCATTTTCAATAGATCACTTACAAGACTCCTTAATGTACTGTCCACTCCAGCTTTGGATGTGAATGGAGAAGATGACTTCATAAACAAGACTCATGTCCTGCCAGCTTGTAGGGAATGGAAATTTTCTAGCCATTTCCCCTTTCAAAAAACTGTAAAAATTCTTAATTTTTTTTACTTGTAATCATTTGTGACACAGTACCAATTCTGTATAATATTGGTGGCTTCTACTCCAATGACAGTCAAAGCTGCTTTCAAATTTCTCAGTTTCTCTGCTATTATATTTCAATAGATGGTACACTCTTACAACTGTCCATTGCAGCTTTGGATGTGAATGGAGAAGAGGACTTCATAAATAAGACTCATGTCCTGCCAACTCTTAGGAAATGGAACTTTAAGGGAATTCTGAAATGCTGGTTTAGATGTGAATGGAGAAGAAAAGTAATTTTCATCACAGTATTGCACTACAACTCCAATCACACCCAAAGCTGCTTTAAAATTCTCCTTCCCATAGTGATAGACATTCACTTCTTAGTGAGATAAGCGACCAATCAAATGGGACTCTGTCCTTTAAGATCCCACAATGCAGAATCCAAATACCAGCTTTAGATGTGACTAGAGAAGACACGTTCCCAAAAAAATTGAAATCTGCATATATGTGTATATACATACACATCCCTGCAATAAATACACCGGCAGAGTTGCTGCAGAACCTCAAACGCAAGATGGGTAGGTGCAGATTACAATCTCCTGGTAAGAGCATGAGAGACCCTCCCTCAGTGTAATGATATATTATATATCCGCTCCAGGGAAGTTTTCCTGAAAAATAAACAAATTCAGCCAAATATGTCATTTAAAAAAAAAAACTACTCTATTGATTAAATTTGGGATGTTTCTCCCATAATTTGGGTAAATATGATCCGCATCTGGAGTCACCCTTTAAATCAGTGATGTCACTAATTGCTTCCACTATGATCCGCTACTGGTAAGCTGTAGGAAATCCCAGCGTCTCGATGACATCCCATATGCAAACCAGACAGGCAAGGCCGCCTCCATACCTCCGCCATTACTCCTCACACCTTGATATTTACCTTGCAAATCACCTACTCCAGTATCATCATCACATATACATCTACACCGCTCAAAGTATCTGGAACAATCCTAAAAATTTGCAATACAGCACCTACAGATGTCACCACCCAGCTTTCCGCAAACCCTGACCCACATACAATACCATCTATTATAAGGTCATATATCTACCTACCCCTCCCCCCTACTCCCACTGTACCCTGCTGCCAAGAAAAACGCTAAAACAATCAGGAATCGCTGACTTGTAGCAGAGTTCACCTCGTCTCCTGCATTTCCCAAGGAAACAGCTGGGATCGGGCATCGGGCCAAAGAGCTCACATTTTACAAGCAGCAGTTTCCGGGTAACCTGGGGATCACGAGTGGTTAGAGCGCCCAGCCAGATCCCTGAACAGGATATGAAGGAGCACGGCTTATGGAGATCACAGATAATCATCAAATATCATATAGCAAATAATCATTACTGGAATTATATGCCTCAAACTTCTCACAGCTGAGGGTTTGTTACAGTTGTATAAAGTCCAGACAGTATTCGGTGAGCTAAACAGATCATCAGAATAAAAAGTATCAGTCTGGAGTCCTGATGGATACAATCACAGGTAGGATGCATCTGTAACAAAGCCTCAGCTGTTTGTGGTGCGCAAGATTTATCATTCATTCCTATCTATGGGGTCAAGAGTCTAGTGCAGAAAACGTTATATGAGCTGAACAGCCTGAACAGTAGACTGATACATTGTAGCAAACTAGCAGAGAGATCTGTGTTGAGCTCACAGAGTATTGTCTAGAATGGATACAATTGTATCTATATACAAGGATTGGCCCCGCCTCTTAGTGGTCTAAACTATTCAGAAGCCACGCCCAGTGTGAACGAAGCAATCTGCTGAAAAGCAGGATGGTTTTGGATTTGACTACACTATAATTCATGTTTTTGGGTAAATTTTCACAAAAAGCTACAGATTCTGTGTAAATAATGTGATGGTGAAGACATCTGTGTACAGAGATATTTAAGATGAAACAATCCTTTAAGTGATACAGGGGTCCCCAGGCTTCTGTGATTAAGCGATAGTCAATTACAATCTCTGCAGGAGTCTGGGGGTGTCAGGATGTGGCTCCCCTGAACTTTTCAACCTTGAGGAGAGTGCGGAGGTGGCGGCGTGATCTTGGGTATCCACGGGATATGCAGATCAATCCCCGCTAAACACTTTTATTGATGCGCTCTTTAGAAAAGCTTAAGCTGCAGATTACACCCGGGCGACGCCTCATTAAGGGCCTCTCAGGGGGATTGTGTACACGAGCCGCCGCGCAAACACGAACCCGCAGGCTGGAAACCGACACGCAGTGCGGCACGGGTCCTGCCATCCTCAACACGACGATTAGGAACCTGCTGCCAAATGTGCAAATACAAAAAAAAAAAAAGCTAAAAAAAATAAAAATAATAAAAATGCAACTACACAACAAGCCCAAAACAAGAGGATTTTATCACATATTGCCACGGCACACGGGATCTGCCACATCTTTTGGACTTTATGAGATTGTACTGCTCTTTTACTCCAGTGGGGGGCTCTGAAGGGATCTGCCACTATTTTGGGGAATTTTTCATAGCCATGCCCATTTTCCCCAACTTCTGTTAAAAAGTAGTTGACAAATTTTAGTGCAGGACTTGATAAGGTTAGGGGTCAAACTTGGGGATCCACATGAGGCTAATATCACATGGGAGCTCAAAATGTGGTTTGGGAGTTCTCTCCTGGGTTACAAAAAGTGGTTTGGGGATCTGCTCTGAGCATTGGAATCCGGGCTGTGGAGTCAGAATCAGCGAGTGGACGGACTACACACCTCAACTTCAAAGATGCACCAACCCTACAGCACAGCACTTAATACCACCCCAGAAACCAAATAGTGCATTCAGAGCAGCCAGTAATAACACTGGAGACCTTAGAGCAGACAAAACTGGAGACCATAAAGCAAATAACAATAATATTGGAGAGACCCCAAAGTGGACTAATACTGAAGACTCCCAGAGCGGAAAACTATTAATACTTGAGTCCCCCAGAGCAGATTAAAAAAATTAATAAATCTTCTCCTGGCTGATCTTGTCCTCCATGCGCTGTTCTGCTCCGTGTCCCGCTGGTTGTATGCGGCAGAATCAGGACTCAGGGGACCCAGGAGCAGTACAGTACCGTTGACAAGTACTTACCTCTCCTGCGTCCTCTCCTGCTCATAGGGCAGCTCTGCTCAGTGTCCAATGCATACAACCAGTGTCAGGAGAGGACATGGGAGCAGTGAGGGCTTCTCAGCTGCACTCACCCCACTCATGGCTTCACAGGCTGTATGTGGCCGATCAACCACTGGTTGTGCACCCTCTTGTCTTTTAGTTAGGATGAATGTGAGTTGCACTTTATGTACATGCTCAGTAATGAACCTTGTCCACTTCAGATCAGAGGACTAAGGCACTGGGAAGGTATGGCTGCATCTATTTCAGCACTCCAGGACTGTGGAGCCAAAGTCGGTGACCATTCTGGTGGAGCTGGAGTCGGAATTGAAGTTGGGGAAATTGAGGGGTCAGAAGTTTGGCTCTGATCTGGGGGTAAGAATTGAGTTAGGGGTCTCATCTGGGAATTAGAACAAGGGTAAGGGTCTCATCTGGTTAGGGGTTTGCTCAGGGGGTTATACTTATCATTACAGGGCAAACCTTTCCCCTTCACAACTGCAGACAGAAGAAAGGAGTTAAACGCCTCCACAGCCGCTGCGCATCCTACATGTGTCACCGCGTTACACAAACAGCGGGCGAGGGATACGTAGGAGATAATCAAATAGATGACACAGAGGCAACGCAAACATGACCGCCAGGACCCCCAACACTAAACACACCCACCCTCAGCCAGCCCAGACCTCAATATAGAAAGGCTAATACACAGAGGGAGACTATGAACTGACAGCAAGCACAGGTCTTGACGTGTAAAGAAAAGAACATTTAAAACATTTCATTATGAAGACTTTTGGTGACATTTGAACTCTGACCCGGAGGTCGGAATCAGTTTAGGTCCGGTCTGGAGGTGTGGATGGGTTTAGGCGTCGGATCTGGTGGGGTTAAGTGTTTGCTTATATTCTGTTCTGGGGGGGGGGGGGGGGTGTCTCATCTAAATGGGGTCTAAGATGGGGGGGTCTCATCTAAATTGCCCTGCATCTTTTACATGGGACTGCTAGTAAGCCTACTATATGATCTCATGTTTTCAGGCAGCAACACTCATCGTTTCCCTGGAAGACTTTGTCATGGCTCCTGTGAATCACACTTTCCTTCCCCTGCTCCAATGTCGGATTCCAATAGCGGGAGTTCTCCGGCTGATGTGAAACTACAACTCCCAGCATGGCAGACTCAGCGCAGCTGGAGAAGTGTCCCTACGTAGATCACCATGTGGCTGTCAGAACACGATGGGAGTGGTAGTTTCATCATAGATTTACAGGTGATATTGTGTCATGATGCAATAAATATTCCTACTCTGCTGTTTATCTGTACCTGGGAAAGCTGAGTGATAGCAATATACTGGATTTGGTTGTCACCCCAACTTCCCTCCCTCTGCAGTTCCCAATAAGACAATACAGAAGGGGGTTAAGTGGATATCTTAGGATCTGTCCCTTTAAAAGAGCTCCTTATATTTAAAGGGGCAGACCATTCCCAGGGGAAGGAGGGAGGGGAATAGCGCCCCCTCCCACACGGCTTCACACTTTTAGTAGCTGCACTAAGCTCTCCCCCGATGGAGAAGTCACATGTTTAATACATTCCAAATTCCGTGCGCAATTCTGTTTTTATTTTTCGCCAGATTTCACACCTCCTCCTCGTCCTCCTCCTGCGGCTGCTGAAGTGGCGGAGCGCCTCAATATTAAGGAAAAATTCCAAGAGGAAGAGCGGGATATTAGGCAGCTTTAAAGCTCCAGTACAGCCGCATCTTTGTCGCTGATCACATGGATTATGTTATACAATGTATCATATCATTCCTTACTGGGTCCATTCCTAAATTGTGAATAGAATTCCCGAGGTGCGGTAAAGACTGACACCTCTACAGGAAGATGTCAGGATATTCTCTTCTCCCCAGCTATGGCTCCTTCCAAAAAGATGATATCATTGCCCCGAGCACCTCACCCCAGTGCGCTATGGTCTGGAATTTGCAGCCTTTAAAAGGCGCACGTAGGGACTGTACCTTTAAAAATACACGCCCCCAAGGTGACATTTACACCCAAAAGGAATCCACTTAAAGGGGAATATGCACCCCTGCAGGGGAAATTCAGTGCACCCCACCTTCTGACTACAGGGCTTAGTCATTGACTCTGTGGAGGACAAAATCAGGTCCCTATGAATGGACATGCCCTTTAATTACCTGCGCCAGCAGCAAACCGTAGACCGACCACTATGTCCTACTTATGTCAGAGCGGGATACAGTGCCTCCCTGTGATTTGTCAGAAGCAGTCACATGACAGAATAGGTGTCTATACCCTTAATCCTACATTAGTTTTCTTTCTTTCTGGGAAACCAAGCTAATTATCATGATAAGAGTCGTCACTCAGCTTTTCCAGATTCCTAAAAGGCGAATCAGTCAGTAAGACTTTCTCTACACCTGTAGACATTGCTATTCTGGACTTCTGGAAAGTTGGGTGACAAGTTATAATATGATTCTTAACCTTCCTGTCCATAGGAAGTGTTCTAGGAAAGCTGGGTGATAACTTATTTATGATCTATGTACATACAGGTTGTCATCCAGCATTCCCAACATCCTGAATGGCAAGTCACCTTATTCACAGCCATATGTCAATGGCTCCTACATCGCTGCAAACTGTCCATAAAGCTGGGTAACAACTAGTGAGCTATGATATAGCTCATCACACATCTTCCCCAGGCTCCTGAATGGCAAGTTAACCTACATATACAGCCATATAAATCATGCTCCTCCATAGGGCAATAGCCATACAGGTTACCACACAGCTCTCCCAGGCTGCTGAATGGCAACTTTATATACACATACACCAAATGCTCCAACAGTGCTACATACAGTCCATATAGACCACATGGCTGGATGCTTAATATAGACATACAGCCATAATGAATGCCACACAGCTTTCCCAAGCTCCAGAATTTCAACACAACTTATTAACAATATCAGCTTCTGCATTTCTGTTGAGTGTGCAAATGGGATTCCAGGAAAGCTTTCCCAGGCTCCTGAATGGCACATTAGCTTATATTCAAACACCAAATGCTTCAGCAGTGCAGTACACCAACCACCATGCATAATACATTAGGAAGTCTGGCCATAGACTGTGACCCAGCTTTCTCATGCTCCTGAATGGCAAGTCAGCTGACATACGTTGCCCTACTCCACATTTCTATAGACATTCCATATAGGATTACATATGTGACAATTTGATGTAGCCATACAGACGGTCACAAAGCTTTGCCAGGCTCCTGAACTGCAATTCAACTTACATTCACCACCATACTGCCCCCTGGGTAATGCTGGGTAAGCTGGGTAAGGGTATAGCTGCTTTTCTCAGTGACAGATATCAGGTATAACCTAATAGGGTTATTATTAAAGGGATCCCCTCCATGAGGGACAGTAACAAACATCCGCAGGCACAAGCAAGCTCCGGGCATCATCCTGGCACACAGCTCTGCAGCGTCACCTTAAATTCTCCCTGGCAGTTTCCATTTTTAGAAACAGATAATCCTGCAGCGCACGTGGATCGCCAATCCCCAAAACAATGGTCTCCGGTGAATGAAATGCACACAGCAAGCTATAAATAAACGTAAGGCGCCATATGCCCTCGGCACAGCCCTGGCACTAAGGAGGAGGGAGCTCTGCCAGGTAACAAAGCCTGCAGGCTCCAGGACTGGCACATCACCATTGGCATCTCTCAACATATTACACAACACTGATCCAAATACCCAGCGGTGACAGTGGATATCCGAGTTATAGGATGACAGAGCCGCCACCCTCCGTGCCCGGGCACAATGCACGGCATTACCTGATGTAAACATCAATAGTTAGATGTAATATACTTCACAGCTCAGGGTTTGTCACAATGTATTCACTGATTGTAAACAATGTTTATATTCACTGACAACAAGCAGAGGTAAATAAAACTAAAAGGTAAACAACTATAACAAAAAAATCAAGTTACAGCCCTGAATCTGAATAATGTCAAGCAGTGACCCCCCTGTGCCCTCTCCCTGGAGAACCACAAGTACCAGAATCCAAGTACTCACTACTTAAGCTTTGCAGAAGAACTACAAGTACCAGAAAATCCATAAGAGTGATGGTCCTGTGTGTTCTGATCTGACTGGCGCCCTATGGTGACTTTCACTATGCCAACTGGCTGGCAACTTCTCTTGTGCCATTCTATAAGGAAAACCTAAAAACACCATACTACAAGTACCAGAAAATACTGACCTAGTGGTGGGACTACAAGTATCAGCATGCCCAGGCAGCTATGAGGCTTGCTGACACTTTTGGTTCATATCCTTAACCTACAAGCCAAAATAGCCAAATGAAGCATACTGGGAGTAGTAGTCCTTGTGAAAAACTACAGGTAGCAGGAAGCCATGAGTCACATGAGCCATGCTGGTACTTGTAGTACTCTTGTACTGGGTCATCCCGGAAAAACAAGTACAAAGAATTATAGAACCGAATGAGACATGCTGGTACTTATAGCCGTACCGTACAGGGATTGCCCTCCTGAAGAACTACAAGTACAAGGATGCACAGAATGAGTTGAGACATGCTGGTACTTGTGGTCCTCCTGTGCACTGGGATAGCCATCCATGGAGAACTACTTGTACCAGAAGATCAGAATTAAAATTAGACATGCTGGTACTAGTAGTCCCACTGCACTGGTATAGTCCTTATGAAGTACAGGGATGCCTAGAATCAGATGAGGCATGCTGGCATTTGTAGTCCCCCTGCTAAAAGATTATCCTCCTGGAGAACAACAAGGACACCTAGAATAAGATGATACATTGTGATGCGTGTAGTCCCCCTTCACTGCCAGAGTCCCTCTATAGAACTACAAGTACAGGAAGCCTAGAATCAGGTGAGGCATGCTGGTATCTGTAGTCCCCTGCCAATGGGATTGTTCCTCCTGAAGAACAGGAAACCTAGAATCTGATGAGACATCACGGGACTTGTATGAACCTTGTAGCAAAATACAGGTAACAGGGAACCTAGAATGAGCAGAGGCATTTTGGTACTTGTAGTCCCCTGTACTGAGATGGTCTTCAAGGTGAACTACAAGTACAGGGAATCCCAGAATGAGCAGAGACATGCTGGTACTTGTAGTCCCCTGTACTGAGATGGTCTTCCTGGTGAACTACAAGTACAGGGAATCCCAGAATGAGCAGAGGCATGCTGGTACTTGTAGTCCCCTGTACTGAGATGGTCTTCAAGGTGAACTACAAGTACAGGGAATCCCAGAATGAGCAGAGGCATGCTGGTACTTGTAGTCCCCTGTACTGAGATGGTCTTCCTGGTGAACTACAAGTACAAGGAATCATAGAATGAGCAGAGACATGCTGGTACTTGTAGTCCCTGTACTGAGTGCTATTCCTGGTGAACTACAAGTACAAGGAATCCTAGAATGAGCAGAGGCATGCTGGTACTTGTAGTCCCCTGTACTGAGATGGTCTTCCTGGTGAACTACAAGTACAGGGAATCCCAGAATGAGCAGAGGCATGCTGGTACTTGTAGTCCCCTGTACTGAGATGGTCTTCCTGGTGAACTACAAGTACAGGGAATCCCAGAATGAGCAGAGGCATGCTGGTACTTGTAGTCCCCAGTACTGAGATGGTCTTCCTGGTGAACTACAAGTACAGGGAATCCCAGAATGAGCAGAGGCATGCTGGTACTTGTAGTCCCCTGTACTGAGATGGTCTTCCTGGTGAACTACAAGTATCAGAAATCAGAGAATGAGCAGAGACATGCTGGTACTTGTAGTCCCTATACTGGGTGCACCTCCTGGGTAACTAAAAGAACTATGAAGCCTAGAATCAGATAAGACGTGCTGGTACTTGTAGTCTCCCTGCACTGGGTGCTATCCCTGGTGAACTACAAGTATCAGGAATCCCAGAATGAGCTGAGACATGCCGGCACCTGTAATCCCGTGTACTGGGGTGGTGCTCCAGAGGAACTGCCAGGTGTCCCCATGCAGGTGCGGGGGCTCCTACTTACCTGTGCAGGGGTCCAGCGGCCGGTGGTGCCCGCTCCGGGTGTCCGGGTGTGTGCGGAGGGCAGAGCTCCGAGCCCCGTGTGATCCGCTCCTTGCACTCAGCACTCAGGCTCCGCCCCCGTCACTCAGTCACCGAAGACACGCCCCCTCCCCGGCTCTTAAAGGGGCACTCACCGCCGTTACAGACACGCCTGCTCATTAAAGGGACAGTCACCTTTCTGGATACTGTCACTGCCCTTAAATGAAATCCTTATTCTACCCTGGCCCTCTATATAAATACTCCAGCATTATCTGCCTGGGCATCCAGCACCGGGCACACCTGCCAACATTCCTACTACATTAGTCTCCAACCTGTGAGACTACAACTCCCAGCATAATAATATGCAGATAAAAATGGGTGTTACATGGGCGTGGCCACGAGGTGCAGTGCACCCACCCATGCCCAGCACCTCATAATCATCCATGATTAACTAGCTGCTAGCCACTCCTCTCCTGAGGGTGCACTGAACCCCATGGTCACGCCCACTGTGCACCAAAATGCTAATTTACATAAAAGTTAACTTTTTCTTTATTCAGGAAACGCATGTTAATTTTGCAAGGCCAGAAGTTCATCTTTAACCTCCATTTATGTTTATAACCTGAGCCCATCCCTGGATCATCCATGTTTAAAGGGATTGTCTGTAGCTTGAAAAACATTCAGAAAACTCCACCAACTAAGCTCTATTCATTTCTATACAACTGAGCCGGAATACCGGCACAAGCCATGGTCGGGTGTGGCGCTGTTTTTCGAAGAAAGCAGATATGGTTTTCAACCTCAGGACACCTTTAAATAAGTTTGGTGCAGGCCAAGGCATTCTGTTAGACTGATTCAGAATGACTCTAAAAGCACCACCCCTTGGACTTTAAAAGCTCCACCTCCTGGACTTTGTAGACTTCCAAATATCAAATCTCCCCAGTCATAGAGTATGGATTCTGGAAAATTTGGTTGACAACATGGGAGAAGTAAGGGCGGCCATATGACTTGGGAGTTATAAATCAGACTAGTTATACTATAATTTATGTCTCTCGTCTGAAAATTCAGCATTACTGAAAGATTTTTGTTGTTCAGGATTCTGGTAGCGTTCTTTATGGGATTGAGAACTTGTCTACAGGGCTTAATTTATCAAAACAGTAACATGGGCTCCGTAGCTTATAGCAACCAATCACAGAGAAGCTTTCACTGCTCAAAGTAGTCTGGCAAAATGAAAGCTGACCTCTGATTGGTCGCTATGGACTACAAAGTTAATCTCGGCCTATAATGTACACAATCCAAATAAAGCATAATGAAAGACGCCAGCAGCTGCCATTTTGCCATTAAATATTAATGTTTGAAAATGTCCACGAAAAGTTGAGTGCCCATGTCAGGAAAAGGGTGTGATACACCCTAAAATGGGTGTGGTTTACAGAAGGACGCCACTCAAAAAAAGTCAGGGGGTACCAGTGTCCGTCCCTAAATTTGACAAGTAAACCTTCTACAGTATTCCCATAACATACATACAACATACATATGAGATGTTTCCTTGCATGGCAGCTTAAATACAGCCACTCTGTATTGTAATTGCATCTATAATGGCAGCTTAGATACAGAAACTCACATCTTTATATCACAGATATGAGGGCTTAGATACAGTAGTTCAGGTCAATATATGATAGATACTTCTGTATCTGTAACTTCTGTATCTTAGATAAAGCAGCTTCGTATAGCTGATACCTCTATACAATGAGAGCTTAGATACAGCCTCTCAGCATGCATGATAATTGCATCTATAATGGCAGCTTAGATACAGCAGCTCAGCTCTTTATATCACAGATAAGGTAAAATTTATCCCAACTTGTGCGCATAAAAACAGGTGTACAAGCCGTGATTTAATCTCAATTTCTGGCGCCAGCAATTTCCCGGACCATCTACGCCGGTTTGGTGGTGGTTTGGGGTGGCATGGGGCATTCCTGCCACTCACCTGCCCACTGCTGTCTATTGCTCAATTCTACACCGGGTTAGACATGGCGTAGAAGTGCACCTCGTCACCATGCTGCCGCCGGCTGGGTCGGAGGCACTGTCATATACTGTCGCAATTAGCGTTAGCCTATAATAAAAGTGCCCCATACATCTATAATGGCAGCTCAGCTCTATATATGGTAGATAACTCAATAATGGCAGCTTAGATACAGCATATTAGCTCTGTGTATGGTTGATATGTGTATAGTTTCATTTCAGTTCTATGTATAGGACATATCTTTTAAATGGCAGCTTAGATACAGCAGCTCAGCTCTATGTATAATACATACACAATGTACAGCAGCTAAGCTCTATATATATGCATAAAATAGATGTCACTTGTATACAGTGAGACATAATTACTCTCCAGTTACATCTAGTGACTTCTTCTGCAAAAGTAGTGCTGAGAATTGGGTAAAATCTCCATTTTGCGGGTAAAGGGGTTTTGGCTATGTCATGGGCAATGGCGGAAAGGGCGCGTTTTGGCCTGAAAATTTCACGGAGCACACAGCAAACCAATATCCCGCTACTCAAATCCAAAGTATTGTGACAAGTATAAAGGTTAATGATCTCTAGACAGGGGAGGGGGACATATGTGGAAAACAGGGGGGAGGATTTTGGTATATAGGCCCAATCAAAATTACAACCACTGCGACCCCTATAGTTGCACCACTGAGTATAGACTTATAAGGTCTCTACCGATTGTCATGATGAGGGACAGGTATAAAAATATATTGCGATTGGTCCTAGGAAGCGAGGGAAAGGGTTAACATGAATAGGATTGCATATATATGATCACACCCCTGGTAATATGGCATAGATGATCTCAGGCTGGCGCTGTGTATGGTGACCTTGATGTGGTGACCTTGGAGTGCGGCGTGATGATACAATGGCCGTGTTTTCACTTCAAGCTGCCAAAAATGTTCTATATAATCCCCATTGTCTTCTGGGAAATCTGATCCTTCCTACGAACGGAGGAACAATCGTGACGTGAATGTTCTGAACGCAACGTTTACCGCCAACATTGTTGCGCAGACACAGATACTGATGCGGGAGGTGTGTGACCTGATACTAACATCAAGGCTGCTGCCTCATCCACACCTGCAGCAAGCAGACCGTGAAAATAAAAAATCAGTCCTTACATCTGTAAAATGGTAAAAATTTGCTACAGTCGTTGTCTGCCCATCACTTGCAGGCCAAAAATGTCAAAATGTTATGTCAATGTAACCTATGCCCACATAATGCCAACCACTGCACCATGACCATGCTAGAACAGCACCATAGCAGTGCCATAATAGCGCCAGGGTTGGTCTTATACTGGGTGGGGCTGTGTGTGGTACCTATCATTAGCTCAATTGTCTCTCATACAGCATTTCCCAAATAATTCTTCTATACAGTACCATATATAATGATACTGAAATTACATATATTACCTTAATACAACCAGCATGCAGTACTCGGATAATAACACTATATAGTGCTTATTAATAATACACCTGTATAGTGCTCAAATAACATCAACATACAGTGCTCAGATAATACCACTATGTAGTGCTTATAAATAATAACAACATACAGTGCTCAGATTATACCACTATGTAGTGCTTATAAATAATAAAAACATACAGTGCTCAGATTATACCACTATGTAGTGCTTATAAATAATAACAACATAGAGTGCTCAGATTATATACCACTATGTAGTGCTTATAAATAATAACAACATACAGTGCTCAGATTATACCACTATGTAGTGCTTATAAATAATAACAACATACAGTGCTCAGATTATACCACTATGTAGTGCTTATAAATAATAACAACATACAGTGCTCTGATTATACCATTATGTAGTGCTTATAAATAATAACAACATACAGTACTCAGATTATACCACTATGTAGTGCTTATAAATAATAACAACATACAGTGCTCAGATTATACCACTATGTAGTGCTTATAAATAATAACAACATACAGTGCTCAGATTATACCACTATGTAGTGCTTATAAATAATAACAACATACAGTGCTCAGATTATACCACTATGTAGTGCTTATAAATAATAACAACATACAGTGCTCAGATGATACCACTATGTAGTGCTTATTAATAACGCCAACATACAGTGCAAAGATAATACAAAAAGATTAGGAAAGCTATCAGCAGGATGAAGGATTGTAAACTGAGCACACTTACATACTGGCGTGTGCCCCCTCTGGCAGGATCTGCTCTTCTTTTAGCTTCTTATGCCCTTGATTTTACAAAAATCATGATTTTTCAAAATTATGCAAATGAGCCTGAGGGTTCGGACTTAATTAACAGCTATGTAGCTTGGAGCCCCACTGGCTCGTTTGCATACATTTTTTGAATTTTCTTGTGCAAACAAGGGCATTAGAAGGTAAAGGAAGAGCAGATCCTGCCAGAGGGGACGCACACCAACATGTAAGTATGCTTGGTTTACAAACCTTTATCCTGGTGGTAGATATCCGTTAAATAAAACCAACCTACAAGAAAGAACCATACGTAGATGTTACCCTCATGGGCACACAGTAGGTATGTACAGACCAGCCTTATTATTGGGCTTTCTGGTACTTGTAGTGCCTCCCGCTCCTATAGATTGGCGCCATTGCTTGTTATTATAAAGCTCAATGATATGAAACACCTCCCGCTGATTGATGAGCTCAATATATGAGGGGCCCCTGTGCGGAGACCATGGCTCGGGGCGGCACTATTTCCAGTGGAGCATTGTATTGTAAACTCATTACACACATAATGTCTCCTGAGAGGGTGCGCTGGCATATGGTACCCGCTAGCACAAAGACAATCCTCCCATAATACACCGCTCCGCAAGACAAATCTGAAGATGAAAACTGGAGACATAGATAAAACATTAATCTCCTGAAATACTCTGCGCTGCTGGAAGATGGATACTGGAGACATGGATGTAACATGGGAGAAATACTGCACATCCCCCTCCTGAAATACTCTGCGCTGCTGGAAGATGAGTACTGGAGACATAGATAAAACATGGGAGAAATAATGCACACCCCCTCCTGAAATACTCTGCGCTGCTGGAAGATGAATACTGGAGACACCGATAAAACATAGGAGAAATACTGCACGTCCCCCTCCTGAAATACTCTGCGCTGCTGGAAGATGAATACTGGAGACACAGACAAAACATGGGAGAAATAATGCACAATCAACTCTTGAAATACTCTGCACTGCTGGAAGATGAATAATGGAGACATAGATAAAACATGGGAGAAATACTCTACAAACCCCATCCTGAAATACTCTGCGCTGCTGGAAGATGAATAATGGAGACATAGATAAAACATGGGGAGAAATACTCTACAAACCCCATCCTGAAATACTCTGCGCTGCTTGAAGATCCTGTTTTCTCCATATGTAACTCTCAGCCTGTAAACTATCTTTACACTGTCTTCTCCTGAAATACTCTGTGCTGCTGTGTACTACATACCATCCTCCCAGGCATATGCAGCCAGGGCCCTGTGAGCACTGACATCTACAAATACACTGTACTCCTGTAATAGATGTAGTGTCCTCCCCTGAAATACTCTGTGCTGCTGTGTACTACATACCATCCTCCCAGGCATATGCAGCCAGGGCCCTGTGAACACTGACATCCACAAATACACTGTACTCCTGTAATAGATGTAGTGTCCTCCCCTGAAATACTCTGTGCTGCTGTGTACTACATACCATCCTCCCAGGCATATGCAGCCAGGGCCCTGTGAGCACTGACATCCACAAATACACTGAACTCCTGTAATAGATGTACTGCCCTCCCCTGAAATACTCTGTGCTGCTGAGTACTACATACCATCCTCCCAGGCATATGCAGCCAGGGCCCTGTGAGCACTGACATCTACAAATACACTGTACTCCTGTAATAGATGTACTGCCCTCCCCTGAAATACTCTGTGCTGCTGTGTACTACATACCATCCTCCCAGGCATATGCAGCCAGGGCCCTGTGAGCACTGACATCTACAAATACACTGTACTCCTGTAATAGATGTAGTGTCCTCCCCTGAAATACTCTGTGCTGCTGTGTACTACATACCATCCTCCCAGGCATATGCAGCCAGGGCCCTGTGAGCACTGACATCCACAAATACACTGTACTCCTGTAATAGATGTACTGCCCTCCCCTGAAATACTCTGTGCTGCTGTGTACTACATACCATCCTCCCAGGCATATGCAGCCAGGGCCCTGTGAGCACTGACATCCACAAATACACTGTACTCCTGTAATAGATGTAGTGTCCTCCCCTGAAATACTCTGTGCTGCTGTGCACTACATACCATCCTCCCAGGCATATGCAGCCAGGGCCCTGTGAGCACTGACATCCACAAATACACTGTACTCCTGTAATAGATGTAGTGTCCTCCCCTGAAATACTCTGTGCTGCTGTGTACTACATACCATCCTCCCAGGCATATGCAGCCAGGCCCCTGTGAGCACTGACATCTACAAATACACTGTACTCCTGTAATAGATGTACTGCCCTCCCCTGAAATACTCTGTGCTGCTGCGCAATTCAACTCTGAATATTCTACATAAACTCTAGTTTGTGAACTTCAATACTCCTAAAATCCTCTGTGCTGCTGTGAACACTCTTTGGAGAGATGCTAAAAGATGTTGTATTTTGCGGGGGTGCAGTCCTTTCCTAAAATCCTCTGTGCTGCCATCCACATGTAGGAAACACCTTATATGGTAGATTAGGCAGAGATCCTATAAGCACAATGTGACTGCTTCTTACAGTGTGTATGGCCTCATGTGTCCCCCACATCCAAGGCGGCTGCTGATTATTTGCCGCCCCCCTTAGTCCCGGCTCTGTTAATCAGCCCGCGACACCTTGCAGTGCGGCACCACTAATGCTGATCTCATGTGTGACATCCATTGTTGGAGTGACTCAGCTTCACTAATGGATGAAAATTGTCTATATTCATTGATTCAAGTGGGAATAGCGGCCCTGAGCCCATCACAGGGGCATTATATAATCAATAATAGGGGAGGCACTGATTCACTGCAAGTGATGGACCCCACAAGTGACTCAAGTGCCATCACCAATGATCAATATGGCAAAGACATCCTCATCCTCCCACCTGGCATCGACTCATGTAGCACTTACTTTGAAGCCAAGGTGTAAGAATATTAAATAATCTGCAACCTTTATTCACCACTAGGGGGAGCTTTCTATATACAGATTATACAATCAACACTAGGGCTGCTCCTCCCATACAGATTATACAGCCACTACTAGAGGGAGCTCACTACATACAGATTATACAGCCACTACTAGAGGGAGCTCACTACATACAGATTATACAGCGACCACTAGGGGGAACTCCCTACATACAGATTATACACCCACCACTAGGGGGAGCTCACTACATACAGATTATACAGTCACCACTAGGAGGAGCACACTACATACAGATTATACAGCTACCACTAGGAGGAGCTCACTACATACAGATTATACAGTCACCACTAGAGGGAGCTCACTACATACAGATTATACACCACCACTAGGGGGAGCTCACTACATACAGATTATACACCACCACTAGGGGGAGCTCACTACATACAGATTATACAGCCACCACTAGGGGGAGCTCACTACATACAGATTATACAGTCACCACTAGAGGGAGCTCACTACATGCACATTATACATCACCACTAGGGGGAGCTCACTACATACAGATTATACACCACCACTAGGGAGAGCTCACTACATATAGATTATACAGCCACTACTAGAGGGAGCTCACTACATACAGATTATACAGCCACCCGTAGGAGGAGCTCACTACATACAGATTATACGCCACCACTAGGAGGAGCTCACTACATACAGATTATACAGCCACCCGTAGGAGGAGCTCACTACATACAGATTATACACCACCACTAGGGGGAGCTCACTACATACATATTATACACCACCACTAGAAGGAGCTCACTACATACAGATTATACACCACCACTAGAAGGAGCTCACTACATACAGATTATACACCACCACTAGGGGGAGCTCAAATCCCAAGAAGTATGCTTTATAACCTTCTTCCCTATAAGTAGCAATGTATTGAAGAAATATCTAAAATTTTTAGATATTCTTAGATAGCTCTATAATGGTTTCTAGAGATATAATGCTAAATATCTCTAGATTGGCAGCTTAGATACAGCAGCTCAATGATACATATGGTGGATCCC
Source organism: Engystomops pustulosus (assembly GCF_040894005.1). Taxonomy (NCBI): domain Eukaryota; kingdom Metazoa; phylum Chordata; class Amphibia; order Anura; family Leptodactylidae; genus Engystomops; species Engystomops pustulosus. The sequence continues at coordinate 19,552,619 of NC_092412.1, read as the reverse complement.
TCTAAATTGGCAGTTTAGATACAGCAGATCTATTTATGGACAGTTTGAAATGCTCCATATTTGATAGGATGTTTCATGTGGACGTGATGTTATTTTCAGGGACCATATTGCTAATGGTTTAAGGGAATGGGCAGGTTCCCTTTAAGCAGGTCAGTAAAGTGTGTTTTATGTTTATAATTCTGGGATTCCCCTTTAATGATACCTTATGCTAATATCTGCATACCTGCACGGGGACGTGTACAAACAGATCGGACGATGAAGCTAAATGAGAAATGCTGCTTGTTCTAGAATGTCAAGATATCTCAAGGAAAGGCTGTGCCAAAATTGGGGAGTCAGGGGTTGAGGTCTGTTCATTACATAAGTTTTACTGGTGATATCATCCCTTTAAAGGAAAGGTATCAGGTATTGTCCCTGGTGAGAATTGTAATCAGACCTTTGTGTATGTTGTTAGTAGCAGCAGGACTGTGATATATGGATTTATAGTTCAGGATTGAAGCTTCTCCAAGTGCACTGAGGAACGTGTCCTCACACTGCTGTGCTCTGTGCTCTCTGCAGCCATCATTCGATATATTACATGAAGAGATTGTGCCCCCCGGTATCCGCCAGATCTATCAGGAGGCTTTAGCCAACAGATAAATTCGGGCAAGTGGCAGCACCTGATGTACAATAACGCAATAGTGGGCAGGTGTAGGGCAGCAACTGGTGCTAAATGAGTCCCATGGTCGCACCTACTGACAGGTTCCCTTTAAAGGAGCATTATGGGGCAGATTTACTTACCCGGTCCATTCGCGATCCAGCGGCGCGTTCTCTGCACAGGATTCGGGTCCGGACGGGATTTATGAATGTAGTTCCTCCGCCGTCCACCAGGTGGCACTGCTGCGCTGAAAGTCATCTCAACGCGCCGGAATGCACCACCTCGGACCAGGTGAAGGTAAGCGCTTCGCAAGCGACACTTTTTCGGTTTTTAAATGCGGCAGTTTTTCCGAATCCGTCGGGTTTTCGTTCGGCCACGCCCCCGATTTCCGTCGCGCGCATGCCGGCGCCGATGCGCCACAATCCGATCGCGTGCGCCACAATCCCGGGGCAATTCAGGTACAATCGGCGCAAATCGGAAATATTCGGGTAACACGTCGGGAAAACGCGAATCGGGCCCTTAGTAAATGACCCCCTATGTGTTGTTAGAATGGAGGAAGCCGCTGTCTGTCTGATCCTCCAGTTATGATACACCTCTTCTATATTAATCAGTGTTCTGTGAACCATTAATACTGGAGACTAATTAATATGCTGCGTCCCCCCCGACCTCCAGTCATATCATGGCTGCCAGCATCACATCCAGCTCCGAATATCCATCAGATGAGTAGAAATTGTCCATCAGTGACGTCCACTCCGAGACACTGAGAACATTAAAGGGATATTCCCATTTCAGCAAATAAATTTTATCATTTGTATAATGAAAAGTTATACAGTTTTCCAATACATCAATTCCTCACAGTTTTCTAGATCTCTGCTTGCTGTCAATCTATAGAAAGCTTCATTGCTTATTTCCAGTGGACAAATATAGCGACACAACTGCACGGCTCGTTATAACACACTACTCTGATTACTCTGAGATACTAACAAGCTGTGCACCTGTGTGACATCACACAATCAGGGATATAACGAGCCGTGCACCTGTATGACATCACACAACCTGGGATATAACAAGCTGTGCACCTGTGTGACATCACACAATCAGGGATATAACGAGCCGTGCACCTGTATGACATCACACAACCTGGGATATAACAAGCTGTGCACCTGTGTGACATCACACAACCTGGGATATAACAAGCCGTGCACCTGTGTGACATCATACAATCAGGGATATAGCAAGCCGTGCACCTGTGTGACATCATACAATCAGGGATATAACAAGCCGTGCACCTGTGTGACATCACTATAACGAGCCGTGCACCTGTATGACATCACACAACCTGGGATATAACAAGCCGTGCACCTGTGTGACATCACACAATCAGGGATATAACGAGCCGTGCACCTGTATGACATCACACAACCTGGGATATAACAAGCTGTGCACCTGTGTGACATCACACAACCTGGGATATAACAAGCCGTGCACCTGTGTGACATCATACAATCAGGGATATAGCAAGCCGTGCACCTGTGTGACATCATACAATCAGGGATATAACAAGCCGTGCACCTGTGTGACATCATACAATCAGGGATATAACGAGCCGTGCACCTGTGTGACATCACACAATCAGGGATATAACGAGCCGTGCACCTGTGTGACATCACACAATCAGGGATATAACGAGCCGTGCACCTGTGTGACATCACACAATCAGGGATATAACGAGCCGTGCACCTGTGTGACATCACACAATCAGGGATATAACGAGCCGTGCACCTGTGTGACATCACACAATCAGGGATATAACGAGCCGTGCACCTGTGTGACATCACACACACAGGTTTCTGTCCACTGGAAGTAAACATAGAAGCTTTCTATAGAATGACAGCCTCTATAGCAGACAGCAGATCTAGAAAACAGTGAGGAATTGATACAGAAAGTATATTGGAAATATGTATAATTTTTCATCATGCAAACAACAACATTAATTTCCCGAAATGAGAACACCCCTTTATATAAGAGCAACAAAATATCCTCTCTACACTGCTGAACTGAGAAGATCTATCTATCTCATATGTATCTATCTATCTATCTCATATCTATCTATCTATCTATCTATCTATCTATCTATCTATCTCATATGTATCTATCTATCTATCTATCTCATATCTATCTATCTATCTATCTATCTCCTATCTATCTATCTATCTATCTATCTCATATCTATCTATCTATCTATCTATCTCATATATATATATATCTATCTATCTCCTATCTATCTATCTCATATATATATATATATATATCTATCTCCTATCTATCTATCTATCTCCTATCTATCTATCTATCTATCTATCTCATATGTATCTATCTATCTCATATCTATCTATCTATCTATCTATCTATCTATCTATCTATCTATCTCCTATCTATCTATCTCATATCTATCTCCTATCTATCTATCTATCTATCTCATATGTATCTATCTATCTATCTATCTATCTATCTCATATCTATCTCATATGTATCTATCTATCTATGTTTCTATCTCATATCTATCTATCTATCTCATATATATCTATATATCTATCTCATATCTATCTATCTATCTATCTATCTATCTATCTATCTCATATCTATCTATATATCTCATATCTATCTATCTATCTATCTATCTATCTCATATCTATCTATCTATCTATCTATCTATCTATCTATCTATCTATCTATCTCATATCTATAAATCTATCTATCTATCTCTTTCAATCTATCTATCTCTTTCTATCTATCTATCTCCTATCTATCTATCTATCTATCTATCTATCTATCTATCTCATATCTATCTATCTATCTCATATCTATCTATCTATCTCATATCTATAAATCTATCTATCTCTTTCAATCTATCTATCTCTTTCTTTCTATCTATCTATCTCCTATCTATCTATCTCATATCTATCTATCTATCTATCTATCTATCTATCTATCTATCTATCTATCTATCTATCTCTTTCTATCACTCCCCAGTAGGTAACACTGTCAGTTCTCTGAAGTAAAATAAACAGACAAGGTGGATTTATTCCATCTGCTACGATTCAGTTCAGTAACTGGAACCGTTCTTAAGCTTTCCGGTTCCAGTTTGTGAACTGAAACGCTGTACATTGAATAAATCCATCCTGAAGATAGATGTGAGGTAGAGATATATATTCTGAGGAGACTACATGGAAACAATGGGGGTCATTTACTAAGGGCCCGATTCGCGTTTTCCCGACGTGTTACCCGAATATTTCCGACTTGCGCCGATTGTACCTGAATTGCTCCGGGTTTTTGGCACACACGATCGGATTGTGGTGCATCGGCACCGGCATGCGCGCGACGGAAATCGGGGGGCGTGGCCGAACGAAATCCCGACGGATTCGGAAAAACCTCTGCATTTAAAAAAAAATTGTGTCACGAAAATTTCACGAAATTCCACCCACCTGGTGGACGTCGGAGGAACTGCTTTGATGAATCCCGGCCGGACCCGAATCCAGCGCAGAGAACACCCCGCTGGATCGCGAACGGACCGGGTAAGTAAATCTGCCCCAATCTATCTATCTATCTATCTATCTATCTATCTATCTATCTATCTCATATCTATCTATCTATCTATCTATCTATCTCATATCTATCTATCTATCTATCTATCTATCTATTTCATATCTCATATCTTTCTTTCTATCTACCGTATCTAAAAAATTCAAATAAATGAGCAGAACACCAGTAATTCAAGCTGAAAAAATAACTGGGTGAACTTTATTCTATAGCGAAAGCAACGTTTCGACTCCAAACAGTGAGCTTTTCTCAAGCTCATCTATGTATCACGGTGCGGACTGGCCGTGTAACCCATCAGGACAAATCCCGGTGGGATGACTGATCTTAGGCTGGTCGGGGGTCTCGGGGGGCGCCCTGCACATACATAATCAAAGAATTGTACCTGCGCCCTATAGCATTTAAAGCCCCGGTCACAATTCTTCAAAGAAAAGACAGTTGTTGAAGCAACACAAGAGCGCCCGCCTAATAACATGTAATAATATGACAAGGGATATAACTAGCCATGCACCTGTATGACATCACATGACCAGGAATATTACAAGCTGTGCACCTGTATGACATCACATGACCAGGGATATTACAAGCTGTGCACCTGTATGACATCACATGACCAGGATATAACTAGCCATGCACCTGTGTGACATCACATGACAAGGAATATTACAAGCTGTGCACCTGTATGACATCCCATGACCAGGATATAACTAGCCATGCACCTGTGTGACATCACATGACAAGGAATATTACAAGCTGTGCACCTGTATGACATCCCATGACCAGGATATAACTAGCCATGCACCTGTATGACATCACATGACCAGGAATATTACAAGCTGTGCACCTGTATGACATCACATGACCAGGAATATTACAAGCTGTGCACATGTATGACATCCCATGACCAGGATATAACTAGCCATGCACCTGTATGACATCACATGACCAGGAATATTACAAGCTGTGCAACTGTATGACATTACATGACCAGGATATAACTAGCCATGCACCTGTGTGACATCACATGACCAGGGATATAAATAGCCGCGCTCCATTTTGACATCATATAAGCAGGGATATATAACGAGATGTGCACCTGTGTGACATCACATGGCCAGGGATATAACGAGCCGTGCACCTGTTCTACCATCACAAGACCAGGAATATAACAAGCTGTGCACCCGTGTGACATCACATGACCACTTTGTAGTAAACTACGAAGCTTCCTAAAAAAATATAGAAAATCGTGAGGAATTGATGCTTTAATATTGAATATATAGCAATATGAACGATTATATACAACATTAGGAATTTTTTTTAAAAAAATCATAACGCGTGAAGATAACACTGTTATGTAAGTGTGCAACACTATCAGATCGAATTGGAGAAGTGATAAAAACTGTGTTACCTGTAACCACCACTAGGTGGACCACAGGAGTCTTCTGCATACTAGGGCTGAGCTATTCATCTTTTAAAGACTGAAACCTAACGTATTTTGCACCAAAAAACTACGTTAAGCCACATTTCAGGCTTAAGGCTCAAGTTTTCAGGCACTTTGGGGCATATTCACTAAAAATTAGACAGTTCAACGTGAGACTAGACAGTCTTGATCTATGCCAGATTCTTCCTCCCCGCTGTGATAAATCTGGTGCAGTATACAACGGTCTAGCCCAACTTTGCTTCACTGTCTAACTTCTCACCCCTTTTGATAAATCTGCCCCAGTGTGTTTGTGTAGATTTCTACACTTGTATAACTTAAGCTTGTGAGCTCCCCCTAGTGGTGATTACAAGGTAGCAACATTTGTATCATTTAATTCCATGACTTTGCAGGGGGTTTGGAGCAATGTATCAGAGATTTAACTACTGTGTTTTAGGACAGGCTTCAAGGCAGAGGTCTCGGCTAAGGACAAGACATCAGCTGGTGGCTGGTTATTCCGGTCTTCGCTGGGGTCCGTGAAGCTTTTAAGCGCGAGAGATTTACTGCAGAGGAATGGACGTATCTCTTCCCGCCACAGAGGCAGAATGAGTGAAATGAAGTGCTCTTTCATTTCATTTAGCGGAGCATCTGGCCGCACAGTAATCCCATTAGCCCGGGTGCGCGCCATTGTTCTGGCTTATGTCATCCCGTACGGATGAGGAGAGATCATCCCTGACCCCAACAAAACCACATCTTCTACAACACGTTCCATCTCCATCAGACTGGTAAAAGTATGACCATGACCAGAGATAACAGAGCATCAGTTCCATATCACTGCCCATAGGGGGCAGCAAAGAGCCAACAGTCCTCAGTCTAAAATCTGCCCTATGATCCCTTACAGAGCCCAGCTAGTCAGTCATATAGGGATGGGGCCAAACTGCACACTCATTTCAGGAACATACCGCTTTGATTGTGACTGTAGACTTTTGATCGCAGCTTTGGTTGTAACTAGAGAAAACAAAGCATAGTTATACATGTGAAATATTATGGATAGTGAGATTATATTTTGAAATTTTGAAAAATTATTGCAAGTCCATGTGACGCCTCCGTGATTGACGTGGAATAACTTGTCAACATATTTATTTATAGCATTTCACTTTATACCGCACAATGTCATCTTCCATCGCCTCCATACTGCCCTCCGCCTACCACACAGTCCAATCCTATACATCAGTCTCCCTATAACGAACAGGCCTGGAGCATCATACAGCCCCCAGCACAACGAGACGCTTCATAACAAGACATTATAGAAATAGTAAGTGGTGGGAGACGATGAGCATCATGACCTACATACCGCCAACCAGCGCCGCGACTACAGGAATACCGCACATGGACGTGGCATGTAATGACTGTGCTAATAGGGAAGTATTATAGTAGTTATATTCCTGTACATAGGGGGCAGTATTATAGTAGTTATATTCTTGTACATAGGGAGCAGTATTATAGTAGTTATATTCTTGTACATAGGGGGCAGTATTATAGTAGTTATATTCCTGTACATAGGGGGCAGTATTATAGTAGTTATATTCTTGTACATAGGGGGCAGTATTATAGTAGTTATATTCTTGTACATAGGGGGCAGTGTTATAGTAGTTGTATTCTTGTACATAGGGGGCAGTATTATAGTAGTTATATTCCTGTACATAGGGGGCAGTATTATAGTAGTTATATTCCTGTACATAGGGGGCAGTATTATAGTAGTTATATTCTTGTACATAGGGAGCAGTATTATAGTAGTTATATTCTTGTACATAGGGGGCAGTATTATAGTAGTTATATTCCTGTACATAGGGGGCAGTATTATAGTAGTTATATTCTTGTACATAGGGGGCAGTATTATAGTAGTTATATTCTTGTACATAGGGGGCAGTATTATAGTAGTTATATTCCTGTACATAGGGGCAGTATTATAGTAGTTATATTCTTGTACATAGGAAGCAGTATTATAGTAGTTATATTCTTGTACATAGGGGGCAGTATTATAGTAGTTATATTCTTGTACATAGGGGGCAGTATTATAGTAGTTATATTCTTGTACATAGGGGGGAGTATTATAGTAGTTATATTCTTGTACATAGGGGGCAGTATTATAGTAGTTATATTCTTGTACATAGGGGGCAGTATTATAGTAGTTATATTCCTGTACATAGGGGGGAGTATTATAGTAGTTATATTCTTGTACATAGGGGGCAGTATTATAGTAGTTATATTCTTATACATAGGGGGCAGTATTATAAAAGTTATTTTCTTGTACATAGGAAGCAGTATTATAGTAGTTATATTCCTGTACATAGGGGGGAGTATTATAGTAGTTAAATTCTTGTACATAGGAAGCAGTATTATAGTAGTTATATTCTTGTACATAGGGGGCAGTATTATGGTAGTTATATTCTTATACATAGGGGGCAGTATTATAGTAGTTATATTCCTGTACATAGGGGGCAGTATTATAGTAGTTATATTCTTGTACATAGGGGGCAGTATTATAGTAGTTATATTCTTGTACATAGGGGGCAGTATTATAGTAGTTATATTCTTGTACATAGGGGGCAGTATTATAGTAGTTATATTCCTGTACATAGGGGGCAGTATTATAGTAGTTATATTCTTGTACATAGGGGGTAGTATTATAGTAGTTATATTCTTGTACATAGGGGGCAGTATTATAGTAGTTATATTCCTGTACATAGGGGCAGTATTATAGTAGTTATATTCTTGTACATAGGAAGCAGTATTATAGTAGTTATATTCTTGTACATAGGGGGCAGTATTATAGTAGTTATATTCTTGTACATAGGGGGGAGTATTATAGTAGTTATATTCCTGTACATAGGGGGGAGTATTATAGTAGTTATATTCTTGTACATAGGAAGCAGTATTATAGTAGTTATATTCTTATACATAGGGGGCAGTATTATAGTAGTTATTTTCTTGTACATAGGAAGCAGTATTATAGTAGTTATATTCTTGTACATAGGAAGCAGTATTATAGTAGTTATATTCTTGTACATAGGGGGCAGTATTATAGTAGTTATATTTTTGTACATAGGGGGCAGTATTATAGTAGTTATATTCTTGTACATAGGAAGTAGTATTATAGTAGTTATATTCTTGTACATAGGGGGCAGTATTATAGTAGTTATATTCTTGTACATAGGGGGCAGTATTATAGTAGTTATATTCTTGTACATAGGAAGCATTATTACAGTAGTTATATTCCTGTACATAGGGGGCAGTATTATAGTAATTATATTCTTGTACATAGGGGACAATATTACAGTAGTTATATTCTTGTACATAGGGGGCAGTATTATAGTAGTTATAGTCTTGTACATAGGAAGCAGTATTACAGTAGTTATATTCCTGTACATAGGGGGCAGTATTATAGTAATTATATTCTTGTACATAGGGGGCAGTATTATAGTAGTTATATTCCTGTACATAGGGGGCAGTATTATAGTAGTTATATTCTTGTACATAGGGGGCAGTATTATAGTAGTTATATTCTTGTACATAGGGGGCAGTATTATAGTAGTTATATTCTTGTACATAGGAAGCAGAATTATAGTAGTTATATTCTTGTACATAGGGGGCAGTATTATAGTAGTTATATTCTTGTACATAGGGGGCAGTATTATAGTAGTTATATTCTTGTACATAGGGGGCAGTATTATAGTAGTTATATTCCTGTACCTAGGGGGCAGTATTATAGTAGTTATATTCCTGTACATAGGGGGCAGTATTATAGTAGTTATATTCCTGTACATAGGTAGCAGTATTATAGTAGTTATATTCCTGTACATAGGGGGCAGTATTATAGTAGTTATATTCTTGTACATAGGGGGCAGTATTATAGTAGTTATATTCTTGTACATAGGGGGCAGTATTATAGTAGTTATATTCCTGTACATAGGGGGCAGTATTATAGTAGTTATATTCTTGTACATAGGAAGCAGTATTATAGTAGTTATATTCTTGTACATAGGAAGCAGTATTAAAGTAGTTATATTCTTGTACATAGGGGGCAGTATTATAGTAGTTATATTCTTGTACATAGGGGGCAGTATTATAGTAGTTATATTCTTGTACATAGAGGGCAGTATTACAGTAGTTATATTCTTGTACATAGAGGGCAGTATTACAGTAGTTATATTCTTGTACATAGAGGGCAGTATTATAGTAGTTATATTCTTGTACATAGGAAGCAGTATTATAGTAGTTATATTCTTGTACATAGGGGGCAGTATTATAGTAGTTATATTCTTGTACATAGGAAGCAGTATTATAGTAGTTATATTCTTGTACATAGGGGGCAGTATTATAGTAGTTATATTCTTGTACATAGGAAGCAGTATTACAGTAGTTATATTCCTGTACATAGGGGGCAGTATTATAGTAATTATATTCTTGTACATAGGGGACAATATTATAGTAGTTATATTCTTGTACATAGGGGGCAGTATTATAGTAGTTATATTCCTGTACATAGGGGGCAGTATTATAGTAGTTTTATTCCTGTACACAGGGGGCAGTATTATAGTAGTTATATTCCTGTACATAGGGGGCTGTATTATAGTAGTTATATTCTTGTACATAGGGGGCAGTAGTATAGTAGTTATATTCCTGTACATAGGGGGCAGTATTATAGTAGTTATATTCTTGTACATAGGGGGCAGTATTATAGTAGTTATATTCTTGTACATAGGGGGCAGTATTATAGTAGTTATATTCTTGTACATAGGAAGCAGTATTATAGTAGTTATATTCTTGTACATAGGGGGCAGTATTATAGTAGTCATATTCCTGTACATAGGGGGCAATATTATAGTAGTTATATTCTTGTACATAGGGGGCAGTATTATAGTAGTTATATTCTTGTACATAGGGGGCAGTAGTATAGTAGTTATATTCTTGTACATAGGTGGCAGTATTATAGTAGTTATATTCCTGTACATAGGGGGCAGTATTATAGTAGTTATATTCTTGTACATAGGGGGCAGTATTATAGTAGTTATATTCTTGTACATTTGAAGCAGTATTATAGTAGTTATATTCTTGTACATAGGGGGCAGTATTATAGTAGTCATATTCCTGTACATAGGGGGCAATATTATAGTAGTTATATTCTTGTACATAGGGGGCAGTATTATAGTAGTTATATTCTTGTACATAGGGGGCAGTAGTATAGTAGTTATATTCTTGTACATAGGTGGCAGTATTATAGTAGTTATATTCCTGTACATAGGGGGCAGTATTATAGTAGTTATATTCTTGTACATAGGGGGCAGTATTATAGTAGATATATTCTTGTACATAGGGGGCAATATTATAGTAGTTATATTCCTGTACATAGGGGGCAGTATTATAGTAGTTATATTCTTGTACATAGGGGGCAGTATTATAGTAGTTATATTCTTGTACATAGGGGGCAGTATTATAGTAGTTATATTCCCGTACATAGGAAACAGTATTTTAGTAGTTACAGTACAGGAGTACAGTACAGGAGTAACAGCCATAGCGGCTATTATGGGGCCAGCAGTGTCAGGGGGCCCGTCTCTTATCCAAATTGTTTTTCTGATCCCCTGGAATGAGAAGAGCTGCAGTGCAAGTAAGATAAAAGCTGGGGAGATCTAGAGAAAATGGGGCACATTTACTTACAGGATCACTGGAGTTCACAGAAAGTCCATTGTCCGTGTATAATGCGATGTGCCGGGATTCACTAAGATCGTGTGCCCGATAACCTGCATGTGTCGCTTCCCCGCTCAGGTGCGCTGGAGTTCACCTTCCTCTTCCTGGTGCATGTAAGTGCATTGTCTTGTGACACAATTTGAATGTTAAATCCCGCGCTCAGTCGGATCATCTGACGTCCACGCTCCTAAACTTTGTCGCAGGAAAGTCGGCGCCCCTGCGCCGCCAAAAGGATCACGTGCGCCACAATCCCAGCGCACACACTTATTAAATACCTGTCCAAGCCGTGTAATCCCCAAATAATATTTGTACAGCCCAGGGCATATGGTACACATTAAGGTACAGTGTGTCTTTGCCTCCTTCAGCCTTTCTATGCTCTCACCATGCTGCCCTCTGCATACATATTCTCTCTATCATTGCTCCAGGACGTCGTTATGGTGTCACCCACTGTGTCTCTCCTCTCATAGTCCGTCCTCACTGACAGAGACAGAAAGAAGGGAGGAGGAGGAGGGAGCAAGGTGAGTCATAATCTCCTGCTACATCTCCTCCCATTCAGCAGAGCTCAGAGATGTAAACAAAGAAGCTTGGAGGGTCTGCACACAGTACAGAAGTAGTGCTGAATCACTTGATGAATATTTAGGGATTATCCAGAAGGGCAACTTATGTAAAAGAATAGCCAACTCCTTTAAGGGGGCCCCATTCAGAAGTCTCCTATTGGGCCCCAGTCTTTCGTAGTTACGACTCTGGCACAATTCCAGGCCTTACATTCCCACCTTACACCACCTACAGCCTGCACCATGAGCTATAGCGCAGTTCTACACCCGGCCAGACCTGTGGGGTTGCGGAATATTGGAACTGGAATATTTGGAACTGGAATATCTCCGGTAGAAGATATTAGAATGAGTCTCGGCATTTGGAGACCCCGGTTGATGATATTCTGTGAATCTGCCATGAATATTTCAGATGCTTTACCCCTTCAATATAATAAATATTAGGCAGGTTCCCCCCGGCGTCTCCTGATACATAATATCCGATTCCTGGCTTATTCCTTCTCTGTTTTTTTAATGCATGGCCAGAAGCATTAACCCAGATGCAGAGGCCTGACACAATGTAACGCTGCTGGCGGAGAGCGCGCTATAAATAGGACGGCAGAGGCGCGGCGAGAGCGATCATCTGCCTCAGGCTGCTCTGGTCTTAAATATGGATGACCTGGTTTAATCATTAGGATTTTGGCTGCGCTCCTCCTGTTATAACCACAAACAACAGCGTCTATTAAGGTATCATGCTATCAGCCGGCCGGATAAGTGCCGGGAGGGACCGGGAAGGAAGAAGAGACAATGCAGGACTGGAAATAGACACAGAGCAGCAGAGGTCCTGCAGAGCATCTCACCAGCCCCAGTAACAAATCCTACAATCATCCCCTATAATAATCCATCTCACCACTAGCACTGACAGTCTGATACCAAGAGAGTCACTTACATTGCCCAATAATAGTGTCATCTATAGTGCCCCATAATAGTCATCTACAGTGCCCTATAATAGTCATCTATAGTGCCCCATAATAGTCATGTATAGTGCCCTATAATAGTCATCTATAGTGCCCCATAATAGTCATGTATAGTGCCCCCATAATAATCATCTATAGTGCCCCCATAATAGTCATCTACAGTGCCCTATAATAGTCATCTACAGTGCCCTATAATAGTCATCTATAGTGCCCCCATAATAGTCATCTACAGTGCCCTATAATAGTCATCTATAGTGCCCCATAATAGTAATCTACAGTGCCCTATAATAGTCATCTATAGTGCCCCATAATAGTCATGTATAGTGCCCCCATAATAGTCATCTATAGTGCCCCATAATAGTCATGTATAGTGCCCCCATAATAGTCATCTATAGTGCCCCTATAAGAGTCATCTATAGTGCCCCCATAATAGTCATCTACAGTGCCCTATAATAGTCATCTATAGTGCCCCATAATAGTCATGTATAGTGCCCCCATAATAGTCATCTATAGTGCCCCTATAAGAGTCATCTATAGTGCCCCATAATAGTCATCTACAGTGCCCTATAATAGTCATCTATAGTGCCCCCATAATAGTCATGTATAGTGCCCCCATAATAGTCATCTACAGTGCCCTATAATAGTCATCTATAGTGCCCCATAATAGTCATGTATAGTGCCCCCATAATAGTCATCTATAGTGCCCCTATAAGAGTCATCTATAGTGCCCCCATAATAGTCATCTACAGTGCCCTATAATAGTCATCTATAGTGCCCCATAATAGTCATGTATAGTGCCCCCATAATAGTCATCTATAGTGCCCCTATAAGAGTCATCTATAGTGCCCCATAATAGTCATCTACAGTGCCCTATAATAGTCATCTATAGTGCCCCCATAATAGTCATGTATAGTGCCCCCATAATAGTCATCTACAGTGCCCTATAATAGTCATCTATAGTGCCCCATAATAGTCATGTATAGTGCCCCCATAATAGTCATCTATAGTGCCCCTATAAGAGTCATCTATAGTGCCCCATAATAGTCATCTACAGTGCCCTATAATAGTCATCTATAGTGCCCCATAATAGTCATGTATAGTGCCCCCATAATAGTCATCTATAGTGCCCCTATAAGAGTCATCTATAGTGCCCCCATAATAGTCATCTACAGTCCCCTATAATAGTCATCTATAGTGCCCCATAATAGTCATGTATAGTGCCCCCATAATAGTCATCTATAGTGCCCCTATAAGAGTCATCTATAGTGCCCCATAATAGTCATCTACAGTGCCCTATAATAGTCATCTATAGTGCCCCCATAATAGTCATGTATAGTGCCCCCATAATAGTAATCTACAGTGCCCTATAATAGTCATCTACAGTGCCCTATAATAGTCATCTATAGTGCCCCATAATAGTCATGTATAGTGCCCCCATAATAGTCATCTACAGTGCCCTATAATAGTCATCTACAGTGCCCTATAATAGTCATCTATAGTGCCCCCATAATAGTCATCTATAGTGCCCCCATAATAGTCATCTATAGTGCCCCATAATAGTCATCTACAGTGCCCCATAATAGTCATCTACAGTGCCCCCATAATAGTCATCTATAGTGCCCCATAATAGTCATCTATAGTGCCCCCATAATAGTCATCTATAGTGCCCCATAACAGTCATCGATTGTGCCCCATAATAGTCATCTGTAGTGCCCCCATAATAGTCATCTATAGTGCTACCATAATAGTCATGTATAGTGCCCCATCATAAAGTCACCTATAGCACCCCATAATCGAATCACATATAGGGGGTCATTTACTAAGGGCCCGATTCGCGTTTTCCCGACGTGTTACCCGAATATTTCCGATTTGCGCCGCTTGTACATGAATTGCCCCGGGTTTTTGGCGCACGCGATCGGATTGTGGCACATCGGGGCCGGTATGCGCGCGACAGAAATCGGGGGGGCGTGGCCGAACGAAAACCCGACGTATTCGGAAAAACCGCCGCATTTAAAAACCGAAATGTGTCGCTTGGGAAGCGCTCACCTTCACCTGCTATGGGATGGTGCATTCCGGGGCGTTAAGATTATTTTCAGCGCAGCAGCGCCACCTGGTGGACGGCGGAGGAACTACCTTCTTAAATCCCAGCCGGACCCGAATCCTGTGCAGAGAACGCGCCGCTGGATCGCGAATGGGCCGGGTAAGTAAATCTGCCCCATAGTGTCCCCATAATAAAGTCATCTATAGTGCCCTCATAACAGAGTCATCTATACTGCCTCCATAATAGAGTCAACTATAGTGCCCCCATAATAGAGTCATGTATAGTGCTCCTATAATAGTCATCTATAGTGTCTCCATAACAGTCATCTATAGTGCCCCTATAATAAAGTCATCTATAGTGCCCCCATATTAAAGTCCTCTACAGCGCCCTCATGATAGTAATCTATAGTGCCCCCATAATAGTCATCTATAGAGCCCCGATAACTCCCAGATAACCCAGATAACTCCCATAAAATGACATCCATAGTGCCCCAATTGCAATGACATAGTTCCCCCATTACTGTAGACAGCCAGACAGTGCCCCCATAACAACCATGGGGCTCCTATATAAGCCAGACAGTGCCCCCATAACAACCATGGGGCTCCTATATAAGCCAGACAGTGCCCCCATAACAACCAAGGGGCTCCTATACAAGCCAGACAGTGCCCTCATAACAACCATGTGGCTCCTATATAAGCCAGACAGTGCCCCCATAACAACCAAGGGGCTCCTATACAAGCCAGACAGTGCCCCCATAACAACCATGGGGCTCCTATATAAGCCAGACAGTGCCCCCATAACAACCAAGGGGCTCCTATACAAGCCAGACAGTGCCCCCATAACAACCATGTGGCTCCTATACCAGCCAGACAGTGCCCCCATAACAACCATGTGGCTCCTATACCAGCCAGACAGTGCCCCCATAACAACCATGGGGCTCCTATACCAGCCAGACAGTGCCCCCATAACAACCATGGGGCTCCTATACCAGCCACACAGTGCCCCCATAACAGTGGCATCCATAGTGCCGCACCAGCACTGTCTGTAGCATTCATCCTGAATCTGATGCCTCCTGTACGACCTTCCTTGGCCTCGGGTGACCTCTGTATCAGTATCACTTTCCAGGATCAATATGAGAAGATGAGATCCAAGGTCTGAGATCTTTAATCACAGCAGAAAGTTGCTTTTTCTGCGGAGTTCCTCCCGCCTGGGCGACGGAGCGGATGAGCAATCGCAGGAGATTATATGACACCTAATAACATCGCCGTGACCCCGGGCGCGATCCTGAACAATGACCTTTGTATTCAGGAATTATCCGTTAATAATTTAGTGGCTCCTGGCAGGAAGTGAGAGCGAGGTCGTCTTATACCCTCCGAGATTGGCATCGCCCGGTGTGAATGCACAATGGCGTGAGAGGTGCCAGGTGTCTCGGATATTAGTGACAGCCCTTTGTATGTGGATCCTGAGAACGGCCCGAAATGAGGGCAACCCCCTATCTGGTTATTAGTCATTATCCATACAATACTGATACTTTGTATCCTTCACAGGAGTCTGTGACCACCATGTGGCACCTGGCAGCGCCCAGAGAGAACCAGGCAGCACCTGTATTCATATACACAGCTTCTCCTCACACTGCTGTGCTCTGTGCTCTCCGCAGACAGCGTTAGGTATTCTCCCTGGAGAGATGTGTAATCAGACCTTTGTGTATGTTGTTAGAAGCAGCAGAAGTCTGATATATGGATTTATATTTTAAAATTGTTTGGGGGGTTTGTCCTCACACTGCTGTGCTCTTTATACCAGTGTTAGGTATTGTCCATGGAGAGACATGTAAACAGACCTTAGTAGCAGCAGAATTGTTATATATGGATTTATATTCCAGGTTTGTACTCGGGTTCATCCTCACACTGCTGTGCTCTGTACTCTCTGCATTGATCATGTCTGAGCCCCTCCCCTCTGCTCTAAGAGCTTTAGCAGGCTTCTGTTGGAACACTACAGCAGTCACCAGCTGCTAAGGTGTACCTGTAGGACTAAGAGCTGCTCCCCTCTGCTCTGAGAAAAAGCTGCAGGTTAAATACAGCCCTCACTGTGTATGTAGTGCTGTGCATTTGCTCAGTGCAGAGAACTAAGAACACAGCAGTGTGAGGACACATGCCCAGTATACTTGGAGAAGCTTTAATCCTGGAATATAAATTCATAAGGTATGGCTACACATCTCTCCATAGAGAATACCTAACACTGGCTGCAGAGAGCACAGAGCACAGCAGTGTGAGGACACCTCCCAGTGCACTTGGAGAAGCTACAATCCTGGAATATAAATCTAAATCCATACATCACAGTCCTGCTGCTTCTAACATACACAGAGGTCTGATCACACATCTCTACAGATATATTACCTAACAGTGGCTGCAAAGAGCACATAGCACAGCAGTGTCAGGCCAACCCTCATTACAATCCAGTAATATAAATCCATATATCGCAGTCCTGCTGCTACTAACAACATACAAAAAGGTATGATTACACCTATCTGCAGGGACAATACCCAACACTGGCTACAGAGAGCACAAAGCACAGCAGTGTGAGGACACACCCTCAGTGCACAATCCAGAATTATAAATCCAGCTTTCTAACAACATAAACAGAGGTATGATTACACATCTCTCCAGGGATATTACCTGACAGTGGCTGCAGAGAGCACAGCAGTGTGAGGGCACCCTCCCAGTACAATCCAGGATTATAAATCCATATATCACATTCCTGCTGTCACTAGCAACATACACAAAGATCTGATTACACATCTTTCCAGGGACCATAACTACCACTAGCAGCAAAGAGCACAGAGCGCAGCAGTGTGAGGATACCCTCCCTGTACAATCCAGGAAAATAAATCTATATATCACAGTCCTGCTGCTACTAACACCATACACAAAGGCAGTCTGCATGTCACAACTGCTGATGGCTTATTATTTGTGCCCTCTTAGTGCCATACATTGTCCATGGTGCCATATTGTACTCACAGAGGGTGCATGTAGTGCCCTGTAGGTTATGAGCAGTGATCCCCCCTATGAAGCACAGATACCTTGAGGCAGCCTGCGGGTCCTGTGGTCACAGCGTCTTATTCTCACAGCTGGATCTGGCACTGGGCTGAAGATGTCAGTAATAATGATATCAGCTCCATGCTGCAAGCACAGCTAAAAGTGATCCGAGGAGGGGGAGCCGCTACATACAGGCTGCCTGGGAGTAACAGATAGGGATGAGGAGGGTGTTACATGGGACCAGCCAAGTCCTGAAATTACATGGGCGCGGCCCTAACTGATGCCACATATATACCAGCCACATTGATGTAAAATACTGTATATACAGTACATGGCATCATGAATATTGTGTGCAATGAATGTCCATATATGCAGTCACCAGCTAATACCTCCATATAGTGTCCCAATGATATCACCATCTAATCCCGAAATAATACACACAATAAGGTCAGCCTGTGCCATGCAGTGCTTAAAAAATACCTCCACAATAAGCCCAAGAAATAGCATCATATAGTGCCTAAATAATACCAAGATACAGTAAGTAAAGAGAACCTGTCAGAAGATCTTACTACCATCCCCGTCGTGTAGGGAATACAATGTACTTTCTAGAATTCCCTCTGAAATCTATGAAAAAAACCTCCTATAATGTCGCTTAACAGTGAGCAGAGAAGAGTCATATTTTACCTGAGATGAGTCAAGTTTAGAGGCTCACTTCAGATGCCCCTGTCTTATGTTTAATAGTAGCTAGAATAATGGTTCTAGTATCTAATTAAAGAGGAGAATTTTTCATCAGGTTTTCGGTTCTGTGAGCTCCAGGACGGTAGATATGGACAGGTACAATCTTAGTTGGGAATGTGAGCAGCAAGTAAACCTACAAAGCCTTTTAGTTTAGTTGCCTGTATCTCTTGTTCTGTAGATGATGTGATTTGAACAATTAGATTATTGTCTTTAACCTGATACCAGAATCATGATATCCATTCTTTGGTTCTGTAGCACCTAGAAACGCCCTGTCGATGTCATTTTAAAGATAAGAATCTCATCTTTCAAATCACATGCTAGTGGTTCTGTAAGCTACAGAGCTGGAAAAAAAGTAAGTTAAAGAAATAGGTGGGGATCTGATCTTTATCTGTAGCTCACATTTCCCACTATGTATTTACCATCCTGTATCTTCAGTTCTGTAGCTCACAGAACCACAACGCTATGTTGTCTGAAAGAGAACCTACCACCACGAATCTACCTATAAAGGTAGATCGGGTGGTAGGTGGATGTAAGGGACGTGAGGATAGCTCTTTTTAGAGCTAATCCTCACGTCCCCGCTAACTTTTGGTAAACTTTATTGACCTAATATGTAAATTTTGTTATGCGGCTACTGGGGCGTGGAGTAGCCGGCACGAGGCTACACAGTGCGACTACTCCACGCCCCAGTAGCCACGTTACTCCTCCTACCCTGTTGCATGCGCATGCGCAGAACGCCATCATGACGGATGAGGGCGCGCAGCTACGAGGAGTTGCGCGCCGCACGCAACAGGGTAGGAGGAGTAACGTGGCTACTGGGGCGTGGAGTAGCCGCGCTGTGTAGCCTCGTGCCGGCTACTCCACGCCCCAGTAGCCGCATAACAACATTTACATATTAGGTCAATAAAGTTTCCCAAAAGTTAGCGGGGACGTGAGGATTATCTCTAAAAAGAGCTATCCTCACGTCCCTTACATCCACCTACCACCCGATCTACCTTTATAGGTAGATTCGTGGTGGTAGGTTCCCTTTAAAGAGGAGATCTTTCTTACCTTTAACATAACACCAGAAGTATGTTACCAGCTGCTATAGAAATGAAGATAGAGGTGTCTAAAATGACTCTCCCCCAGCAGCCTTTAAACTTGACTCACCTCAGGCAAAAACTGACTCTTCTCTGCCCATTGTCACATAAATTTGTAGGAGCATTTTTATATTGTGTGTCCAAATAACATGAAAAATTGGGTTCAAATAATACCCCTGATAATAACATATATTGTCCAGGAGAAGCAATAAAGAATACACATTTATAAAGAAGGGTCTCCACCTGACCCCCAGAGACCCTCTCAGTAATTTGTCTGAGTCTCTTAATTGCCTCTTTGTCTCCTGCAGAAGCCATCACCGATGTGCAGCAGGTAGCCGAGCAGCTGTCCTCACATGCATCACATCTGCAGGGTGACTCCGCAGGGAAGACGCAGCACCTGCTGTAAGCAACAGCGCTCCATCAAGTGTCATCCGCCTCATATACAGCGGTGGTGAGATGTGCTGCGGGAGGGGGTGGAGAGGGTGATAGACTTAGAAGAGTGATGACTTATTATAGAGATGACTTATAATAGAGATGACTTATAGAGATGACTCTATAGTACAGCTTCTCCATGTGCACTGGGGCCATTTCCTCACACTGCTGTGCTCTCTGCCCTGTACTGTTCACCAGCCCTTTTCCTTCTGTTCTGATTGGCTGCTGTAATATCCACCAGAAATCTACTACAGCTTTTTCTCAGAAAATAGAGTAGGGACTATTTAGCAGTTAAAAGTAGAGAGCTAAGAGCAAGTGTGAGACCACTTGGAGTAGCTACAATCCTGGAATATGAATCCATATTTAACAGTTCTGCTGCTACTAACAACCTACACAAAGGAATGATTACACGTATCTCTAAAGACAATACCTATTACTGACTGTGGAAAGCACAGAGTTCAGCTATGTGAGGACATGTCCCCAGCACAATTATGGAATTTGAATCCATATTTAACAGTTCTGCTGCTACTAACAACTTACACAAAGGAAGAATTGAACATCTCTCCAAAGACAATACCTAGTACTGACTGACTGAAAACACAGAATACAACTGTGTGAGGACATGTTCCCAGCACAATCCTGGAATGTGAATCCATATTTCACAGTCCTGCTGCTACTTAAAACTTATACAAAGTTATAATACGCAGCTCAGGGAGAATACCTAATAATATTGACGTGATATTGTCGTGTGTGGTTCAACTGTCTGACAAAATCACATGATTAATCTATTTTTGGGATGAATCTCAGGAGCTTAGGGCCTGCTATGTTATCACTGAGTCCAGTGTATGATCAGTCTGCAGTAACCTGCTGAGCTCCCCCTAGTGGTGACTGCAGGCAGACACTATGGGGCACATTTACTTACCCGGCCCATTCGCGATCCAGCGGCGCGTTCTCTGCACAGGATTCGGGTCCGGCTGGGATTTAAGATGGTAGTTCCTCCGCCGTCCACCAGGTGGCGCTGCAGCGCCGAAAATAATCTTAACGCCCCGGAATGCACCATCCCATAGAAGGTGAAGGTGAGCGCTCCCCAAGCGACACATTTTCGGTTTTTAAATGCGGCGGTTTTTCCGAATACGTCGGGTTTTCGTTCGGCCACGCCCCCCCGATTTCTGTCGCGCGCATGCCGGCCCCGATGCGCCACAATCCGATCGCGTGCGCCAAAAACCCGGGGCAATTCATGTACAAGTGGCGCAAATCGGAAATATTCGGGTAACACGTCGGGAAAACGCGAATCGGGCCCTTAGTAAATGACCCCCTATGTGATCACCCCTGACTATTAATGTTATCCTAAGGAGCTGTGACTGCACAGATGCCTTTAAGGATTGCATACTCCACCCGCTCTCCTTCTCACTGGTCATGGAAGAAATCTCAGAGCTGATAATTCAAGTATCAATTGTAGCAGTGATGGGGTTAATTCTAAGAATGACTGAATGAAGTGGTGGCCTTTATGTATCCCATTCACTAGAGGGGGGCGCCCCGCCGGGCAGGAATCCCTTTACTCTGCAGCCAGGGCCTCCTATGGACTCATTACACAGTAAAGCTCCTTTCTTCTACTTAACATTTGAGAAAGGCCGATAAATACACCGGCTCCTCCGACCCCGCAGAGATCAATGGTGACCGGCCGGCGTCTGTTTACTGCTGAATAATGTACAACATATAAGGGGGGCACCCGGACCCCATCTGTGTCATCCAGCAACACCGCAAAGGAAAACTATGCTCATACAAGAAAATCCCAGAGTAGTCACTCTACATTGTAGTCCCCCTTCACCCCCTTGTAATCAGTGGTACAGGCCGTTCTCTACATTGTAGTCCCCCTTCACCCCCTTGTAATCAGTGGTACAGGCCGTTCTCTACATTGTAGTCCCCCTTCACCCCCTTGTAATCAGTGGTACAGGCCGTTCTCTACATTGTAGTCCCCCTTCACCCCCTTGTAATCAGTGGTACAGACCGTTCTCTACATTGTAGACCCCCTTCACCCCCTGTAATCAGTGGTACAGGTCGCTCTCTACATTGTAGACCCCCTTCACCCCCTGTAGTCAGTGATACCGGCCGCTCTCTACATTGTAGACCCCCTTCACCCCCTTGTAATCAGTGGTACAGGCCGTTCTCTACATTGTAGACCCCCTTCACCCCCTGTAATCAGTGGTACAGGCCGCTCTCTACATTGTAGACCCCCTTCACCCCCTGTAGTCAGTGGTACAGGCCGCTCTCTACATTGTAGACCCTCTACACCCCCTGTAGTCGGTGGTACAGGCCGCTCTCTACATTGTAGACCCCATACACCCCCTGTAATCAGTAGTACAGGCCACTCTCTACATTGTAGATCCTCTACACCCCCTGTAGTCAGTGGTACAGGCCGCTCTCTACATTGTAGACCCTCTACACCCCCTGTAGTCAGTGGTACAGGCCGCTCTCTACATTGTAGACCCCCTTCACCCCCTGTAGTCGGTGGTACAGGCCGCTCTCTACATTGTAGACCCCATACACCCCCTGTAATCAGTAGTACAGGCCACTCTCTACATTGTAGATCCTCTACACCCCCTGTAGTCAGTGGTACAGGCCGCTCTCTACATTGTAGACCCTCTACACCCCCTGTAGTCAGTGGTACAGGCCGCTCTCTACATTGTAGACCCTCTACACCCCCTGTAGTCAGTGGTACAGGCCGCTCTCTACATTGTAGACCCCCTACACCCCCTGTAATCAGTGGTACAGGCCACTCTCTACATTGTAGACCATCTACACCCCCTGTAATCAGTGGTACAGGCCGCTCTCTACATTGTAGACCCCCTGTAATCAGTGGTACAGGCCGCTCTCTACATTGTAGACACTCTACACCCCCTGTAATCAGTGGTACAGGCCGCTCTCTACATTGTAGACCCCCTGTAATCAGTGGTACAGGCCGCTCTCTACATTGTAGACCCTCTACACCCCCTGTAATCAGTGGTGCAGGCCGCTCTCTACATTGTAGACCCTCTACACCCCCTGTAGTCAGTGGTACAGGCCGCTCTCTACATTGTAGACCCCCTACACCCCCTGTAATCAGTGGTACAGGCCACTCTCTACATTGTAGACCATCTACACCCCCTGTAATCAGTGGTACAGGCCGCTCTCTACATTGTAGACCCCCTGTAATCAGTGGTACAGGCCGCTCTCTACATTGTAGACCCTCTACACCCCCTGTAATCAGTGGTACAGGCCGCTCTCTACATTGTAGACCCCCTGTAATCAGTGGTACAGGCCGCTCTCTACATTGTAGACCCTCTACACCCCCTGTAATCAGTGGTGCAGGCCGCTCTCTACATTGTAGACCCCCTGTAGTCAGTGGTACAGGCCGCTCTCTACATTGTAGACCCTCTACACCCCCTGTAGTCTACTGCAGGTGCAATGTTACTATATTGCCTACTTTGGGGGTACTATTATTTTATTGGTTCATGCGGTGATATAATAGTGATTTTCAGGGAGCAAGTGAACAGTAATACGTTTCTGATAAGAAGGTGGAAGAGATGAAGGCAGTTTTTGTGTTGCTAAATCTGCATAGACAAGTTATAGGTGGAAGGAGCTGACATGGCGGCAAGGCAGAAGAAGGAAATGAAAGAAACTTCTCCGATCAAAGACGTCTTTGAGTAATTAGATTTACAGTAAGTTCTGTAATTACACATGAGCTCACAAATCACCAGCACCTCCCCTGTGCTGTGTTATCTTCTTGTATCAGGGCGACTTACTGTACATTAGATTTATCATCCAGCATCAAACATGCTGATAAATCAGGTGCAGGATGATGCTGTCTCTGTAGCTTTGCTTGGCTCTGGTCTTTTATCCATACACTAAGTATGATTCCAGTTCTCTATCCATGTAGTAATGTTGGCTCTGGTAACATATGTTTTAGACTTGGTTCTGGTAACATATCTATGTACTTAGCTTGGTTCCAGTGCTGTATCTATGTAGTGATATTGGCTCTGGTAAGATTTTTATGTAGAAGACTTGGTTCTGGTAACATATCTAGGTACTTAGCTTGGTTCCAGTGCTGTATCTATGTAGTGATATTGGCTCTGGTAAGATTTTTATGTAGAAGACTTGGTTCTGGTTACATATCTATGTACTTAGCTTGGTTCCAGTGCTGTATCTATGTAGTGATATTGGCTCTGGTAAGATTTATATGTAGAAGACTTGGTTCTGGTTACATATCTATGTACTAAGCTTGGTTCCAGTACTGTATCTATGTAGTGATATTGGCTCTCGTAAGATTTTTATGTAGAAGACTTGGTTCTGGTAACATATCTAGGTACTTAGCTTGGTTCCAGTGCTGTATCTATGTAGTAAGAAAAATTGGTTTTGGCATTGTCCCCATTTATGACTTAGGTTACACCTCCGCTAGTGGTTTCCTACTCCGTTACCCAGAAGCTCTTCAGGTTCCCATCTGTTCCCACTGACTTACATGTATACAAGACTCCCATCCGTTCCACATCTGTTATTTGTGATAGCGAACATAGCGCTGCCGCCTGCGCCATTATAAATAACCAAAAATGTTAGTGTGAACTTGGCCGAATACGTTTAGTTATGTTATAGTTTCTGTGCAACAAGTTTTGTTATGTTAACAAATATCATTCCAGCCCAGCGCCCATCATTGCCTTACACAATAAGATGGGAAACTAATGTGCGCTGGAGGGTCCCCGCGAGTCAGGGGGTCCGAAATTTACTTACTTCAAACATCTTACACCTTGTTGCTTAATGTATACTAAATACTGATAATGTACATCTTTACCAAAATCACACACCTCACCTGTCATAAAAAAATGACAAAAAATACAATTCTGAATTACACAGAATGTGCAAAGAGGGCGATCGCTGACAGCAGATGTGATATGAGCAGGTGCTGCCCCCTAGTGTTAGGCTGTGCAGGCAATGTTTCGGCTTGACTTGAGGAACGCCGTAATTTCACTACTTCTGTACTGTACTTTGTGTTATCCATATATCTATTATCTATCATCTATTTATCTATTGCATATGCAACATCCACCTGCCAGGGTCTGACCTTAGGGGCGGGGTGGGGGGCAGATAATGTCGTGTCATGGATGGCTTCCTCCAGATGAACAGTCCTCTTCTAAGCCGGGATGGACCAATGAGAGGAAGCAAGAAGATTGGGGAGGCTGCAATCTAGTGGAGAGTTCTCCCTGCAGCACCCCCACCGAACCTATAGTGTAGGATCCAAGAGTAGATGGTGAAAAGGAGGCCAGTGATGTTAGTGGCAGCCTGGGATCACACGCGGACACAGGGATAATGTACAAACTCACAGTTTATTCAGCAGACAATCCAAACACAGCAGTGGATAACAGGTTGTGGTAGAGGTTCCTTCCTGCAGTCTTCCATGAGGTATTGGTTGGCTGGATCTTAAGTCTGGGTAAAAAAATCATAGCCCTGGGTCTGTAGCTGGGGGCTGTATAGTAGCTTAGGCAGCAATCTGGTGCAGGCTCTGTGGAGTGTAGCACCATGAGCCACCGGTCTGGCAGAGGGTATCCCTCTGATGGGAGACAGCAGCTACAGGCAGGTTGTCTCTGCAGGCTTGTGGATACATACTTATAGAGAGATTCAGCAGAAAAGACCCAGAGCCTTGCAAGGGGCTTCCATATATAAACTTTAGCAAGGCATACTGGATTTACCAACCAATGACTGGCCTCAGTTGCAGGCAAGAATAACATAATGTTACATTAAACATCAACAATGAGAACATTAACCCTTCTTACACAGGCAGATCACACACCAGCTGTCATTGGGTGGTAGCTTAGATTAAGGAATGCATCTATTGGCGATAGCTAAAATTACCTGACCTAGCCTACAGAGCTGTGCACACTCTGCTAACTAGACAGGGAGCCAACTGGAACTGGTTTGGTTCGTAATGCACCATCTTGCGGGCCATTACACATATCTATCATCTATTTCCTATCTATCTACTTAGTGTCCCTGTATGGTCAGATTTTGGTTCCCCACATAATCCAGTGTATATAATTCATTTTGGATGATTTGTTTGGTAACATTCACATTTCTGGTCCTCATCTCCTCCTCGTTCTGTGTGGGTCGCACATGGATGAAGGGTCCCTGGTACATCCTAATGTCAGAGATGAGAATACACTGACCACATAGACAGCCGTGTGACCACCTCAGCCTGATGATGTCATTTGTGAAGGGTCTGCACACTTCAGCCTCTGGCACTGACACACTGCACCAGAAAGCCGTTGTTTAATAAGTTCATTGACTTGACGGATAATGTGGTGCAGCTGTCACGCGGCGTCTCTCATCCCATTACTGCCACTAGTGTTAATCCGCCACACAGTTATCTAATCCCTGCGGGGGAGGACGCTACTAATAGAGTTAATGTCCCTTTATAGACAGTCATTACCCAGGGCGAGAGATCACTAAGGAGAGGGTGTAATACAGATGTAGCAGAGCTGAGAGAGTTACAATTCATCACAACACAATGTACAACCAGGGATTCCTGGCAGTCACTTCTCCATTTGTTCCTATGGGAATCTGCTCTCAGAGGGCTACAAGGACATCATCTTTAGGAGGATAGGGGTAAAATAGCACATGGAAGTACAAGACCCCACAATTACTTATATAAATCCAAACACCTGACTGGAACCCCTTTAAATTAACATATAAGACGCCAAACCTCCAACCAGACCCCTAAATTGACTGTCTCCTGTGGATTCTGCTCTGGGTTGCTAACGGTTAGCTGAGATAGACAGAATCTTCCTCCACTCACACTTCTCTCCTGCTGGTCTGACTTGTATGGATGACTTCTGGACCGTATCTCTGATATCTTATATAAGGTTACCTGCCGTTTCCCCTCTTATTTGGAGCTTGCTGAGGTTTATCTTGACTTCTGTATTTTGGACTCTTTGACCCTTTACCTGCTTTTTGACCATCTATTTTGTTCAGAACTACATTGCCCTCTTGGTTATTGTCCCATGTATATTGTCTCCTTCTTTTTGGTGTTTGCATTGTCCCATCTGTGTCCATGTTTGCACTTTGTTGCAGGGAACGTCAAACAGTTTTCTCCTACCGTTTATGGGAGGCTGTTCAATTAGGCAGGGACAGCTGAGAAGGAAGATTAGTCTTAGTCACACCTTTTTGCTGAAATGCCAACTTTTGCTCACTCGTGATGTAGACGTTCTCAGATGGCAGATGACATCAACCCTTGTGTTAAATTGGACCCCTATATAAATTCAGACATCAGACCATACCCCCAAATTAATCAGACCCTAGACTAGGCCGCAGACCAAATTTAGACCCCTGACCAAACCTCAAAATATATTTATATCCCTGTCAAGGCAATAAAAGGAAACCACATACCAGACCCCCTAAAGAAATTTAGAATCCAGACCAAAATCTTAAAATTAATCAGATACCAAAACAACCCCCTAAATAAATTCTGATCATAGGACAGACCCCTAAACAAAACTCACCCCCCCCCCCTAAAATTAATCAGACGCCAAACCTGATTTTAAAATGAATCAGTCTCCAGTCCAGATCCCTAAATAAAGTCAAACCCCAAGACAAACCCTCTAAATAAATTATAACCCCAAAACAGATTCTAGGATGCATCAGACCCCAGACCAGAACCTAAAACAAATCAGACCTGACACTAGAACAGATCCCAGACCCTACAACATACTCTCTATGCTAAAATGTATCAGGCCCCACAATATACTCCATAAATAAATTTAGACCCCAGACCAGGCTCCTAAATAATAACATACCTACCACAGACAACACCTTGGAATACATACAGACCCCAAACCGGACCCCGTTGTTACCCCTAATGTGTAGAGGACAGGGGTCATCTCTATGATTATGTATAATGAGGATGTACAGTACTATGGCTGTCACCATATTGTGGCTAGTGGAAGTGTGAAGGTATTATACAGGGGTTTTCCCATGAAAAAAATGTTCTCAGATCTTATTCCCCTAGTGATGTTAACATGAAAAGATAATTTTTTACATTTTACTTGGAATTTTTTCTGTTTTGCTGCTTTTCTCATATCACTCTGTGATGTGGAGTTCTGTGGGCGGCACTAGCTGAGCAGACACTTCATGATTCCTCTAGTGCTATGAGATGCTGTGTGCTGACAATGTGCTTAGATTATCAGGGTCCAGGGTTTATCTACACTTTTATTTATCTTCTGAAGATTCTACTAGTATATGACACATAGAAATAGAGAGATGAGACAGATCAGAGTCATGAGAATATAAGATTCATTTGCACACTCAGCTCTGCTGCCTCACCTAATCAAACAAACACTCAGCTCTTCCCCCCTCCCATCAGATCAAGAGTTTATCTTGTCTGTAAAGCTGATCTCCTCTGTAGCTGCTGGCCAGGAAGTGGTATATGACCAGACAAGGTCTGTCCGACCATTGGATTGAGTTCATGGTCGTATCCAAGGACAACCAAAATATACAAAATTAGTATTTTTAAAATGTTGTCTTTTGAGAATGCCCCTTTAAGTAAAGAGGTGTCTAATGTATTGTATATTTGGATCAGAAGCTGATAGAAGATTCTTCCCATAGCCTGATGGCGCTGTCCCTGTAACTCGTTATCTCCGGGTAATATGTCGGATACAGATGTTAACATGGAGGCTGCTCCGGTTCTGGACAGGTTGATGGATGATCCAGTGGCACTCGGCTCAGTAACACTGATAAATATCCAGCTATATATAGATCCAGGCGGAGAGATCCATCCCGCTGCTCCATGAATATTCATGAACCCCCTCCGCCCCCCCCCCCCCTCCTTTCACAGAATTTCCCATTCATTTTCATAGGATGTAATAACTCCGCTCCATCACTCACCACCCGGGGATGGGGGCACCTCTAAAGCACCTTCTCCAAATATAAAATAATTCAGTTACTGACAATTTCTACTGACATGATGCTACAGCCTTATAGGTTTTATTTATTTTTTTAAGGAAACCATCAGCAAGTAGGTTAGTTACTGGTTACTTTGTCCCTGTACGGGGGGGCTTTGATTGCACAATGTCATTGTGTTGTGAATAGATCTGTGGAACAGCTAATTGCAGGGAACACAGAGCACAGCAGTGTGAGGACACACAATCCTGGAATATAAATCCATATATCACAGTCCTGCTGCTACTAACAACATACACAATGGTCTGATTACACATACACTTGGCCTAACAGAAATTTTCTAACGTAACATTCCAAAGTCACCACTGGTTGGGGTTTTAGGGCACTGGTTGGGGTGTTAGGGCACTGGCTGGTGTTTTGGGGCACTGGTTTGGATGTTGGGACACTGGTTAGGGTGTTGGGGCATTGTTGGGGTGTTGGGGCACTGGCTGGGGTTTTGGGGCACTGGTTGGGATGTTGGGACACTGGTTGGGATATTGGGCACAGGTTGGGGTGTAGGGGCACTAGTTGGGGTGTTGGGGCACTGGTTAGGGTGATGGGGCACGGGTTAGGGTGTTGGGGCACTGGTTGGGGTGTTGGGGCACTGGTTGGGGTGTTGGGGCACTGGTTAGGGTAATGGGGCACTGGTTAGGGTGTTGGGGCACTGGTTGGGGTGTTGGGGCACTGGCTGGGGTTTTGGGGCACTGGTTGGGATGTTGGGACACTGGTTGGGATATTGGGCACAGGTTGGGGTGTAGGGGCACTAGTTGGGGTGTTGGGGCACTGGTTGGGGTGTTGGGGCCCTGGTTGGTGTGTTGGGGCACTGGTTAGGGTGTTGGGGCACTGGTTGGGATGTTGGGGCACTGGTTGGTGTGTTGGGGCACTGGTTAGGGTGTTGGGGCACTGGTTGGGATGTTGGGGCACTGGTTGGGATGTTGGGGCACTGGTTAGGGTGTTGGGACACTGGTTGGGATGTTGGGGCACTGGTTGGGATGTTGGGACACTGGTTAGGGTGTTGGGGCACTGGTTGGGGTGTTAGGGCACTGGCTGGGGTTTTGGGGCACTGGTTGGGATGTTGGGAAACTGGTTGGGATATTGGGCACAAGTTGGGGTGTAGGGGCACTAGTTGGGGTTTTGGGGCACTGGTTGGGATGGTGGGGCACTGGTTGGGGTGTTGGGGCACTGGTTAGGGTGATGGGGCACGGGTTAGGGTGTTGGGGCACTGGTTGGGGTGTTGGGGCACTGGTTGGGGTGATGGGGCACGGGTTGCACAAGGTGATGGTGCACAAGACACTTTATTGTTACATATTTGTTGACATTAACACAAGTTCCCGGCCCTCCCTTTAAATTAAGCGTCATGCCGGTATCTATAGTAACGCACACATTCTACGCTTTGAATATTTTATATATTCTGTTCACTTGTATGTATGTTTGACAAAACAATATTGTAACTATGGTGCACTAAAATCTTTTGTATTTTTGTATATCTTGTATTTACACAACTGATGTCACATATGCCGGTGATTATCTCACCTGACTATTTAAGTCAGCTGATCACTGACTCACTATGCTTGATAATGTCTTCATAGAGCAAGACGAAACGTTGCATCCTTATCCATGGTGGAATAAAAAGTTTCTTCACTTTACCCATACGGAGTGCTGCTTCACTTGTTGTTTACTGGGGCACTGGTTGGGATGTTGGGACACTGGTTGGGATATTGGGCACAGGTTAGGGTGTAGGGGCACTAGTTGGGGCACTGGTTGGGGTGTTGGGGCCCTGGTTGGTGTGTTGGGGCACTGGTTAGGGTGTAGGGGCACTAGTTGGGGTGTTGGGGCACTGGTTGGGGTGTTGGGGCCCTGGTTGGTGTGTTGGGGCACTGGTTAGGGTGTTGGGGCACTGGTTGGGATGGTGGGGCACTGGTTGGTGTGTTGGGGCACTGGTTAGGGTGTTGGGGCACTGGTTGGGATGTTGGGGCACTGGTTGGGATGTTGGGGCACTGGTTAGGGTGTTGGGACACTTGTTGGGATGTTAGGGCACTGGTTGGGATGTTGGGACACTGGTTAGGGTGTTGGGGCACTGGTTGGGGTGTTAGGGCACTGGCTGGGGTTTTGGGGCACTGGTTGGGATGTTGGGACACTGGTTGGGATATTGGGCACAGGTTGGGGTGAAGGGGCACTAGTTGGGGTTTTGGGGCACTGGTTGGGATGGTGGGGCACTGGTTGGGGTGTTGGGGCACTGGTTAGGGTGATGGGGCACGGGTTAGGGTGTTGGGGCACTGGTTGGGGTGTTGGGGCACTGGTTAGGGTGATGGGGCACGGGTTAGGGTGTTGGGGCACTGGTTGGGGTGTTGGGGCACTGGTTAGGGTGATGGGGCACTGGTTAGGGTGTTGGGGCACTGGTTGGGGTGTTGGGGCACTGGCTGGGGTTTTGGGGCACTGGTTGGGATGTTGGGACACTGGTTGGGATATTGGGCACAGGTTGGGGTGTAGGGGCACTAGTTGGGGTGTTGGGGCACTGGTTGGGGTGTTGGGGCCCTGGTTGGTGTGTTGGGGCACTGGTTAGGGTGTTGGGGCACTGGTTGGGATGTTGGAGCACTGGTTGGTGTGTTGGGGCACTGGTTAGGGTGTTGGGGCACTGGTTGGGATGTTGGGGCACTGGTTGGGATGTTGGGACACTGGTTGGGATATTGGGCACAGGTTGGGGTGTAGGGGCACTAGTTGGGGTGTTGGGGCACTGGTTGGGGTGTTGGGGCCCTGGTTGGGGTGTTGGGGCCCTGGTTGGTGTGTTGGGGCACTGGTTAGGGTGTTGGGGCACTGGTTGGGATGTTGGGGCACTGGTTGGTGTGTTGGGGCACTGGTTAGGGTGTTGGGGCACTGGTTGGGATGTTGGGGCACTGGTTGGGATGTTGGGGCACTGGTTAGGGTGTTGGGACACTGGTTGGGATGTTGGGGCACTGGTTGGGATGTTGGGACACTGGTTAGGGTGTTGGGGCACTGGTTGGGGTGTTAGGGCACTGGCTGGGGTTTTGGGGCACTGGTTGGGATGTTGGGAAACTGGTTGGGATATTGGGCACAGGTTGGGGTCTAGGGGCACTAGTTGGGGTTTTGGGGCACTGGTTGGGATGGTGGGGCACTGGTTGGGGTGTTGGGGCACTGGTTAGGGTGATGGGGCATGGGTTAGGGTGTTGGGGCACTGGTTGGGGTGTTAGGGCACTGGCTGGGGTTTTGGGGCACTGGTTGGGATGTTGGGACACTGGTTGGGATATTGGGCACAGGTTGGGGTGAAGGGGCACTAGTTGGGGTTTTGGGGCACTGGTTGGGATGGTGGGGCACTGGTTGGGGTGTTGGGGCACTGGTTAGGGTGATGGGGCACGGGTTAGGGTGTTGGGGCACTGGTTGGTGTGTTGGGGCACTGGTTAGGGTGATGGGGCACGGGTTAGGGTGTTGGGGCACTGGTTGGGGTGTTGGGGCACTGGTTGGGGTGTTGGGGCACTGGTTAGGGTGATGGGGCACTGGTTAGGGTGTTGGGGCACTGGTTGGGGTGTTGGGGCACTGGCTGGGGTTTTGGGGCACTGGTTGGGATGTTGGGACACTGGTTGGGATATTGGGCACAGGTTGGGGTGTAGGGGCACTAGTTGGGGTGTTGGGGCACTGGTTGGGGTGTTGGGGCCCTGGTTGGTGTGTTGGGACACTGGTTAGGGTGTTGGGGCACTGGTTGGGATGTTGGGGCACTGGTTGGTGTGTTGGGGCACTGGTTAGGGTGTTGGGGCACTGGTTGGGATGTTGGGGCACTGGTTGGGATGTTGGGACACTGGTTGGGATATTGGGCACAGGTTGGGGTGTAGGGGCACTAGTTGGGGTGTTGGGGCACTGGTTGGGGTGTTGGGGCCCTGGTTGGTGTGTTGGGGCACTGGTTAGGGTGTTGGGGCACTGGTTGGGATGTTAGGGCACTGGTTGGTGTGTTGGGGCACTGGTTAGGGTGTTGGGGCACTGGTTGGGATGTTGGGGCACTGGTCGGGATGTTGGGGCACTGGTTAGGGTGTTGGGACACTGGTTGGGATGTTGGGGCACTGGTTGGGATGTTGGGACACTGGTTAGGGTGTTGGGGCACTGGTTGGGGTGTTAGGGCACTGGCTGGGGTTTTGGGGCACTGGTTGGGATGTTGGGAAACTGGTTGGGATATTGGGCACAGGTTGGGGTCTAGGGGCACTAGTTGGGGTTTTGGGGCACTGGTTGGGATGGTGGGGCACTGATTGGGGTGTTGGGGCACTGGTTAGGGTGATGGGGCATGGGTTAGGGTGTTGGGGCACTGGTTGGGGTGTTGGGGCACTGGTTAGGGTGATGGGGCACGGGTTAGGGTGTTGGGGCACTGGTTGGGGTGTTGGGGCACTGGTTGGGGTGGTGGGGCACTGGTTAGGGTGTTGGGGCACTGGTTAGGGTGTTGGGGCACTGGTTGGGGTGTTAGGGCACTGGCTGGGGTTTTGGGGCACTGGTTGGGGTGTAGGGGCACCGGTTGGGGTGTAGGGCACCAGTTAGGGTGTTGGGGCACCGGTTGGGGTGTTGGGGCCCTGGTTGGTGTGTTGGAGCACTGGTTAGGGTGTTTGGGCACTGGTTAGGGTGTTGGGGTACTGATTGGGGTGTTGGGGCACTGGTTGGGGTGTTGGGGCACTGGTTGGGGTCTTGGGGCACTGGTTAGGGTGTTTGGGCACTGGTTAGGGTGTTTGGCACTGGTTGGGGTGTTGGGGCACTGGTTGGGGTCTTGGGGCACTGGTTAGGGTGTTTGGGCACTGGTTAGGGTGTTTGGCACTGGTTGGGGTGTTGGGGCACTGGTTGGGGTCTAGGGGTACTGGTTAGGGTGTTTGGGCACTGGTTAGGGTGTTTGGGCACTGGTTGGGGTGTTGGGGCACTGGTTAGGGTGTTGGGACACTGGTTGGGATGTTGGGGCACTGGTTGGGATGTTGGGACACTGGTTAGGGTGTTTGGGCACTGGTTGGGGTGTTAGGGCACTGGCTGGGGTTTTGGGGCACTGGTTGGGATGTTGGGACACTGGTTGGGATATTGGGCACAGGTTGGGGTGAAGGGGCACTAGTTGGGGTTTTGGGGCACTGGTTGGGATGGTGGGGCACTGGTTGGGGTGTTGGGGCACTGGTTAGGGTGATGGGGCACGGGTTAGGGTGTTGGGGCACTGGTTGGGGTGTTGGGGCACTGGTTAGGGTGATGGGGCACGGGTTAGGGTGTTGGGGCACTGGTTGGGGTGTTGGGGCACTGGTTGGGGTGTTGGGGCACTGGTTAGGGTGATGGGGCACTGGTTAGGGTGTTGGGGCACTGGTTGGGGTGTTGGGGCACTCGCTGGGGTTTTGGGGCACTGGTTGGGATGTTGGGACACTGGTTGGGATATTGGGCACAGGTTGGGGTGTAGGGGCACTAGTTGGGGTGTTGGGGCACTGGTTGGGGTGTTGGGGCCCTGGTTGGTGTGTTGGGGCACTGGTTAGGGTGTTGGGGCACTGGTTGGGATGTTGGGGCACTGGTTGGTGTGTTGGGGCACTGGTTAGGGTGTTGGGGCACTGGTTGGGATGTTGGGGCACTGGTTGGGATGTTGGGACACTGGTTGGGATATTGGGCACAGGTTGGGGTGTAGGGGCACTAGTTGGGGTGTTGGGGCCCTGGTTGGGGTGCTGGGGCCCTGGTTGGTGTGTTGGGGCACTGGTTAGGGTGTTGGGGCACTGGTTGGGATGTTGGGGCACTGGTTGGTGTGTTGGGGCACTGGTTAGGGTGTTGGGGCACTGGTTGGGATGTTGGGGCACTGGTTGGGATGTTGGGGCACTGGTTAGGGAGTTGGGACACTGGTTGGGATGTTGGGGCACTGGTTGGGATGTTGGGACACTGGTTAGGGTGTTGCGGCACTGGTTGGGGTGTTAGGGCACTGGCTGGGGTTTTGGGGCACTGGTTGGGATGTTGGGAAACTGGTTGGGATATTGGGCACAGGTTGGGGTGTAGGGGCACTAGTTGGGGTTTTGGGGCACTGGTTGGGATGGTGGGGCACTGGTTGGGGTGTTGGGGCACTGGTTAGGGTGATGGGGCATGGGTTAGGGTGTTGGGGCACTGGTTGGGGTGTTGGGGCACTGGTTAGGGTGATGGGGCATGGGTTAGGGTGTTGGGGCACTGGTTGGGGTGTTGGGGCACTGGTTAGGGTGTTGGGGCACTGGTTGGGGTGTTAGGGCACTGGCTGGAGTGTTGGGGCCCTGGTTGGTGTGTTGGGGCACTGGTTAGGGTGTTGGGGCACTGGTTGGGATGTTGGGGCACTGGTTGGTGTGTTGGGGCACTGGTTAGGGTGTTGGGGCACTGGTTGGGATGTTGGGGCACTGGTTGGGATGTTGGGGCACTGGTTAGGGTGTTGGGACACTGGTTGGGATGTTGGGGCACTGGTTGGGATGTTGGGACACTGGTTAGGGTGTTGGGGCACTGGTTGGGGTGTTAGGCCACTGGCTGGGGTTTTGGGGCACTGGTTGGGATGTTGGGAAACTGGTTGGGATATTGGGCACAGGTTGGGGTGTAGGGGCACTAGTTGGGGTTTTGGGGCACTGGTTGGGATGGTGGGGCACTGGTTGGGGTGTTGGGGCACTGGTTAGGGTGATGGGGCATGGGTTAGGGTGTTGGGGCACTGGTTGGGGTGTTGGGGCACTGGTTAGGGTGATGGGGCACGGGTTAGGGTGTTGGGGCACTGGTTGGGGTGTTGGGGCACTGGTTAGGGTGTTGGGGCAATGGTTGGGGTGTTAGGGCACTGGCTGGGGTTTTGGGGCACTGGTTGGGGTGTAGGGGCACCGGTTGGGGTGTAGGGCACCGGTTAGGGTGTTGGGGCACCGGTTGGGGTGTTGGGGCCCTGGTTGGTGTGTTGGAGCACTGGTTAGGGTGTTTGGGCCCTGGTTAGGGTGTTGGGGCACTGATTGGGGTGTTGGGGCACTGGTTGGGGTCTTGGGGCACTGGTTAGGGTGTTTGGGCACTGGTTAGGGTGTTTGGCACTGGTTGGGGTGTTGGGGCACTGGTTGGGGTGTTGGGGCACTGGTTGGGGTCTTGGGGCACTGGTTGGGGTGTTTGGGCACTGGTTAGGGTGTTTGGCACTGGTTGGGGTGTTGGGGCACTGGTTGAGGTCTAGGGGTACTGGTTAGGGTGTTTGGGCACTGGTTAGGGTGTTGGGGCACTGGTTGGGGTGTTAGGGCACTGGCTGGGGTTTTGGGGCACTGGTTGGGATGTTGGGACACTGGTTGGGATATTGGGCACAGGTTGGGGTGAAGGGGCACTAGTTGGGGTTTTGGGGCACTGGTTGGGATGGTGGGGCACTGTTTGGGGTGTTGGGGCACTGGTTAGGGTGATGGGGCACGGGTTAGGGTGTTGGGGCACTGGTTGGGGTGTTGGGGCACTGGTTAGGGTGATGGGGCACGGGTTAGGGTGTTGGGGCACTGGTTGGGGTTTTGGGGCACTGGTTAGGGTGATGGGGCACTGGTTAGGGTGTTGGGGCACTGGTTGGGGTGTTGGGGCACTGGCTGGGGTTTTGGGGCACTGGTTGGGATGTTGGGACACTGGTTGGGATATTGGGCACAGGTTGGGGTGTAGGGGCACTAGTTGGGGTGTTGGGGCACTGGTTGGGGTGTTGGGGCCCTGGTTGGTGTGTTGGGGCACTGGTTAGGGTGTTGGGGCACTGGTTGGGATGTTGGAGCACTGGTTGGTGTGTTGGGGCACTGGTTAGGGTGTTGGGGCACTGGTTGGGATGTTGGGGCACTGGTTGGGATGTTGGGACACTGGTTGGGATATTGGGCACAGGTTGGGGTGTAGGGGCACTAGTTGGGGTGTTGGGGCACTGGTTGGGGTGTTGGGGCCCTGGTTGGGGTGTTGGGGCCCTGGTTGGTGTGTTGGGGCACTGGTTAGGGTGTTGGGGCACTGGTTGGGATGTTGGGGCACTGGTTGGTGTGTTGGGGCACTGGTTAGGGTGTTGGGGCACTGGTTGGGATGTTGGGGCACTGGTTGGGATGTTGGGGCACTGGTTAGGGTGTTGGGACACTGGTTGGGATGTTGGGACACTGGTTAGGGTGTTGGGGCACTGGTTGGGGTGTTAGGGCACTGGCTGGGGTTTTGGGGCACTGGTTGGGATGTTGGGCACAGGTTGGGGTCTAGGGGCACTAGTTGGGGTTTTGGGGCACTGGTTGGGATGGTGGGGCACTGGTTGGGGTGTTGGGGCACTGGTTAGGGTGATGGGGCATGGGTTAGGGTGTTGGGGCACTGGTTGAAGTGTTAGGGCACTGGCTGGGGTTTTGGGGCACTGGTTGGGATGTTGGGACACTGGTTGGGATATTGGGCACAGGTTGGGGTGAAGGGGCACTAGTTGGGGTTTTGGGGCACTGGTTGGGATGGTGGGGCACTGGTTGGGGTGTTGGGGCACTGGTTAGGGTGATGGGGCACGGGTTAGGGTGTTGGGGCACTGGTTGGTGTATTGGGGCACTGGTTAGGGTGATGGGGCACGGGTTAGGGTGTTGGGGCACTGGTTGGGGTGTTGGGGCACTGGTTGGGGTGTTGGGGCACTGGTTAGGGTGATGGGGCACTGGTTAGGGTGTTGGGGCACTGGTTGGGGTGTTGGGGCACTGGCTGGGGTTTTGGGGCACTGGTTGGGATGTTGGGACACTGGTTGGGATATTGGGCACAGGTTGGGGTGTAGGGGCACTAGTTGGGGTGTTGGGGCACTGGTTGGGGTGTTGGGGCCCTGGTTGGTGTGTTGGGGCACTGGTTAGGGTGTTGGGGCACTGGTTGGGATGTTGGGGCACTGGTTGGTGTGTTGGGGCACTGGTTAGGGTGTTGGGGCACTGGTTGGGATGTTGGGGCACTGGTTGGGATGTTGGGACACTGGTTGGGATATTGGGCACAGGTTGGGGTGTAGGGGCACTAGTTGGGGTGTTGGGGCACTGGTTGGGGTGTTGGGGCCCTGGTTGGTGTGTTGGGGCACTGGTTAGGGTGTTGGGGCACTGGTTGGGATGTTGGGGCACTGGTTGGTGTGTTGGGGCACTGGTTAGGGTGTTGGGGCACTGGTCGGGATGTTGGGGCACTGGTCGGGATGTTGGGGCACTGGTTAGGGTGTTGGGACACTGGTTGGGATGTTGGGGCACTGGTTGGGATGTTGGGACACTGGTTAGGGTGTTGGGGCACTGGTTGGGGTGTTAGGGCACTGGCTGGGGTTTTGGGGCACTGGTTGGGATGTTGGGAAACTGGTTGGGATATTGGGCACAGGTTGGGGTCTAGGGGCACTAGTTGGGGTTTTGGGGCACTGGTTGGGATGGTGGGGCACTGGTTGGGGTGTTGGGGCACTGGTTAGGGTGATGGGGCATGGGTTAGGGTGTTGGGGCACTGGTTGGGGTGTTGGGGCACTGGTTAGGGTGATGGGGCACGGGTTAGGGTGTTGGGGCACTGGTTGGGGTGTTGGGGCACTGGTTGGGGTGTTGGGGCACTGGTTAGGGTGTTGGGGCACTGGTTAGGGTGTTGGGGCACTGGTTGGGGTGTTAGGGCACTGGCTGGGGTTTTGGGGCACTGGTTGGGGTGTAGGGGCACCGGTTGGGGTGTAGGGCACCGGTTAGGGTGTTGGGGCACCGGTTGGGGTGTTGGGGCCCTGGTTGGTGTGTTGGAGCACTGGTTAGGGTGTTTGGGCCCTGGTTAGGGTGTTGGGGTACTGATTGGGGTGTTGGGGCACTGGTTGGGGTGTTGGGGCACTGGTTGGGGTCTTGGGGCACTGGTTAGGGTGTTTGGGCACTGGTTAGGGTGTTTGGCACTGGTTGGGGTGTTGGGGCACTGATTGGGGTGTTGGGGCACTGGTTGGGGTGTTGGGGCACTGGTTGGGGTCTTGGGGCACTGGTTAGGGTGTTTGGGCACTGGTTAGGGTGTTTGGCACTGGTTGGGGTGTTGGGGCACTGGTTGGGGTCTAGGGGTACTGGTTAGGGTGTTTGGGCACTGGTTAGGGTGTTTGGGCACTGGTTGGGGTGTTGGGGCACTGGTTAGGGTGTTGGGACACTGGTTGGGATGTTGGGGCACTGGTTGGGATGTTGGGACACTGGTTAGGGTGTTTGGGCACTGGTTGGGGTGTTAGGGCACTGGCTGGGGTTTTGGGGCACTGGTTGGGATGTTGGGACACTGGTTGGGATATTGGGCACAGGTTGGGGTGAAGGGGCACTAGTTGGGGTTTTGGGGCACTGGTTGGGATGGTGGGGCACTGGTTGGGGTGTTGGGGCACTGGTTAGGGTGATGGGGCACGGGTTAGGGTGTTGGGGCACTGGTTGGGGTGTTGGGGCACTGGTTAGGGTGATGGGGCACGGGTTAGGGTGTTGGGGCACTGGTTGGGGTGTTGGGGCACTGGTTGGGGTGTTGGGGCACTGGTTAGGGTGATGGGGCACTGGTTAGGGTGTTGGGGCACTGGTTGGGGTGTTGGGGCACTCGCTGGGGTTTTGGGGCACTGGTTGGGATGTTGGGACACTGGTTGGGATATTGGGCACAGGTTGGGGTGTAGGGGCACTAGTTGGGGTGTTGGGGCACTGGTTGGGGTGTTGGGGCCCTGGTTGGTGTGTTGGGGCACTGGTTAGGGTGTTGGGGCACTGGTTGGGATGTTGGGGCACTGGTTGGTGTGTTGGGGCACTGGTTAGGGTGTTGGGGCACTGGTTGGGATGTTGGGGCACTGGTTGGGATGTTGGGACACTGGTTGGGATATTGGGCACAGGTTGGGGTGTAGGGGCACTAGTTGGGGTGTTGGGGCCCTGGTTGGGGTGTTGGGGCCCTGGTTGGTGTGTTGGGGCACTGGTTAGGGTGTTGGGGCACTGGTTGGGATGTTGGGGCACTGGTTGGTGTGTTGGGGCACTGGTTAGGGTGTTGGGGCACTGGTTGGGATGTTGGGGCACTGGTTGGGATGTTGGGGCACTGGTTAGGGTGTTGGGACACTGGTTGGGATGTTGGGGCACTGGTTGGGATGTTGGGACACTGGTTAGGGTGTTGGGGCACTGGTTGGGGTGTTAGGGCACTGGCTGGGGTTTTGGGGCACTGGTTGGGATGTTGGGAAACTGGTTGGGATATTGGGCACAGGTTGGGGTGTAGGGGCACTAGTTGGGGTTTTGGGGCACTGGTTGGGATGGTGGGGCACTGGTTGGGGTGTTGGGGCACTGGTTAGGGTGATGGGGCATGGGTTAGGGTGTTGGGGCACTGGTTGGGGTGTTGGGGCACTGGTTAGGGTGATGGGGCATGGGTTAGGGTGTTGGGGCACTGGTTGGGGTGTTGGGGCACTGGTTAGGGTGTTGGGGCACTGGTTGGGGTGTTAGGGCACTGGCTGGGGTGTTGGGGCCCTGGTTGGTGTGTTGGGGCACTGGTTAGGGTGTTGGGGCACTGGTTGGGATGTTGGGGCACTGGTTGGTGTGTTGGGGCACTGGTTAGGGTGTTGGGGCACTGGTTGGGATGTTGGGGCACTGGTTGGGATGTTGGGGCACTGGTTAGGGTGTTGGGACACTGGTTGGGATGTTGGGGCACTGGTTGGGATGTTGGGACACTGGTTAGGGTGTTGGGGCACTGGTTGGGGTGTTAGGCCACTGGCTGGGGTTTTGGGGCACTGGTTGGGATGTTGGGAAACTGGTTGGGATATTGGGCACAGGTTGGGGTGTAGGGGCACTAGTTGGGGTTTTGGGGCACTGGTTGGGATGGTGGGGCACTGGTTGGGGTGTTGGGGCACTGGTTAGGGTGATGGGGCATGGGTTAGGGTGTTGGGGCACTGGTTGGGGTGTTGGGGCACTGGTTAGGGTGATGGGGCACGGGTTAGGGTGTTGGGGCACTGGTTGGGGTGTTGGGGCACTGGTTAGGGTGTTGGGGCACTGGTTGGGGTGTTAGGGCACTGGCTGGGGTTTTGGGGCACTGGTTGGGGTGTAGGGGCACCGGTTGGGGTGTAGGGCACCGGTTAGGGTGTTGGGGCACCGGTTGGGGTGTTGGGGCCCTGGTTGGTGTGTTGGAGCACTGGTTAGGGTGTTTGGGCCCTGGTTAGGGTGTTGGGGCACTGATTGGGGTGTTGGGGCACTGGTTGGGGTGTTGGGGCACTGGTTGGGGTCTTGGGGCACTGGTTAGGGTGTTTGGGCACTGGTTAGGGTGTTTGGCACTGGTTGGGGTGTTGGGGCACTGATTGGGGTGTTGGGGCACTGGTTGGGGTGTTGGGGCACTGGTTGGGGTCTTGGGGCACTGGTTAGGGTGTTTGGGCACTGGTTAGGGTGTTTGGCACTGGTTGGGGTGTTGGGGCACTGGTTGGGGTCTAGGGGTACTGGTTAGGGTGTTTGGGCACTGGTTAGGGTGTTTGGGCACTGGTTGGGGTGTTGGGGCACTGGTTGGGGTGTTGGGGCACTGGTTGGGGTGTTGGAGCACTGGTTGGGGTCTAGGGGTACTGGTTAGGGTGTTTGGGCACTGGTTGGGGTGTTGGGGCACTGGTTGGCGTGTAGGGGCACTGGTTGGGGTGTTGGG
Organism: Engystomops pustulosus; assembly: GCF_040894005.1. Lineage (NCBI taxonomy): Eukaryota > Metazoa > Chordata > Amphibia > Anura > Leptodactylidae > Engystomops > Engystomops pustulosus. Next base: position 19,510,923 of record NC_092412.1, on the reverse strand, counting down.
GCACTGGTTGGGGTCTTGGGGCACTGGTTAGGGTGTTTGGGCACTGGTTGGGGTGTTGGGGCACTGATTGGGGTGTTGGGGCACTGGTTGGGGTCTAGGGGTACTGGTTAGGGTGTTTGGGCACTGGTTGGGGTGTTGGGGCACTGGTTGGGGTGTTGGAGCACTGGTTAGGGTAAGTCTCAGAGCTTCCTATAACATTGGCTCAAAAATTTACTACTACTAAGATACTATATCAGGCAAGGAAACTTGTGGCCTCTCATCGGTTAGATGCATCAAGGAACTAGTTACACAAATTAAATCACGTTTCATTTATTTGAAACGAGATAATATGAAAAAGTTTAAAAAATATAGCAGAAATGGATCCTCACAAAAAAAAGTTTGAAAATCTTAATAAAAACTACTTGATTTAAAAAATAAATCCACATATCACAGTCCTGCAGCTGCTAACAACATACACAAATGTCTGATTACACATCTCTCCAGGGAGCACAGAGCACAGCAGTGTGAGGACACCATCTGAAGCGTCATGAAGCAGAACACATAACTCGTTTTGTTTTCTTTCAGCACCAGCGCTCTACCTGTTCATGGATTGTGTCTGGAATTGCAGCCTAACTCAACTGAAGTAACATAGCAATAAGCTGCAATACCATATAAAACCTGTAGAGAGGCTGTTTTTGGAATAAGGCAGCCATAATTATACCCAAAAAGTATTCTGGCAGCCAACTGGCCTGGACCTACAATACTGATAGGTGCGAGGAGTCATGGGATATTACTATATGGGAGACTCCAGATAGATGGACCTGCACTGCCCTCTGCTGGAGAATACTATGACCTGCAACTAATTCAAAACATTTGGCCACCGCACATAGTACAGAGAGGACTCACAGGCGGCTGTAAGTACTGTGTCCCTATAGAGAGAGACAGGGAGAGAGGTCATGATTTGCACAAATATGAACACAGGCTAGGATAACAGCTGTTTAATTTGCTGATATATTTTTAGCTTTCTTTGAAAGTTTGAAAGAAGCTCTGTGAATATTTGTGGATGCAGCCCTGAATGTGACAGGAAAATAAGATTTGTGGATGTGGCCCTGAATGTGACAGGAGTATAAGACTTGTGGATGTGACTCTGAATGTGGCTGGAGTATAAGATTTGTGGATGCAGCTCTGAATGTGACTGGAGTATAAAATGTGTGAATACAGCTCTTAATGTGACTCCAGTATAAGATTTGTGGATGCAGCTCTTAATGTTACCGGAGTATAAGATTTGTGGATGTGGCTCTGAATGTGACTCCAGTATAAGATTTGTGGATGCAGCTCTTAATGTTACCGGAGTATAAGATTTGTGGATGTGGCTCTGACTGTGACTGGAGTATAAGATTTGTGGATGCATAAATCTTACTGAAATATAAAATTTGTGAATTCTGCTCTGTACGTGACTGGAGTATAGGATTTATGAATGTCTGCTCTAAATGGGAGTGGACTATAAGATTTGTAAATGCAGCTCTAAATATGACTGGAGTATAAGATTTGTGAATGTAACTCGTAATGTGACTGGAGTATAAGATTTGTGAATATAACTCGTAATGTGACTGGAGTATAAGATTTGTGAATGTAACTCGTAATGTGACTGGAGTATAAGATTTGTGGATGTGGTTCTTAATGTGACTGGAGTATAAGATTTGTGGATGTTGCTCTGAGTGTGACAGGTGTATAAGATTTGTGAATGCAGCTCTGAATGTGACCAGAGTATAAGATTAGTAACTGCAGCTCTGGAGATTCTCAGATGTGTATCTTAAAATTCCTGTCTCAAGTGCAAAATCAGGAAGAGCAGTTACTACTTTATATGTGGCGATGGACCTGTATTCCTCTCCTGCTACTTCTGTGCTCACTCTCTCTATGAAGACATTTCTAAGGTCCACAATTTTGAAGTCTTACAAAACAAAAGCAGAAACCAGTCCTGCCATGTCTTGGATTGGACACTAGAGGGAGCCATTAACTTGAGTTTCTGCTCTGCAGTTGTGATTGCAGAGCATTGCACCATACAGACTGCACACCTATCTGTGCAATGACTGTAGGCTGCAGGTCCACCTCTGCTCATAGAGAACCTACCTGCAGGATATGAGACCCCCTTCACTTTGAGACACCAGATACCACGTACCGCCATATACACACAGCACTACACCACCAGCTACATAGTAACTATTTCCCATCCACAATTACAGGAAAGATAACTGACTACTTCTACATGTTGGTTGTCACCCAGCTTTCCCAGGAGCAGATAGACATTTGGGGGAATTCTGTCATACAAGCCCAGAAATAGGCGCAGTTCCAGGCATTGCCACCTCCATGCCAAGTGAACATGGAGGGGAGTGAAGGGGGGTGCGGACAGTGGTGTAGTGAGCCACCCTTCCCCTGGCACCACCTGTTGCACTGTAAAAAGAACAAATAAACGTCATAAAAGTCACCAAATTCATGATGGGGTTTAGAAGTTGGTAGATTTGCTTTTCTTTTGGTCTAATTTTGTAGCAAAGATTGCGACAAAAAAGTGTCTGGAATTTTGAAGTGCAGGAAAAGTGTCGGGATTAGGAAGCTGCGCCCCAAAATTGAGCAACCAACACATTATAAATTCGGGGCCAGAAAAGACGCATACGACACATTGTAACTGCCCCCAAATGTTTCCATTTGGCAAAGTATTCCGCCATTTTTCCTTCTTAAAGTGGCGGATAAGTCATATTTTTAGCTCTTCTCCCCAGATCCCCTCCGTCCGCTCCGGTGCTGGGGGAATAGATTTCACAGCTGGTTTCCTCTGCAGTGTAAATCTTACATCATCTTCCCATGGATTCTTCCAGAAGCTGCGGCCTCCGGGGGGGGGGGGGGGCGGGGGAGAGGGGCGGCGCAGCTGCAGCTGGATCCCGTGTCTCTCCAGCAGGGTCCAGATGGAGCAGGTACCAGCGCCCGTCTGATCCTGTCTTGTTCCGTCTGCTCTGGAATTTCAGGAAGAGGCAAGTGGGTGCACTGGACCTCGTGGCCACGCCCACGGTGCACCGAAATACAGATTAGCACATCACTAAAAATGTTATATTTCTCTGGGTAGTCATGGAAATGGTGCAGGACACTTCACAAATGTCTAGTTTTTGGGGAGAGAACTGGTTCCCTGTAAAGAAAACCTACCTTTAAAATCCATCATGATAAACCAGGGACACTTACTCATAGATCTGTGACTGTGATAATCTTCTCATATTTGTTATCCATGGCCTCTTCATTCTAACTTTTAAAATTATGTTAATGTGCCTTAAAGGCTCTGGTGGGGGGGGGGGGGGGTGTTACCAGAGCCCCTCTGTGCTGCAAATTCACTATACCAGAGCACTTCTCTCTCCCACATTGTGATGAAGCTTCCTTTACTGCAGTGAGATTACATCTGGCAGAGAGAGAGAGGTAAGTGCTGAGGAGGCAGAGGGGAAGACAGTGTAACAGCCTGTGAATCTGCAGCAGAGAGGGGCTCTGGTAACAACCCCCCCCCCCCCCCCAGAACCCTTAAGGCTCATTAGGATAAGTATAAAAGTTGCTTTCAGAAGGAAGGAGACCATGGATAACAAATATAAGAAGATACCACAGTCACGGTGCCTGGAGCTATGAGTAATGTCCCTTTATCATGATGGATTCTGATAGTAGATTTACTAAGATGCACTAAAATTACAAATAAAACACCTTACAACTAATACAGAGACCCGTAAAATAATAGAAAGTCAAGAAGAGACCCCCTAAACAAATCCAGACCCCTAAATAATTACAGACACAAGATCAGACCCCAAGTAGTACCAGACTGGTATCCAAGCTGATAACAGAGAACAATACACCAGTGCTGGCCTCATAATATGATATAATTAGACTATTCAGGGTCCTAGGAAAGCTGGGTAACAACTAGTGAGAGTAACTGCTGCGGATCCCACAATATACAGAAGATTGTGCTAAACCCCCACAGAATTTGGAAACTTTTCCCACACTACAAAAGGATGAAGCAGCGACATCTCCAGACCCCGGAGTCATATTTCTGGCATACCAGGAGGAAGCAAAGGCATCAGGGAATTAAAGGGGCAGGCTCCTAATAGAGAGTGAGACAATACTGTATATGGAAGGGCTCAGGACTGGAGATATACAGAAGGATCATGGGGGGAATAGGGTGGGTCCGGTGCTAGTGGGAGCCCTTCTCATCTATGGAGCAGCTGATAACAGAGAGCAAAAGCTTATATGTCAACATTGATAAGTGCCACTTCCAGCATTCCAGGCCAAAAATGCTAAAAATGTCTCTCCTCTGCCAAACAGATATGGACCCACATACCCAGAGGTGGCAGGACTGGCATCTCCAAGGATTAACTGTGTAATTACACCCTAATATCCAAGACTGATCCCTCCCTTAAAGGGAACCTGTTACCAGATTTGACCCCAATAAACTAGCAGCCCCCTCACCCTCACAGCTGTTGTTTCTGTACAGAGCTGTGGAATATGATGGCGATATAGAAATAAAGATTCGTCAGTTATTAGACATGAGCAGTGAAGAGTCAGATTTTATCTGAGATGAGTCAATTTTGGAGATTTCATGGGGGTTTTTCCCTTCAGATGCCCCTGTCTTATCTTGCCCCTGTCAGATGCCCCTGTTCTGGTATCAAATTTAAGAAAATAATTTTTTATATCTTTCAAACTGCATCAGGCTTTTGGCTCTGTAAGCTACAGAAGCAGAGATATGGGCAGGTACATTCCTAGTTGGAGATAAAGAACCCATTCCAGCCTTTTTATGTAGTTGCCTGTATCTCTGGTTCTGTAGTTGATGTGATATGAAAGATGAAATTTTCTTTTGTAATCTGATACCAGAACCATGGTTCTAAGTACTATAAAGCCCAAGCCCAGGCATCTGACATGGTGCCACATCTTCAGCCTCTCAGCCTGACTCGTCTCAGGAAAGGATGAGTCAGGCTACAAAGCTGGAGAGGGAGCATCACTTTAGGTGCTTAATTATTGGGTCTTAATTATTGGGTTGATACTAGAACCATGGTTCTGGTATCAGATTAAAGATGAGAATATCCTCTATCAAATCACATCATGCCTGTGGGTCCGCGAGCACAGGACCATCATGGGTGGGTGGGGGGATACTTGGACTCCCATCATGGGTCTGATTAGAAAATTGGACCCAAGTGAGTCCCAGTTTTCCCCCCCTCGATGATCAGTTCTACTAGTTTGATAGTGGAGCACATGAGAGTCCAGTAATGGGATCCATAATGGGTTTTCGGTCTCTGGTTTTCTATTCACTGACAACAAGCAGAACAGGAGATATTGAATCCAGATTACAAGTGTACACCCAGATATCAGGTGTTTATGAGGTGCGGGTCTTCACCAGAACCAAGGGTGAGAGGGACCCTGGGGATCGGGCGCAGTACCTGGGTTGAACACAAGGGGGTATTACTATGGGGGCACTATAGGTGCCACATAGGGGTATAATATTACTATGTGGGGTCGTGATTGTACGATAGAGGGACAATGGAGGTTATATATAGGTATAGATTATTCCCAGAGCGTTCTCCCAGGCTGTGGCGCCCCCATCAGGTGGAGTAAGGGGAGGCATAGGGACCCCTCAGTATCCTGGATGGAGGTCAGTAAGGACCTGAGGAATGTGGCACGGGCCATCACTGGTCCCCCCTCCCCTCTGTCCCGGGGCTGATGATCTGGCACAATGTTATGTAAACTCACGTGTAGACCCACATGTGGCCCCCACCCCAGACCTCCCCCAGGGTCCACACAACGCTGAGATCTGATTGGACAACAAGGTCTATGACAAATTCTAGAAAATGTCAAATAAATGTAAATCCTCAGGTCGTGTCCTTAAAAAGTCTCTGCGAGCACTTCAGAGAGATATTCATTCCTCGGAAAGCTGCCAGTATCTAATACTTCTCACAGCTGAGGGTCTGTTTCAGGTGCATCAATTTCAGAGATTAACAAATCATCCGCACAAATCTCTCACTCCAGATTTTGTAACAATGTATAAGTGCAGGGAATTGTCTAGGGTGGATGTAACTGTAACAAACCCTCATCTCTGTATCAGTTTCCACCTCTGAACGGGAACAAAAATCTAGAAGAGCATAGGCCTACAACTTCTCACAGCTGAAGGTCTGTTTTAGTTGCATCAAGTTTAGAGTTTAACATAGCAACAGCACATACAGTACAGTGAGTACAGAAAGTTTTCAGACCCCTTTAAATTTTTCACTTTTTGCTTCATTGCAGCCAATGTACACTCTGCCCCCACTAATGTGCACTGTTCCCCCCAGTAATGTGCACTCTGTCCCCTAGTAATGTACATTCTGACCCCCAATAATGTACACTCTGTCCCCCCAGTAATGCACACACTGCCCCCCAGTAATATGCACTCTTCCTCCAGTAATGTACACTCTGCCCCCCCCCCCAGTAATATGCACTCTGTCCCCCAGTAATGTGCACTCTGTCCCCCAGCAATGTGCAATTCCCCCACCCCCCAGTAATGTACATTCTGACCCCCAATAATGTACACTCTGCCCCCCCAGTAATGTACACTCTGCCCCCACCAGTAATGTGCACTCTGCCCCCCAGTAATATGCACTCTGCCCCCCAGTAATATGTACTCTGCCCCCCAGTAATATGCACTCTGCCCCCCAGTAATATGCACTCTGCCCCCCAGTAATATGCACTCTGCCACCAGTAATGTGCACTCTGCCCCCCCAGTAATGTGCACTCTGCCCCAGTAATGTGCACTGTTCCCCCCAGTAATGCGCCCTCTGTCCCCAGTAATGTGCACTCTGTCCCCCAGTAATGTACACTCTGCCCCCCGGTAATGCACACACTGCCCCCCAGTAATATGCACTCTTCCTCCAGTAATGTACACTCTGCCCCCCCCCCCAGTAATATGCACTCTGTCCCCCAGTAATGTGCACTCTGTTCCCCAGCAATGTGCAATCCCCCCCCCCAGTAATGTACATTCTGCCCCCCAGTAATGTGCACTCTGCCCCCACCAGTAATGTGCACTCTGCCCCCAGTAATATGCACTCTGCCCCCAGTAATGCAGTAATGTACACTCTGCCCCCCCCAGTAATATGCACTCTGCCACCAGTAATGTGCACTCTGCCCCCCCAGTAATGTGCACTCTGTCCCCCAGTAATGTGCACTCTGTCCCCCAGTAATATGTACTCTGCCCCCCAGTAATGTGCACTCTGTCCCCCAGTAATATGTACTCTGCCCCCCAGTAATGTGCACTCTGCCCCCCAGTAATGTACATTCTGCCCCCCTCCAGTAATGTCCCCCCCCCCCAGTAAGGTGCACTCTGTCCCCCAGTAAGGTGCACTCTGTCCCCCAGTAAGGTGCACTCTGTCCCCAGTAATGTACACTCTGCCCCCTGGTAATATGTACTCTGCCACCAGTAATGTGCACTCTGCCCCCCAGTAATATGTACTCTGCCACCAGTAATGTGCACTCTGCCCCCAGTAATGTGCACTCTGCCCCCCAGTAATGTGCACTCTGCCCCCCAGTAATGCGCCCTCTGTCCCCAGTAATGTACACTCTGCCCCCCAGTAATGTGCACTCTGCCCCCCAGTAATGTACACTCTGCCCCCCAGTAATGTGCACTCTGCCCCCCAGTAATGTGCACTCTGCCCCCCAGTAATGTGCCCTCTCCCCCCCCAGTAATGTGCACTCTGCCCCCCAGTAATGTGCACTCTGCCCCCCAGTAATGTACACTCTGCCCCCCAGTAATGTGCACTCTGCCCCCCAGTAATGTGCCCTCTCCCCCCCAGTAATGTGCACTCTGCCCCCCAGTAATGTGCACTCTGCCCCCCAGTAATGTACACTCTGCCCCCCAGTAATGTGCACTCTGCCCCCCAGTAATGTGCCCTCTCCCCCCCAGTAATGTGCACTCTGCCCCCCAGTAATGTGCACTCTGCCCCCCAGTAATGTACACTCTGCCCCCCAGTAATGTGCACTCTGCCCCCCAGTAATGTGCACTCTGCCCCCCAGTAATGTGCCCTCTCCCCCCCCAGTAATGTGCACTCTGCCCCCCAGTAATGTGCACTCTGCCCCCCAGTAATGTGCACTCTGCCCCCCAGTAATGTACATTCTGCTCCCCTCCAGTAATGTGCACTCTGCCCCCCAGTAATGTACATTCTGCCCCCCCGTAATGTGCACTCTGTTCCCCCCAGTAATGTACAATCTGCCCCCCACCCCAGTAATATGCACCTTGCCCCCATCTTGACAGAAAAACTACTTAAACCTCTCTAGTTCCCTCAGGTTGGAGGGAGAATGTTGGTGGAAGAATGGATGCAGTTGTAACAAACCCTCAGCTGTGATACATATTTCTAGAACCTTCCCATTCATTGGCTGTGAGCAGAGTAGTACAGGGAAGAGAGTGTGTGACATATAAATGGTTAAAACGTCAGGTCTGTTTTTTTCTTAAAGGGCCAGTCCTCCTGTGAGGGATATCCTCCAGCTGTGGCCATATGGTATGAGCACGTGTACACGCACATGTATATACAGGGCTCCTATTGGCTGGAGGCTGCTCACACATACCATGGCTCACGTGTATACACACACGGCTACTGGGGGCTGGGATCCACCATACATGGGAGACCGGGGGTCCAGAGGGCCCGAGCTCTCCAAAAGTGTATATAGAATAATCTCAATGCCCCCATAACAGTATAATATACAGATCCCCCATAACAGTACAATATACAGATCCCCCATAACCGTGCAATATACAGAGCCCCCATAACAGTGCAATATACAGATCCCCCACAATAGTGCAATATACAGAGCCCCCACAATAGTGCAATATACAGAGCCCCCATAACAGTGCAATATACAGAGCCCCAATAACAGTGCAATATACAGAGACCCCCATAACAGTATAATATACAGAGCCCCCATAACAGTATAATATACAGAGCCCCCCATAACAGTGCAATATACAGAGCCCCCCATAACAGTACAATATACAGAGCCCCCATAACAGTATAATATACAGAGCCCCCATAACAGTACAATATACAGAGCCCCCATAACAGGGCAATATACAGAGCCCCCATAACAGTATAATATACAGAGCCCCCCATAACAGTATAATATACAGAGCCCCCCATAACAGTGCAATATACAGAGCCCCCATAACAGGGCAATATACAGAGCCCCCCATAACAGTATAATATACAGAGCCCCCCATAACAGTACAATATACAGAGCCCCCATAACAGGGCAATATACAGAGCCCCCCATAACAGTACAATATACAGAGCCCCTATAACAGTGCAATATACAGAGACCCCCATAACAGTATAATATACAGAGCCCCCATAACAGTATAATATACAGAGCCCCCCATAACAGTGCAATATACAGAGCCCCCCATAACAGTGCAATATACAGAGCCCCCATAACAGTATAATATACAGAGCCCCCCATAACAGTGCAATATACAGAGCCCCCATAACAGTATAATATACAGAGCCCCCATAACAGTATAATATACAGAGCCCCCCATAACAGTACAATATACAGAGCCCCCATAACAGTGCAATATACAGAGCCCCCATAACAGTACAATATACAGAGCCCCCATAACAGTACAATATACAGAGCCCCCATAACAGTATAATATACAGAGCCCCCCATAACAGTATAATATACAGAGCCCCCCATAACAGTACAATATACAGAGCCCCCATAACAGTGCAATATACAGAGCCCCCATAACAGTATAATATACAGAGCCCCCCATAACAGTGCAATATACAGAGCCCCCATAACAGTATAATATACAGACCCCCATAACAGTATAATATACAGAGCCCCCATAACAGTACAATATACAGAGCCCCCATAACAGTATAATATACAGAGCCCCATAACAGTATAATATACAGAGCCCCCATAACAGTGCAATATACAGAGCCCCCATAACAGTATAATATACAGAGCCCCCATAACAGTATAATATACAGAGCCCCCATAACAGTATAATATACAGACCCCCATAACAGTATAATATACAGAGCCCCCATAACAGTGCAATATACAGAGCCCCCATAACAGTATAATATACAGACCCCCATAACAGTATAATATACAGAGCCCCCATAACAGTGCAATATACAGAGCCCCCATAACAGTATAATATACAGAGCCCCCATAACAGTATAATATACAGAGCCCCCCATAACAGTGCAATATACAGAGCCCCCATAACAGTGCAATATACAGAGCCCCCATAACAGTACAATATACAGAGCCCCCATAACAGTGCAATATACAGAGCCCCCATAACAGTATAATATACAGAGCCCCCCATAACAGTGCAATATACAGAGCCCCCATAACAGTACAATATACAGAGCCCCCATAACAGTATAATATACAGATCCCCCATAACAGTACAATATACAGAGCCCCCATAACAGTACAATATACAGAGCCCCCATAACAGTATAATATACAGAGCCCCCCATAACAGTATAATAAACAGAGCCCCCCATAACAGTACAATATACAGAGCCCCCATAACAGTGCAATATACAGAGCCCCCATAACAGTATAATATACAGAGCCCCCCATAACAGTGCAATATACAGAGCCCCCATAACAGTATAATATACAGAGCCCCCATAACAGTATAATATACAGAGCCCCCCATAACAGTACAATATACAGAGCCCCCATAACAGTGCAATATACAGAGCCCCCATAACAGTATAATATACAGAGCCCCCATAACAGTACAATATACAGACCCCCATAACAGTGCAATATACAGAGCCCCCCATAACAGTGCAATATACAGAGCCCCCATAACAGTATAATATACAGAGCCCCCATAACAGTGCAATATATAGCGTCCACATAACACTGGGAACAGATACATTATATTATATTATTATTACAATACAGTGGGGGTGGGTTAGTTAGGGAGGGTGACCCCTCAGACCCCCTCTCTCCGGGGTTCAGCGTTATATGAATGGGTCGTATTCATGGTTCTTGCCTGTGGTTTCTCATAGAATGGCCACTTGTTCTAGACCAACTCTGACTTTCTAGACTTTGCTGAGAGAAGGTTCCAGAAGGAGCGAGATGTATGGAATGTCAATGGCACACTGTAACAACCCCTCTGCTGTAATGCACTGATCTATATTCTGCAAGATGTAGCAGTGCTGAATATGTTACCTGTGCATTTCATGCACACAGCTCCCATATATAACTATCACAGGAAAACAACACCAAAATAAAATTGGTTATGCTGGACTGTGTGCAATTCTATGTGTCACCCCCTCATCCTCATAGACTGTAAGCTCTTGTGTCACCCCCTCATCCTCATAGACTGTAAGCTCTTGTGTCACCCCCTCATCCTCATAGACTGTAAGCTCTTGTGTCACCCCCTCATCCTCATAAACTGTAAGCTCTTGTGTCACCCCCTCATCCTCATAGACTGTAAGCTCTTGTGTCACCCCCTCATCCTCATAGACTGTAAGCTCTTGTGTCACCCCCTCATCCTCATAGACTGTAAGCTCTTGTGTCACCCCCTCATCCTCATAAACTATAAGCTCTTGTGTCACCCCCTCATCCTCATAGACTGTAAGCTTTTGTGTCCCCCCCTCATCCTCATAGACTGTAAGCTCTTGTGTCACCCCCTCATCCTCATAGACTGTAAGCTCTTGTGTCACCCCTCATCCTCATAGACTGTAAGCTCTTGTGTCACCCTCTCATCCTCATAGACTGTAAGCTCTTGTGTCACCCCCTCATCCTCATAGACTGTAAGCTCTTGTGTCACCCCCTCATCCTCATAGACTGTAAGCTCTTGTGTCACCCCCTCATCCTCATAGACTGTAAGCTCTTGTGTCACCCCCTCATCCTAATAGACTGTAAGCTCTTGTGTCACCCCCTCATCCTCATAGACTGTAAGCTCTTGTGTCACCCCCTCATCCTCATAGACTGTAAGCTCTTGTGTCACCTCCTCATCCTCATAGACTGTAAGCTCTTGTGTCACCCCCTCATCCTCATAGACTGTAAGCTCTTGTGTCACCCCCTCATCCTCATAGACTGTAAGCTCTTGTGTCACCCCCTCATCCTTATAGACTGTAAGCTCTTGTGTCACCCCCTCATCCTCATAGACTGTAAGCTCTTGTGTCACCCCCTCATCCTTATAGACTGTAAGCTCTTGTGATCAGGGATCTGTATCTTATTGTTTCAAATCTCAACTATTTTTCAATCTGTTCTAAGTCTCTGATACATTTCCCTTCCATCTTGCAGACTCAGCTCTGCTACATCTCTATCTCTTTCTGTCTGGAGTTTTACAGCTGCAGATTGTCAGTCACTTGATCTCAGTCTGGGGGAAGTTTTGGCATCTGGAAGGAGAGGAGGAGGTTGTGGAGGAGCAGCTCTGCTACATCCCCCACCCTGCAGAGCAGAGACGACGTGGCAGTGAGGGGAGGGGGGGGAGGACAGAAAACTTCTAGAACTTATACACAGTAACAACTGCACAGCTGTGAGATAGAGGGGGCAGTGCAATGGATGATGAAATGTCGGACTGGGATGTAGCAGAGCTGAGCTAGTGAGATAACATGGGACATCATTTTCACATGCACCAATGTAGATGATCATGTCAGATGTAGCAGAGCTGAGTGTGTTGCAAGTAGTAGAGCAAGAGCTGGTTGTCTATGTGCAGCAGAGCTGGGTTTATCCTGCCTATAAGTGATGAGCTAGTGTCACTTGTAAATATCATGGCAGATGACAAACTCAGTTCTGTTTCTGTCTCCCTGGTAGTGCAGTGCATGCTGGGAGTTGTAGTCCTCTATCAGATTTAGTTTTATTGTATATGTTCAGCTGTCGTAGGGAGGGGGGGGAAGGGTCTCACTTGTTGTCACTAGGAAAGTGAAGTCTTCGTGTAAGTTCCCACCAGTCTGCAGAGGAATCAGTAATTTTGGGGCCCCCAAGCTAAGTGATATCTGAGGGGCCCCCCCTAAGTCTATTTTCCTGATCTGCTGTAGCTTTACACTGTCCTGAAAACTTAATTAAGGACCCCCCCCCCCCCGCCTCTCATGATTTATGGGACCCCAAACGTTTGCTTTAGTCACATTATGGGCAAATCCCCCCATATATACATATACATATACCCATCCTATAACATAAGAATATATCTGTATATTCATATCCTTCCATATACCAACATACCCTTATATAAGGATCTACTCATCTATATGTATATATTCCTAATCTCTGTATATATATCCATATACCCACAATATATGTACCATGTATACCCTTACACCTATATCTATACTACACTGATATATACCCATCTAGTATACATGTACATATAGCAATACACTGTAATATCTGTGTATAGTGAGCATATATATGAGGTATCTCTGTATATATAACCATATACGTACAATATATGTACCATGTTCACCCTTACACCTATATTTATACTACACATCCAGTATACATGTACATATAGCAATAGACAGTAATATCTCCATATAGTGAGCATATATGTGTGGGATCTCTGTATGTATCCGTATACCTGCACATAGTAGATACAAATGTATATCCTCATAGCTATACTGATACTTATCCCTCTGTTTTAGGTGTACGTATAGAAATACACTGTAATATCTGCACATCATCATATACGTCATCAGTCATGTGATATGTATATCCATACTGACAGATACAGTATACAAATCTATACTCTCACACCTATACTGACATATACCCATCAACTATACCCATAGGTGCCAATATACCTATACATATACCCATAGGTTCCAATATACCTATACATATACATCCTGTTATCTATATACCTGGCATATAATTTCACCCCCATGTATTCTATATACTCCCGCAAACCCTTACACCCATCCATAGACACCTTTCTCCATACCCACATATATAACATTATTCTGCTGACAGCCTATAGCAGAGCCATGAAGGCTCCACACGACACACTCAGCTCTGCTACATCCGTACACTGCACCCTGTGTGATGGTTGTAGGTTTCATCATCCCCCCACCTCACAGCTGAGACTCCGGGACTGTGTGCACATTCTAGAAAATTTCTGGCTCTCACTTAAAGTAAATTTATTCCAGTATTTATGAGGATTGTGATGGATCATTGGGGTCTGATGAGTGGGAACCCTATTATTCAGCAGAGTTCTCCTTTTCTGGGGGTCCCAGTGGTTAGAGCCCACCCATCTAGTGACCTTTCAATGATCATTGCTCCAGGGGTTACATGTTACACCGGGGACCACTGACCCGTCCCATAGGGGCGACACGCATCAGACGGTCCTATAAGTTGCCCCAGAAGTCCCATAGAAGTTAATTCTGCTCCATTCTGCGCCTCATTGACTTTTATGGGACTTCCAGGACTCCCTGTATTCTGGGCCTAATGTACCTAACATGAGGGGCACGAATGTTCTGTATATTCTATATGGTGTGAATATAATGTATAGATATAGGACATGGATCATAGCGGATACATTGTACATAGGGGGAATCTATCAGCAGCCGGTGCTGTGCTCATACATATTACATTATGTTACTCTGTATTATATTATATTATAATATATTATATGATGTTATACTGTGTTATATTACATTATGTTTCATTGGATTATATTATATTATGTTACACTGTATTATATAAGATTATTCTGGTCTCATTGATGGATCTTCTTCAGGATCTCCCTGTCTCCTCCCGCATAGTACAGGGAGGGTTCAGCAAAGGAGGAAAGTCCTCAGAATTTTACTATTCCCCCCCCCCCCCCTCTACCCCAAGGGGTGATGCACAGACTTCTAGAATATTCTGTGATGGAGCAGCATCAGGTGTGCAAACAATCCCAGCGCTTTCCCTATAGGACTGTAGACTATGTGTAGGGTCAGAGCCCAGACACTTCTGTGGGGTCTTGATGGTGTCCATATATTTACACCAGTCCTCATCTCTTAAAGGGACAGTAAACCTGCAGTATGTGACTTGGATGTAGTCTATTGTCCCCAGTTATCAGCCATTGCATGCTCATAGCAGTGACTTGTAGCCATCTGTTATACAGTAGACTCAGAGGGGTAACTAAGGTCATATGGAAATCTGTGAAGGGGCCTTCACCTACAATGTGTCATATAGGGTCCCCTGATATAGTGACTGCCACCCCCCCTCCACTACCTATAACCGGGATTGTGGCTGTCTATATCTTAGTAGCAGAAAGTGTTCGGTGCAGTCCTGCGGCGCCTCCACAGGGGAAATAGAGAATTACATGGTACCCAATACAATTAATGGGGGAGTTTTATCATAACTTATCAAACCCGGATACCTGGCAAAACCCCAACAGGTCCAAACTGACGGTATTTTTGCATAAAAACCTGCAAATGAAAGTTTGCAGGTTTTTAAAAATTACTCAGGCCCCATGCCCACCCACTCTGCCAATGGCGCGCCCCTCTAACTGGTGTAGAAGCAGTGATAAATCTCCCCCCAATTAATTAATTTGTGGCTCATCTAGTATGGGACAATAAAATGCATATACAGAGACCCTCCAGAAAACCACCCCTTTAAGTGGCGATTTTCACCACTAGTTATACTCCCCCCTTTTAAAAGACCAGTTTTTAGTGCAAAATTGGGCGATCTGCTCAAATTTTGTATATGTATGTATATTCCTATGTGTCATGATCTTCTTATGTGGCATAAGGGTCTTTAGGGACCCCCAGGTGCATCTCCTATCCTTGCACCCCCTATAGCTGCGCCCCCGTACTGACGTGGTATTATATCACCAGATTTCTTTCTGATTATTGCATCATAAGGAATGTGATCTCAGAAATCATCAATGCGCCCTACAGCGGGGCCCCTGTTATACTAGGCCCTGGCCGGGCACCCATCATGGCAGACTCCTCCCTGCACAGAACAATCCTGTGTTGCCACATTGTCAGGACTTGATGGAGGTTGCAGGGAGCTGAGGAATTTTAGGGGCTGTCTCAGGCAGGGAGGAGGCTGGAGGAGGAGGGGGGCATCAGACATCCCTCATTTAAATAAACTTTTCCAAACTTCCAGAACTTTCCTCAGCTGGGTATATAGGCAGAGCTGTGGGAGCACTGGGCATCAGACCCACAGACAGAGAGCAAGAAGACACTTGGTGAGAGAAGTCACCTCCACAGCCCTGCAGGCTCCTCCTGGCAAGGTAGGTACCGCTCTGCTACATAGGGATTATGGATTATCTGCTCTGGATTGGGACTAGGAGCTATGGAATCATGATATATCATTTAGCATTGTAACAATGTAGCTAGAAGGTTTCCATAGAAATGTATTTTACATACAACCCCCTGTGCCTGGAGAATTACTTATTATATTCTGTGCATTGTTACAATGTATCTGTAGGTCTCTATGCACTATATCATGTACATTGTAAGATTTCCATGGATAATGTATACCATATATACAGTGCAATGTAACAATGTATCCAGGTTTCTTTGAACAATGTACTTTATATATTATATATTCTTCATTGTAACCCTGTAACCATGAGATTTCCTTATAAAATACTTGCTGAACACTTAGTTCCCATGCATATATACTATGTCTTGTACATTGTAACACTGTAGTTATAACATTTCCATGAATAATACACCATATGCAGTGCAATGGAACAATATATCTTTATGTTTCTATGGACAATGTACTTTATATATTATATATTCTTCATTGTAACCCTGTAACCATGAGATTTCCTTATAAAATACTTGCTGAACACTTAGTTTCCATGCAGAACTGACAGTGTATATATCTTTGCATTGCAACAATGTAGCTATAAAGGAGCAGTAAATATTATACATTATAATTACCTCTTCTGCATTGTTATAATGTAAGTATAAGTTTTGGTGGAGATTTGTGATACATAAGTTGTTTCATGGAGGATGAATTGTATGTATCTTCTACATTGTAACAATAGATGGATAAACTGCTACACTGTAGATCTGCTCTATGCAGTATTGATAAGGTTTCCTATGTCTCCTGCAGTGTAACAATGTATCTAGATGTCTCCTTGGAGATGGAAGTTGTGTCTGGTACAATGTTACAGTCTGGGGGGGGTTATGTGGCTTAATATAATCTCTATGCCCCAGTTAGACATTGCATGTGGTTCTGGTTATAGCATTAACCCTATAGTTATCTCCAGGTCTCCGCTTGCCCAGCAAAGAGCGGGTACTTTGCTTCCAACACCTGGTACAAAGTGTTAGAAATAGTCTGTGTTGTTGGGTCTGTTGGTAATTATAAACCTCCTGTTACATTGTAACAAAAACTTCTCAGTGATAGAGTCCATTCAGACTGTAACAAAGTTGCATTGAAGGAATGAGGCAGAAAAGATATAAAATTGTCCCTGCCACATCAGCAGCCCCCCCAGCCCCCACCCCTGACCCCTCCCCCACTGCACCCCCATCCCACAGAATGCCCCTATAGGCTGATCTCATGTGTTTCCTCTGGATATTAGCTTCACGTGTCTGTCTCTTTCAGAATGAAAATTGCAAACCTTCACCTCACTATGAAACTCTGTAAAGGTATCTGAACCTTCTGATCTCTTAATATTCAGTGTGTGACTCCCACCAAGGCTGGGACCCTGTGCGATGTGCTGCAGACAGACACATAGGGGTTCACTTCGATCCTGTGCGATGTGCTGCAGACAGACACATAGGCGTTCACTTAGGTCCTGTGCAATATGCTGCAGACAGCCACATAAGCGTTCACTTACACCACATGAGATGTGCTGCAGACTGACACATTGCCGTTTATTTAGATCCTGTGCGATGTGCTGCAGACTGACACATAGGCGTTCACTTCGATCCTGTGCGATGTGCTGCAGACAAGTACATAGGCGTTCACTTTGATCCTGTGCGATGTGCTGCAGCCTGACACATAGGCGTTCACTTACACCATATTAGATGTGCTGCAGACTGATACATTGCCATTCATTTAGACCTTGTGCAATGTGCTGCAGACTGAAACATAGGTATTCACTTAGATCCTCTGCGATGTGCTGCAGACTGACAAATAGGCGTCCACTTAGACCCTGTGCAATGTGCTGCAGACTGACACATGGGCGCCCACTTGGAGCCTGTGTGATGTGCTGCAGCCTGACACGTAGGCGTACACTTAGACGTGTGCGATGTGCTGCAGACTGACACATGGGCGTAGACTTAGGCCCTGTGCAATGTGCTGCAGCCTGACACATAGGCTTTGATATAGACCATGCGCAATGTTCTGCACACGCCTCCTCTTATGTTTGGCTCCGGGCTACAGGTTTTATTCTGCGTCTGGGTGGAGCTCTTGAATGTCATCCAAAAACCTAGTAAGGGATTTTTCTTGTAGGACCTTCCCAGCTTTGTCATTTAAAAAAAATCTATTTTATTAAAGAAACTAAAATAATTTTGATCCTAATAATTCTTTTAGTCAATTCATTATTCTATCTACCTTATTTTTATTTAGATTTTTTGCAATATTATTTTTTAATTAGAATTATTTAGCTTCTTTGTCTTTTTGGGGCAGATACATTTTAACATTTTTAAAATAACTGTAAACTATGTTTTTTTTTCTTGTTTTTTTTCTTTTTTTGCATTTGTATGCAGCCGCTTAGCAGAACATTAACCATTAGTCTCTGAACATTGTTCTGCATGACTTCCCTTCTGCTAATTTTTGGCTCGGGCATCGTAAACAGCGGGATGAATTCCTCCCGGATAGGAATAGGCTTGTTTACAGGACGCGGTGACGCATCGGGGTTGGGCACCGCTGTCGGCTACAAGAATAGACCAGTAGGAGAAGCTTCAGTCTAGAGGAGACACTGAATTCATTCTGTTAAAAAAATTTTACAAAAACATTAAAAAATATTCTGTGTTTGACCCTTTATGGAGCCAGTAGTTTCCTAACTGTTGCTTACTCAGCATTTTCTCTTCTCTCATAGGATTACATTGTCATTTGCTACAACCAAAGCCACCATGTGGATGATCAAGTTCCTGGCTCTTTGCCTTCTCTTCGCTGTGGATGCAGCCGTCGATAAGAAAGCGATGGAGAAAGCGGCCAAGGAGGTTCCAGTAGAGAGGAAGATCAGTGCGCAGGCGAACACCCTGGCTGACAAGAGCGCTGGGCTTGCCTTCAATCTCTACCAAACCATGGCCAAAGATAAGAAGATGGAGAACATCCTGCTCTCACCTGTGGTGGTGGCTTCATCTCTTGGTCTGGTCCATCTAGCTGGTAAGGACAGCACCGCTGCCCAAGCCAAGGCCGTCCTGAGTGTTGACAAGCTGCCCGATGACCACATCCACACTGGTCTCTCTGAGCTTCTCAATGAAGTCAGCAACTCCACAGCTCGTAATGTCACCTGGAAGATTGGAAACCGTCTCTACGGACCAAGCTCCATCAGCTTCTCTGATGACTTTGTGAAGAACAGCAAGAAACATTACAACTACGAACACTCCAAGATCAACTTCCGAGACAAGAGAAGCGCCCTGAAGTCCATCAACGAGTGGGCAGCACAGACCACTGATAGCAAGCTTCCCGAGGTGACCAGCGATTTGGAGAAGACCGATGGCGCCCTTATTGTCAACGCTATGTTCTTCAAACGTAAGTAGTCCTGTAATGATCAATGCATGGATAAAATGTTGTGTTATAATGTTTCAACCCAACTTATGTATGTTCTGGTCCACTTTGCAGCCCATTGGGATGAAAAATTCCACCACAAGATGGTTGACAACCGTGGCTTCATGGTGACCCGTTCCTTTACCGTCTCCGTTCCTATGATGCACCGCACAGGTAGGTTCACTTAAAAGTCCAGTCCTTAATTAGTGTTGGCCAAATTCCTGACTTCTTTTAGGTGGACAGTCAACACATGCCATAAACATAAGCAAAGCCAACCCTACCAGAAACGGCACAATTGTCCAACGTTGCTCTCACGTGAATCTTTGGCTATATTTAGTTACTTAACTATAACTTGTTCTTTCAGGATTGTATAACTATTATGAAGATGAGACCAACACCCTTCAGATCCTGGAGATGCCACTGGCCCACAAATTGTCCAGCATGATCTTCATCATGCCCTTCCATGTGGAACCCCTCGAGAGAGTGGAGAAACTCCTGACCAGAGAGCAGGTGAAGACCTGGATTGGAAAGCTGCAGAAGAGAGCAATTGCCGTGTCTCTGCCCAAAGTCAGCATGGAAGTCAGCCATGATCTTCAGGTACGTTCCACCATAAGATGACACATGGTCAATATTAATACATCCTTGCTGGACATTTGTGTACATTGAGGCTAGATCAGGAGGAGCTTCTGGAATTGATTAGATAGATTTGTAATATGCCTTAGATTTTTTTAAGTCATTGGATAATTTGGCTTGTACATCTTCTTATGATGGCTCCTATGGTCTCCCCCTAGAAACACTTAGGAGAACTTGGTCTTACCGAAGCCATTGACAAATCCAAGGCCGACCTTTCCAAGATCTCTGGAAAGAAAGACCTCTACCTGGCCAACCTCTACCACGCCGCTGCCCTGGAGTGGGACACTGAAGGCAACCCATTTGATGCCGACATCTACGCCAAAGAAGAACTCAGGACCCCCAAGCTCTTCTATGCCGACCACCCATACGTCTTCCTTATCAAAGACAACAAGACGGACTCTATCCTCTTCATTGGTAGATTGGTCAGACCAAAGGGTGATAAGATGCGTGATGAGTTATAGTGTCAGAACGTGACTAAGGATATTTTGGAAAGGTTTGGGTAGTTTTTTTTTTTAAATGTATTATTAATTGAAAGGATGACTAAATATCTTGACGGAACTTGTTGGCGTTGAACGTTGGAGATGACACTCTACCGAAGCAAAGATGGGAGGAGATGGGTCCATGGGAGGTCTAGATGTAGGGTTTTATACTTGATTGAATGTCTTGTAGAGGTGGATCAAGACTTCACGTTGCAGTATGGGGTCCAATGGGTGGTCTACAAGAACTATAGGGGGTCGAAGACTCTGAGATGGTGCTAAGTTTACATAGGTTTAGAGCCATAGACTACCTCCTGACCTAATCATGGACCTCTGAGCACCACCACTAACTTCACCTCAGGGCCTCCACGATTTGCTTTGGGCATCCTTTCAGATGCAGGAAGCCGACTCTTCTTTCCCCAATGTTGGGGGATTTATCTGTTGTCCTTAACACATGTGTCATGTAGTGGGACAACCCGGAACTATGCAATGGCTCCCGGCACCGCGTGTGGTGCTGCTGGATGTTTTTGAGAATGTGTGTTTTATTTGTGATATGTCGGGGGGGAGGGGGGTGAAAAGATGTTATTTAACATGAAAATAATAAGAAAAATGTAAAAAAAAAAAAAAAAAAACTTTTAAGGGGATTTTGAATTACTTTCACCATGTGGATTCACAAAATCTTTACTTTGTACAAGTTACAAGCGGTTTGAGAGACGCGCGAGTGTTTCATTTTGCAATAAAGTGAAAAAAAATTAAAAAATCTGTGTGTTTTGTGTTTTTTTAAAAAAAAAAAATATTCACCCCCAGCTATCTTCTAGACATTCAATTCCTCTCCACATCAGTCTGGGGTCTAAGAGAGACCCTCATTCCTTCCCCCACATGTCAGCCCTGACACAGCCGAGGAACCATTCATGTAATCTCCTCCTCCTTAGGTTCACCTGTAACAATGGGCCACATTTATCACTTCTGTGCGCCTATGTGTAGTAGTTGCGCCTAAATTCGGGCGCACTGTTTTCCAAGAATTATCACAAGCTACAACCATCTGTGATAAGTATATTTTCTGCCTCTTATTAATCACTTTACTTTAACACAGTTTAGGCGCAGTTTAGGCGCAATGTTAGATTCAGGCACTTACATGTGATCCTGCTACAAGCTCCTCTCTGCTTCTCCCACAGCCCAGAATGAAGATAACCCTCACAGCAGCACCCAGGTGTGTGACACCCAGCACCCAGTGACCTCCTCAGCAGGGGCTTCTCCTGGAGGGGATCCCCCAGTGCTGGTCTCCTGCTGCACCCCTGTAATTCTGCACAATATCCCCCTCAGACACACTGGTGATACTGTGCAGAATTACATGGCGGACACTTGTATGTCGTATCTGCAAAATTCTGCAAGCTTCTGCAAACTTCTCTTCTCTCTTGCTTTGAGCTCAGGATTCTGCAGAATATTTTGTAAATAGAAGGTGATGAACTGTAAATAGAGTCTGCAGCTCCTGTCTGTAATGTATCTAATGTATCTATTATATGTTCCAGTGTCTGTAATGTATCTAATTGTATCTATTATATGTTCCAGTGTCTGCAGTGTATCTAATTGTATCTATTATATGTTCCAGTGTCTGGCTGAGCTCTGCTGCTAGAAATGAGCTCTTCTGCAAAGGGGCTCAGTGCTTTCTTCTCAGATAACGCCACCTTCGGGCTGGAGTGTTTTTGCGCCCGTTTTTGCGCCTAAATGCAAAAGTCGCACGTGATGAAATTGAACGATAGATGAGGGAAAGGTAGTTATTTTTGCTGCGTGGCTAATTTGACGTTTAATCGCAAAAATGGCGCAAAAACGGTGCGCCTAAACGAAAAGGCGCAAAAACAACAGAAAAAACAAGTGATAAATGTGGCCCAATGTGTCTTATCAAACCAATATAGAACAATGCCACAATAGCGCCACCTTTCTATTCAGGCAGTAAGAGGTACTGCAATTTCAATCATTCTTATACATATGCCCTCTATAACTAATTTGCATACTCTTTTCCCATAAAGCATTGCTTTTGAAAGAGCTGGATCTCTTCACTAATAACTGGAATTAACCCTCCACAGAAGAAGAGACTTCCTGATACCACGTAAACTTTGCGGTAGCTTTTACATCTTTATCATTGTATCATCTTTGCCCACATCATAAAATTCACCACTAGAGGGAGCTCAGGAGCTTATGTATACATTGAACTGAATGCATACAGTTCCTGAGCTCCTCCTAGTGGTGGCTGTATATACAGTATGTAGTAATCTCCTGAGCTCCTCCTAGTGGTGGCTGTATATACAGTATGTAGTAATCTCCTGAGCTCCTCCTAGTGGTGGCTGTATATACATTATGTAGTAATCTCCTGAGCTCTCCCTAGTGGTGGCTGTGTATACAGTATGTAGTAATCTCATGAGCCGCTCCTAGTGGTGGCAGTATATATGGTATGTAGTGATCTCCTGAGCTCCCCCTAGTGGTGGCTGCATATACAGTATATAGCAGTGGTGGCGAACCCATGGCACGGGTGCCAGAGGAGGCACTCAGCGCCCTCTATATGGGCACTCTTACCATCACATAAGGGTAGAGTTTGCCAAACAGGACTAGAGGCCTCTTGCAGTCCCAGGCAGCCCAGGACCCTAGAAGGAAGCTACAATGATAATCCAAACTTCTTCTACTCCTTTCTACTGTATTGGTGTCCTCAGGTGCCTATACAATTTAAACCTGTGACAGAGCAGGGTGTAATAAGTAAATGCTTAAATTGTCGCATTGGCACTTTGCGAAACATACACGGGGTTTGGGTGTAGTTTGGGCACTTGGTGTCTAAAAGGTTTGCCATCACTGGTATATAGTAATGTCCTAAACTCCCCCTAGTGGTGGCCTGTATATACAGTATATAGTAATCTCCTGAGCTCCCCCTAGTAGTGACTGTATACACAGTATGTAGTGATATCCTGAGCTCCCCCTAGTGGTTGCTGTATATACAGTATGTAGTAATCTCCTGAGCTCCCCTAGTGGTGGCTGTATATACAATATATAGTAATCTCCTGAGCTCCCCCTAGTGGTGGCTGTATATACAGTATGTAGTAATCTCCTGAGCTCCCCCTAGTGGTGGCTGTATATACAGTATATAATAATCTCCTGAGCTCCCCCTAGTGGTGGCTGTATATACAGTATGTATTAATCTCCTGAGCTCCCCCTAATGGTGGCTGTATATACAGTATGTAGTAATCTCCTGAGCTTCCCCTAGTGGTTGCTGTATATACAGTATGTAGTAATCTCCTGAGTTCCCCCTGGTGATGGCTGTATATACAGTATGTAGTGATCTCCTGAGCTCCTCCTAGTGGTGGCTGTATATAAAGTATGTAGTGATCTCCTGAGCTCCCCCTAGTGGTGGCTGTATATACAGTATGTAGTGATCTCCTGATCTCCCCCTAGTGGTGGCTGTATATACAGTATGTAGTGATCTCCTGAGCTCCCCCTAGTGGTGGCTGTATATACAGTATGTAGTAATCTCCTGAGCTCCCCCTAGTGTTGGCTGTATATACAGTATGTAGTAATCTCCTGAGCTCCCCCTAGTGGTGGATGTATATACAGTATATAGTAATCTCCTGAGCTCCTCCTAGTGGTGGCTGCATATACAGTATGTAGTAATCTCCTGAGCTCCTCCTAGTGGTTGCTGTATATTCAGTATGTAGTAATCTCCTGAGTTCCTCCTAGTGTTGGCTGCATATACAGCATATAGTAATCGCCTAAGCTCCCCCTAGTGGTGGCTGTATATACAGTATATAGTAATGTCCTGAGTTCCCTCTGGTGATGGCTGTATATACAGTATACAGTAATCTCCTGAGCTCCTCCTAGTGGTGGCTGCATATACAGTAGATAGTAATGTCCTGAGTTCCCTCTAGTGATGGCTGTATATACAGTATATAGTAATCTCCTGAGCTCCCCCTAGTGGTGGCTGTATATTCAGTATATAATAATCTCCTGAGCTCCCCCTAGTGATGGCTGCATATACAGTATGTAGTAATCTTCTGAGCTCCCCCTAGTGGTGGCTGTATATACAGTATATAATAATCTCCTGAGCTCCTCCTAGTGGTGGCTGTATATACAGTATATAGTAATCTTCTGAGCTCCCCCTAGTGGTGGCTGTATATACAGTATATAATAATCTCCTGAGCTCCTCCTAGTGGTGGCTGTATATTCAGTATATAATAATCTCCTGAGCTCCCCCTAGTGATGGCTGTATATACAGTATGTAGTAATCTTCTGAGCTCCCCCTAGTGGTGGCTGTATA
Source organism: Engystomops pustulosus (assembly GCF_040894005.1). Classification (NCBI taxonomy): domain Eukaryota; kingdom Metazoa; phylum Chordata; class Amphibia; order Anura; family Leptodactylidae; genus Engystomops; species Engystomops pustulosus. The sequence continues at coordinate 19,485,852 of NC_092412.1, read as the reverse complement.
TACAGTATATAATAATCTCCTGAGCTCCCCCTAATGGTGGCTGTATATACAGTATGTAGTAATCTCCTGAGCTTCCCCTAGTGGTTGCTGTATATACAGTATGTAGTAATCTCCTGAGTTCCCCCTGGTGATGGCTGTATATACAGTATGTAGTAATCTCCTGAGCTCCTCCTAGTGGTGGCTGTATATAAAGTATGTATTGATCTCCTGAGCTCCCCCTAGTGGTGGCTGCATATACAGTATGTAGTGATCTCCTGATCTCCCCCTAGTGGTGGCTGTATATACAGTATGTAGTGATCTCCTGAGCTCCCCCTAGTGATGGCTGTATATACAGTATGTAGTAATCTCCTGAGCTCCCCCTAGTGGTGGATGTATATACAGTATGTAGTAATCTCCTGAGTTCCTCCTAGTGTTGGCTGTATATACAGTATGTAGTAATCTCCTGAGCTCCCCCTACTGGTGGATGTATATACAGTATATAGTAATCTCCTGAGCTCCTCCTAGTGGTGGCTGCATATACAGTATGTAGTAATCTCCTGAGCTCCTCCTAGTGGTTGCTGTATATTCAGTATGTAGTAATCTCCTGAGTTCCTCCTAGTGTTGGCTGTATATACAGCATATAGTAATCGCCTAAGCTCCCCCTAGTGGTGGCTGTATATACAGTATATAGTAATGTCCTGAGTTCCCTCTAGTGATGGCTGTATATACAGTATATAGTAATCTCCTGAGCTCCTCCTAGTGGTGGCTGCATATACAGTATATAGTAATGTCCTGAGTTCCCTCTAGTGATGGCTGTATATACAGTATATAGTAATCTCCTGAGCTCCCCCTAGTGGTGGCTGTATATTCAGTATATAATAATCTCCTGAGCTCCCCCTAGTGATGGCTGCATATACAGTATGTAGTAATCTTCTGAGCTCCCCCTAGTGGTGGCTGTATATACAGTATATAATAATCTCCTGAGCTCCTCCTAGTGGTGGCTGTATATACAGTATATAGTAATCTTCTGAACTCCCCCTAGTGGTGGCTGTATATACAGTATATAATAATCTCCTGAGCTCCTCCTAGTGGTGGCTGTATATTCAGTATATAATAATCTCCTGAGCTCCCCCTAGTGATGGCTGTATATACAGTATGTAGTAATCTCCTGAGCTCCTCCTAGTGGTTGCTGTATATTCAGTATGTAGTAATCTCCTGAGTTCCTCCTAGTGTTGGCTGTATATACAGCATATAGTAATCGCCTAAGCTCCCCCTAGTGGTGGCTGTATATACAGTATATAGTAATGTCCTGAGTTCCTCCTAGTGGTAGCTGTATATACAGTATGTAGTAATCTCCTGAGCTCCTCCAAGTGGTGGCTGTATATACAGTGTGTAGTAATCTCCTGAGCTCCTCCTAGTGGTAGCTGTATATACAGTGTGTAGTAATCTCCTGAGCTCCTCCAAGTGGTGGCTGTATATACAGTGTGTAGTAATCTCCTGAGCTCCCCCTAGTGGTGGATGTATATACAGCATATAGTAATCGCCTAAGCTCCTCCTAGTGGTGGCTCTATATACAGTATATCGTAATCTCCTGAGCTCCTCCTAGTGGTAGCTGTATATACAGTATGTAGTAATCTCCTGAGCTCCTCCTAGTGGTTGCTGTATATTCAGTATGTAGTAATCTCCTGAGTTCCCCCTAGTGGTGGATGTATATACAGTATGTAGTAATCTCCTGAGTTCCTCCTAGTGTTGGCTGTATATACAGTATGTAGTAATCTCCTGAGCTCCTCCTAGTGGTAGCTGTATATACAGTATGTAGTAATCTCCTGAGCTCCTCCAAGTGGTGGCTGTATATACAGTGTGTAGTAATCTCCTGAGCTCCTCCTAGTGGTAGCTGTATATACAGTGTGTAGTAATCTCCTGAGCTCCTCCAAGTGGTGGCTGTATATACAGTGTGTAGTAATCTCCTGAGCTCCCCCTAGTGGTGGATGTATATACAGCATATAGTAATCGCCTAAGCTCCTCCTAGTGGTGGCTCTATATACAGTATATCGTAATCTCCTGAGCTCCTCCTAGTGGTAGCTGTATATACAGTATGTAGTAATCTCCTGAGCTCCTCCTAGTGGTTGCTGTATATTCAGTATGTAGTAATCTCCTGAGTTCCTCCTAGTGTTGGCTGTATATACAGCATATAGTAATCGCCTAAGCTCCCCCTAGTGGTGGCTGTATATACAGTATATAGTAATGTCCTGAGTTCCCTCTAGTGATGGCTGTATATACAGTATATAGTAATCTCCTGAGCTCCCTTTAGTGGTGGCTGTATATACAGTATGTAGTAATCTCCTGAGCTCCTCCTAATGGTGGCTGTATATACAGTATGTTGTAATTTCCTGAGCTCCTCCTAGTGGTGGCTGTATATACAGTATGTAGTAATCTCCTGAGCTCCTCCTAGTGGTTGCTGTATATTCAGTATGTAGTAATCTCCTGAGCTCCTCCTAGTGTTGGCTGTATATACAGCATATAGTAATCGCCTAAGCTCCTCCTAGTGGTGGCTCTATATACAGTATATAGTAATCTCCTGAGCTCCCCCTAGTGGTGGCTGCATATACAGTATATAGTAATGTCCTGAGTTCCCTCTAGTGATGGCTGTATATACAGTATACAGTAATCTCCTGAGCTCCTCCTAGTGGTGGCTGCATATACAGTATATAGTAATGTCCTGAGTTCCCTCTAGTGATGGCTGTATATACGGTATGTAGTAATCTCCTGAGCTCCTCCTAGTGGTGACTGTATATACAGTATATAGTAATCTCCTGAGCTCCCTTTAGTGGTGGCTGTATATACAGTATGTAGTAATCTCCTGAGCTCCTCCTAGTGGTGGCTGTATATACAGTATATAGTAATCTCCTGAGCTCCCTTTAGTGGTGGCTGTATATACAGTATGTAGTAATCTCCTGAGCTCCTCCTAGTGGTGGCTGTATATACAGTATATAGTAATGTCCTGAGTTCCCTCTAGTGATGGCTGTATATACAGTATATAGTAATCTCCTGAGCTCCCTTTAGTGGTGGCTGTATATACAGTATGTAGTAATCTCCTGAGCTCCCCCTAGTGGTGGCTGTATGTACAGTATGTAGTAATCTCCTGAGTTCCCCCTAGTGGTGGCTGTATATACAGTATGTTGTAATTTCCTGAGCTCCTCCTAGTGGTGGCTGTATATACAGTATGTAGTAATCTCCTGAGCTCCTCCTAGTGGTTGCTGTATATTCAGTATGTAGTAATCTCCTGAGCTCCTCCTAGTGGTGGCTGTATATACAGTATGTAGTAATCTCCTGAGCTCCCCCTAGTGGTGGCTGTATATACAGTATGTAGTAATCTCCTGAGCTCCTCCTAGTGTTGGCTGTATATACAGCATATAGTAATCGCCTAAGCTCCTCCTAGTGGTGGCTCTATATACAGTATGTAGTAATCTCCTGAGCTCCCCCTAGTGGTGGCTGCATATACAGTATATAGTAATGTCCTGAGTTCCCTCTAGTGATGGCTGTATATACAGTATACAGTAATCTCCTGAGCACCTCCTAGTGGTGGCTGCATATACAGTATATAGTAATGTCCTGAGTGCCCTCTAGTGATGGCTGTATATACAGTATATAGTAATCTCCTGAGCTCCCCCTAGTGGTTGCTGTATATACAGTATGTAGTAATATCCTGTGCTCCCCCTAGTGGTGGCTGTATATACAGTATGTGGTAATCTCAGTGCATCCTAATGGTGGCTGTAAATACATTATGTAAAAATATGCAACGTTTTCAAGGATGTAACAAGGAAAACCACGCCTCTTTTAGCTAACTTTTAAGGCAGATCCCTTGACATCAAGCATGACCTAAAAGATGCTTTATGACATGATTAAAACCAACTATATACAGTATGTAGTCATCTCCTGAACTCTCCCTACTGGTGGTTGTATATACAGTATGTAGTAATCTTCTGAGCTCCTCCTAGTGGTGGCTGTATATACAGTATGTAGTAATCTCCTGAGCTCCCCTAGTGGTGGCTGTATATACAGTATGTAGTAATCTCCTGAGCTCCTCCTAGTCGTGGCTGTATATACAGTATGTAGTAATCTCCTGAGCTCCTCCTAGTGGTGGTGTATATACAGTATATAGTTATCTCCTGAGCTCCCCTAGTGGTGGTTGTATATACAGTATGCAGTAATCTCCTGAGCTCCTCCTAGTGGTGACTGTATATACAGTATATAGTAATCTCCTGAGCTCCCCCTAGTGGTGGCTGTATATACAGTATGCAGTAATCTCCTGAGCTCCTCCTAGTGGTGACTGTATATACAGTATGTAGACATCTCCTGAACTCTCCCTACTGGTGGTTGTATATACAGTATATTCTACTCTCTGAAGCTAATCCAGCGCTGGATGTATATATACAATATGTGGTAATCTCCTGAGCTCCCCCTAGTGGTGGCTGTTTATACAGTATGTAGTAATCTCCTGAGCTCCTCCTAGTGGTGGCTGTATATGCAGTATGTAGTAATCTCCTGAGCTCCCCCTAGTGGTGGCTGTATATACAGTATATAGTAATCTTCTGAGCTCCTCCTAGTGGGGGTGTATATACAGTATGTAGTAATCTCCTGAGCTCCTCCTAGTGGTGGCTGTATATACAGTATGTAGTAATCTCCTGAGCTCCTCATAGTGGTGGCTGTATATACAGTATATAGTAATCTCCTGAGCTCCACCTAGTGGTGGCTGTATATACAGTATAAAGTAGTCTCCTGAGCTCCTCCTAGTGGTGGCTGTATATACAGTATGTAGTAATCTCCTCAGTGCATCCTAGTGGTGGCTGTATATACAGTATGTAGTAATCTCCTGAGCGCCCACTATTGGTGGCTGTATATACAGTATGTAGTAATCTCCTGAGCGCCCACTATTGGTGACTGTATACACAGTATTTATATTTAATATATGCAAATATCAAATTTGAAATGAAAAATTAAAAATACATTTAAACCCCCCCCTATGACAAAAATACTACAAAATCCGTGCTTTTTCCTGATATGGGGAAGTCATATCCATCCATAAAATCTCTGTGGACGTCCCTATAATTACCGGGAGGAAGAAACCGGAGACCCTGCAGGAAACTCCCACAGACACAACACAGACAGTAGCGAGTCAGACCCTAAAAATACAAAACGCAGAAGGGGTCTGCTACTGATATATTAATAGCCTCATACCTCTAAGAGATCACATGTACAGTATATATAGTAGGATATAACAAATTATAGCCCCATGGACGCAGCAGCTCAGGGGCACCGCACTTCTATGGCTATTATTATAGGATCAGGCAGATACTTGCTCTCTCCTTGATTATGACTTCATATCCAGTGTCCCTGGTATCAGCCGCTCCTCTTATAACGCTCCTGCACTATTATAGGATGAGGAGTCAGGGCTCCTTAAATAACCCAAAAAGTTACACTCATCAGTGGACGCTGCTGCCACCTGCTGGTCAACTAGTACATTGCAGATGCCACCCTCCCCAAAAACAGAGCCCACCCTCCTCATTATAATATTGGGCTCCCCCTCCAGCTGTGAGGACACGTAGTAACACCAGAGTTGTAGGGGTGCAGGGAGCTCCTGGTGCACAGAACAATTCCCGAACTTTCCATGTTCCATTAACCCCTTAAGGACGCAGGGTTTTTTCGCTCATTTCTCGCTGTCCACCTTCAAAAATCCATAACTTTTTCATTTTTGCGTGTACAGACCTGTGTGACGGCTTATTTTGTGCGTAACAAATTTTACTTTCCCGTAATGTTATCTATTTTAACATGCCATGTACTGCGAAACTGAAAAAAAATTCCAAATGTGTAAAAAATTTTTTAAAAAACGCACGTGCGTCACGTTCGTGTGGGCTCAGTTTTTATGACTTTGACTGTGCACTCAAAATAACACCTCAGCTTTATTCTTTGGTTCGGTGCGATCGCGGTGATACCAAATTTATACAGGTTTTATTGTGTTTTAATACATTTTCAAAAATTAAACGAATGTGTACAAAAAAGAAAAAAAAAATGTTGCCGTCTTCTGAAGCTAATAACTTTTTCATACTTTGGCGCACGGAGCTTTATGAGGGGTCATTTTTTGCGAATCGAGCCGACGTTTTCAATGCTACCATTTTGAGGTCAGTGCGACGTTTTGATCATTTTTTATGTGATGTAAAAAGGTGTAAAAGTCGCATTTCGGACATTTGGGTGCCATTTCCCGCCTCGGAGGTCACCGCCGGCCGTAACCGTTTTTATATTTTGATAGATCGGGCATTTTGGGACGCGGCGATACCTAATGTGTCTGTGATTTTTACTGTTTATTATGTTTTAAATCAGTTCTAGGTAAAGGGGGGTGATTAGAATTTTTAATATTTTATTAATTTTTTTTATTTTTTAAACTTTTTTTCCCACTATTTCTTAGACCATCTAGGGTAGATTAACCCTAGATGGTCAGATCGCTGCTACCGTATACTGCAATACTTCTGTATTGCAATATATGGCATTTTTGCAGCTCATTCATTACAGGCCAGGTACTGTGGTGGTTAATGTCATCTTCTGGAACGAGTCTGTTCCCCCTCAGGATATTCTGGTGTGGCTCAGGCGCCATTGTGATCTTGTGTCAGACCTCACCAAGAATAGAGACGCCGACGGTATCTGGACTGGAGGGTGGAAGGTTCTGGTGAAGTTACGCCAGTATAATAACATCACCCTGCACCTCCCCAACAGCTTCTTCATAGGCAGAGAGAAAGGCGTCTGCTTCTATCCCGGGCAAAGTATGCACAGTAGTAAAGTGCAACCTGTGTGGGGAGGTCGGCCATCTCAGCGCCAACTGCGAGACAGTCAAGTGTAATCTGTGCGGTGAGATGGGCCACCCACACAAGGATTGCCCGGAGGCCTGGCATAACATTGCCAGGGATTTCTCTGATGACGAGATAGTACAGGAGGCAGACGCCTTAGAGGAGGAGGCCTTGATGTCAGGTCAAATACTAACTAGGCAGGAGGTACAGCAGGGGTCAGGTGATACTGCGCCAGAACCTCAGAGAGCAGTCCGCACTCAGCAGAATATGGAGGTTGTCACTCAGGACCAGCCTCAGGCAGCAGCCTCTATAACATCTACTACCGAATATGAGGAGTCCAAAAAGAACAAAAGAAAGAAAAAAGACAAATCCACCCGTAAGCCTGAGACAGAGTATGGTGCAGGGTCTAAGACCATGAAAAAATCCAGTGGTGATGCCGGGGTCATGGTCCTTTCCATTAGATATGATGTCTTATCAGAGTCAGATGGAGATTTTGAGCGTGAGTTAGAACGCATCGATAAAAAGAAGCCCCCTTCTTCTGAAGCCGGAGACCCCCTGTCAGACATGGAGACTGGTGGTAGGCAGAGGGAATCTGACTCTGACTCATGATGATGGGGGTCGCTGCTCTGTTTTTCTTTTTCCTTATGATGGCTGGATTCTCTCTAAGAGTTGCTTCTAGCAATGTTAACAGTATTAAAGTAAGAAGGACTAGACACGCCGTGTATGACCACCTGAGATATCTGGACGCTGATGTCATCTTCCTGCAGGAGACCCGTCTGACCACCCTAGGGCATCTCCGTGAGGCTGAGCGTAAGTGGCGGTCTGGTCCTTCTTACTGGTCACTGGCTGTGGAGCCGTACGCCGGGGTCGCCATACTGTTTAACACCACAGACGTCACGGTGCACAGGCTGACGGAGGTCGCTATGGGGAGGTGCCTGGTGCTAGAGGTGACCATCCATGGTAGGCGGCTCCGGCTGATCAACATCTATGGCCCACAGACAGTGACAGAGAGAATCCAGCTGTTCAATGAGGTGAAACAATATCTATTTACCTCAATCCCTGTAGTAATGGCGGGTGATTTCAATGTTACCATGACATCAGGTGACAGGTCCTCGGGCAGAGCAGTGGTCAGAGACTCCAAAGTCCTACAGAACATCGTATCACAGGCCCATTTATGTGATGTGTTTACCCTGGGTGGCAGGAAACCCAAGTACACCTACACATGTGCTGACAGGAGCAGTAGGATAGATATGGCGTTTGTGAGTCCCTCAGAGACTGTTAGTGGGATGAGCGAGAGAGTCGTCCCATATTCTGATCACCTGGCGTTATTTTTTTGTATGGGAGCCTCTAACCGCTCTGATATTGGTCGGGGGTTATGGAGGCTCAATTCTAGCATCCTGGATGATGTCTGTGTCCAGAATTGTGTTCACTCCCTTTTTCAGGACCAGCTCCAGAGAGTAGACTTCTATGACAACATATCTGACTGGTGGGAGAACGTCAAGGAGGAGATCAGGTCCCTCTTAAAGAGACTGTCAGTGAAGAAGGGTAAGAGTAAGTACAGCCAGTATCTCAAGCTGCGGAAAGAATTGGAGTCACTGTATTCGGCGGGAGGGGGGGACAAACAAAAGATAGACCGACTGAAATCTGAAATAAAGCAGTATCAGTACAGCCGCTACACGTCTCTTGTTGTAGAACGGGATTACGGGACTCTGGGGGTTCCAGATCCATATGAAAATTGCCGGGAACGTGTGGCCAAGAAATCGATCACAGGTCTCACTGACTCCCAGGGAGTTTTACAGGAATCTCGGGAGGGTATCCTGGGGGTGGTGAGATCCTACTATGCTGAGTTATTTCAGAAGAAGGTTTTGGATGAAGAGAAAATGGCTCAATTCTTGGAGGCAACTCCAGGTCCTGACACTAAAGATTTGGACTTTTCTCCTTTGACAGCAGGAATAACAGAGGAGGAGGTTAAAGAGGCCATTGATAAGTTACATCTGAAGAAGGCACCAGGTCCTGATGGTATAACATGTGAATTCTATAAGAAGTTCAGAGACCTCTTAGCCCCGATCCTTGTGGATGTATTTACAAATTGTCTAGAGAATCACCTGATGCCTCCATCCATGAGAGTGTCCTCCCTTATTCTGCTGTCCAAAGGTAAGGAGCCTAGTGACATCAAGAACTGGAGGCCGATCGCCCTCTTGAATGTTGACCGGAAGATTTTGGCAAAAATTCTGTTTTCTAGGTTAGTCTGTTTGTCCCCGGCACTGTTGGCAGGCTCTCAGTACGGCACAGTAAAAGGGCGGAACATCTCTGGAGCAGTCATCTCGATAAGGGAGATGTTTGAGAGATGTAAAGCTCTGAGGTGTGGGAGATATGTTGTAGGTCTGGACCAGGCTAAAGCCTTTGACAGGGTTGATCACGATTATCTATGGGCCACTTTGTCAAAGTACGGTATTCCGGGACAATTTATAGATTGGCTGAGAACTTTATATAGAGAGGCGAAGAGCTTTCCTCTGATTAATGGTTGGCAGGGGGAGACTTTTGAAGTAGAGGCCGGGGTGCGACAGGGCTGCCCCCTGAGTCCACTGCTGTATGTGTTTGCCATAGACTTGTTTCTGCGATCACTGCAGCGGTGCGATTTTCAGGGGGTGCCGGTCCCCCATTGCTTGCCTTTGAAGGTAGTCGCCTACGCGGATGATGTGACTGTGGTGATATCTGAACCTCGTGAGGTGGAGATGTTATCTGCAGCCATCAGAAGTTACTCAGAGGCCTCCGGGTCTCTGGTCAACTTTGAGAAGAGTCAAGCTTTCTGGACATTGGATACTGCTCCTGACTTTGATCTGCCACAGTTCGCCAAGGCCTCCACCCATATTAAGATCCTTGGGGTGAAATTTGGGAGGGAAGATAATGCCAAACTAAATTGGGAAGAGAAGTTGGATACCGGAAATGCAAAGGTTCAGCGATGGAAGAACTGGAGGCTGACCTATAGAGAAAGGGTTACTCTGCTGAAGACTTACCTGGTCCCTGTCTTCCTTTACGTCTCTGTCGTCTTTCCTTTGCCAGAATCTTTCTCCGCTAGGCTCTTTAGCCTGTTCTTCCAGCTTTTATGGGGGAACAGGTTGAACCCAGTAAAAAGAGGGATCACCTACCTACAGAGGAGAGAGGGTGGACTGGATATGTTAAATCCAAGGGTATTTTTTGACTCCATGTTTCTGAAAGTTAATTTTGGCTGCCTGGACTCAAATAATGGTCTCATGTGGGTAAGTAGTGTCAGGGACTGGATATTGCCTTTTGCAGAATCTTGGGTGTGAGGCGGCAGTCTCAAGAGGGGCCGATGGACTCCTGGCTTCCTCCCCCAGTATCTGGAGTATGGTCTCAGGTGTGTGAAAAAGTGGAGAATAGATAAGACCTATCTGGAGAGTAAGACCAGGAAGGACCTTTATATGAGTGTCTGTAGGACCTTTTATACTTTACAGCCAGCTCTGAGGGACTGCACAACGGCCACATTGCAGAAAAGTCTGAAGCTCCTCAATAGTCCTAGGCTCCCTGCAAAACTATTCGACATTGCTTGGCTATCACTGCACGGGAAGCTTTTTGTTAGGGGTAATTTAAAGTTTTTAAGTGTCTCAGACCGTATGTGCCCCTTGGGTTGTCAGCAGGAGGAGACGATGCAGCACTTCATTACCGAGTGCCCGGGAGGGAGACGGATATGGCAGGAGGTGTCCCGCAGGCTTAGGATACCAAGACTGCAGTCTCTGGCCTACCCTGATGTAATCTATGGGGTGACAACACAGGCAGCCGGCATCGACAGGGGGACCATGTACCTGATCATCACGGTAACTAAGTACTACCACTGGCACACCAGGACCAGAGTGTCCGTCCATAATGAGTCCTTCCAGCCCATGACCGCAGTCACACAGATACTATCAGAGCTGAGGTGGATCCGATCATTAGAGTTTAGGAAAAAGAGCCAGAATGTTCAGTTATGGAGGAACATAAATCTACAGTGATGGATTATATGTCATGGAATTCTGTTTATTTCTTTTTTTCCCTTATTACCAGTGATGGACTTTTTAATTTGAAGTTACTCTAAATTCATTATTTTGCTGATGTGTTTAATCTCTGTTAAATAATTGTTTTATTTTTCATTCTGACAAGAATGTATTGTAAATTTTTGTTTGTTTTTACTAATAAAAATTGCCCCCTATGTACAGGAATATAACTACTATAATACTGCCCCCTATGTACAAGAATGTAACTACTATAATACTGCCCCCTATGTACAAGAATATAACTACTATAATACTGCCCCCTATGTACAAGACTATAACTACTATAATACTGCCCCCTATGTACAAGGATACAACTACTATAATACTGCCCCCTATGTACAAGAATATAACTACTATAATACTGCCCCCTATGTACAAGAATATAACTACTATAATACTGCCCCCTATGTACAAGGATACAACTACTATAATACTGCCCCCTATGTACAAGAATACAACTACTATAATACTGCCCCCTATGTACAAGAATACAACTACTATAATACTGCCCCCTATGTACAAGAATATAACTACTATAATACTGCCCCCTATGTACAAGAATATAACTACTATAATACTGCCCCCTATGTACAAGAATATAACTACTATAATACTGCCCCCTATGTACAAGAATATAACTACTATAATACTGTCCCCTATGTACAAGAATATAACTACTATAATACTGCCCCTATATACAGGAATATAGCTACTATAATACTGTCCCCTATGTACAGGAATATAACTACTATAATACTGCCCACTATGTACAGGAATATAACTACTATAATACTGCCCCCTATGTACAAGAATATAACTACTATAATACTGCCTCCTATGTACAAGAATATAACTACTATAATACTGTCCCCTATGTACAAGAATATAACTACTATAATACTGCCCCCTATGTACAAGAATATAACTACTATAATACTGCGCCCTATGTACAAGAATATAACTACTATAATACTGCCCCCTATGTACAAGAATATAACTACTATAATACTGCCCCCTATGTACAAGAATATAACTACTATAATACTGCCCCCTATGTACAAGAATATAACTACTATAATACTCCCTTCTATGTACAAGAATATAACTACTATAATACTGCCCCCTGTGTACAAGAATATAACTGCTATAATACTGCGCCCTATGTACAAGAATATAACTACTATAATACTGCCCCCTATGTACAAGAATATAACTACTATAATACTGCCCCCTATGTACAAGAATATAACTACTATAATACTGCCCCCTGTGTACAAGAATATAACTACTATAATACTCCCTTCTATGTACAAGAATATAACTACTATAATACTGCCCCCTGTGTACAAGAATATAACTGCTATAATACTGCCCCCTATGTACAAGAATATAACTACTATAATACTGCCCCCTATGTACAGGAATATAACTACTATAATACTGCCCCCTATGTACAAGAATATAACTACTATAATACTGCCCCCTATGTACAAGACTATAACTACTATAATACTGCCCTGTATGTACAAGAATATAACTACTATAATAATGTCCCCTATGTACAAGAATATAACTACTATAATACTGCCCCCTATGTACAAGAATATAACTACTATAATACTGCGCCCTATGTACAAGAATATAACTACTATAATACTGCGCCCTATGTACAAGAATATAACTACTATAATACTGCGCCCTATGTACAAGAATATAACTACTATAATACTGCCCCCTATGTACAAGAATATAACTACTATAATACTGCCTCCTATGTCCAAGAATATAACTACTATAATACTGCCCCCTATGTACAAGAATATAACTACTATAATACTGTCCCCTATGTACAAGAATATAACTACTATAATACTGCCCCTATGTACAGGAATATATCTACTATAATACTGCCCCCTATGTACAGGAATATAACTACTATAATACTGCCCCCTATGTACAAGAATATAACTACTATAATACTGCCTCCTATGTACAAGAATATAACTACTATAATACTGCGCCCTATGTACAAGAATATAACTACTATAATACTGCCCCCTATGTACAAGAATATAACTACTATAATACTGCCCCCTGTGTACAAGAATATAACTGCTATAATACTGCGCCCTATGTACAAGAATATAACTACTATAATACTGCCCCCTATGTACAAGAATATAACTACTATAATACTGCCCCCTATGTACAAGAATATAACTACTATAATACTGCCCCCTGTGTACAAGAATATAACTACTATAATACTCCCTTCTATGTACAAGAATATAACTACTATAATACTGCCCCCTGTGTACAAGAATATAACTGCTATAATACAGCCTGCTGTAGAGGTTTTACTTGCTGTATGATCCATAGTGGATATTCCTGTAATGAGTAGTGCACTCCTCTCGCTATTAGGCTGGATTCACACGACCGGTGCCCGCCGTACCGTAGCACGGCGGGCACACGGCAGTGCGCGGGGAGAGGAGGAGGGGGAGAGCGCTGCTCACCCCCGCCCCTCTCCATAGGGATACATGGTGCACGGCGCCGTATGCCGTGAAAAAATAGGACATGTCCTATTTTTTCACGGGGTACGGAGCGGTACGGTGCGCCGCGCGCCCATTGCCGTCTATGGGGGACGTATATCGGCCGTATATACTCGGCCGTACATACGTCCCCCTTGCGGTCGTGTGAATCCAGCCTTAGTATGTTGCTGCCATCCTGTGGTCACGTTGTGTAATGCAGTTAGGATCCTATTTTATATTTATATAATTTATATAGGGCACATAGATTACGCAGCGCTGCACAGAATCGGTCCCTGTCCCCAATGGGGCTCACAATGTAATCAACCTACCAGTGTGTTTTGGAGTGTGGGAGGAAACCGGAGTACCCGGAGGAAACCCACACAAACACGGAGAGAACATACAAACTCTATGCAATGAAATTCCCAGTGCACTGCACATTATATAGAACCTCTACAACCTCTCACAATGAACAGGACTGTCCTAGAAGATCCTAATCATCTCTATGGCATCCTAAAGGCACATATGTGGTTTTCTATTTGGACAGGGACCACCCAGGGCAGAATTGTGCCCCTCAATATGCTCACAATATATTAAGATTGTCAATTAGAGACAAGCAAGTCATTCAAGATTCAATGTATTGAAGCTTCACCAAATGTTTGGAAAGATTAATTCAGCTGCAGAACAGGTGCTGCTCCAATAGTCTTGGAAACTGGAATATAACCCCCCCCCCCCTCCCTCCCTATTCGTCGAAAACAGAATTTGTTTTATAAAAAGCTCCTATGCATTTAGTTTTTTCAAACAAATTCTAGCCCTAAAAATTCCAGATGGAAAAAATTTGCATAAAATGAACAAAACGGGATAGGAGCTTACTATGAGAACAGTAGAGGGTTATACACCACCGTCCTGGACCATCAGAGAAACACGGTCTAAAAGAAAGGATTCTGGAAAACCACCATTTTTCCTGCTGTATCTCCAGGTTCTGAGGCGGGACTGTGTGAGGCGCCTGGTTCTGTGGGACCTGATGGATACCCTTAGGTATGGGGGTCTCAGCCCTACATACAGCCCTGTACTCACCCTCATGTAATATTCCTTCGTGTGTCCGTAAAAGGAGTGTTCCCACGAACGCAAGTTACTCCCTATCCACGGGATAGGGCCTACCTTGCTGAGACCCCCATAGATCACAAAAACGAGTTGGACCCCTCGCCGCTCCTCAGAGTAATGGAGCAGACGGCCGCGCATGACCATTCTGCTCCATTACTCTCTATGGAGAAATTGCCGTGCACAGCGCTCATGATCTCTGTCAGCTCCATAGAGATGAATGGAGCAGAGTGATCATGCTCAGCCGTCTGATTCATCAGTCTGACAGAGCGGCAAGGGGTCCGTCAGACCCCTCATTTTCACAATCTGTTGGGGTCTCATCACTGAGAATCCCACTGATCAGCAAGTTAGACCCTATCCAATTGATGGGGCCTAACTACAGTTCATGGGAAAACCCCTTTAAGATGTTTAGCATTTGCTAATGTCAGGCCAGTTATTCCTTTTCCACCTGACAGATTGCAGTTTGCCCATACACCAGCAGAGGGCAGCAAAGTCCAATCACGTATAACGGTGACTACACCTGTGCCACCTGCTGGATACAACAAGCAGTGCAGGCTACAGCAGATGGTCACACCTGTAGCCATGTCTTGTATTAGGGGTATAATATGGAGGTGTTTAACTGTGGGGTACGGCGTTACAAGCCTCTGCGCAACTAACTTCACAAGTTTCTGATGAAGTGCAGGCCCCTGCATGCGAGGCTCCATGATGTGACCTTGATGACCTGGAGTGTTGTTGTCCATGAAGAGATTTGGCCTGCGATGATCAATGACTGGACTCACCATATTGTACACGTAATGTGGGCTGACACTGGACAGTGCCGAGCAGTTGTGTCTAGAGTAGACACCAGCAGCTGATGCCTTGAGCTCTACATGACATCTGACCTGCATGACCTGACCATTAGTGCTCAGCACTGAGGCCGCTGGTCCCTGATAGACGCAGGATAAGGACCCCTGTGCCTGGGGGGGTCAGATACTGCACAGGTCATCTATACTGCCCCTTCTATGCACCTGCAGTTGTGTGACATTCATCATCGGGTTCGGCAGGTCAATGTTCACAGTGCAAAGGTCATCAGTGTCAGAAGTTACTCAAAGACATGACTCTTCCAACCTGCCGATGCCTCTCGGAGGCCAAGTATACTACAGTGCACGGGGTCTTTTTGTGGGATGAGATAATGTTTTCATTGCTACCATTTTGAGGACCTTTTGTTCACTTTATTATTCAACTTGTGAAAATGGTAAAAAGATATCTGTCATTTCAGCGCTATTTTCTGTTAAATACCTTATATACTCGAGTGTAAGCCTAGTTTTTCAGCACAAAATATGTGCTGAAAAACCCAAACTCGGCTTATACTCGAGTCAAAAAAATAAATAAATCAAAACTTGCCTTTCTGGCGGCACCCGTAGATCTTCTGTGCGATCCATCCGGTATTGTTGTGCTGCACAACGGGGAAGGGGGGGGGGCTATATACACTGGGGCAGGGTCTGGCAGGCTATATACACTGGGGCAGGGGCTGGCAGGCTATATACACTGGGGCAGGGTCTGGCAGGCTATATACACTGGGGCAGGGTCTGGCAGGCTATATACACTGGGGCAGGGTCTGGCAGGCTATATACACTGGGGCAGGGTCTGGCAGGCTATATACACTGGGGCAGGGTCTGGCTGGCTCTATACACTGGGGCAGGGGCTGGCAGGCTATATACACTGGGGCAGGGTCTAGCAGGCTACATACACTGGGGCAGGGTCTGGCAGGCTATATACACTGGGGCAGGGTCTGGCAGGCTATATACACTGGGGCAGGGTCTGGCAGGCTATCTACACTGGGGCAGGGGCTGGCAGGCTATCTACACTGGGGCAGGGGCTGGCAGGCTATCTACACTGGGGCAGGGGCTGGCAAGCTATATACAGTGGGGCAGGGGCTGGCTGGCTATATACACTGGGGCAGGGGCTGGCAGGCTACATACTGGAGAGGCTGTGACCAATGCATTTCCCACCCTCGGCTTATACTCGAGTCAATAGGTTTTCAGTTTTTTTGTGGTAAAATTAGGGGCCTCGGCTTATACTCGAGTATATACGGTATGTGTTTGATTTTACTAGTTTATTAGTTCTAGGGGTAAGAGGAGTCTTAAACTTTTAGGTTATATTAATTTATAACTTTCTTTCATACCTTCTTGGGTACTGTAACCCTTGGTTGTCTGATCCTACCATGTACTGCTTAAGGGTAAATGGGGATTTTCCTTATAACAATCCGAGGAGGTCATGGCGACAAAATCACAGGACGCAATAATTGGAGAACAGAAGGCGGCATCTGGTTGACACCTGTGATCCGTGCAATATGCAACAATCTCCACATTTGTATCGAGAGCTCAGCCCATGAGCCATTGTCATATTTCTTAACACTCCATGCTGTACATACAAGTCATGGGGTATGGAGAGGTGATCACCACTGCTAGTAAAAATGTAGTCTTGAGCAGTTCCTATAGAGCCCTTAAAGCAGTGATGGCGAACCTTTGAGAGACTGAGTGCCCAAACTGCAAACCAACGCCAACGTTTCTATCACGAGGTGCCAACACCCAAATTTAGCCCAATGGTGCCACAATACCACCTAACAATAAGACAAATAATACTGCCATATGATGCTGCCACCTTTACAACCACATAGGTAGCATCATTCTGGTAATAAAGACTATAGAAAGGCCAATGTTACCAATAATATTGCTATACTATGCTATACAAATATAGCGATGAATATCATATTACTGCCATTCAGTGAGGAATATTACTGCCATATACTGATTACATTACCCCCATACAGTGACAGTAGTCCTGAGTACATGCAGGGACTGGGGGACTGTGATAAGTTAGCTTGCTAATGGACCAAATATTGCCATCTTTACCCCCTTTTTGTTTTTGCATTTCCATTTTTTACTCCCCACCGTGAAAGAGCTCTGCGTAAAAAATTGCCCTTCATAGTGATGGCATTTAATATCCAATTCCTTGTACTGGAAAGTGGTAAAAAATTCCAAATGCACTAAAATTGGTTAAAAAAAATGCCTTTGTGACATTCTTGTGAGCTTGGATTTTACAGTTTCCACTGTGCACCCCAAACGACATGTCTACTTTTTTCTGTGGGTCAGTACAATCACAGGTAGGTATTAATAATGTTTGTATACATTTACAAAAATTAAAACCTCATGTACTAAAAAAAAAAAAGTAATTTTGCCATCTTCTGGTGCAAATTTTTTGGGCGCTTTTTCATACTTTGGTGTACGGAGTTGTGTGTGGTAATTTTTTGTGATATGAGATGCGCTTTCAGTTCTACCATTTTGAGGACTGTACAACCATTTGACCACTTTTCATAACATTTTATTACATGTTGCAAAATAGCAAAAAAGTGGCATTTTGGGAGGTGGTTTGTAGGGCAAAGTGGTTGTTGTGGGGTGTATGCCCAGGTGAATTTTGGATCACCCATATGAGAGCTGTCTGTGGCCTCTGTCCACAGCGCTCATCACCTGCACAACACTGCCAGTGATGCAGCATAGCACCCGGTTACATTGTGCACAGGGTGCTTACTGTGGGGTTGTCCTGGCTTCACTGGCCGATTTGTGCAGGTGATGAGCACTTCAGATACAGGCAATGTGGCCACAGCTGTCATACAGGGGGATTTGGGACACTAAACCACAAGTATGTATAGTTGGTTTAGTGTCACCTGCCAGGACCTCTGTAAGTGTGCACATGTGTGTGAGCAGCCCCAGCAGCTCCTGACCTCGTATCACTGCTCTGCTGCAGTCAGCTCTGTTCTGTGAGCTGCCTCACTCCGTTCTCTTCCCACTGTTTCCCAGGCTGAAGAGGAGGAGGGGTGGGCACTGACACTGATCGGCTGCTCGTCTCACTAAGGCATCACTAGTGAGAGCAGAGCCGATCAGCTTCAGGCTGCAGTGGCTGCCGGAGCTCCGACTTTGATGAAACCGGGGAGATGGTACACGTGCCTGCAGAGAGGGCTCTGCGTACCCTCTCTGGCACGCGTGCCATATGTTCGCCACCGCTGCCTTAAAGCATAAGGACACATTTCACCCAAAAAAATCTCTGCTCATAAAATAAAATGAACATTGATTCTCTGCCTTTGATCCAGTAGAAGTGGGTGTAGACCATTGGCAGGAGTGTGGAGGCTTTACTGTCCTTCTCTGCTCGAGGTGACGGCACACGGCAGCCACAGGCATCTAATGCTGCATACGTGATAATTTGGGCTGGATTATGTAGGGAATGGAGGTGACAGCAAGACTCAAACTCTTAACAAATCTATGGATCTATTCATGGTCAAAAAAAAAAAATAGAACAAGTCCTAGTTTTTACAGTGAAATTGTTACAGAACAGATCACACATGGTTAATGATGGAGGGACCTGCTGACATTAACATCGCAGGAATCTGAGCAGAGTCTTTCCTAGATCAGTTGCATCATATACATTCATTATTATTCTGAAGGTGGTGACCAACATCTGATCTGCCCACAAGAAATTTCTCTAGATTTTTATTTTAGTGAAGTTTGCACAAGAGATCATTTTAACCCTTCACAATGTTACTCAGTTTTATTGCTGTTTTAGCACCCATCACTGTCAGTCATGGGTGTGAGTGGGGACTCTTAAGCAGTCACATTATGATCACTAGTGCTATGAGATACTGTGTGCTGACAATGTGCTTAGATTATCAGGGTACAAGTTCATATACACTTTCATTTAGCTTCTATAAATTATCTGACACAGAAAGATGAGAGATTAGATGAGGAGATCCACGAGGTGCATATTACGCACATTGACAGCTCTGCTACATCTCTGCTCTCAATCGCATCTGCTGTACCTCCCCCCTGGATAAAGTTCTTATCTGCCCCTCGCTGCTGTGCTGCAGGAAGTGCATCAGTGAGGGCTCCATCCTGTACTGCAAGATGGCTGCAGACCCCAAAGTCAGAAAATCCAGGGTCAGAAACCAGGGGCAACTGAAATTGTATACACCAGGAATGAGAGAGAGGTTGGGATTATATTAAATGCTGTTTTTTGTTAAGTGAATTAGAGAATGTGTTTTGATTTGAGTATTTAAGAAGCGTGTCTTCCTGTGAACACCCCCCTTAAGGTCTAGTAAGATCTAGTAACACCCTTGTGTGTGACAAGGGGCTTCCCCTCTGGCTACACTATGGAGACCAGCACCAGTTTTCATCAAGGCTACAGCATGGACTGACCCAACCCCTTATCTATAGGCCTAACCCCAAGAATTACAACCTATAGACAGCGCCAGTGATCCCCTCCACACTAGCGCCCGGGATATACTGGCACATTGTAGGAGTAGTAGGGTTTCACCTGCATACAACTAGTTCTAAGTAACACAATATACAGGTGGATTTTTTAGGTGTTTTTTTATTTTACAGATCTGAGTCGGTATGCAAAAACTTCATGTCCTGGTGTTCAGCATCCTGCAAGGAGAGAAGGGAAGAGTCAGAACTGGGAGGCCATTGAGCTGCAGAGATACCCCTCCCCCAAGTGTACACCAGGCACCCAACAATCAGGTCATTAAAAAGGACATTTACCACCAGAATGAAATAATTTATGCAAATGAGCCTGAGGGGTTCCAAGCTCCATTAGCACTTATGGTGCCTAGAGCCCCTCAGGCTCATTTGCATATGGATTTCCATCCTGGTGGTAGATGCACATTAATTCCTGCTGATCGTGCATCTTTCTGTTCAGTCTCCTGTAGATCAGCCGCCTTCTCAGACAAATGCCTCAAGGACATCAAGTCAAGGGCGGCCCTTGTCCCATCAAGCAGAAGTCCATGGCACAGAACGTACCACAGACAGAGCCTAATGGAGAAGCGCTTGCCCTGTCAGACTCGTCATCGTATCATCACTGAAGGCTGCCGCTCCGTGCACCCCATCAGTACTTACCCGTTATGCGGTGGGCACAGGCTGAGGCATGGTGGGGGGCTGTGCCTGCTGATCTGGCTTGGCTCCCTTCTGCTCAGAGATGGGGGTTGTGGGCAGGATCTCCTCTTTGGGCTCCACAATGCTGACATGGTCAGGCAGGGGCTTCTTGGGGCCAATCTTGCCGCTTGGGTCCCATGGGAGCATGATCTTCACCTTGATGCCAAGTACTCCTGTCACACAAACCAAACATTCAGTACAAGTCCTGTCCGGCTCATGGCTCCATCTTCGTCCCCCCTCACTCTTCTCAGACAAATGCCTCTATATCAATCAGGAAGTGGGACAAGTCTCTAGTGGAGGTGCCCCAAATACAGAGACACAGAACGTGCCCCAGTACAGAGACCCCTCCAAGAGCCTGTCCCCATCTGACTCGTCATCGTCTCATCACCGAAGGGTGGAAACCCCCAACCACCATTACCAAGTCATTACCCCCCCTCGCCCCACCCAGGACATCTCACCCTGTCTGAGCAGGACGTGGCGCACGGCTGTGTCCACGTAGTAGTTGACTGGGTCACCGCTGTGAATCATCAGACCATCCACAAACTTCATGGACTTGGCTCTCTGGCCTCGCAGTTTGCCGGACACCACGACCTCACAACCTTTGGCTCCGCTCTCCATGATGAATCGCAGGACACCATAGCAGGCTCTGAGGAGGGGGAAGGATCACAACAATAAGCATTGGATTCTAGAGAAAAATGAGCACGAGAGCAGGACTGCAGCAACACAAGAATTAACAGAGTTTAACAAAAACATTCTCCAGATTCTGCACTCAGAGCCAAGCAAAATTTAGTTTCATCCTGGCACAAACCTTTTAGATCTCTAAGCAAATGGTAATCTCTTTTGAAAGCATAAATCTTGTTCTCAGACCTGCTCCTAATTTATTAGCACAATGTTCAGATGGAGCCTCTGCCAACAATCTATATTACCTATACCTGCTTCATCTGTACATGACTGCAGGGTCACAACTTGGGGTTACAAAACACAGAAGTTCTCAAATTTTAACCCCCTAGTGAAGTTTACACAAGATAATTTTTAACCCCCGTAACTATTGTATTCAGTTTTATTGCCGTTTTAGTGTGGATGGGGACTCAACACTTCATGATCCCCATATTAGAAGTGTGCTGACAATGTGCTTAGATTATCAGGGTCCACGTTCATACAAACTCTTAGCTTCTGAACATTCTAGTATCCAAAAAAATTGAGATCAGTCATGAGTTATAAAACACAATGACTCATCTCTGCTCCCTCACCTAATCAATAAGACAGTCGGCGCTGTCTATAGCTTGTAGAGCAGGTCTATGCACACTGCTGCTTGCAGGTAGTGCCTGCATCTGAGCTGGTCTTGTAATGCAGAACGGCAGGAGGCAGACATCACTGCAGTGTGCAGCTAGGGGAAGCTATTCATTAGAATTTGACCACAGTCAGAAGACTTGTGGTCAAATCCAGGGATAACCTGACCCGCAGACAAAGGAGATTCAAGCCTGAACACGAGTCAGGCACGGTGTTATCCCTGGTACATGTTCACTAGTCAGTCCACAAACGCTCAAGGTTTTCCTACATTACCCTTTTTGACTCACTCCAGCAATATGAATATGCTTTCTCATATTTCTAGGAATTTATAAAGCCATCCCCCTTTGTGTCATCCACTTTATATGTATAACTTTAGAACCCATATAGGCATATGATAGTTTATTACTTTTATGCTTATCTGTACCAAAGGAGATAACTCCTCTTCTGTGTACCATTACTTGTGGCTTTATGTGCAATTTGAATGCCATTTTAATATCCCTTGATGATAAATAAAGATGAACTATTAAACGATTGTTCTGTTTTTACATCATGTCCTCCACTGCTCAATAGGGGACACAATTAGCAATACAATTATTTTTGGTGTCTAATACATTTAGTGTTCTACACTTTACTTCCAAACCCTTTCTTAGGCATCCAGGGATAACCAGAATTATATACACCAGGACTGATAGAGAAAGGTTGGAATTATATCTGAAATGCAGTGAAAGAAGGTCATTTTGTTCTCCTGAGCATATTCAAAAGGACATCTACCTCCAGGAACAAGGATTGTAAACAAAGCACGGCTTTCAAAATTATGCAAAAGAGCCTGAGGGGCTCCAGGCTCCATAGATGCTACTGGAGCCCCTGAGGTTTATGTGCCTAATTGTGAAAGCCTTTTTGGGATCCAGAAGCCAGACAAGCAGAGTAAATTCACTGATTACCAGGGTTTGCAGAACACCCTCTTCAGTATAGAGATCATGGGGATTTGACAATGCAGGAGGACATAATTGCACGGTTGAACAATTTAGATTGTACAGGACTTCTCAGACAAATGCCTCGTAACTCGTCTTCATACAATATCCCGTTTGTGTGAGGGCAGAGGCGGCAGCATGCAGAACGCAGCTCCCACCACCACCCCCTGCACATGGGGAGGATGTTAGACTCGTCATCGAAATCATCACCGAAGTAAAACTATGCAGAAAGCACAACATGGAGACAGATCAGATAAATCCACAAGCCTCACCTTCTCACCGCCAGACCTCCCAGGAGCTTGTAACGCAGGGATTCTGCTTGGGCAATGGCACACAGACCCCTTGTGGCGACTTTCTCTGCGTACAGCTGTAAAACAAAAGACAGGTGAGACGCTATAATATTTCCATTATACATAACGAGAAGTCATGAAGTCTAACAAGAATCTAACAGTAAGTGTCACTGAGCTGGTGACTGGTGGAGCCACAGACAGGACCAACCAGTGAATATTGCACAGTAATTGCTCTCCGAGGACTCTAGCACAACAAAGGCACAATCAGCCAGGAAGTGACTCTAGTCTCGGGCTATGTGGCCCTTACTCCTAATCACAAGGGTCACAGTAAACCCTGCCCTATATATCCCATGGTTCCCATTCGTTGCCCCAGCTCCTGTAAAGCGCAAGTCTAATGCATCCTGTTCTCTACCTCTGACAACTTACAGGAGGACCTGCTCCCATACATCTGGAGCAAAGTGTACCTGAACCACAGAAATTGATTAATAGGGGGAACTTCGTCCAAAGAATCAAATACAAATAATCCTATAGTGTCTTTCCAGAACACTGACATATTCCAGGACTCACCTCAACGCTGCCCTCAGGAAAGCCAAACCTCTTCTGTACTACAGCAGTCAGCTCACGGATACGGCGCCCCTTCTCACCGAGGACATTCTGGGTCCTGGAGGGAACAAACAAGTTTTATTTCTATAGCCAACTAATCTGCACATTGTAGCAACTTATTCACAAATCCTGGGTGACCTCAGCTTTGTCTTTTCACTTGAATGGGACCAAGCAGCAACCTGGTCCCAAGACCAACAAGACTCTGGGTATAAGCAGCAACAATTAGAGGACAGTGACTGATTCACTCAACCCATGGGAATGGAACTGCAGCCCTGATCACCTATTGCAGGGCTGGCGAACCTATGGCATGGGTGCCAGAGGTGGCACTTAGAGCCATTTCTGTGGGCACTCTGGACAGTTCACCAAACAGGAACAAGTCTTCCTGCAGTCCCAGGCAACTTAAGAGATGCTGCTCAGTACTACTTTAAAGCAACACTTCATTGGCTGTTTGCAACTGCAGGTAAAATTAGAAGGTGTGGACTCAACAGCATTATCTTTGGAGGTCCTCCTGCTGGACCAACCATTCTTTCTGTACAGTGAGACCCTGGAGAGAAACAACTATGATAGTCTGGATTTTCCCTCCTTTCAACTGTGTTGGTGACTTCAGGGGGCCGATACGATTGAAAGATGTGGAAGAACAGGTATAAGTTACTGCTTAAAATGCCATATTGGCACTTCACAGTAAATAAGTTGATTTTGGTTGTAGTTTGGGCCCTCTGTCTCTAAAAGTTTCGCCATCACTGACCTATTGCATTGACTGAGGCGGCACAATCAACATGCGTCAGCCGTTAGAGACAAGACACCTGTTCTCCAGCCACACACCCAGCGGAGGATCAAAATGATTTCCCCCATCCAGTGTGTGTATAAGGAAAACTTAAATAGCTGGATACAAGTGGCTCACCTGGTGGCAAGGATGATAATTTCTGTCCTGGTGGGAGTGACTCTGACCTCCACGCCGGAGTAGCCATCTTCAGCCAACTCGCGGGTCAGGAACTCATTCAACTCAGCCTTGAAGATGCCATCAGCGACAAACTGCAGAGGAGAATACAAGAGGCTATTAAAGGGGAGATATGTTAACTGTTAACATGAAAGCGCAGGTTCATTATCGCTTATGGGCAATCGCTACAAGTGTGAAATCACCAAACCACAGGCAACAATCCAATGGGGAAAAAAATTGATAGTTCACTTATTAAAAATGAAATATTTTTATTTCACCATTCTTGTAGATCAATTGGAAACAAATTCCCACATCTTGCACAGTAGTCAACACTTCTGTGAGGCATTAACTTAGTTTCCACTGTATTCCAAGGTCTTGAGATTCGCAAAGAAAATTAAAGCACCCAACTTTTTAAAGGTTTGTATATGCATTAAACATGTTGACTACTATGCAAGATGAAGGATTTGTTTTCAATTGTTGTATGAGAAATAATAAATATAAGCTTCGGCTTAGTGATTCTAGACCTGGTCGGTGATGGTCTTAGCGCTAGGACCCCCAAACACAAGAAAGGGGGCTTCTAATGCTAATGACGTACATAGAGGATGCACCGCTATAGACAATGCATGAACAGGACTTGTCTCACAACCTGCTGCTCTATCACAGGACCCACAGTCTTGTAATCAGTGGAGGTCACAGCCTGAAATAAACTTAGGACAGACCCATTGAAATGGGTTTTGTGGTCATAGCAAGATGAGTCCCATCAACAAGTTAATCGTTATCCTGCAGGGCAAGTGGGGAAGTAACAGTCCTGACCATTCAAGAAAATCCTGCACCGGTGCTACAAGTCTACTAACAAGAGAAGTGCAGAAGCCGAGGCCTACCAGGCCGAAGCCTCAATAAGAGTGCAGCCACAGCGGATGACCCCCTACACCCATCATATCATGTGCCCCCCATTGTCCAGAACAAGGCCTCTACTATCAGATTAGGGACTTTACGAACTGCAACAGTTCAATAACAGGTCTGTACAGCAACCAGTCATATCCTCCTTCTGCCCTATACACATGCATGCTCTGCTTGGACAAGAGTGCAGGTGTCCCTGAGATAGCAGGAGAAGTCCCCCATACACTGCTGTACAGGGGGAAGCAGGAGAGCAAAGACCCCCACACACTGCTGTACAAGGGGTGAGAGTGCTTCAGTATAGACTATCATACAATTAGGAGTATGGCCTCACTCATCCCACAGTATGCCCCCTCATGCTGGGAGTTGTAGTGCTCCATATAGAGGTCATAGGGACAGCCCGGCAGTGGCCCCCATCACCCCGGTTCCGACTCCCCCAGGCGGCCATGACAGCCGGGAGCACAGGCCTCATCCCATCCACCTCAATCCGCCCCCAGCCTCCGCTCATGGCCGCCCATCCCAGCCCCAACACAAGCAGGCAGCTCCCAGGAATCACATCGCACCGATATCGATGGGCTAATACCTCGTAGCGGCGGGGAGCAGCCCGATGCCGGCGCTTACCTTCCTCTTCTTCGAGATCTGCACCGCCATCTTGCGCCGCGCTGCTGAAAGGAAAGGGAAAATACTTCCGGCGGAAGTGTCTATATAGGGTCAACCGGAAGTGGAAGGAGCCGCGGCGACGCGAGGCATCATGGGGAGTGTAGTTTTACAGCTGCGTGATAGTGGCGAGGGATGGGAGATTACTATAGGAATGTGAGAGATGATTGTGATATGATGTCTGTTACCTCCTGACCGTGATGTAATGTGCACTGACCCTTACATTATAAATTATTAACAATACTTAATATTATTCTAATACCAATATGCAAAACACTGCTGTTGCTAGAGGCAACATCGGTTATGGGTGGACCATGTGTTGTTTAGAGCTCTGCTTGCTTGCAGTATAAACCCATAGTTACATGTTAGGGCAAGATCCCATCTGCATTTTGGCCTCCATTTTACAGATTTTTATTTAAACAGAAGTCTGTTTAGCCCCTGACATAAAGTCACTGAAACCTCTGTATACAAACCAAGGGCACTGCACTGGGAGAGTGGATACTAGAAAGGGATTACATTATGGGGCACATTTACTTAGAAATAAAAGTGCAATTTCCGTGTATAACGCTGCGTGCAGCAATTCACTAAGAGCATGCATCAGAAATCTGTCGCTTCCCCGCACTGTGGTGCACTTTTAAGGCCGCGGTCACACGTACCGCTAGGTGTCCGTTCATAACGCGACGCTAGCGCACAGGAGGTGGTCCTCGGCCCCTGTGCACACATGTGTTTCCAGAGAAACTAATGCAAACGCCTTATTAATCGCATACGTTTCCCTGGAAACGCATGTGCGTTTGGGCCGAGGACCTCACCCTGTGCGCTAGCGTTATGACGGACGCCTAGCGGTACGTGTGACCGCGGCCTAACATAGAACGTGCGACACACTTTGCAAGATAAATACGGCGCTCGTTCCAAATCAGTTGGACCGTCTGGCAGCATGTCCCCTAATTTGTGTCACATGGAAGTCACCGGAGGTGCGCCACAATCGCAGTGCAGATGCATTTTACGTACCTGTGCAAGCCATGAAGAAGGGGAAAAGTCTGACAAAAGTGCAGCATAAAGACCTTAGTAAATGTTTTATATTTCCCTCCCTAGAAGCTCCTTCATGCTGGACTCCTGTGATATCGGTAATATTACTACGTAGCACTGAGGTCGCCCCCAGAAACCATTTCCCTGGTGGGCCCTAGGTTCTCCAGTCCTGCATTTAAAGGATAGTGTCAGTCAGGTTTTCATTTTTCATACTATGCTCTCAAACAATAGAAGATGTAAAAATGGATACTAACGCGCACCATGGGGACAGTTCCCATCTGTGTTTTGGCTTCCATTTTGCAGTTCCTGTTTGTGAATGGATAAATAACAGATGCGTTTTTATTCCTACATCTTCTCTTAGACCAGTGGTGGCGAACCTATGGCACGGGTGCCAGAGGTGGCACTCAGAGCCTTTTCTGTGGGCACCCAGGCCTTCACCCCAGGACAGAATTTTCTAGTTGTGACTCAGGGCGCGTTCACACGTTGCGTTTTGACCTGCGTTTTCATTGCGTTTGAAACGCATATACAACAGCTGAGGAGAGGTGATTTGCCTAATGACATCACTGTTAGCATTTCCGTTTACAAAACGCATCGTAAACGCGATGTTAACACACGCGTTAACATTGTGTTTACAAACGTAAACGGTAATGTAATTAGGCAAATCACCTCTCATCAGCTGTTTTATATGCGTTTCAAACGCAATGAAAACGCGACCAAAACGCAACGTGTGAACGCGAACTCAAGGCTTCCTCCTGCAGTCCAAGACAACCATGGACATGCTATGCTCAGTGTTACTTTAACCCTTTCAGGACCTGGCCCTTTTTTGTTTTTTCATTTTCATTTTTTACTCCCCATGATCAAAAATCCATAACTTTTTTATTTTTCCATGTACAGAGCTCTGTGATGGCTTATTTTCTGTGTAACAAATTGCACTTCATAGAGATGGTATTGAATATTCCATGCCATGTACTAGGAAGCGGGAAAAAAATTCCAAATGCAGTGAAATTGGTAAAAAAACGCATTTGTGCCGTATTCTTGTGGGCTTGGATCTTACGGATTTCACTGTGCGCCCCAAATGACAGGTCTACTTTATTCTTTGGGTCTGTGCGATTACGGGGATATTAAATTTGTATAGGTTTTATAATGTTTTCATACATTTAAAAAAATTAAAACCTCCTGTACAAAAATTTTTGGGGGGAATTCGCCATCTTCTGGCGCTAATAACTTTTTTATACTTTGGTGTACTGAGCTGTGGGTGGTGTCGTTTTTTGAGGATTTTGATGACGTTTACATAATAAATTTTAGGAGTGTACGACCTTGTGATCACTTTTTATAGAATTTTTTAATTTTTTTAAATGACAAAAAAAGTGCAAAAAAAAAAAATTTCGACTTTGAGCGCGATTTTCCGTTACGGGATTAAACGCAGTGAAAAACCGTTATCATATTTTGATAGATCGGGCATTTTCGGACGCGGCGATACCTAATGTGTTTATGATTTTTACTGTTTATTTATATTTATATCAGTTCTAGGGAAAGGGGGGTGATTTGAGTTTTTAGGGTTTTTTATTACAATTTTTTTTTTTTTAACTTTTTTTTATTTTTATTTTTACTATTCTTCAGACTCCCTAGGGTACTTTAACCCTAGGGTGTCTGCACGATCCTATCATATACTGCCATGCTACAGTATGGCAGTATATGGGGATTTTACTCCTCATACATTACAATGTGCTGATAGCACATTGTAATGCATGGGTTAACCCGAAGTAGCTTACCATGGC
Organism: Engystomops pustulosus; assembly: GCF_040894005.1. Taxonomy (NCBI): domain Eukaryota; kingdom Metazoa; phylum Chordata; class Amphibia; order Anura; family Leptodactylidae; genus Engystomops; species Engystomops pustulosus. The sequence goes on along the minus strand of NC_092412.1, from coordinate 19,456,944 downwards.
GACGGATAGGCGAAGTAGGTTACCATGGCGACGGATCGCCGCTCCCCGATGACGTCACGGGGAGCGGCGATCCTCGAAAAGATGGCGGCACCCACGCGCCGCCATCCTTTTGAAGCCGCCGGCAGCATTGCCGGCGGCGATCGAGGTGAAAACACCCGCGATCGGTGCTAGCACCGATCGCGGGTGTTACCGGTAAGCCTTTGCTGCAATATGCAGCAAAGACTTACCGGCTATGGAGAGGGCTCAGTGCGTGAGCCCTCTCCATGCACCCGCGGCCGACCCGTGACGTGCTATTACGTCACGGGTCGTGAAAGGGTTAAAGCGACACCTCCATGGCTGCCAGGACTACACAAGAAGGTGTGGGTAGAGGTAGATTATTGTTGGAGCTCCTGCTCTGGGTCCCCTGATTCTTCTTCCTCTTCAGGGGACCCTGGAAAGAAGCTATAATTCAAATTTCTCCATCTTCTTTCTATTGTATTGGTGTCCTCAGGACACCAATACGATTGAAACTTGTGATACAGCTGGAATCAATAGGTTGCTGCCAAAATTGTCATGTTGGCACTTTGCGACATAAAAGTAAGTTTTGTTTGTTGGTTGGGCACTCTGTCTGTAAAAGGTTCACCATCACTGTCTTAGACCTTCTGTTATTTGAGTGGAATGGAAATAAAAGGATGGCTATAAAATAATGAAGCATGGAAACTGACACAAACAGAAAGCTAAGTACCCATTTTTTAATTGGATCTGTTTGGCCGGTTTCACATGAACATATGCACGCCTGATCCGTAGTCTGTGTGTGCATAGAACCGCGCTGCTCACCCCTCCCCTCCACAAAGGGTGAAGTGCGGCACGACCCTACTTACAGGGAGAGTTAAGGCAAACATGACAGTGACTGCAGTACTTTTTTCCATTTGAAAAAACGCATTCATAACATTGTTACATGTTATCATTTTTTAATATTGAAGTCAATAGATGACGGATAGTTAGAAAAAGTATCAGTTTCAGTTATTACATCATTTTTTTGATAAAAATAGATAGACATGAATAGACAGAGATAGTTAATCTATGCATAAAGATAGATATATGATTGCTAGATAGAGATGAGATAGATAGATAGGCGATAGATAGATAGATAGATATGAGACAGATAGATATGAGGCACACCCGTGCCCCTCTCCGCTGCTCCGTTCCCCTGGCGATCCACTCACCTCGCTGCGTTCCAGCTCTGACTCCGGCAGGGCGGTGCGCGAGGGTCGGCTTCAAGAGTCAGCTCTGGATTGCGGCAAGGTGAGTGAATCGCCAGGGGAACGGAGAGGGGCATGGGTGCCGATAATTGGTGCTGGTGAAGACCAGGTGCCACTTAGATTCTGGTTCCAGCTGTCGGCTGGTTCCGTGGTGGTCCAGAGTTTTCACTGATCCCGAATCCTCACAGTAAGATCCAATCATGGATCCCACTGAGGTTCCGCTTCCCGTTTGGCCCGATCTTGCCACCATCGTGGTCCAGCAATCCCGGCAGATTGCCGCTCAAGGCGAATAGCTGGGACAAGTCACCGCCATGCTGCAACAGGTTCCTGAGACTGCTCCCGTGACTTCTGCTACCCCGGTCTGTCTTCCTACCGCCGAACATAGACTACGGCCGTCTATGCCCGACAAATATGATGGGGATCCCAAGATGTGCAGGGGCTGGGCTTGGGACGACTTGTCCACCCTGCTACCTTGGGTGGAATTCTCTTACAACTCGCTGGACTCTGAATCTGCCGGCTCTGCTCCGTTTTTATTGTATATGGACTAAGTCCTCGTCCTCCTCTCCCACTTGCTGAGAGGTCTGATGTTCCTGCCGTGGAGGAATTGGTCCGAGTTCTCACATCCACCTGGGAGCAAACACGTCAATCTTTACTTCGGGCATCTGCCCACACCAAAACACAGGTGGACAGGAAGCGCAGGTTTCCTCCAGTCTTCTCTCCAGGGGAGTATGGCTGTCTTCTAGGTACGTCTGTTGAAGATTCCTAGTTTTAAACTTGGTCCTCGCCTCCTTGGAAGAGCGCACGTTGGCTTCAAGAAATTTAAAGGGCTAGCGCGCTGATAATTGCCTTGCCGGATCTTTCAGCCTATGCCATTGAGAAAGCTCCCTAGCATTATTCCTGAGTGTTCCTGCGTTCCTGTGTGTTCCTGCTCCTGAGTTCCCCTGTTCTTGCATTCCTGCTCCTCAGTTCCCGTGTTCCTGCTCCTCAGTTCCCGTGTTCCTGCTCCTCAGTTCCCGTGTTCCTGCTCCTGAGTTCCAGTGTTGCTGCGTTCATGTGTGTTCCTGCTCCTGAGTTCCCGTGTTGCTGCGTTCATGTGTGTTCCTGCCTTCCTGTTCCCGAGTTCCTGTGTGTTCCTGCTCCTGAGTTCCCATGTTCCTGTGTGTTTTAGTCCGTTCCTGTGTTCCCGTTCCCATCTGCCTGTACTTCCCGTTGCTGACCCCTGGTTGGACTTGACCTTGCATCTCTGCTGCCTTCCCTGACCCTGTGCCTGAATATGACCACGAGTCTCCTGTCAAGGTACCTCGACCTTGTCTGCCACCACGGGCCTGGTCGCGCCTGTGGAACGACCTGGTGGTACTGCGCTGCAGCAAGACCATCCCACTTTGCGGCGGGCTCTGGTGAAGACCAGGTGCCACTTAGATTCTGGTCCCAGGTATCGGCTAGTCCAGAGGATCCACTGATCTCAAATCCTAGCAGATACATATGAGAGATATAGATAGATAGATAGATAGATAGATAGATAGATAGATAGATAGATAGATAGATAGATAGATATATATATAGATAGATAGATAGATAGATAGATAGATAGATATGAGATAGATAGATAGATAGATAGATATGAGATAGATAGATATGAGATAGATAGATATGAGATAGATAGATAGATATGAGATGGATAGATATGAGATAGATAGATAGATATGAGATAGATAGATAGATATGAGATAGATAGATAGATAGATATGAGATAGATAGATATGAGATAGATAGATAGATAGATAGATAGATAGATAGATAGATAGATAGATAGATATAGAAGAAATTGTTAGATAGACATGAGATTGCTGATTTGCCATAATAACTGTTAAAAACATACACTACGTTACGTCTTCAGTTACGTTCAGTTTATTTATCACCCATTTTTTTTCTTTTTTAAATAAATGAACAGAAACGCTGATTGTGTTGTGAATTTGGCCTTAGTTGCAATACCACACACTGGGGGTCATTTACTAAGGGCCCGATTTGCGTTTTCCCGACGTGTTACCCGAGTATTTCCAATTTGCGGCGATTTTTCATGAATTGCCCCGGGATGCGATCGGATTGTGGTGCATCGGTGCTGGCATGCACGCGAAGGAAATCGGAGGGCGTGGCCGAACGAAAACCCGACGGATTCGGAAAAACCGCCGTATTTAAAACAAAAAATTGGTTGCACGTGCCATACTCACATGCACCAGGAAGAGATCAGTGAACTCCGGGGCACCTCGGCGGACCTCGGCGCAGCAGCGACACCTGGTGGACATCGGGCGCAGTACCTTCATGAATCGCCGGAAGACCCGAACGCTCATCCGAGAAGCCGCCGCTGGAACGCGAATGGACCGGGTAAGTAAATGTACCCCACTGCCCATGGTTGAGAGAGGAGCTGCTTTTGGAAACCATATTTTTCAACTTCCGGAAAACCACTTATGGGGGTTAATTTGAAAGGAATCCATCACCAAGCACCCCCATAAATTAGCAGTTGATTCACATAGAATTCAACAGGAAGCAGACAGCGCCTTTCTCTGTGTAGTGGTCAGACCAGGTTACTGCAGATCAGCTTTTCTATTGGAATGAGAATTGCTTCCTGTTCCATTCTCTGTCCCATCAGCTGCTGAGAACAGTTCATCGGGGGGGATGGTGCTGGGCGTTGGACCCCACCTGCCTGATTCTGAGGATAGTTTATCAATACCTCTTTCTTATGCCTAGATTTAAGAAATCTATGAATATTTAACATAAGGGTCTGTCTAGCACAGCGCTTACTTCCTGCAGATATTGGGGGTGCAGGCTATACAGACCTGAGGATTTGTCTATTTTACTGTTTAATTATATGACTCACTAATGTGACATGTTGGGGGTTGTAGTTCTTCGTAGCTCTCAAAATATCACACCACGACATTATTTTCAGTATTTCTTTCTTTATTATATAACATTTGGGTGATTTTTCCTTTATATATATATGTACACATACCGCCCTGTTGTACCTGTGACATTACAGTGCCCTGATGTTACCACCAGGGGGTGACAGTGTCTTGCTAGTCCCATCAGTTGTCACCGGGGTATCATTACATTTGGGTGATACTGATCACTAGCAAAGTTCCATCCTTTGGATTGATATAACACAACAGACAATTAGTTATAAAGAATTTAAAAAAACTATTTGGTTACTAAAAAAATTTAGATTCGTGAGGGAGATGTATTCATGAAAATTTTAAGAGGACATTTTGTGTGAATCAACACTAGTAAGAAGGTTTCTTGATATCGAACTCTTATCCTGAGTTATGAAGTTTTAAGGCGGAAAGATTCCATGTGGATCCTGTAATAGATGTGGCTCCTCTGATTCCGACACAAATGGAACCTTTTCCCTGTTCCCTACCAGCCCCGAGCGTCCAATTAATTAGTTTCAGCACCCAATATACTAATTTGGCGCTATACTGTCAGGTGGACGGTCCTGGGACAGGTATAGACCACCCCTTATTGGGAAGCCGGTGGGAATATTTCCTCATGGTTTGGCGAAGTGGAGAAAGTAGGATGGAACTAAGTTTCTTACTGTGAGTAGGTTATTAGAGTGGTAGAGATGAGGCTGACGTGTAGGGTGGTATAGCTAGTGGGACACTGGATTGGACTTTGTAGGTTTGTAGATCTTTGTGATGGATATTTCCATTGCCCGTCCCCGTAGGAACGTTCTTCTCATCTCCATTGTTCATAGCTGGTATATTGTGAAGAATTACTCCTTGTCTGAAGGACTTTCATCTCCTGAGCAGTCCTGCCTGGAGCTATGACTGGTAGACTCCTTCCATAATATCTCCGCCGACGTCTTCCCCTCATAGATATGTACAGCAGTCTCCTCGTTGGACTCTTCCTTGTTGCTAAAACTAAGCAAAGTTTCAATCCTTGCATCATCCTTCCACCTCCCAGCTATGGCATACAAGCCAAGGGAGCCATCTTCAAAGCCAACGCAGACCATCCCATCATCGTCAGAGACTGTCATGGCACAGGGCATCTTGCCTAGGTGACAATGGGCCACCCGTCTTCCATTGATGACTTCTCTAACATTGAGAGTTGGGTTCTCATGGAAATTACAGTCACAGTAATTCACAGGGTTGTCGTGAAGGACATAAACAAGGTATTGACCATCACTGGTCAGATGTTGATACAAAATAGGGGCGGAGTTATACAAGATACAATGTTTGTGGTTAACAATCTGTAAAACGTTGATTTCTCCACCGAAGGTGATAATTATGATGTCTCCATCAGATGACGCTCCGAAGAAACAGCCAAGGACTGGCAACGGGATAGAGACTTTAGAGAAGTGGCAAAAAGTTTCCTCTACCATGTTCCAAGAGTAAATTTCAGCGCTAGAGGTCATCAGGACAACAAAATCTGGATTTGTTTGGAGACACTGGAAAGCCACAATGGAGTCCTGCTCATGAGGGGAGCTGAACTCTTTACTGACACAACCAGACCATAAACTGATGCCCAAAAGTCTCTTGTCATTGAGGCCTACAACAAATGTTCCCTCATGGGTGACGACAGCCTGGCTAAGTGGAGTATAGATCTTGCAGACCGTAGACATAGTTATGGGTTTCCATACTCTAGAAACGTCATCGTTACACAACATAACCACAGAATTACTATTCGGAACTGAAAGCAACTGAGACACAGACTTACATTGGATACAGTATCTATTGATTCCAGTGTCCGTTTCCCAGATGTAAAGTTCTGATGCGGTCGATGTAATAAGAAACCCACCGTCTGAGGTTATGCTAATAATTTCAACAGGATACTTATGCTTGAAGATGGCCTTCATTCTAGAATTTGGGATGTCCCACTGACAAACCACATCAGAACCATCTGACGTATAGGCATTGCCTTCTTCAGAGCGAAAGAGTATAGATCTTACTGGTCTTCCAGTCTTGAAGTAAGATGTTGGACTGACAATGGCTTCTAAATCCCACAACAATACAGTATCACCCCCAATTGCCCCCAATACATTAAGCTGAAGGCTCTTGGTAAGTTGTGTGACCGCTCCCAATGGAACATCAATAGCAGAGATACATTGTCCACTCTTTATGCTCCAAACTAAGAGTGATGGGACCTTCTCTAAGACGCCGATGACTTGTTCCCCACTCCGGGAAAGAATAGAAGAAATAAATTTGTCTTTATGGGGAGATCTGAAGCTACTTCTCTTCATTGTTGACATTTTCCACAAATCAAGAGTCATCAACTTACTGATTAGTAGATACTTGGTGCCAAATTCTGTAGATATCACATCGGTGTAGACTTCATCGGAAAAAAATTCATCCACAAGTTCTACCTTGGAAGGATCTGCTATGCTCCAGATGCTGAAGTGACCCTCCATATGGATGATGTACACATCCGAATCATGTATATAGACTTCACATATACTCATTTTCGAAGAGTCTATCAGCAATGAAATTTTTTCTGATAAAGAATTTACATTGTAAATACAGATTTCATCAGGTTGACCTATAACAATATGGTCACCTTGTCCAGCACCTGCAAAATAAGTAATCTTTTGGCCAAAACAGATCTCTTTAAGAAGATTGCCATGAGGAATGTTGTAGAATCTGACGACTAGAGAATCTTCAAAGCACATAGATAACACTGACTGAGATAGATGGTGGCCCCGAGGAATAAGCTTGGCTCCATCAGCAGCTTCACTAATTTCTTTGAGGGTCGTCCAAGATGAGCAGTCAAGTAGGACAATTGATTGTTTATTGGTGGAAAGTGCCAGGTGTAGACCCTCGTTTTCAAAAGTAGCATCAATGACCTCCGTGTCTGCTGCTAGTTGATATACCATAGCTGGTTTCTTTCTTCTGCTCCAGGTATAAACCCTACCACATCGAAGTACTACCAGTAGTTGAGGTTGAGTTGTCATCTCCAAGATGGTCACAACACTTGACAACTCTTGGAACTGAACTTTGGTAGGCGGCAATTCAAAATGAGCTGAATTCAAAATCAGCATGAAGGAATTTTTCATGGCGTTGCTAAATATCTGTCTGGCGAACCTCGAAAGACAAGGATAACTATTTACCGAGGGAATCATCTTTGACTGGAGGATCATCTCAAAGCCATTGGGGTTGTCATTCAGGAGACACCTGGTTTCTTTGAGAATGTCATAGATGAGGTAGATTTCTGTCTTCTCCAGTATTACTGCTGCATTTTTTACGGTATGGATCAACCAATTTATGTGACCGGTGTTTAAGAGGGTCTTGTAATATGGCACCACCATCAGTATGTCATTGTACAGATTGTCCAATTTGCCACTTTCTTTCATGTGATATGGAAGGTCAAAGGCCTTTCTTATATTGTAAATGGGAACACGTTGACCACTGTAGGACCATGGTTGAGATGGAAGCTGACGGTCAACATAAATTTTGGTAGAGAGAGACTTAAAGTTCTGGTCTTTTGGTTGTAGGCTACTTCTTCGATTTGTAGATATTGATTTAGCTCTTCCATTTGCCCAGCGGCCACCAAAGTAGTCGCACATGCTTGCGTGTATCTTACGAATTTCGTCTTGACTTTGGAGATATCTTTGAGCCACGGCTTGTTGGAAAAGTCTATTTGTCCACCACAGTAATCTATGTCCAGCGACCACTCTATAGGAAACACAGTCCTCCAAGTCATGTAAGATATTTGCAATGAACCAGTCCGGCACTCTCAATGTCCCCACAGTGTCGTGGGGTTGGTACAATTGGGTGAGGGCCATATCATCTGCTGACAAGACATCAACAAGCTCAACTTCTCCAATACCAGATCTAGACAGTGTGATGTAACTCAACATTCTAGAAATAAACTCGTAGCCATACTTCTTTTCAAGTTTCTGGAGAAAGTTTTCTACAGACTTAGAAACTTTCTCCACAAGAAGTTGACCTTCAACTTCTTGGTGGGATTTCCATTCCTTGACTTCCTTAAAGAGCAGGAGTGTCTGCAGCGGGGAAGTGTGGCTTCCCAAGGATCTGTTGACGTAAACCTGTTGACCTGAAGTGATTTTCCTCTGTATTTTCAAGAGTTTCATCTTTAAGTTGTCAATGCATTCCTTTCTTGTTGGCTTCACTGGAAGGAGCAGAACCTGGTCTCCAAGGTTGCACTGGTTTTGGTCCTCAATTATAGATATAATAACCTTTGTGAATTGTGGGAGAGAAGGTGGTAACCACCAAAAAGGCTTTGGATCATAACAATGTACCAAGTTCTCCACACTGTCCAGAATGAGGATCAGGGGTCTTGTTCTAGAAGATTCTGAAATAAGGCCACAAAAGCAGTCCACCAGCATGGTCATATCAGCAACAAAAGCTGGTATGGGGATCTTATATGTATTGGAAAGTTGTTGACATAGTCCCATTATAAAGCTCTTGAGAGACAAAGGTTCACCAAAGGAGGGGACGAAGCGAATGATCACTACTGGGTCCACGTCTCTGTGCCATAAATGGACCTAAAATAAGGAAGAGAAAAAGTAGAATCAATCATGGAGATATGCAAATACAAGGTGAATATGCGAAGGAGGGGCCACATATGGAAAGCAGATGGTAGTGGGGCCAGCTATGGAAAGCAGATGGTAGAGGGGCCACATTTGGAAAGTAGATGGTAGAGGGGCCACATTTGGAAAGTAGATGGTAAATGGGCCACATATAAATGTGGGGGGTCGGGGTTAGTAAATCCCCTGGACCACCACGGACGATGACACAAGCCGACACCTGGGACCGGAATCTAAAGTGGCACCCGGTCTTCACCAGAGCCAGCCACAAAGCAGGATGGACTTGCTGCAACGTGGTACCACCAGGTTGTTCCACAGATGCAACTTGTCCACGGTGGCAGCCAAGGTCGAGGTACAGAATCAGCAGGCAATCTCGTCGTCGGGGAAAGGCAGATGGTCATGGCAGGCGGCAATGATGCGAGGTCAGGGGCGGAGCAAGAGGTCAGGGCTGGCAGCGAAGGTGTGAAGTCAAGAACAGGTTCGGGGTCACAACAGGAAATCCAAACACACGCACGAGGCTCAGGGAACAGCTTTCTCATCGGCAATAGCACGAAGATCCGTCAGGGTGTGCAGGGAGTGGCAGGTTAAAATTAACTTCTGGGTAACGCGCGTCCCTGTCTCCTAGGGTGCGCAAGCCGACTTCAGGCAATTTAAAGGGCCAGCGCACCGTTAATTGGCGCTGGCCCTTTAAATTGCCTGAAGCCGGCTTGCGCACCCTAGGAGACAGGGATGCACATGTACAGGCTGCTGTCGGGAATCAGGAGCAAGGAGAGGTGAGCAGCGTGACTGCCGCACCTGCTAACACGGAGGGGCACGGATGAGCCCATGACCCGCGATCCCCTGCGACAATAAAAAGTAGAAGGTAGAGGGCCAAATATGGAAACTAGATGGCAGAAGGGCCCCATTTGGAAAGTAGATGGCAGAGGGGCCCCATATGGAAAGTAGATGGCAGAGGGGCCCCATTTGGAAAGTAGATGGCAGAGGGGCCCCATATGGAAAGTAGATGGTAGTGGGGCCACATAGGGAAAGTAGATGATGGAGGGGCCATATAGGGAAAGTAGATGGTAAAGGGCCACTTGTGGAAAGTAGATAGAAGAGGGGCTACGGATGGAACATAGATGGTAGAGGGGTCATATATGGAATGTACATGGAAAAATCTATATTTTACCTTCTTCCCACAAGAGGCCAGAAGAAGCGTCTTCCCACATCCCGGTTCTCCAAACACGACCAGCGGTTTTTGGGACTTATCATACAGAATATACTGTCTTATCCCCTCCTCTTCCCTGATCTCATACTCCTGTAAGTCTAAGTACATGGCGCACAGGGAGAGGTGGTGGAGAACCTCCTCGGATCCATTGTTATGGGGTGTGGGACATCTACGAGCATGACTATCAATCATCTTCACCATGTCTCCATAGATCTGCCTGCACAGACCCTCCACGTAGACTTGCTCCTTCTCTGCTGTGTAGCCCACCTTGATGTCACATGTTGTGGTGGTGCAGTAGACACGGAGACCTTCAGTGTAGGACAAGGCTGGAATGAAGACATCTCGGAGGTGGCACAGCCTGGTGTAACCCTCCGATGGTGTCTCCCTTTGTTTCTGGATGGCTCTGTAGGGCACCTTGTGGATGTAGCAGACGCTTCTCTGCAGGTCACGTACGGGACTGTTTTGTAGGGCGAATAAGAGTTCATCTTCCAGAGCTAAAAGCAAAGAGATCACAACTTCAGACATGGATGACAACTACTTCCTTCCATATCATAGAGAAGGTCTTGGCAGCTCTAGAAGCCCTGTAGAAGTGAATGGAGCTCAGGTCCAGCATGTGACCGCTGCTCTGTCCACATGGGACCTAAGCGAACCCCAATGTTCAAGCACCTTACAAGATTATAACCAGGGATAGATCAGCAGGAAACCAAATACATAAGACGCTGCATCCATCACACCTCAACATCAGAGGAATCACATTCTAAATTCTATATAGAATTCTCTGGTTTTTATTCACAGATGTAGTACCACTAATCAGCCCCCAGGTGGCGAGAGAGCCCTGTCCGTGAGTAGATTCCCAATATTATAAATGGAATTTAGAGAATAAATCACCTGATGTGTAATATCTCTGCACCCGCTCCTCTCCCAGAATCCCCCTCTTCAGGCAGAGCGGAATAATCACAGATAAGACGCGTCTGATATCCTGAGAAGCCGCATACAATGAACTGCGAAATCCTGTGATCTGTGGGTGAATACAAACACAGTGGCAGTAGATAATATTATCTTCATGTTATATTCTTGTACATAGGGGGCAGGATTATAGTAGTTATATTCTTGTACATAGGGGGCAGTATTATAGTAGTTATATTCCTGTACAGAGGGGGCAGTATTATAGCAGTTATATTCTTGTACATAGGGGGCAGTATTATAGCAGTTATATTCTTGTACATAGGGGGCAGTATTATAGCAGTTATATTCTTGTACACAGGGGGCAGTATTATAGTAGTTATATTCCTGTACATAGGAGGCAGTATTATAGTAGTTATATTCTTGTACATAGGGGGCAGTATTATAGTAGTAATATTCTTGTACATAGGGGGCAGTATTATAGTAGTTATATTCTTGTACATAGGGGGCAGTATTATAGTAGTTATAATCTTGTACATAGGGGGCAGTATTATAGTAGTTATATTCTTGTACATAGGGGGCAGTATTATAGTAGTTATATTCTTGTACATAGGGGGCAGTATTATAGTAGTTATATTCTTGTACACAGGGGGCAGTATTATAGTAGTTATATTCTTGTACATAGGGGGCAGTATTATAGTAGTTATATTCTTGTACATAGGGAGCAGTATTATAGTAGTTATATTCTTGTACATAGGGGGCAGTATTATAGTAGTTATATTCCTGTACATAGGGGGCAGTATTATAGTAGTTATATTCTTGTACATAGGGGGCAGTATTATAGTAGTTATATTCCTGTACATAGGAGGCAGTATTATAGTAGTTATATTCTTGTACATAGGGGGCAGTATTATAGTAGTAATATTCTTGTACATAGGGGGCAGTATTATAGTAGTAATATTCTTGTACATAGGGGGCAGTATTATAGTAGTTATATTCTTGTACATAGGGGGCAGTATTATAGTAGTTATATTCTTGTACATAGGGGGCAGTATTATAGTAGTAATATTCTTGTACATCGGGGGCAGTATTATAGTAGTTATATTCTTGTACATAGGGGGCAGTATTATAGTAGTAATATTCTTGTACATAGGGGGCAGTATTATAGTAGATATATTCTTGTACATAGGGGGCAGTATTATAGTAGTTATATTCTTGTACATAGGGGGCAGTATTATAGTAGTTATATTCTTGTACATAGGGAGCAGTATTATAGTAGTTATATTCTTGTACATAGGGGCAGTATTATAGTAGTTATATTCTTGTACATAGGGGGCAGTATTATAGTAGTTATAATCTTGTACATAGGGGGCAGTATTATAGTAGTTATATTCTTGTACATAGGGGGCAGTATTATAGTAGTTATATTCTTGTACATAGGGGGCAGTATTATAGTAGTTATATTCTTGTACATAGGGGGCAGTATTATAGTAGTTATATTCTTGTACATAGGGGGCAGTATTATAGTAGTTATATTCTTGTACATAGGGGGCAGTATTATAGTAGTTATATTCTTGTACATAGGGGGCAGTATTATAGTAGTTATATTCCTGTACATAGGGGGCAGTATTATAGTAGTTATATTCTTGTACATAGGGGGCAGTATTATAGTAGTTATATTCCTGTACATAGGGGGCAGTATTATAGTAGTTATATTCTTGTACATAGGGGGCAGTATTATAGTAGTTATATTCTTGTACATAGGGGGCAGTATTATAGTAGTTATATTCCTGTACATAGGGGGCAGTATTATAGTAGATATATTCTTGTACATAGGGGGCAGTATTATAGTAGTTATATTCTTGTACATAGGGGGCAGTATTATAGTAGTTATAGTCTTGTACATAGGGGGCAGTATTATAGTAGTTATATTCTTGTACATAGGAGGCAGTATTATAGTAGTTATATTCTTGTACATAGGGGGCAGTATTATAGTAGTTATATTCCTGTACAGAGGGGGCAGTATTATAGCAGTTATATTCTTGTACATAGGGGGCAGTATTATAGTAGTTATAGTCTTGTACATAGGGGGCAGTATTATAGTAGTTATATTCTTGTACATAGGAGGCAGTATTATAGTAGTTATATTCTTGTACATAGGGGGCAGTATTATAGTAGTTATATTCCTGTACAGAGGGGGCAGTATTATAGCAGTTATATTCTTGTACACAGGGGGCAGTATTATAGTAGTTATATTCTTGTACATAGGGGACAGTATTATAGTAGTTATATTCCTGTACATAGGAGGCAGTATTATAGTAGTTATATTCTTGTACATAGGGGGCAGTATTATAGTAGTTATATTCCTGTACATAGGGGGCAGTATTATAGTAGTTATATTCTTGTACATAGGGGGCAGTATTATAGTAGTTATATTCTTGTACATAGGAGGCAGTATTATAGTAGTTATATTCTTGTACATAGGGGACAGTATTATAGTAGTTATATTCTTGTACATAGGGGCAGTATTATAGTAGTTATATTCTTGTACATAGGGGGCAGTATTATAGTAGTTATATTCTTGTACATAAGGGGCAGTATTATAGTAGTTATATTCCTGTACATAGGGGGCAGTATTATAGTAGTTATATTCTTGTACATAGGGGGCAGTATTATAGCAGTTATATTCTTGTACATAGGGGGCAGTATTACAGTAGTTATATTCTTGTACATAGGGGGCAGTATTATAGTAGTTATATTCTTGTACATAGGGGCAGTATTATAGTAGTTATATTCTTGTACATAGGGGGCAGTATTATAGTAGTTATTTTCTTGTACATAAGGGGCAGTATTATAGTAGTTATATTCCTGTACATAGGGGGCAGTATTATAGTAGTTATATTCTTGTACATAGGGGGCAGTATTATAGCAGTTATATTCTTGTACATAGGGGGCAGTATTACAGTAGTTATATTCTTGTACATAGGGGGCAGTATTATAGTAGTTATATTCTTGTACATAGGGGGCAGTATTATAGTAGTTATATTCATGTACATAGGGGCAGTATTATAGTATTTCTATTCCTCTACATAGGGGGCAGTATTATAGTAGTTATATTCTTGTACATAGGGGGCAGTATTATAGCAGTTATATTCTTGTACTTAGGGGGCAGTATTATAGTAGTTATATTCTTGTACATAGGGGGCAGTATTATAGTAGTTATATTCATGTACATAGGCGCAGTATTATAGTATTTCTATTCCTCTACATAGGGGGCAGTATTATAGTAGTTATATTCTTGTACATAGGGGGCAGCATTATAGTAGTTATATTCTTGTACATAGGGGGCAGTATTATAGTAGTTATATTCTTGTACATAGGGGGAAGTATTATAGTAGTTATATTCTTGTACATAGGGAGCAGTATTATAGTAGTTATATTCCTGTACATAGGGGGCAGTATTATAGTAGTTATATTCTTGTACATAGGGGGCAGTATTATAGTAGTTATATTCTTGTACATAGGGGGCAGTATTATAGTAGTTATATTCCTGTACATAGGGGGCAGTATTATAGTAGTTATATTCTTGTACATAGGGGGCAGTATTATAGTAGTTATATTCTTGTACATAGGGGGCAGTATTATAGTAGTTATATTCTTGTACATAGGGGGCAGTATTATAGTAGTTATATTCTTGTACATAGGGGGCAGTATTATAGTAGTTATATTCTTGTACATAGGGGGCAGTATTATAGTAGTTATATTCTTGTACATAGGGGGCAGTATTATAGTAGTTATATTCTTGTACATATGGGCAGTATTATAGTAGTTATATTCTTATACACAGGGGGCAGTATTATAGTAGTTATATTCTTGTACATAGGGGGCAGTATTATAGTAGTTATATTCTTGTACATAGGGGGCAGTATTATAGTAGTTATATTCTTGTACATAGGGGGCAGTATTATAGTAGTTATATTCTTGTGCATAGGGGGCAGTATTATAGCAGTTATATTCTTGTACATAGGGGTAGTAATAGGACCTGAGCTGGAATAGGAAAGTTATGGGGCTTTGAGTTAGCCTGAGAAAACTGAAATGTTATTACCTGACCAGGACCCCAGTGTTTCTCTTCCATCTTATCAGACAGGACATATACTGGGGGGATGGCGTTATCGTCTCGGAGATACCAGGTCTGGAGGAGCCTTGTGCAGATCTTCTGTTCCTCAGCTACCTGGAGAATCTTCTCAAAGTCTTCGCAGTGAATTTCCTCAGGTAAACATGGTTGTCCGTATTCCTCCCCTATGAGGGCCTGGGACATAGAGAAGCTGTGAGTCCTGCTCCCTGGTACCAGACTATCTCTTACATTTCTGCTATTCAGACGTCTTACCACAAAACACGGTCCGGCAGATGTCCGCAGACATTCCTCCAGCAGCCGTATCCGTGTTTTCCGAACTCTTGCGCTGTAAAAGTCCCCCGGATGGATGCCATGGTAGGCGTCTATAACCTGCGGGGAGGAGGTATAAACTAGAGATAAATCTGACGCTACATGTGAACACGTCCCAAAGAAAAGGAACCGATCCAATGATTTTACCTGCAGCTCCATCCCATACATGTGGCGGCCATAGTCCCTCAGCTTGGGGAAGACGTCTGTGCGGAGCAACGCCCTCGCCTTCATGGAGTCTGCCCGAAATATACCACAAATTATCTTCTACATATCAAATACATTCATATAAGCCCCACATCCGGACCATCCGATACTGTGTGATACTGACTGCCGAGCTGTGTATCTAATCCTATCCTGTGTGATACTGTATGCTTAGCTGTGTATCTAACCCCATCATGTGTGATACTGACTGCCGAGCTGTGTATCTAATCCTATCCTGTGTGATACTGTATGCTTAGCTGTGTATCTAATCCTATCCTGTGTGATACTGGCTGCTGAGCTGTGTATCTAATCCTATCCTGTGTGATACTGTCTGCTTAGCTGTGTATCTAATCCTATCCTGTGTGATACAGTCTGCTGAGCTGTGTATCTAATCCTATCCTGTGTGATACTGTCTGCTGTGCTGTGTATCTAATTCTATCCTGTGTGATACTGTCTGCTGAGCTGTGTATCTAATCCCATCCTGTGTGATACTGTCTGCTGAGCTGTGTATCTAATCCTATCCTGTGTGATACTGGCTGCTGAGCTGTGTATCTAATCATATCCTGTGTGATACTGTCTGCTGAGCTGTGTATCTAATCCTATCCTGTGTGATACTGCCTGCTGAGCTGTGTATCTAATCCTATCCTGTGTGATACTGTCTGCTGAGCTGTGTATCTAATCCTATCCTGTGTGATACTGTCGGCTGAGCTGTGTATCTAATTCCATCCTGTGTGATACTGTCTGCTGGGCTGTGTATCTAATCCTATCCCGTGTGATACTGCCTGCTGAGCTGTGTATCTAATCCTCTCCTGTTTGATACTGCCTGCTGAGCTGTGTATCTAAGCCTATCCTGTGTGATACTGTCTGCTGAGCTGTGTATCTAATCCTACACTGTGTGATACTGCCTGCTGTGCTGTGTATCTAATCCTATCCTGTGTGGTACTGCCTGCTGAGCTGTGTATCTAATCCTATCCTGTGTGATACTGCTGGCTGAGCTGTGTATCTAATCCTATCCTGTGTGATACATTCTGCTGAGCTGTGTATCTAATCCTATCCTGTGTGATACTGTCTGCTGAGCTGTGTATCTAATCCTCTCCTGTGTGATACTGTCTGCTGATCTGTGTATTTAATCCTATCCTGTGTGATACATTCTGCTGAGCTGTGTATCTAATCCTATCCTGTGTGATACTGGCTGCTGAGCTGTGTATCTAATCCTATCCTGTGTGATACTGTGTGCTGAGCTGTGTATCTAATCCTATCCTGTGTGATACTGTCCGCTGAGCTGTGTATCTAATCCTATCCTGTGTGATACTGTCTGCTGAGCTGTGTATCTAATTCCATCCTGTGTGATACTGTCTGCTGAGCTGTGTATCTAATCCTACACTGTGTGATACTGCCTGCTGAGCTGTGTATCTAATCCTATCCTGTGTGATACTGCCTGCTGAGCTGTGTATCTAATCCTATCCTGTGTGATACTGCCTGCTGAGCTGTGTATCTAATCCTATCCTGTGTGATACTGTCTGCTGAGCTGTGTATCTAATCCTTTCCTGTGTGATACTGACTGCTGAGCTGTGTATCTAATCCTATCCTGTGTGATACTGTCTGCTGAGCTGTGTATCTAATCCTATCATGTGTGATACTGGCTGCTGATCTGTGTATCTAATCCTATCCTGTGTGATACTGTCTGCTGAGCTGTGTATCTAATCCTATCCTGTGTGATACTGTCTGCTGAGCTGTGTATCTAATCCTATCCTTTGTGATACTGACTGCTGAGCTGTGTATCTAATCCTATCCTGTGTGATACTGGTTGCTGAGCTGTGTATCTAATCCTATCCTGTGTGATACTGTCTGCTGAGCTGTGTATCTAATCCTATCCTGTGTGATACTGTCTGCTGAGCTGTGTATCTAATCCTATCCTGTGTGATACTGACTGCTGAGCTGTGTATCTAATCCTATCCTATGTGATACTGTCTGCTGAGCTGTGTATCTAATCATATCCTGTGTGATACTGTCTGCTGAGCTGTGTATCTAATCCTATCCTGTGTGATACTGTCTGCTGAGCTGTGTATCTAATTCCATCCTGTGTGATACTGTCTGCTGAGCTGTGTATCTAATCCTACACTGTGTGATACTGCCTGCTGAGCTGTGTATCTAATCCTATCCTGTGTGATACTGCCTGCTGAGCTGTGTATCTAATCCTATCCTGTGTGATACTGCCTGCTGAGCTGTGTATCTAATCCTATCCTGTGTGATACTGTCTGCTGAGCTGTGTATCTAATCCTTTCCTGTGTGATACTGACTGCTGAGCTGTGTATCTAATCCTATCCTGTGTGATACTGTCTGCTGAGCTGTGTATCTAATCCTATCATGTGTGATACTGGCTGCTGATCTGTGTATCTAATCCTATCCTGTGTGATACTGTCTGCTGAGCTGTGTATCTAATCCTATCCTGTGTGATACTGTCTGCTGAGCTGTGTATCTAATCCTATCCTTTGTGATACTGACTGCTGAGCTGTGTATCTAATCCTATCCTGTGTGATACTGGTTGCTGAGCTGTGTATCTAATCCTATCCTGTGTGATACTGTCTGCTGAGCTGTGTATCTAATCCTATCCTGTGTGATACTGTCTGCTGAGCTGTGTATCTAATCCTATCCTGTGTGATACTGACTGCTGAGCTGTGTATCTAATCCTATCCTGTGTGATACTGTCTGCTGAGCTGTGTATCTAATCATATCCTGTGTGATACTGTCTGCTGAGCTGTGTATCTAATCCTATCCTGTGTGATACTGTCTGCTGAGCTGTGTATCTAATCCTATCCTGTGTGATACTCTCCCCTATGTTATTGGTGGTGAGGTTTAGCCCCGCCTTCCTGAGGGTGAGGATGTGTCGTGTGTCCATTCATGGCCTAACACTACAGTAAGGGGAACAGGTGACATGACAAAGGTGCATTATCGTCCCTAAAATAGAGGGTTTTTTTAAGGGAACAATCCGCTCTTCTAGTGCTTCCAGAGGTGACGCTTTTAGCCTCCTGCGCTATTTTTTACCCTGTTTATTGTGGGATTCGCTGCTGACGGTTATAATTATTTGCTGCCATAATCAGCATCGCTTCAGAGTGTCACTTCGGAGCGGCTTTAGGAAGCCCATGCACTAAAATTATAGAAGAGCCCACACCCTGCCGTATGAATAGAAAGGCCGAACTGCAGTAAAGACTGACACACAACTTCGTGGGTAAAGGGTATAATAATAATTCTTTATTTATATAGCGCACACAGATTACGCAGCGCTGCACAGAGTTTGCCAAATCAGTCCCTCTCCCCATGTGGCTCACAATCTAATCACCTACCAGTATGTTTCAGACTGTGGGAGGAAACCGGAGGAAACCCAAACACGGAGAAAACATACAGACTCTATGCAGATGTTGACCCTAGGACTTGAGCCCCGGTCCCCAGCGCTGCAAGGCTGTAAGGCTAACCACTGACACACTGTGCTGTCCAGGGTGATTGTTATTATTTATAAAGCACCTTTACTTCCATTAATTCCAAGGAGATCACATACATTAGGAGGTGAGGGCTCACAATCTACATGGGAGGGAGGATGGAGACACGAGGTGAGGGAGCACAATCTATATGGGAAGGAGGATGGAGACACGGGGTGAGGGCTCACAATCTATATGGGAGGGAGGATTGAGACACGAGGTGAGGGAGCACAATCTACATGGGAGGGAGGATGGAGACACGAGGTGAGGGCTCACAATCTACATGGGAGGGAGGATGGAGACACGAGGTGAGGGCTCACAATCTACATGGGAGGGAGGATGGAGACACGAGGTGAGGGCTCACAATCTACATGGGAGGGAGGATGGAGACACGAGGTGAGGGCTCACAATCTACATGGGAGGGAGGATGGAGACACAAGGTGAGGGCTCACAATCTACATGGGAGGGAGGATGGAGACACGAGGTGAGGGAGCACAATCTACATGGGAGGGAGGATGGAGACACAAGGTGAGGGCTCACAATCTACATGGGAGGGAGGATGGAGACACGAGGTGAGGGAGCACAATCTACATGGGAGGGAGGATGGAGACACAAGGTGAGGGCTCACAATCTACATGGGAGGGTAGATGGAGACACGAGGTGAAGGCTCACAATCTACATGGGAGGGAGGATGGAGACACGAGGTGAGGATGGAGACACGAGGTGAGGGAGCACAATCTACACGGGAGGGAGGATGGAGACACGAGGTGAGGATGGAGACACGAGGTGAGGGAGCACAATCTACACGGGAGGGAGGATGGAGACACAAGGTGAGGGCTCACAATCTACATGGGAGGGAGGATGGAGACAAGAGGTGAGGGCTCACAATCTACATGGGAGGGAGGATGGAGACACGAGGTGAGGGCTCACAATCTACATGGGAGGGAGGATGGAGACACGAGGTGAGGGCTCACAATCTACATGGGAGGGAGGATGGAGACACGAGGTGAGGGCTCACAATCTACATGGGAGGGAGGATGGAGACACGAGGTGAGGGCTCACAATCTACATGGGAGGGAGGATGGAGACAAGAGGTGAGGGCTCACAATCTACATGGGAGGGAGGATGGAGACACGAGGTGAGGGCTCACAATCTACATGGGAGGGAGGATGGAGACACGCGGTGAGGGCTCACAATCTACACGGGAGGGAGCATGGAGACACGAGGTGAGGGCTCACAATCTACATGGGAGGGAGGATGGAGACACAAGGTGAGGGCTCACAATCTACATGGGAGGGAGGATGGAGACAAGAGGTGAGGGCTCACAATCTACATGGGAGGGAGGATGGAGACACGAGGTGAGGGCTCACAATCTACATGGGAGGGAGGATGGAGACACGAGGTGAGGGCTCACAATCTACATGGGAGGGAGGATGGAGACACGAGGTGAGGGAGCACAATCTACATGGGAGGGAGGATGGAGACACGAGGTGAGGGAGCACAATCTACATGGGAGGGAGAATGGAGACACGAGATGAGGGAGCACAATCTACATGGGAGGGAGGATGGAGACACGAGGTGAGGGAGCACAATCTACATGGGAGGGAGGATGGAGACACAAGGTGAGGGCTCACAATCTACATGGGAGGGAGGATGGAGACACGAGGTGAGGGAGCACAATCTACATGGGAGGGAGGATGGAGACACGAGGTGAGGGCTCACAATCTACATGGGAGGGAGGATGGAGACACGCGGTGAGGGCTCACAATCTACACGGGAGGGAGCATGGAGACACGAGGTGAGGGCTCACAATCTACATGGGAGGGAGGATGGAGACACGAGGTGAGGGCTCACAATCTACATGGGAGGGAGGATGGAGACACGAGGTGAGGGCTCACAATCTACATGGGAGGGAGGATGGAGACAAGAGGTGAGGGCTCACAATCTACATGGGAGGGAGGATGGAGACACGAGGTGAGGGCTCACAATCTACATGGGAGGGAGGATGGAGACACGCGGTGAGGGCTCACAATCTACACGGGAGGGAGCATGGAGACACGAGGTGAGGGCTCACAATCTACATGGGAGGGAGGATGGAGACACGAGGTGAGGGCTCACAATCTACATGGGAGGGAGGATGGAGACAAGAGGTGAGGGCTCACAATCTACATGGGAGGGAGGATGGAGACACGAGGTGAGGGCTCACAATCTACATGGGAGGGAGGATGGAGACACGAGGTGAGGGCTCACAATCTACATGGGAGGGAGGATGGAGACACGAGGTGAGGGAGCACAATCTACATGGGAGGGAGGATGGAGACACGAGGTGAGGGAGCACAATCTACATGGGAGGGAGAATGGAGACACGAGGTGAGGGAGCACAATCTACATGGGAGGGAGGATGGAGACACGAGGTGAGGGAGCACAATCTACATGGGAGGGAGGATGGAGACACAAGGTGAGGGCTCACAATCTACATGGGAGGGAGGATGGAGACACGAGGTGAGGGAGCACAATCTACATGGGAGGGAGGATGGAGACACGAGGTGAGGGCTCACAATCTACATGGGAGGGAGGATGGAGACACGCGGTGAGGGCTCACAATCTACACGGGAGGGAGCATGGAGACACGAGGTGAGGGCTCACAATCTACATGGGAGGGAGGATGGAGACACGAGGTGAGGGCTCACAATCTACATGGGAGGGAGGATGGAGACACGAGGTGAGGGCTCACAATCTACATGGGAGGGAGGATGGAGACACGAGGTGAGGGCTCACAATCTACATGGGAGGGAGGATGGAGACACGAGGTGAGGGCTCACAATCTACATGGGAGGGAGGATGGAGACACGAGGTGAGGGAGCACAATCTACATGGGAGGGAGGATGGAGACACGAGGTGAGGGAGCACAATCTACACGGGAGGGAGGATGGAGACACGAGGTGAGGGCTCACAATCTACATGGGAGGGAGGATGGAGACACGAGGTGAGGGAGCACAATCTACACGGGAGGGAGGATGGAGACACAAGGTGAGGGCTCACAATCTACATGGGAGGGAGGATGGAGACACGAGGTGAGGGAGCACAATCTACATGGGAGGGAGGATGGAGACACGAGGTGAGGGCTCACAATCTACATGGGAGGGAGGATGGAGACACGAGGTGAGGGCTCACAATCTACATGGGAGGGAGGATGGAGACACGAGGTGAGGGAGCACAATCTATATGGGAAGGAGGATGGAGACACGAGGTGAGGGAGCACAATCTACATGGGAGGGAGGATGGAGACATGAGGTGAGGTCACAATCTACATGGGAGGGAGGATGGAGACATGAGGTGAGGGCTCACAATCTACATGGGAGGGAGGATGGAGACACGAGGTGAGGGAGCACAATCTACATGGGAGGGAGGATGGAGACACGAGGTGAGGGAGCACAATCTACATGGGAGGGAGAATGGAGACACGAGGTGAGGGCTCACAATCTACATGGGAGGGAGGATGGAGACACGAGGTGAGGGCTCACAATCTACATGGGAGGGAGGATGGAGACACGAGGTGAGGTAGCACAATCTACATGGGAGGGAGGATGGAGACACGAGGTGAGGGAGCACAATCTACATGGGAGGGAGAATGGAGACACGAGGTGAGGGCTCACAATCTACATGGGAGGGAGGATGGAGACACGAGGTGAGGGAGCACAATCTACATGGGAGGGTAGATGGAGACATGAGGTGAGGTCACAATCTATATGGGAAGGAGGATGGAGACACGAGGTGAGGATTTACAATCTATATGGGAGGGAGGATTGAGACATGAGGTGAGGGAGCACAATCTACATGGGAGGGAGGATGGAGACACGCGGTGAGGGCTCACAATCTACACGGGAGGGAGCATGGAGACACGAGGTGAGGGCTCACAATCTACATGGGAGGGAGGATGGAGACATGAGGTGAGGGCTCACAATCTACATGGGAGGGAGGATGGAGACACGTGGTGAGGACTTAAAAATCTACATGGGAGGGAGGATGGAGACATGAGGTGAGGGAGCACAATCTACATCGGAGGGAGGATGGAGACACGAGGTGAGGGCTCAGAATCTACATGGGAGGGAGGATGGAGACACGAGGTGAGGGCTCACAATCTACATGGGAGGGAGAATGGAGACACGAGGTGAGGGCTCACAATCTACATGGGAGGGAGGATGGAGACATGAGGTGAGGAAGCACAATCTACATGGGAGGGAGGATGGAGACACAAGGTGAGGGCTCACAATCTACATGGGAGGGAGGATGGAGACACGTGGTGAGGACTTAAAAATCTATATGGGAGGGAGGATGGAGACACGAGGTGAGGGCTCACAATCTACATGGGAGGGAGGATGGAGACACGAGGTGAGGGCTCACAATCTACATGGGAGGGAGCATGGAGACATGAGGTGAGGAAGCACAATCTACATGGGAGGTAGGAAGGAGACACGAGGTGAGGGCTCACAATCTACATGGGAGGTAGGATGGAGACACGAGGTGAGTGCTCACAATCTACATGGGAGGGAGGGTGGAGACACGTGGTGAGGACTTACAATCTACATGGGAGGGAGGAAGGAGACACGAGGTGAGGGAGCACAATCTACATGGGAGGGAGAATGGAGACACGAGGTGAGGGCTCACAATCTACATGGGAGGGAGGATGGAGACACGAGATGAGGGAGCACAATCTACATGGGAGGGAGGATGGAGACATGAGGTGAGGGCTCACAATCTACATGAGAGGGAGGATGGAGACACGAGGTGAAGGCTCACAATCTACATGGGAGGGAGGATGGAGACACGAGGTGAGGGAGCACAATCTACATGGGACGGAGGATGGAGACACGAGGTGAGGGAGCACAATCTACATGGGAGGGAGGATGGAGACATGAGGTGAGGGCTCACAATCTACATGGGAGGGAGGATGGAGACACGAGGTGAGGGAGCACAATCTACATGGGAGGGAGGATGGAGACACGAGGTGAGGACACAATCTACATGGGAGGGAGGATTGAGACATGAGTTGAGGGCTCACAATCTACATGGGAGGGAGGATGGAGACACGTGGTGAAGGCTCACAATCTACATGGAAGGGAGGATGGAGACACGAGGTGAGGCCTCACAATCTACATGGGAGGGAGGATGGAGACACGAGGTGAGGGAGCATAATCTACATAGGAGGGAGGATGGAGACACGATGTGAGGGCTCACAATCTATATGGGAAGGAGGATGGAGACACGTGGTGAGGGCTCACAATCTATATGGGAAGGAGGATGGAGACACGAGGTGAGGGAGCACAATCTACATGGGAGGGAGGATGGAGACACGAGGTGAGGGCTCAATCTATATGGGAAGGAGGATGGAGACACGTGGTGAGGGCTCACAATCTATATGGGAAGGAGGATGGAGACACGAGGTGAGGGAGCACAATCTACATGGGAGGGAGGATGGAGACACGAGGTGAGGGCTCACAATCTACATGGGAGGGAGGATGGAGACACAAGGTGAGGGAGCACAATCTACATGGGAGGGAGGATGGAGACACGAGGTGAGGGAGCACAATCTACATGGGAGGGAGGATGGAGACACAAGGTGAGGGAGCACAATCTATATGGGAGGGAGGATGGAGACACAAGGTGAGGGAGCACAATCTACATGGGAGGGAGGATGGAGACACGAGGTGAGGGAGCACAATCTACATGGGAGGGAGGATGGAGACACGAGGTGAAGGAGCAGAGCAGTTTTTGTGCTTTGTAGGCAATTGTGAACAGGTGGGTTTTCAGGTTACGTTTGGAAAGTGGGAGACAGTCTGACACTTTTGGGTAGAAAGTTGGATGGGTTCTATGGGAGAAGCATGGGAGAAGTCCTAGAGACGAGAAGATGGTAATAGAGTGAAGCTGAAGGTCCTGTGAGGAACAGAGATTACACGTGGGGTGCTATTGGCTGACAAGTTCAGAGATATATGGAGGGGACAGGTTGTGGCTTTGAATTCGCTGTGCAATGGGAAACCAGTGGAGAGACTGGCAGAGAGTAGATGCAGTGGAGACAGATGGATGAGCCGGGCAGCAGAGTTTAGGATAGATTGGAGGGGCGTTAGAGAGTTATCTGGGAGACCCCAAAGAATGTTGCAGTAGTCCAAGTGAGAGATGATGAGGGCAAGGACAAGTAATTTTGTAGACTCTGGAGTGAGGAAGGGTCGGATGCAAGAGATGACCTTGACATGGAGGTGGCAGGTTGTAGTAAGGGCCTAGATGTGAGGCTTAAAGGATAAGGTAGAGTCAAGGATGACTCCATGGCAGCGGACTTTAGGGGCCGGGGAGAGTGTGGAGCCATGAATAGTGATGGGTAGGTCAGGTGGGAGGGATGTGTTAGGTGGAGGAAAGATTCTGTTTTGTCCATGTTAAGTTTTAGAAAACGGGAAGAAAATAAGTAGGATATGACTGATGGACTCTCTGGAATTCTGGTTAGAAGAGAGGAGATATCAAGTCCAGAAATATAGATCTCTGTGTCATCAGCATAGGAGCGGTATAGGAAGCCATGGGACTTAATGAGATGTCCTAGACCAGAGGTGTAGATGGAGTCCCAGGACAGGACCTTGAGGGACGCCAACAAAAAGGGAGCAAGGTGAAGAGATGCTGGGAGAGTGATGGACTCTGAATGTCTGGTTGGAGAGATATGAGAAGATCCAGGAAAGGGAACGGTCAGTGCTGCCAAGAGAACGTAATGTCTGTATCAGGAGAGAATGGTCAACAGTGTCAAAGGCAGAAGACAGATCAAGAAGAAGTAGGAGGGCAGGGTAATGGTGACCAGATTACCAGTTACCAGATTGTAGTGTGTCAGAGGGAGTTCTTAGAAAGGTAGGAGGATAGTTCCAGGTGGACATGATGTTGTTCCAGGAGTTTTGAAGCAAATGGAAGTGGTAAGACATGGTGATAGTTCAGCGGAGTGGATGGGTGTGACAGGTGCATGTTTAGGAAGATGTCAAGGAAGATACAACCCAGTATGAAGACCATAGGCCACCCTGATGTCGTCTCATGTGACCTCTTCTGCGCCTCTTATAGCTATTACCCTGCAGGTGACGCCTTATGTGATCCAAGCGCAACTTCCCCCACCGGGGCCTAGCCTTTTCTTGGGGCCTGGAGGCAGCCGGGGCCCAGAATACCGGAGTGGCTGGCGGTTGCGGCCTAGGCCCGCTGATGTCACGGTGCTTGGTATGGGGACCGCAGGGCTGTCCTACAGCCTGGCAGCTCTCCAGCAGGTGGTGTG
The DNA here is from genome assembly GCF_040894005.1 of Engystomops pustulosus. Classification (NCBI taxonomy): domain Eukaryota; kingdom Metazoa; phylum Chordata; class Amphibia; order Anura; family Leptodactylidae; genus Engystomops; species Engystomops pustulosus. The sequence continues at coordinate 19,430,644 of NC_092412.1, read as the reverse complement.
TGCAAGAAATATGGAGGGAGAGGCTGATGTACTGGTTCTCCCTGGGGCAACCCCTGACTGTCTGTAAGATAGGTCACTGGGTGATGGATGGGGAAGCCCGTGGTGGTAGACAGCTGTATTCAGGGATCAGACGGAGGCAACGTTGTGCAAATCAACTTACAGTTCTTTATTCAAAAGCAGGCAACGGCCAAACGATAAACAGATTTAAGCAAGCTGGAAGAGTCATGGAGAGCTGGTACACAGGAAGGTTAACTCTCAGCTTGGTGGGAACTGCAGGCTGGGCTTGTAGAGATGGGCCTGAGTCCAGATGGGGAACTCTACTCTGGGGTAGCAGGCAGTGGCCTGAGGTACCTACAGTGGGTCTGTAGAGCAGAGAGCTGCACACTGTACCTGCTTCTCTATCTACTGACTGGAATCCAAGACCATGTGCTCCCGCCCACCAGGGGTTTATATGCTCCTTTAGTCAGGTGGTAGCACTCCTCCAATCAGCTTTACAAGAACATCATTGGACGACAGCATTATGTGCTACAGCCAGGCAGTGGCTGCAGCTGCAATTACTAAGTTCCCCTAGAAGTAGCTCCTGGATGAGTTGCGTAGGCTCACCAGATAGATCCTGACAAGCAGAGGGCACTATTCGCAACAACGACCTTGCCTATGCTTTGGCAGGGATGTTGCACAAGCCAAAAAGTGTTTGCCCCAACAGCAAAACTTGTGACTCACCCAAGGGGTCTGCACACAGGAAGATCTTCACTGTTCCTCGTTCCGTTGCAGTAGGGATGTGGTCCCAGCGCAGTATGGCCTGTTCCACCGCCTCATTGTACTCCATGGTCATAGGTCCAGGACCCTCACCACTGGTCTGACCACTCAACTACAGACCCTCACCACTGGTCTGACCACTCAACTACAGACCCTCACCACTGGTCTGACCACTCATCTATAGACCCTCACCACTGGTCTGACCACTCATCTATAGACCCTCAGCACTGGTCTGACCACTCATCTATAGACCCTCAGCACTGGTCTGACCACTCAACTATAGACCATCAGCACTGCTCTGACCACTCAACTACAGACCCTCACCACTGGTCTGACCACTCATCTATAGACCCTCAGCACTGGTCTGACCACTCAACTATAGACCATCAGCACTGCTCTGACCACTCAACTACAGACCCTCACCACTGGTCTGACCACTCATCTATAGACCCTCACCACTGATCTGACCACTCATCTATAGACCCTCACCACTGGTCTGACCACTCAACTATAGACCCTCACCACTGGTCTGACCACTCATCTATAGACCCTCACCACTGGTCTGACCACTCATCTATAGACCCTCACCACTGGTCTGACCTCTCATCTATAGACCCTCACCACTGATCTGACCACTCATCTATAGACCCTCACCATTGGTCTATCCTCTCATCTATAGACCCTCACCACTAATCTGACCACTCATCTATAGACCCTCACCACTGATCTGACCACTCATCTATAGACCCTCACCACTGATCTGACCACTCATCTATAGACCCTCACGTCTAATCTGACCACTCATCTATAGACCCTCACCACTGATCCTACCCCTCATCTATAGACCCTCACCACTGATCTGACCACTAATCTGACCACTCAACTACACACCCTCACCACTGGTCTGACCACTTAACTATAGACCCTCACCACTTATCTGACCCCTAATCTATAGACCCTCACCACTGGTCTGGCCACTTAACTATAGACCCTCACCACTGATCTGACCACTCATCTATAGACCCTCACCACTGGTCTGGCCACTTAACTATAGACCCTCACCACTGGCCTGACCACTTAACTATAGACCCTCACCACTGATCTGACCACTCATCTATAGACCCTCACTACTGATCTGACCTCTCAACTATAGACCCTCACCACTGGACTGACCACTTAACTATAGACCCTCACCACTGATCTGACCACTCATCTATAGACCCTCACCACTGATCTGACCACTCATCTATAGACCCTCACCACTGATCTGACCACTCATCTATAGACCCTCACTACTGATCTGACCTCTCAACTATAGACCCTCACCACTGGTCTGACCACTCAACTATAGATCCTCACCACTGATCTGAACCCTCATCTATAGACCCTCACCACTGATCTGACCACTCATATATAGACCCTCACCATTGGTCTAACCTCTCATCTATAGACCCTCACCACTGATCTGACCACTCATCTATAGACCCTCACCACTGATCTGACCACTCATCTATAGACCCTCACCATTGGTCTAACCTCTCATGTATAGACCCTCACCACTGATCCTACCCCTCATCTATAGACCCTCACCTCTAATCTGACCTCTTATCTATAGACCCTCCCCACTGATCTGACCCCTCATCTATAGACCCTCTTCCCTGATCTTACCTCTCATCTTAGGCCTTCACCAGAGGACTGAGTCCTCATCTATAGACCCTCACCACTGATCTGACCACTCATCTATAGACCCTCACCTCTAATCTGGCCTCTTATCTATAGACCCTCCCCACTGATCTGACCTCTCATCTATAGACCCTCACCACTGATCCTACCCCTCATCTATAGACCCTCCCCACTGATCTGACCCCTCATCTATAGACCCTCACCACTGATCTTACCTCTCATCTAGAGGCCTTCACCAGAGGACTGAGCCCTCATCCATAGACCCTTGCAGCTTCTTACATGGAAAGCTGTTTCCGGAGGAAATTCCTCCAGAGTAAGGAAGTTACTCCCCGCTCCAGCTCATGTCTTCTGAGGAGTTGGTCTTCTTAGCCTGATGGCTGATTGTTTATCTTGCGCTTTATGTTTCCTTCCTCACTTTCATTAGAAGAGGAGGAGGAGGAGGAGGATTGCTGGATACAAAGATGGTCTCCATCTAGTGTCAAAATATCTGGTGGTCTCAAGCAGGGAAAAGGTTGAATTAGGACCTGAGGTGTTCATGTCATCATCAGTGGTGGTTCAGGAATTAACCCCTTCAGGACTAAGCCATTTTAGGACCAAGCCGGCCCATATGTGTATGTGTACGCGGCCGGGGGTAGAGCGGAAGGAGCGCCATTCAGAGCAGATTTACATTGTGGACATACGGGGAATTATTTTTTGCGGGATGAGATCCACTTTTCAGTTACATCATTTAGGGGGATTCGATAGCGAAATTTTAATAACTCTTTCTTGGTTAATTCTGGTTTAGGTTTTTTTTAGCTTCTTCTTTCTGACTGTACCACAAAAATAATTTGTGTTTATTCTATGGGTCACCAGGATTATGGAGAGGTCTCCTTTATGCACCTTTTATGCTGGACTTTCGCAGAATATAGAACTAGAATATAGAACTCGTTTTTGTATCACCGTGTATTATCGGGCAGAACATTTTTATTTTGTTTGTTTATTCGAGCTGTTTTAGGGCTTGTTTTTTGCGGGACAAGCTGTACTTTTTATTGGTATCATGTCAAGTTTGAGCGTTCGCCTTACGGGTCCAGTGAGAATTGTATTTTATTGTACGGGTTGTCATGGATGTGGTAATACCCAATATGTAGGGTTTTTTTTTTGGTAACTTTCACTTTGTTTTATGTTTTATGTGATTTTGATATGGGGTGGGGCATCAGGAGACTTTTATTCTTTTTTTTTTAACAATTTTTTTTAATTCCACATTTTTTTTTTTTTAAACATTTTTTCTTAATATTGTATTTTGCCCCAGTGTGTGTGACCTTACTGATGTATCGCAGCCTCTGTATTCTGCACTGGGTGACAGGAACTCTGTTAGATCACAGGCATCTACTGGAGGCAGCACTGGGGACTTCGTCTGACCCCAGGGCTGCCATAGCAACAATTAGCACCCTCTGGGCCCTGCCTGCAGCATCTATAGCAGTGGTGGCGAACCTATGGCACGGGTGCCAGAGGTGGCACTCAGAGCCCTTTCTGTGGGCACTCAGGCCATCGCCCCAGGACAGAGCTCACCAAACAGGACCAAATCCACCAAATCTTCCTGCAGACCCAGGCAATTTAAGAGATGCTGCAATCAGCTCTATTTTAACACTTCATTGGCTGTTTGGAACTGCGGTAAAAGTGAGAAAGTGTTGATAGAACTGCAGTATCTTATAGGTCATCCTACTGGACACTACATTCTTACTGTACAGAGAGACCCTGGTGAGAAGCTACAATGATAGTCTGAATGTGCCCTCCTTCTTACAACTGTATTAGTGGCTTCAGGGGGCCGATACGATTGAAAGATGTTGAAGAGCAGGTGGCAATAAGTTACTGCTTAAAATGCAATGTTGGCACTTCACGGTAAATAAGTGGATTTTGGTTATAGTTTGGGCACTCGGTCTCTAAAAGGTTCGCCATCACTGATCTATAGGGTTAAAATCTGTGGTCACTATAGTTGCGGTCCCGCGTGTTACTGTAGGAGCCCGGCTTCCACATAATACCAGGATCAGCTCATAAGCCCGGGAGATCACCATGGCAATACTGCACGTCATGGTGGAGTACCTACCTGCACCTTATGACCTACAGTAATGTCATTGTGTGGGGTCATTGCACACCTCACTGATGGTCTGTTATCTTGAAGAATGTATTGGTAGGGCTGGTGGGAAGGAGTTAATATCAGTATCCCTGGTGGTCTAGGGCAGGGATAGGGTAATGTCAGTATCCCTGGTGGTCTAGGGCAGGGATAGGGTAATGTCAGTATCCCTGGTGGTCTAGGGCAGGGATAGGGTAATGTCAGTATCCCTGGTGGTCTAGGGCAGGGTATAGGTAATGTCAGTATCCCTGGTGGTCTAGGGCATGGATAGGTAAATGTCAGTATCCCTGGTGGTCTAGGGCAGGGATAGGGTAATGTCAGTATCCCTGGTGGTCTAGGGCAGGGATAGGGTAATGTCAGTATCCCTGGTGGTCTAGGGCAGGGATAGGGTAATGTCAGCTTCCCTGGTGGTCTAGGGATGGGGATAGGGTAATGTCAGCATTCCTAGTGGTCTAGGGCAGGAATAGGTAAATGTCAGCTTCCCTGGTGGTCTAGGGCAGGGGTAGGGTAATGTCAGCTTCCCTAGTGGTCTAGGGCAGGGATAGGGTAATGTCAGTATCCCTGGTGGTCTAAGGCAGGAATAGGTAAATGTCAGCTTCCCTGGTGGTCTAGGGTAGAGATAGGGTAATGTCAGCTTCCATAGTTACAGACAGACCCCTCTGACCTCTGGTGACCTCTCTGGATGTTACTATAGTCCCAGGCTGCAATGATCAGCTGTAAGGTGTCTGTAATGAAGCTTTATGGATAATCCTTGGTCCCATTACAGCAAAAAATGTTTAAACTCCAATTGTCACTGGGGCGAATTTTTTTTTTGTCTGGATCTACAATAATAAAATATACAGTTTTGACTTACATACAAATTCAACTTAAGAACAAACCTCCGGACCCTATCTTGTACGTAACCCGGGGACTGCCTGTATCAGTATCCTTGGTTGTTTACAGAAGTGCTGACACTTCTCATCCCTTCACCAAATACAGGATCCTATTGTACCATTAGGGCAGGGGATATGACATTTTGGGCCCTGTCTGCAGCTTCCTGACACCAGTGTCCCCCTTGTCACATCTGGTCCCATATAATGTACTGGGGATGTATAGGTCACATTGTTGTACACAACCTCTCTATAGGCTCCTAGATCTTTGGATCTTTTCTTCATGTAGGACCCTGGGCCTGACCTGACAGGATCACCTGTTACCGGTTAAGGGTCTGCCACCCAGCTTTCCCAGAACCCTGACTACCCTATATAAGACAGCAGGCTTTGGCCTTCCCCCAGACCAAACCTTCCTGTTATCCCCCCCTTGTAATTAGTCAGAAAACAAAGCGGCAGATATCCGGCAGCAGGTGGCCCCCGCTCCCTCCGAGGGGAGGGAAATTCCTACTAATCCCCTTTATGGCTGCAGGGGCCGGGGCCATTGTTGTGTGGAAAAGGTCTGAGTTTAATGTGAGCAGATATTTCTTTGTCTCCGCACAATGGATTACTGTATGGAGGGAGAATCTCACGGCCGGGACAATGGGGGCAGCCGCCATCTTGGAGGAGGGGGGGGGGGTCGCACCGCTGTCTTTTCGCATCTGACATCCCCCCCTCCTCCTTGTAGGGTTGAGCTGGAATCGCCCTGCAGGATCCCTGTAATGTGGATGGGATATCGCGTGGAAACAATGGGTTAATGGAGGTTGTTATTTATTTAGTTTACGGTTTTTAAGTCGGGAGAATAAAACGGGTAAAAAGGAGAAAACTACAAATGCTGGAGGGAAAAGGAAGTTCTTTCCCTTTTATTCGTCTACTTGGGATCTACCGAGACCCTAATAACCAGATGTAAGCCACAGGGAAACCTAGCAGCAAGTGTAAGGTTATGCTACAGCACTCCCGCAGGGGAAATGAGGTATTACACCACGTCCATTCAACTCAAAGGGCTGCAGGACAGGACAGGTCCTCCGGAGCAGGAAACAATCGTAACTACTTTAAGATTTGGATCTCGAACAAAGGACCCCAGGAAATCCAGGGAACTGAAACATCCACATTCCGGACCAGGATCTGTGTTTGGGTCATGGTGGTGTCTGTATAGCATCACTGGGTTATTCCCTGATTGTGGTCCTATATGATGACGTGCAGTCCCCTTCCTCCCACATCCGGCCGGCTCCATCTATAATTCAGATTGGTGATGTTTTGGGCATTGACACCCGTCCCTATGAATGGGTTCAGCACACGCTCTGTGACAATATCACCTGCCCCCGGGCCGCGGAGAACGTGTAGAGAATTTCTTTTGTGTTGTAGAGAATGTAGCCTCGTGGGATCACTGAATTTTTCATGTATTGATGAATATGAGTCTGGGGGCTGCAGGTAATGACTTGTTCCATCACATCAATCATATCGGAGCCATAAACTCACCGAGCGCTCAAGAGAAATCCCATAATTCTCTGTTGTGTTACTCATATTGTCTCTATCACATGCTGCCTGCAGATAGGACACTATATACAATTTGTGCTGCTCCTCCTGCTCTATAACATGCTGCCTGCAGATAGGACACTATGTACAATCTGCTCAGCTCCTCCTGCTCTATAGCATGCTACCTGTAGATAGGACGCTGTGTACAATTTGTGCTGCTCCTCCTGCTCTATAGCATGCTGCCTGCAGATAGGACGCTGTATACAATTTGTGCTGCTCCTCCTGCTCTATAACATGCTTCTTGCAGATAGGACACTGTGTACAATGTGCACAGCTCCTCCTACTCTATAACATGCTGCCAGCAGATAGGACGCTGTGTACAATTTGTGCTGCTCCTCCTGCTCTATATCATGGTGCCTGCAGATAGGACACTGTGTACAATCTGCTCAGCCCCCTTAGGCACCCCACTGATGCCCCCACACAGAAACCAGACAAAACCAAGAATCTGGTATAATCCACTTTTTGTTTTTTTAATTATTCAACAATTTATACATAATAAATACAAACTTTTTACAGCCAATACAAAGCAGGAAGACGCCCCCCGCTGGCTCTGCACCGGCGCTGTACACGTGATCTATGGAATCAGGTCCAATATGAAGTTACAAGGAGGAGGGGCTTATCCTTTCTTTTCTCGCTTTTGTACAACTCTCTCGTTAAATAAAATTAGCAGCTCAACACGGATTTTATTTTCTTCAGAATGTTTTTTTGAGATAACACTTACAGGTATGAAAAATAAAAAAATAAACTAGCCAAACTATGACCCCCCCCCCCTCCTCCCCCGTCCCTTACCCCCAGCCAGCAAACAAAATAATAAAGCGCAATTAAAAAATTTTTCATACACCCATCAGAGGCGGCCATTTCCAAAATGTCAATTTTTTTTGTGGACCAATGGTTTTCTTTTTGCTTTGCCGATTCGGAAAGAAGCGGATAAACGGCGTCCGGATATTTTGTTTCTTAATAAAAAGCTAAATAACATCTGCTTATAATATTTCTAGACATTTGGGAGGCGCCCCTTGAAGTGGGGCGGGATTTTAGGGGAGGGGAGGGGGGGGGGGGGAGGTGGTATAAAGGAATCTTCAAAGAAGATACAAGTAACAAGCACCTGAACAGCGTTCAACGGAAACATCTGCACGCGATAGGCGGTGGTAACAATGGCTCAACAATGGCGCAAGTTCCTACAGATACGGGTCCTTTCACTTTGAAATGAAATTTACAGAATATATGAGACAGGAGGCGGAAATACGGAGGGAAAATTAGCGCATTCACGGATTGTTCTATTCAGAATTTTAGAATTCTGCTTAGAATTTTCGTTACAGAGTTAAAAGTCGCCCGATAATCATTCAGTAGGAACAATTCTGCTCTAAATATAGACTATTTTTACTTGGGATTTCAGCAATTAGGATTGAGGACCTGGCTGGCTCCGCCCAGTGGTGGCGGCCATTTTGTTGGGCTGATCCATTACAAGTAAGAGACTGGACAATCAAATTTAGCCATTAGTGACACTAAGGAAATAAAGGAGGACTCCTGCTTCAGGATACTCAAGTCTACCAAGACCACCAAGAATAAGGGTCACCTCAGAGACATAAGATGACCCTCACCTCATACGTTACCGGACAATTGTCACCAATTGGGATAGAACATTGTAAAACAAAGCTTCTACAGAATCTATCAAATTCTCTCTTCCCAAAGTCACCAGCTAAAAAGATTGTAGTAAGCTCCCTTTTTCTAAATTCAGGGGGTAAGGGGGCAGGATAATGGGACTGATTGAGAGAAATAGTCCTGATTAGGTGACAGGTTCTCTTAAAGGCAACAAATCCACCAAAAAATTAGCTGCCATACATAAAAGTAATGGTCTACCGAAAAATAAAATAAAAATAATCTGACTTTCCCTTCTTCCGGGGGAAACAATGGTTACCTCTAAAATTTTCCCTTATACGGTTTAAACAGTACAGGATTGGCCGATACATCAGTCGCCGCCCCCGCGGATCCTATGACTACACGAGCTGCTGTGTAAATATTAGTACGATGAATTAGTAACGCTGATGATCACGTACTGACGAGACGTCCTCAGCTATAGGTTTTACAGCATATTATATAGATCTCTATATAGAACTTTTTACATTTTTTTTTATTTTTTAATTTTGTTTATTTTTTTTAATTTTTATTTTTTGTAATGTCTGCCGGGGTAGTAATGAGAGGATCCAGCCCCTTTAAATCCCTTTATATAACCCCCCCTTCCATAGCGCGGACAAAGCAGATCGGGGAATTGCGCTGCAATGCGCCGGCCGTGCTATGCGCGAGGTGGAAGCGGGGGATCAGCGGAGAACTTATCAATATACAGATCAATGAAGAAACCGGATATTTTTGTTTCTCACACATTCCTATGAACACAGTAATATACTGTACTAACACATATGATAGGAGTATTTTATACGAGGACTTGCTACGAGCCTCTGCACGGGAGTTGGGGGGTTGGGGGAGGCACCTCTTATTGCCCCCTCCCTATTAGGTGCAACTTTATGGTCGGATCACAGTAGTGTTAGGGTTAACAACAGGAAAAACTGCCCAATCCCACCCTATAACAAAGGCCACATGGTATGACCCACGGGACACGACAAGTAGTGCAAGTGCCAACCGCGCAGCAGTGGAGAACGAGATTCCACAAATAAATAAAGAAAACTAATTTTTGGGTTGAAATGTTTCATATTTTTCACAAGAAATTTTTTTTTTTTTTTTTTTACTACCCATAATCAACCAATAATATTTAACAGCAAAAATTACTATGGGGAGATATTGAAGAGTGGTGAAAAATAACTAAAAATATTTTCATTTTTAGTTATTTCTATTTTTTTTTTCTCAAAATGTTTAGAGATAGGAATAGCAAAAAAACCTAAATTTATATAAATTCTTCTAAATTTAAATTTTATTGGTGTTAATTCAAAATGTCCAACTTCTATACTATTGGTTGGTTATGGGTAGTAAAATATATTCTAAAAATTAGAAAATTCCACTAAATTTGCTTTACTTTATTTATTCGCTGCTCTCTCACCCCTGTATTGAAGCACTGAAGTGGAAAATGTTGGCTCTTTATGCACATTTGAACACTGAAGCAGATTCAGCACCAATTCAACTGGTGGTGAATTTGCAGTAAAAATTTTTCTGTGGAAGAGATTTTTCTAAACCGCACCACAAACCTGCAAAAACCATGAACATGGCCTAACACAAGAACCCCCAAAACAAACTGGACCATAGAAAAAAAATAAATAAACCAAAGAAAACAGAGGTAAAGTTAAGTCAGGGAGACCTGTGCTCCTCAGGGGCGGGGCTTCTGCTCTGAACAAACTACTGTGATCCTTCCATTCTCTCAGATTGCACTTTAGACCCCCCATTAGTGTCTGATAAGGGAGGCTAATATACAATTATTAAAACAAAAATTAAAACAAAAAAAAGGCACAAAATGCCCCAGATATGTTGTATCTCGTTGTCTCCCATCCTCCAGGGTCTGGATATGCACAAGGTGCAGAAAAGTTTTAGTGCCCAAATGACTCATTTGGACCGTGACTAATGTAAAGATACTGGATGCCGTTGTTAAACCAACGTAATTTCCACATCTTCTGTCTTCTCTGGGGGGCGCCGGTGAGCTTGTGTCGGGGGAGGTGGAGCCGCTCGCACCTGGAAGAAAAAAAAAAATTTGCAAATTACAACTTTGATTAATTCTTTATCCATCTTTTCAATGTTTTAAAAAATTTTAATTGGATGAACAAAAAAAAATTCTCACCGGCCGTAACTTGCCCTGATATCCATCGGCGGGGGCGGTGGGGATCCGCGGAGGCTGCGACGTAGACGGCGATTCTAGATTTAGATTATTTTCTAGAGAAAGGGAAAGATCACAAAAGATGAGCCACATTTATACATCAGTGTATTATTACCTTTTGCCAAAAAAAATTTATGGATCTAAATTTGAGGAAAGAAAAACAAGTCAGAAATATGGATTTGATACTTTCAAGAAAAAAGAAAAAAAATATTCAATTTTTTTTTCTTAAAACAAAAAGGAGAATAAAAAATAAAAAAAATAACAGACGAATTTAAATAAATATAATAAATATAATAAAGGGTTTCAAGAGCAAATAAAAAATTTGTGCATAAAATTCATGGCTTATATACATATACACAAACAGTCTCCATAAACACAACACCAAAAGTGTAAAAATAAAAAAGTAGATGTAAAAATGGTTCTAAACAAAAAATCTAACACGAAAATCCATCCTGATAAACCAGTGACACTTACTCATAGATCCAGGCACCAAGACTGTGGCAATCTTCTTATATTTGTTATTTATGGCCTCGTTCCTTCTAAAATCAACTTTTAAAATGATGCAAATTATCCCGAGGGGCTACCAGAGCTCCTTACTGATCTGGCTTTACAAATTGTCAGGTTACAACCCCCTCCCCCAGCACTTGTGCAGCGAGAACTTCCTGCTGTATTTTCACTGCTGACGAAGCACGGAAGGGGGTTAGACAGTGTAACAGCCTGTGAAACTACAGCATAGTGAGGCCCCACGGGAAGCCCTTCTGTTATATTAGCATAATTTAGAAAGTTGATTTAGAAGGAAGAAGGCCATGAATATCAAATATATGTAGATTACCACAATCTGGTTCCGTGATCTATGAGGAAATGTTTATTGTATTGGATTTGATGGCAGATTTCTTTTAAAAAAAACAACAATTTTGCAACTAACATTTTCCACACTTTTACTTTCCATCAGGAGATATCTTACCTGTCACAGACGAAGGGGACCGTGGGAAATATAGGGAGCTCCTCTTGTCCGGACTGAATATGGGGCTGGTGGGGGGCTGGTCATACAGAGGGAGGGGTGGGAGAGAATTCTGTGGCTTCGGGGACGGGGACACCTACAATGAAGATGAAACAAATCACAAAAATAAAAGTATTGTTCCTATTGGTAGATCCCCCCCTGCCCCATCTATCTCCTCCTCATACCGGAATATCCTCCATCCAGTGCGTGTCGCCATTCTCCGAGCCGCTCAGCTCCTCCACCAGCACCGAGGGGAAGACGCCAACGCGCCCATTGAATTCCCCCTCCCAAAACCCGTCATCGTCCTGGTTCTCCTTGTTCAGGATGCGGATGATGGCCCCTTCTGGGAAGGACAGCTCATCTTCTGTCTGGCCATCGTAATCGTAAAGTGCTTTCACAAAACACACTGGGGGCGAGAGGAGAAGGAGGGGATGAGGAAAGATTTTAAAATATTGTCGACGAAGCCTTTCATTCCCTGGTCTTAAAGGTGACGCGATACTTCAAAACTAAATAAAAAGGATGGGCAAAGAATTACTTATTTAAAGGGGTTGGCCATTTTACCTCATGTTTGTGTAATGTGTGTGTAAGTGTAGGGGGGAGGGATATGGGGTAATTTACCAATATACATCTATTACTAGTTCTGCTCCACTTTCCTGATATGAAAGATGAAGCCTCCTGTTTTTTACCTCATCAGTCAGACATTCCTGACCATAAAATGGCTGCAGATGGAGGGTCATGTGATCCATAACTGTCCATGATCAAGGAAGAGATCACATGACCCTCCATCTGCCGCCATTTTATGGTCAGGAATGTCTGACTGATGAGGTAAAAGACATGAAGTAAAATGATGAGGTAAAAGACCGGAGGCTTCACTTTACATATCAGGAAAGTGATGGAGAACTATTACTAGATGTATATTGGTAAATTACCTCATATCCGAACCCTCCCCCCTCCCCCCCCCCCCCCCGATACGCACAATGCAAAATCATGAGGTAAAATGGCCATCCCCTTTAAATAAAGTTTAATTATATTGGAATATCCACCCCCCCCCCCACACACACACGCACAATACAAAATCATGAGGTAAAGTGGCCAACCCCTTTTATCCCAGTCATGCACAGCTCTGGATAGTTACCGCTGGTGTCGCCGTTCATGCTCCCGGAGGCCATCTCGGCGTCGTTTGAGTTGCTGGACGTGTGTGACCGGTTGTCTAGGGCGGCCAGGGACTGCAGCATACTCAGGAGGCTGTTCGATGTAGGGAACTGGAGATATTTTTCTGGAACGTAGCCGATCTGTCCCGATTTATTTCTCGCCTGTTTGGAAAACAGTAGACCCCCCCCCCTCAGTGGTAGAAATGATAGGAGAAGACCCTCGACAACTTATATACAGCGGATTACACCATCCGGACTATAGATGCTTCTCATAGATACAACCTTCTCATGGAAGAAGCAATAAGGGCTCTACACTCTACTACGAAAAAAATATTTTATAAAATGTACATTACTTTTCCCCTAAAGGTTGGGATTTTCGCAAAGGTAAATTTGTGACAGAAGGAGAAGAACCGGCATCATCATCATCAAATCATTATAAATATGACATCCATTTTTACCCCTCAGAAAGGTGATAAGATGCCCTCTCTAGATTTCCTCTTTTGTGTGAAATTTCCCCCATGATATATATATACATATACAGGCAGTCCCCGGGTTACGTACAACATAGGTTCTGTAGGTTTGTTCTTAAGTTGAATTTGTATGCAAGTATATAAAAAAAAAATCTTCAAAATCATGTGACCGTGAGCAGAAAAGAGTCACATTTTACCTCAGAGGAGTCACGTTTAGAGGCTGCTGGGGGCGCGTTACTTACAACGCCAAATATCTCTGGTTCTATAAAACCTTGAAACATGGTTCTACAGAGAGTTGAGGTCGTAGTTTGGACCATGAGCTGCTGATAAAGACCTTATTCCCTCCTAGGTCTATCTCTGGTTTTGTAGCTCACAGAACCAAAAAAGTTTGTCTAAGAGATGAGATTCTTATATTTAAAATGACACCAGGAGTACGTTTTAGTTGCTGTAGAACCAAAGATAAATCCGTCTGAAGTGCTCCTCCCCCTAAAGTCACTAAACTTGACTCATCTCAGGTAACATCTGACTCATCTCTGCTTACTGCCACATGGGGCGACAGGTTAAAAATAATTTGGAATAACTACGCAAGAATCATTGCGTCCTCTGAGGACTGGACATATCCGAGGGGGATTTACCCCTTTTCCTTTCCTTGTCTGTATTTTGAGGATCTACAAAAAGCTTCTCCACAAATTATAAAGACAAACAATGAATAAATCTTGGCCCCTACCTTGACCCAGTCTTCCATGTCTCCATCTTCTATGACTTCGAGCATCTCATGTTCCTCGATGGTCAGCTCGTCCGGCTGAGACGCCTGCAGGACACAGAAGAGGAGGGGTCTTTATACTGAGGAGCTTATCGGCCCCGTTTCCTGACCCCGCGACCCCCTGGCCTCGTGGCGCCATCTTGTTATCGGACTCTCATACTGTTATTTCCTTCATCTCTACCACAACTCAAGATCTAAGAAACCTTAAATAGAACCAGGACTTTCTATGTGGATGGAGGAATAAACATGGGAAGACATGGGAAGTTGAGATGGCCAAGTTGCTGAGATCCTTGCCGTGTAGCCAGGTTTAGCCACCCAGGATAGAAAAGTCTGGGATTTGGCCCTCTGCCATTCAGGGCCCTTTTGGGGTTAAGTGCTTAAAAGGGCTGCCCACTTTCATCAAATAAAACTGTTTGTGTAATAGAGATATAAAATTTCTAATATAGTTTCTGTACCAATTCCTCACAGTTTTCTAGATCTCTGCTTGCTGTCATTTTATAGGAATCTGACTTCTAGTGGAGAAACACCGGTCCTGGTCATGAGGTGTCACACAGGTGCATAGTTTGTTAAATATCCCTGGTCATGTGAGGTCACACAGGTGCACGGCTCATTATATCCCTGGTCCTGTGATGTCACACAGGTGCACGGCTCGTTATATCCCTGGTCCTGTGATGTCACACAGGTGCACGGCTCGTTATATCCCTGGTCATGTGATGTCACACAGGTGCACGGCTCATTATATCCCTGGTCCTGTGATGTCACACAGGTGCACGGCTTGTTATCCCTGGTCATGTGATATCATACTGGAGCACAGCTCGTTATATCCCTGGTCATGTGATGTCACACAGGTGCACGGCTTGTTATCCCTGGTCATGTGATATCATACTGGAGCACGGCTCGTTATATCCCTGGTCCTGTGATGTCACACAGGGGCACGGCTTGTTATCCCTGGTCATGTGATATCATACTGGAGCACGGCTCGTTATAGCCCTGGTCATGTGATGTCACACAGGGGCACGGCTCGTTATATCCCTAGTCTTGTGATGTCACACAGGGGCACGGCTCGTTATATCCCTGGTCCTGTGATGTCACACAGGGGCACGGCTCGTTATATCCCTGGTCCTGTGATGTCACACAGGGGCACGGCTCGTTATCCCTGGTCATGTGATGTCATACTGGAGCACGGCTCATTATATCCCTGGTCCTGTGATGTCACACAGGTGCACGGCTTGTTATCCCTGGTCATGTGATATCATACTGGAGCACGGCTTGTTATATCCCTGGTCATGTGATGTCACACAGGGGCACGGCTCGTTATATCCCTAGTCTTGTGATGTCACACAGGGGCACGGCTCGTTATATCCCTGGTCCTGTGATGTCACACAGGGGCACGGCTCGTTATATCCCTGGTCCTGTGATGTCACACAGGGGCACGGCTCGTTATATCCCTGGTCCTGTGATGTCACACAGGGGCACGGCTCGTTATATCCCTGGTCCTGTGATGTCACACAGGGGCACGGCTGGTTATATCCCTGGTCCTGTGATGTCACACAGGTGCACGGCTCATTATATCCCTGGTCATGTGATATCACACAGGTGCACGGCTCATTATATCCCTGGTCCTGTGACGTCACACAGGGGCATGGCTCGTTATATCCCTGGTCATGTGATGTCACACGGGTGCACGGCTTGTTATCCCTGGTCATGTGATATCATACTGGAGCACGGCTCGTTATAGCCCTGGTCATGTGATGTCACACAGGTGCACGGCTCGTTATATCCCTGGTCATGTGATGTCACACTGGTGCACGGCTCGTTATATCCCTGGTCCTGTGATGTCACACAGGTGCACGGCTTGTTATCCCTGGTCATGTGATGTCACACAGGTGCACGGCTCGTTATATCCCTGGTCCTGTGATGTCACACAGGTGCACGGCTTGTTATCCCTGGTCATGTGATGTCACACAGATACACTGCTCGTTATATCCCTAGTCTTGTGATGTCCCTTTAAATGTGATGACCAGAGGTTGACAAACATCGCTCCACACCTGACCAGGGTTTGCATCTCAGCTGAATAGAAATCAATGGGCTGAGCTGTAATAGCAGCACAAACCATGGGCAGGTGTGAGGCGCTGTTTTTTTAGAAGAAAGGAGCCATGTTTTACCTCCGGACAATCCCATTAACCCCTTGTGCAGCACTCCCTTCCTCAGAAGGACTGAGTTAGCAGAGTCCATCCATTAGATCACATTAGAACAGTGAGTACACCTGGATCCCCTCTTTCCATGCATGGTATGGTGCCCTCACCAAGTGGTTTGCCCCGTGTCGCTACTAGACCTTGCCTGGTGCCCCAACCATCTCCTCACCTGGTAGGAGTAGATGACCTTGCAGGTCAGCGGATAGTTCCTCAAGGTCCCCGAAGGACTGGAGCTGCTGTCATCAAAGGCATCCATGCTGTCCTCCAGCTCCTCGCCGTCATCCCTGTCCAGGTCCGCGTTCCCCTGCACAAAATACACAAATGTCATTCTGTTAATCCGGACCTCAGTCGGGAAAAAGTCCTAAGAGTCTAACGATTGGCACAAAATTATATTTTTAGATTTAGAACAACAAAAAATGGATTTATGGGTATCCCTCTTCCTACTGCCCGACTGACGTTCTAGAAGGGCACAGCAACTTCTCTTGGATCTGGTCTACAATTTCTGCTCCATTCCGTACAAGTGAATCAACTGCAATACCACAGATGTCCTGAGGACAGGGGTGGCACAAACCAAAATCAGGAGGACTCTGAACTAAGAACTAAAATCTTCTGTGTGGGTTCAACTGGGTCAATGACAGACCTCAACCACATTACGGAACAGGGGGGTCTGCAGCTTGTTTGTCCCCTTCATAACTTGAAGAATAGATGGTTAGGGATCCCCTCTAATATTTGTCAGCAGTCACCATTGATAATTAGTAGGTACAGCCACCGACCAAGCCTAGGGGGCCACTTCTATAGGACAACCCGGACACTGCATGACCCTACCCCTAACTCCAATACCCCTCCACCTACAAGCGACTCAAGTTTTATACAATGTTCTGAATAGTTATCACACTTTCTTCTCAATTTCTAGATGTTTATGGTCCCAGATTTCCAGAACAAGTCTGCAGCGGAGCGGTCGGGAAGGTTTGTTCACCTTGGCTGTGACTTATCACATTCTTGTAATTTCCCATATAACTTCACTCCTAGTGTAAATCTTAGAACTATTCAGCTGCCAACGAAAAGCGAGAAAGGAAAACCACAAGGAGAAATATCCCAAAGCTCAAAAGTAAATGGGGCAGCAGACTGTACATAACATGGGGGGCATAAGAAAGGGAGGCCAGAGGAGGTGGGTTCACCTGCGCCCCAACTCATAAGATTCAGGATAAGTAATGTCATGTATGTACACAGTGACTGCACCAGCAGCAGAATAGTGAGTGCAGCTCTGGGGTATAATACAGGATGTAACTCAGGATCAGTACAGGATAAGTAATGTCATGTATGTACACAGTGACTGCACCAGCAGAATAGTGAGTGCAGCTCTGGAGTATAATACAGGATGTAACTCAGGATCAGTACAGGATAAGTAATGTCATGTATGTACACAGTGACTGTACCAGCAGCAGAATAGTGAGTGCAGCTCTGCAGTATAATACAGGATGTAACTCAGGATCAGTACAGGATAAGTAATGTCATGTATGTACACAGTGACTGCACCAGCAGCAGATAGTGAGTGCAGCTCTGGAATATAATACAGGATGTAACTCAGGATCAGTACAGGATAAGCAATGTCATGTATGTACACAGTGACTGCACCAGCAGCAGAATAGTGAGTGCAGCTCTGGAGTATAATACAGGATATAACTCAGGATCAGTACAGGATAAGCAATGTCATGTATGTACACAGTGACTGCAGCAGCAGCAGAATAGTGAGTGCAGCTCTGGGGTATAATACAGAATGTAACTCAGGATGAGTAGAGGATAAGTAATGTCATGTATGTACACAGTGACTGCACCAGCAGCAGAATAGTGAGTGCAGCTCTGGAGTATAATACAGGATGTAACTCAGGATCAGTACAGGATAAGTAATGTCATGTATGTACACAGTGACTGCACCACCAGCAAAATAGTGAGTGCAGCTCTGGGGTATAATACAGGATGTAACTCAGGATCAGTACAGGATAAGTAATGTCATGTATGTACACAGTGACTGCACCAGCAGCAGAATAGTGAGTGCAGCTCTGGAGTATAATACAGGATGTAACTCAGGATCAGTACAGGATAAGTAATGTCATGTATGTACACAGTGACTGCACCAGCAGCAGAACAGTGAGTGCAGCTCTGGGGTATAATACAGGATGTAAGTCAGGATCAGTACAGGATAAGTAATGTCATGTATGTACACAGTGACTGCACCAGCAGCAGAATAGTGAGTGCAGCTCTGGAGTATAATACAGGATGTAACTCAGGATCAGTACAGGATAAGTAATGTCATGTATGTACACAGTGACCGCACCAGCAGCAGAATAGTGAGTGCAGCTCTGCAGTATAAGTACAGGATAAGTAATATGTATGTACACAGTGACTGCACCAGCAGTAGAATAGTGAGTGCAGCTCTGGGATATAATACAGGATGTAACTCAGGATCAGTACAGGATAAGTAATGCTATGTATGTACACAGTGTCTGCACCAGCAGCAGAATAGTGAGTGCAGCTCTGGAGTATAATACAGGATGTAACTCAGGATCAGTACAGGATAAGTAATGTCATGTATGTACACAGTGACTGCACCAGCAGCAGAATAGTGAGTGCAGCTCTGTAGCATGCCAGTGCGGTGCCAGCTGGAGAGGTGACAGACATTGGTCACTGCTGCCGTCACCGGGAGATCAGGGCGAGACGCAGGGGAGTGCGGTGGGTGACAATCGCTGGAGAAACCTGATTAATGTGAGACTGAATGTAAGGTAACAACATGATATAGAACATGTATAAGTAGATCCAGCACATTCTCTATTCAGCATTAGACCAGTGATCCTCCACTCGCCCCCAACTTTCTTTTTTCTTGACCTGGAACTTGGATGGCCTCTCTAATCCTCTAGTCACATCCAGAGCTGCACGACCTCACGTCTCACTGCTGCCCCTGCTGGTTTATCATTATCACAGAAGAGAACACTAGCTGTAATGCTGCAGTTGTGTACACAACTAATTATTGACACTGAGAAACTTAGCGGCAGACTGCTGAAGTGTAAGTGCAGCTTTGGATGTGACTGGAGTATAAATATAAACTATAACCTTTATAGATGCCCATTTTTAAAGCGTACTCATTCCCCGCACACAATAATTATCGAGGTAAAGGTGAATGTGCCCTTTTAAAACCCCCAGGGACTGTACCAGGTGCGAGGATCCGTTGTTGATCATGGTGGGTAGACTGGCCCAGCGCTCGTTCTCCAGCTCCTCCATCACCTGGTTCATGGCGCTCTTCAACCACGTGTCCACCGACACCCCGATCTGCCGCAGGAGGTCCAGCCGCGCCTCTGCCTTCAACTTTGTGATCTACAGCAGAGAAAATAGCGACATCAGCGTCCAGAATATCAGGACTCACTGTCATGGCCGACAAATATTCGTCCCCTATAGCACAAATCTACTGTATGTGTACGTGTGTATGTGTACATAGGGGGCAGTATTATAGTAATTATATTCTTGTACATAGGGGGCAGTATTATAGTAGTTATATTCTTGTACATAGGGGGCAGTATTGTAGTAGTTATATTCTTGTACATAGGGGGCAGTATTGTAGTAGTTATATTCTTGTACATAGGGGGCAGTATTATAGTAGTTATATTCTTGTACATAGGGGGCAGTATTATAGTAGTTATATTCTTGTACATAGGGGGCAGTATTATAGTAGTTATATTCTTGTACATAGGGGCAGTATTATAGTAGTTATATTCTTGTACATAGTGGGCAGTATTATAGTAGTTATATTCCTGTACATAGTGGGCAGTATTATAGTAGTTATATACTTGTACATAGGGGCAGTATCATAGTAGTTATATTCTTGTACATAGGGGCAGTATTATAGTAGTTATATTCTTGTACATTGGAGGCAGTATTCTAGTAGTTATATTCTTGTACATAGGGGGCAGTATTCTAGTAGTTATATTCTTGTACATAGGGGCAGTATTAAAGTAGTTATATTCTTGTACATAGGGGGCAGTATTATAGTAGTTATATTCTTATACATAGGGGGCGGTATTATAGTAGTTATAGTCTTGTACATAGGGGGGCAGTATTATAGTTATATTCCTGTACATAGGGGGCAGTATTATAGTAGTTATATTCCTGTACATAGGGGGCAGTATTATAGTAGTTATAGGACCAATTTTGATATGCTTGTGCAGCGCTGCGTAATCTGTGGGCGCTATATAAATAAAGAATTATTATTATTATTATATTATTATTCCTGTACATAGGGGGGCAGTATTATAGTTATATTCCTGTACATAGGGGGGCAGTATTATAGTAGTTCTATTCCTGTACATAGGGGGGCAGTATTATAGTAGTTCTATTCCTGTACATAGGGGGGCAGTATTATAGTAGTTATATTCCTGTACATAGGGGGGCAGTATTATAGTAGTTATATTCTTGTACATAGGGGACAGTATTATAGTAGTTATATTCCTGTACATAGGGGGCAGTATTCTAGTAGTTATATTCTTGTACATAGGGGGCAGTATTCTAGTAGTTATATTCTTGTACATAGGGGGCAGTATTCTAGTAGTTATATTCTTGTACATAGGGGCAGTATTATAGTAGTTATATTCTTGTACATAGGGGGCAGTATTATAGTAGTTATATTCTTGTACATAGGGGGCAGTATTATAGTAGTTATATTCTTGTACATAGGGAGCAGTATTACAGTAGTTATATTCCTGTACATAGGGGGCAGTATTACAGTAGTTATATTCCTGTACATAGGGGGCAGTATTATAGTAGTTATATTCTTGTACATAGGGAGAAGTATTATAGTAGTTATATTCCTGTACATAGGGGGCAGTATTACAGTAGTTATATTCCTGTACATAGGGGGCAGTATTATAGTAGTTATATTCCTGTACATAGGGGGCAGTATTATAGTAGTTATATTCTTGTACATAGGGGGCAGTATTATAGTAGTTATATTCCTGTACATAGGGGGCAGTGTTATAGTAGTTATATTCTTGTACATAGGGGGCAGTATTATAGTAGTTATATTCCTGTACATAGGAGGCAGTATTATAGTAGTTATATTCTTGTACATAGGGGGCAGTATTACAGTAGTTATATTCTTGTACATAGGGGGCAGTATTATAGTAGTTATATTCTTGTACATAGGGGCAGTATTATAGTAGTTATATTCCTGTACATAGGGGGCAGTATTATAGTAGTTATATTCTTGTACATAGGGGGCAGTATTATAGTAGTTATATTCTTGTACATAGGGGGCAGTATTATAGTAGTTATATTCCTGTACATAGGGGGCAGTATTATAGTAATTATATTATTGTACATAGGAGGCAGTATTATAGTAGTTATGTTCCTGTACATAGGGGGCAGTATTATAGTAGTTATATTCCTGTACATAGGGGGCAGTATTATAGTAGTTATATTCCTGTACATAGGGGGCAGTATTATAGTAGTTATATTCTTGTACATAGGGGGCAGTATTATAGTAGTTATATTCCTGTACATAGGGGGCAGTATTATAGTAGTTATATTCTTGTACATAGGGGGCAGTATTATAGTAGTTATATTCCTGTACATAGGGGGCAGTATTATAATAGTTATGTTCCTGTACATAGGGGGCAGTATTATAGTAGTTATATTCCTGTACATAGGAGGCAGTATTATAGTAGTTATATTCTTGTACATAGGGGGCAGTATTATAGTAGTTATATTCTTGTACATAGGGGCAGTATTATAGTAGTTATATTCCTGTACATAGTGGGCAGTATTATAGTAGTTATATTCTTGTACATAGGGGGCAGTATTATAGCAGTTATATTCTTGTACATAGGGGGCAGCATTATAGTAGTTATATTCTTGTACATAGGGGGCAGTATTATAGTAGTTATATTCTTGTACATAGGGGGCAGTATTATAGTAGTTATATTCTTGTACATAGGGGGCAGTATTATAGTAGTTATATTCCTGTACATAGGGAGCAGTATTATAGTAGTTATATTCTTGTACATAGGGGGCAGTATTATAGTAGTTATATTCTTGTACATAGGGGGCAGTATTATAGTAGTTATATTCCTGTACATAGGGGACAGTATTATAGTAGTTATATTCTTGTACATAGGGGGAAGTATTATAGTAGTTATATTCTTGTACATAGGGGGCAGTATTATAGTAGTTATATTCTTGTACATAGGGGGCAGTATTATAGTAGTTATATTCTTGTACATAGGGGGCAGTACTATATTAGTTATATTCCTGTACATAGGGGGCAGTATTATAGTAGTTATATTCCTGTACATAGGGGGCAGTATTATAGTAGTTATATTCTTGTACATAGGGGGCAGTATTATAGTAGTTATATTCCTGTACATAGGGGGCAGTATTATAGTAGTTATATTCTTGGGCGGTGTAGACAATAGGTTATGTAACTAACAATCTCTCTTACTGTAGGGATAATTGCACTTCGTATCCCAGAAATCACACCCCCCTTTATCTCCCAAATGAGTGGAGTAACTTGGTGCGTGACTACATCCGCCAGTAACATCTGAGAACTTGCTCTGTCACTCCTGGGGGAGCTGCGGCAGATCACTAATATTCCCCAGGACGATGTGAACAATATTACATTAGGTGATTAAAAACCCTGCAGTATCCCCTAAAGGCTAATTCTAGGAAGTGTGAAATATAGAGAGAGCGCTGCCAGGGAGGGGTCAGAGGTCACGCTAGGAGAACACTCACATAACAACATAAGAACAAAAGAAATCAGTTTTATTCATAACACTAAAGTTTTGTATCTTTATTTGTATTTTGCTTATTATTCAGCGTGTTTTAGCAGACGGCTTTGTAGATTCTAGATTTTGGTACATTTAAAGGGGCGGTGGGCAGGAGAGGCAGCGGGCTACATGCGCCTCCCCCGCAGCTGCTCGCACTGCGCTCCAGCATGACTGCGCTCCCGACACAAGGTAATAATTAGTTCTATTTGTAACAGTGTTAATTAAAATTTAATTAAAGTGAAGTATAAGGAGACATATGTAGCGTCTTCTGAGACACCGGGGGATGGGGGGGGGGGGGGGGGGGCACGACTTACACAGCCAGAGCCGTAAATTACAACAAAGCGACAACGCAGCTAACCGGGCGACCTCTAATAAAACGTTTATGGCGGGAAATGATATAATTACCACTTCAGGCTCCAACTTATAATTTCATACAATGGCTCATTATATGGGATAATAGATATGGCTCGGGGAGCAAAGGGGGTTACACTGCAGCTAGTGTTATGTATTATCCCTGGAGAGATGTGTAATCAGACCTTTGTCTATGCTGTTAGTAGCCGCAGGACTGTGATATATGGATTTATATTGCAGGATTGTACTCACACTGCTGTGCTCTCTGCATCAGTGTTAGTTATCGTCCCTGGAGAGATGTGTAATAATTGCTTTATGTATGGTGTTAGTAGCAACAGGACTGTGAAATATGTATTAATATTTTTAGAACGTAGCTCCTCCAAGTGTATTGCGGTCGTGCCCTCACTCTGCTGTGCCCTCACTCTGCTGTGCCCTGTGCTCTCTTCAGCCAGTGCTGGCTATCGTCCCTGGAGAGATGTGTAATCATTGCTATGTGTATGGTGTTGGTAGCAACAGGACTATGAAATATGTATAAATATTCCTGGTTTGTGGCTTCTCCAAGTGTATTGGGGACGTGTCCTCACACTGCTGTGCTCTTAGCTTTCTCCATTGAATTACACTACAGCCCTTCCCCTTTGGGGTTCTTTAGCAGATTTGTGATTGGGTACTTCTCTGATCAGACAGAAGTGACTGTGAAGCACCTCAATACAGAGAAATAAGAGCACAGCAGTGTGAGGACAGTCCGCAATGCTAAAGTCCTTCTGCTACTAACAACATACCCAAAGGTATAATTACAATAGATCTCCAGGGATGATACCCAATACTGGAAGTAGAGAGCACAGAACACAACAGTGTGAGGCAGAGTTGGAGAAGCGACAACCCTGGAATATAAATTCATATTTGACAATCCTTTTACTAACACCTGAGTTTATATTTCAGGACTGTGGCAATAGGGACTGTCCTCACACTGCTGTGCTCCTATTTCTCTGCATTGCTGCTGAGTTGCTTCACAGCTGCATCTGTTTGCAGTCTGATAAAGCACCTATTCACAGCAGAGGAGAGATGCTGTGGAGTTGTGCAATGGAGAAAGCCAAGAGCACAGCAGTGTGAGGCCATGCCTTCAGTGCACTTGGAGAACCTAGAATATAAATCCATATATCACAGCCCTGCTGCTACTTACAACATACATGAGATAATATTTACACCTCTCTCCAGGGACAATACCGATCACTGGCTGCAGAGAGCACAGGGCACAGCAGTGTAAGAAGTTACTTGTAGAAGCTACTGTCCTGGAATATATCACAGTCCTGCTGCTACAAACACCACACAAAAAGGTGTGATTACACATCTAACCAAGGACAATACATAACACTGGCTGTAGTCTGTATCTTCTAAAGATTTTTCAGTTCTATTGTTCTCCAATCACATCTAAAGCTGCATTCAAATTTGTGTTCACTTTAGGTTTACTTTTATCTAGGAGCAGTGCATTGTGGGAGTGTAGATGACCCGGTCACATGATACCTCTGCCTTGCGGATGCCCTCCTTCACCTCCTCGATCCTCAGCTCCAGCTCCAGGCGCCCCGTCTCTGATGAGGGGGTGCTCTGACACTCCAGATCATCAAGTAACTGCGGGAAGAAGACGGAGAATCACATCACTAATCCTGGTCATCTGAATGTTCTAGCTATGGGGGTGACATCAGCTCAGATGTGGAGGGATCATTGTGCTAGTTCCATGATTACGGGGTCCCTACAGTCAGCACATATAGGGGGGGGACCTCTACATCCATCCGGAACCGGTATAGGGGGGGACCTCTACATCCACCTCTACATTGTGCCTCTACATTGTGCTAGTTCCATGATTACGGGGTCCCTACAGTCAGCACATATAGGGGGGGGGACCTCTACATCCATCCGGAACCGGTATAGGGGGGGGGGAACCTCTACATCCGGAACCGGTATAGGGGGGGGACCTCTACATCCATCCGGAACCGGTATAGGGGGGGGGGGGGGGGAACCTCTACATCCATCCGGAACCGGTATAGGGGGGGGGGGGGGGGGAACCTCTACATCCATCCGGAACCGGTATAGGGGGGGGGGGGAACCTCTACATCCGGAACCGGTATAGGGGGGGGGGACCTCTACATCCATCCAGAACCGGTATAGGGGGGACCACTACATCCGGAACCAGTATAGGGGGGGGGGGGGGACCTCTACATCCATCCAGAACCGGTATAGGGGGGGCCACTACATCCAGAACCGGTATAGGGGGGACCACTACATCCAGAACCGGTATAGGGGGGACCACTACATCCAGAACCGGTATAGGGGGGACCACTACATCCAGAACCGGTATAGGGGGGACCACTACATCCAGAACCGGTATAGGGGGGACCACTACATCCAGAACCGGTATAGGGGGGACCACTACATCCAGAACCGGTATAGGGGGGACCACTACATCCAGAACCGGTATAGGGGGGACCACTACATCCAGAACCGGTATAGGGGGGACCACTACATCCAGAACCGGTATAGGGGGGACCACTACATCCAGAACCGGTATAGGGGGGACCACTACATCCAGAACCGGTATAGGGGGGACCACTACATCCAGAACCAGTATAGGGGGGACCACTACATCCAGAACCGGTATAGGGGGGACCACTACATCCAGAACCGGTATAGGGGGGACCACTACATCCAGAACCGGTATAGGGGGGACCACTACATCCAGAACCGGTATAGGGGGGACCACTACATCCAGAACCGGTATAGGAGGGGGACCACTACATCCAGAACCGGTATAGGATAGGGCCGCTACATCCAGAACCGGTATAGGAGGGGGCCGCTACATCCAGAACCGGTATAGGAGGGGGCCGCTACATCCGGAACCGGTATAGGGGGGACCACTACATCCAGAACCGGTATAGGAGGGGGCCGCTACATCCAGAACTGGTATATGGGGGGACCGATCATCAAGAACTTTTATGAGGGTAGACCGCTAAATCCAGAGCTCTTACAGGGTTAACTTATGGTTGGGCACTACACCTACCCGCTGGCTGTGGATGATGTTCTTGTGTTCCCGTGCCACCCGTGTCGCCCACTTGCGCGCCTCTTTGTTCAGGCTGTGCTCCTCCGTGGTGCCCGTCTCTGACTCCAGCTGCCGACTCTGCAGAATAGAATATACACATCAATCTTCAGCCCTGGGGGGTATCTGTATACCAGGACCCGATGAACGAAGGCACCGTAACCACCACCGGGGGGCGCCCCCTTCATCAGTGCATTAATGAGTCATGATTAATTGCAGCAGCGCCATGCAACCAGCACAGTACTCCCCCAAGCAAGCAAAGCTATTGTAGAAATTACTCATATCCACTGACAGCAAGTAGAGATCTAGAGCAGAACTGTAGGTTATAGAGTAATGACACTTTATAGTGGTCTCAGTTACATCTGAGGTGATGAGCAGTACAGCTTACATACAGCTAGTCACCCAGCTTTCCCGAAGTCCTGAATATAAAGAATCTAAAACAACTGAGTGATTACACTAAAATGGACCAGAGTAATGATAGCGACAGCGCCCCCAGTGCCAGGACTGAAGTATTGCATTGTGGTAAATCAGGACTGTCCACCACAGCCATACTGGTCCTCACCTAGCTTTGCAAGGAAAGGATCAGCATCTAGCGCCTTAGATGTGCAGCAGCTTTAAATGCAGCCATATTTGTGTACACCCAGCTTTCCAGAGAATGGATCAACATTGAATCACTTATATGTTTAACAGCTGTAATGACAGCCATATTGGTCCCCACCCAGCTTTCCAAGGATGGATCAAAATATTTACAGTATGGCTGTAATGGGTAGCTATACTGGTCATCCAGCTTTCCACAGACTAGAGCAATGTGGTACCCTACAGGATTAACAGCAGTCAAATTGGTCCTCACCCAGCTTTTCTAAACATGATAGAAATGCAATGTTACCTCAACATGTGATCACGGGGGAAGCCTTTAGACTGCGTCTCAAAACATGATAAAAACGCACCGTGTGAACATGATCCTAGGAACATTTTCTATCTGCGTTTTGGTTTCCGTTTTTCCTTTTTTTAAAACTTCTTGTAAATTTATAACTTCTTGTCTGGACGGATTATTAGCAAAGTATCAGGTTATTTTTAACAGATATCTTGCTTTCCATCACGGGAAGGGGCTTGTCCCGTGCGCATATGTAACAATCTAAAGCGATTGGTAACAAGCGTCCAGTGTTTTGGGGCCTGGTTTCAATCTGTGTTTTGCTTTCCGTTTTCCTTATGGCTGTAACGGCAGCCATAGTGTTCCCCACCCAGCTTTACAGATCAACGACCAAACACTGGCAGCTGTAATGATGAACGGTATTGGTCCTCACCCAGCTTTCCAAGGAAGG
The DNA here is from genome assembly GCF_040894005.1 of Engystomops pustulosus. NCBI lineage: Eukaryota > Metazoa > Chordata > Amphibia > Anura > Leptodactylidae > Engystomops > Engystomops pustulosus. The sequence goes on along the minus strand of NC_092412.1, from coordinate 19,402,691 downwards.
GATCAATGTCTGACTGCAGACAAGTCTGGCAACTCTAATGCTCAACCGTATTGGTCCTCACCCAGCTTTCCAAGGAAGGGATCAACATCTTTATTCTAAAGTCCCCCCTCTCTCTTTAGAGTACATTTTAAGATGGTAAATATTGAAGGAGGGGGTTGTGCAGAGCCCCCAACCCTCTGCAGATTCCTAACGTTACTCCTCCTGGCACGCTCCGCACGCTCTTGACACCGGGACCAATTTCTGGCCAGAGACTGGAACACGCAGAATTAACAATATTTTTCCTGGTTTCTCGCAGCCCATAAAAGGGTCAGATAACAGAGGAGAGCGGGGGCTTCATGCAGGGTACGAGGGGCCACAACAGCAGCGAGACCACCGGGTACTAGACATTAACCAGCGGAGCGCCCCCGGCTGGAAGGAGATGGGGGAAACACACACCTTACACCTTAGAGCCCCCCGGGGGGAAGGGTAATTCAGTGAATGAGAACATTACAGAGACCAGAAACCAAATCAGACCTCCCACTGCTGAGGCTTTGTTACATTTGCATCCAGAACAGGTAAATCCTCTGTGAACTACCACACTGATACATTGTAACAAATGGTAAAGAGGGAACAGTTCTGTTGTGCTGCTGATCATTGTTAAAAACATTGCAACAAACCCTCAGCTGTGAGAAGTATTTGCATGTCCTTGGATTGACTTCCCACCCACCCCGATTCCCGCCGTGTCCCCCTCATCAGGATACAGATATTCCAGAGTAAACAGGAAGACCCCGCGTCTGGCCACAAGCTGCAGCCTCAGCGTTTCGGCACAATGTTAGAGGAAGACGAGAGCGAAAAGAGCTGACACGGACAATGGAAATCCCTCCGGAAGTGTCCGGACAATAAAAAGGTGCAAAGTGCTGTCCTGGAGCAGATTATCCTCTCCTGACTTGGGAAAGCTGGGTGGCTTCCAATATGACTGCTAATCAGGCTCTTAAAGGGATAAGATGGGAAACAGTCAGTGGGGAGATCAGAAGGACCTGGCAAGTGCATGGATTATATAGGAGAATCCTTTAAATGTGCTCCATGTAATTCCACATTTCTCCAGTGGTGGCGCTGTAGAGATTTCATACCCTTATTCCTAAGATCTTAGCAGATCACAGCATTGATGGTCGGAGGCCGCTATGTGTGTAGCCTCACCAGGATTTTCTACTGTTTTGTCCTAACTTTTAAGTTTCATGCATCAGGGGGCTCAGGATGAAAAAGGTATAAGGAACCATTGGAAAAATATAATAGACAAAACAGGCAATGTCATCTCTCGGCTGAATGGTAGCAGATGGACCGTGGCCTATGATATGGAGGGGTAACCACAATAGGGGGCGCTAGAGAGCAGACATAAGCTCTGGGTCACAATCTGGGTGCACATCTACAAACATTGTATATAAGGAGATGACAAATCACAATGAGGAGTCACATGATCAATGGGAAGCGGAAGACACAGAGCGAGCGGCAGGTTATACCTTAGCTAGAGAAATTCTCATAGCACTGACAGGAGAAGGTTCAATGTCCACCAGAGGAACAGCGCTAAGACTCTGACCGCAGGAAGAGGAGCCAAACAGAGACAGACACACGGAACGGGTTAGAACATACAGACACACAAGGGGAAGCATCTACCATTATGTGTCATAGGGGGCAGTATTATAGTAGTTATATTCTTGTACATAGGGTACAGTATTATAGTAGTTATATTCTTGTACATAGGGGGCAGTATTATAGTAGTTATATTCTTGTACATAGGGGGCAGTATTATAGTAGTTATATTCTTGTACATAGGGGAGCAGTATTATAGTAGTTATATTCCTGTACATAGGGGGCAGTATTATAGTAGTTATATTCTTGTACATAGGGGGCAGTATTATAGTAGTTATATTCTTGTACATAGGGGGCAGTATTATAGTAGTTATATTCTTGTACATAGGGGGCAGTATTATAGTAGTTATATTCCTGTACATAGGGGGCAGTATTATAGTAGTTATATTCCTGTACATAGGGGGCAGTATTATAGTAGTTATATTCTTGTACATAGGGGGCAGTATTATAGTAGTTATACTCTTGTACATAGGAAGCAGTATTATAGTAGTTATATTCCTGTACATAGGGGGCAGTATTATAGCAGTTATATTCTTGTACATAGGGGCAGTATTATAGCAGTTATATTCTTGTACATAGAGGGCAGTATTATAGCAGTTATATTCTTGTACATAGGGAGCAGTATTATAGTAGTTATATTCTTGTGCATAGAGGGCAGTATTATAGTAGTTACATTCTTGTACATAGGGGGCAGTATTATAGTAGTTACATTCTTGTACATAGGGGGCAGTATTATAGTAGTTACATTCTTGTACATAGAGGGCAGTATTATAGCAGTTATATTCTTGTACATAGAGGGCAGTATTATAGCAGTTATATTCTTGTACATAGAGGGCAGTATTATAGCAGTTATATTCTTGTGCATAGGGGCAGTATTATAGTAGTTATATTCTTGTACATAGAGGGCAGTATTATAGTAGTTACATTCTTGTACATAGAGGGCAGTATTATAGTAGTTACATTCTTGTACATAGAGGGCAGTATTATAGTAGTTACATTCTTGTACATAGAGGGCAGTATTATAGTAGTTACATTCTTGTACATAGGGGGCAGTATTATAGTAGTTATATTCTTGTACATAGGAGGCAGTATTATAGTAGTTATATTCTTGTACATAGGAGGCAGTATTATAGTAGTTATATTCTTGTACATAGGGGGCAGTATTATAGTAGTTATATTCTTGTATATAGGGGCAGTATTATAGTAGTTATATTCTTGTACATAGGGGGCAGTATTATAGTAGTTATATTCCTGTACATAGGGGGCAGTATTATAGTAGTTATATTCTTGTACATAGGGGGCAGTATTATAGTAGTTATATTCTTGTACATAGGGGGCAGTATTATAGTAGTTATATTCTTGTACATAGGGGACAGTATTATAGTAGTTATATTCCTGTACATAGGGGGCAGTATTATAGTAGTTATATTCTTGTACATAGGGGGGCAGTATTATAGTAGTTACATTCTTGTACATAGAGGGCAGTATTATAGTAGTTATATTCTTGTACATAGGGGACTGTATTATAGTAGTTATATTCTTGTACATAGGGGCAGTATTATAGTAGTTATATTCTTGTACATAGGGGGCAGTATTATAGTAGTTATATTCTTGTACATAGGGGGCAGTATTATAATAATTATATTCTTGTACATAGGGGGCAGTATTATAGTAGTTATATTCCTGTACATAGGGGGCAGTATTATAGTAGTTATATTCTTGTACATAGGGGGCAGTATTATAGTAGTTATATTCCTGTACATAGGGGGCAGTATTATAGTAGTTATATTCTTGTACATAGGGGGCAGTATTATAGTAGTTATATTCTTGTACATAGGGGGCAGTATTATAGTAGTTATATTCTTGTACATAGGGGGCAGTATTATAGTAGTTATATTCTTGTACATAGGGGGCAGTATTATAGTAGTTATATTCTTGTACATAGGGGCAGTATTATAGTAGTTATATTCTTGTACATAAGGGGCAGTATCTATGCACAAGAATATAACTACTATAATACTGCTCCCTATGTACAAGAATATAACTGCTATAATACTGCCCTCTATGTACAAGAATATAACTGCTATAATACTGCCCCTATGTACAAGAATATAACTGCTATAATACTGCCCCCTATGTACAGGAATATAACTACTATAATACTGCTTCCTATGTACAAGAGTATAACTACTATAATACTGCCCCCTATGTACAAGTATTCTTGTACATAGGGAGCAGTATTATAGTAGTTATATTCTTGTACATAGCGGGCAGTATTATAGTAGTTATATTCCTGTACATAGGGGGCAGTATTATAGTAGTTATAGTCTTGTACATAAGGGGCAGTATTATAGTAGTTATATTCTTGTACATAAGGGGCAGTATTATAGTAGTTATAGTCTTGTACATAGGGGGCAGTATTATAGTAGTTATAGTCTTGTACATAGGGGGCAGTATTATAGTAGTTATAGTCTTGTACATAAGGGGCAGTATTATAGTAGTTATATTCCTGTACATAGGGGCAGTATTATAGTAGTTATATTCTTGTACATAGGGGCAGTATTATAGTAGTTATATTCTTGTACATAGGAGGCAGTATTATAGTAGTTATATTCCTGTACATAGGGGCAGTATTATAGTAGTTATATTCTTGTACATAGGGAGCAGTATTATAGTAGTTATATTCTTGTACATAGCGGGCAGTATTATAGTAGTTATATTCCTGTACATAGGGGGCAGTATTATAGTAGTTATAGTCTTGTACATAAGGGGCAGTATTATAGTAGTTATATTCTTGTACATAAGGGGCAGTATTATAGTAGTTATAGTCTTGTACATAGGGGGCAGTATTATAGTAGTTATAGTCTTGTACATAAGGGGCAGTATTATAGTAGTTATATTCTTACCGTGTCACTGTCACATGGGTGGAACTGAAATGGCTGAGCTTTGTGAAACACTGGATTTTCCTGGACAAATAACTGGAGATTATAATCCCTCATCACCTGCAAACAATGAGACATCACTAAGTAATGTATCAGACAGAGATTTCATCATGTACTCAGTAGAGAAGATTTACACCAAAAAACAATAAAGTGTGTGACTGCAGACCCGTCCTCAGTGATCCAAATTAAAGTCAATCCAAAAATAAAAATAACATAAGAAATGATGGGGGAAAAAGTAAAACTTAATTATAAATTAAGTATTGTGCATCGCCCCAAGTGAGCAGAGCAGAAGTTGTAAGAATATGGAGCATGCAGGGCAGTACAGGACAGGAGGTTATAGAGCAGCTGCGGCTGAGTGATGGGTGACGCTCTTACCAAAGGAGGAAACTTCAGCTGCATGAACGCCTGGAAGATCAAAGACAGGAGGGCAACGAAGAGGTTAAGGGGGGAACAAGGAGCGGAGAGTTGTTAGTAGGGGGAACACTACTAGAGCAGAATTATAATACAGATTTTATATCATATACTCCGGTCACATCCAAAGCTGCATGCTAGTGTCCCTTACTTTCTGCCATTACTCTATTCTATAACGCCAGCCTGAGTGACTTGTAAAAGATACCTGGAGAATTGCGAGTGCAGCTCTGGCTGTGACTTGAGCATAAAAGACAATGTACAACCTAATAATCATACTAAGATCACAAGATATGAAAAAATTTGGACCCCCCCCCCCATCAGAACTTGCTGTCACTCCTGAGAGTGGTATAAGGATATATATGAGGACCCACGGGAGCTGACAATCTAATTGTGCTATATCCAACGCAAAATTTTGTAATCACTTTCTTCCATAAACAGTGCCCCACCTGTCGTGTGGTTGCACCTGGTATTGCAGCTCAGGTCAATATAGTAAATGAGGCACAGCCGCAATACCAGACACAACCTGAGGCAGACGTGGAGCTGTTTATGAAACATATTCCATATTTTGTATTCAGAGATGTGAATTCCCGGCTGGATCAGAACCTGGGACCCCATGTGGACTGTCCACTTACCCGGCTGGAGGTCTCCAACAGATACTGGAAGGTGCTCTGCACGGCCTGACATGTCTCCAGTTCCGTCCTGCTGAACGCCATGAGATAGTCCTTCAGGTGGTCGTATACGTTACCATCCAGGGTCTGCAATGAAAGGTAAGGGGCAATGAGACCACCAGGGAGCAGATCGTGGGGTAAAATCCCCTCGAGATTGAAAAACATTCCCAAAAACTCGAACCCAAAAACAAACCCTTACACCTATAGAGATGGATGGGGGAGTCACTTCTGGGTCCCAGAGGGGACTCCCCATAAATTTCTGGAATACTTAATCTTGCACAGACCTAACCTTATAGTTCTCATAGCTGAGGTTTTGCTACTATTGTAAGTGCAGGTGATCCCCTTTGACATACAGTAACTATAGGCTCTTCCTGGCACTGACACAATGTAACGAGATCCTTCTCTATATCGGTTTCTTATTAACGGACGCGATATTTGGGATCACTGAGCCTTGTGGGAGACTTCCATGGGAATCTCCTGGGATTGTGACCTCTGCCCTTTCACAGCTCCGTCACTGTCCTAATCCCGAAGAGGGAGACTTGGCAGCGGGAGATGGAATCTGTAATCGGAGAGAACATCAAACACTGGGACAGAGCAGAATTCACACGGCTCCGCAGCCAAGAGCAGGTGCTCTGCAACCTGTGCAGCTGGACTACAACTCCCAGCATGCCCTGCAAGTGTCAGATAATGTGCATCGCTGTGACATCACCAGTCCTCCACAGATAACCCTGCGGACATCACACTATGCGGAGGATGTATGGGGAAGTGTGGGTGCAGGGAGCCTGTGTGGCCACTAGATGTCAGCACATGAGAAAAACTGCAATGCTTAAAGAACATGACAAAAAAGAATGAAAAATAACCTGTCACATGACCTGTGATGTCACCGCTGCATAGAGGACATGGACATACCCCTCTGCTGCATAGCCCCTGGCTGTGGAGTCAGGTCACCCTGTAGAACGTGCAGTCATGTCTATTGTCATTACTGAGCGGGATACCTGCGCCCCGCCACAGGTGCAGCCCAGTCATGGGAGGGGTGCGGAACATTTGCTCTACATTACTAAGGTTACAGGTCATGTATACAGCGCAATATAATCCTGTGTCAGTCATACTGCAAACCCGGAATACAGACAGAGTTATGTATGGTCCCTGGAGAGATGTGTAATCAGACCTTTCTGTACAGGACTGTGATAGAAGGATTTATATATCAGCTTCTCCAAGTGCACTGGGAGTCTGTTCTCACACTGCTGTGCTCTGTGCTATCTGCTACAAAGTGATAGGTATTGTCCCAGGCGAGATGAGTAATCAGACCTTTGTGCAGGTTGTTCGTAGCAGCAGGACTGTGATATATAGATATATTCCAGGATTGTATCTACTCCATGTGCACTGGGAAGATGTCCTCACACTGCTGTGCTCTCTGAAGTGAACTGCTCTACAGCTTCTTGCCGTCGGGGATGTAGCATATTGAACACTACAGGGGTCCCACAGAACAAAGGGGAGCAACTGTTAAGCAGCTCAATCCAGAAGGCCCAGAGAAAAGCAGTGTGAGGGCACGCCACAAGAGCAGTTGTCGATGTCATAATCCCAGTCTATAAATCCATATTTCACAGTTCTGCTGCTACTAACAACATGCGCAAGAAGTATGATGCCTGCAGAGAGAACAGAGCACAGCAGTGTGAGGACACCCCCTTTCCCAATGTACTTGGTATGATTACACATCAGCCTGGGATGGTGTTGCAGAGAGAGGACTGTGTAAAAATGGAACAAACTCTCAGCTGTGAGAAGTCGGTCAGGTTAAAGGTTTTAGTTTCTTGATCTAAAAGGGAAATCTTACCATACACTGACAGCAAGCAAAGATCTTAAGGAGTTTTTTAAACTGTTTATTGTACAATCACACCGCACATAATAAACAATGGAAAGATCTTGAGGAATTTAAAGAAAAATGCTATTTAGAAAGCTGCAGAGCTCCTCACCCCCTCCCTGGCACGGTGGGGTGTACCCGGGCGGTCGGTATATTTAGGACTCTGTGTCACCAGCAGCCGCTCTGGGCACAGGAAACAGGTGGAGCACAGCAAAGGAAGGGAGAGACCGGGACCCCGCAACCCCCTCCACCGCACCGTGCCCCCATAAATCTGTAATCTGGTCATCACTCCTAACCTTTACACACAATAAAGACCATTACCAAACAGCCCTGCAGGGGGCGACAACTACAGAGACCCCAGGGTGTCCAGTGTACTATCCTCCTTAATAGGATACTCTTCAGTTATTTCTAAGTGATATCTCACCCTAGGTCACCCAGCTTTTCCAGGCACCTGAATTGTAAACTTGCCTTGTGCTGCGTACACAGCTTCACAACTGGAGCTGTAATGGTTCTCACTCAGCTTTCCCCAACTCCTGAATGGTAAATTTGTCTTGTGCTATGTGAGTTGTCATACTGGTTGTCATCCAACTTTTTCAGGAGCAGATAAATCTAGAGGGAGCAGAGGAGAAGCCCTTGCTATGGTGGCGCCCCCTGCTGCAGGGATTGCGCCAAATCCATAGATCCGATCTATAGAGGTCACTAATCCGTGCATCTCTGAAACATCTAATCCGAGGTCTAATCCCGGCCCTTCCTGGAAATCAGTACAGGAACCAACTGAGGTGGCGGACAGCTCTTTACTTCATTCTTATACTCCAGTCACATCCAAAGCTGCTCCAAGGAGACAGATTTAGAGATTCTAACCAGATTTTTCTCTACTTTTAACATTAAAGTCCTCCCTCTAGAATGCAAGAAATCAGTACGCAAAATTAAATGCAGCTTTGGAGGTAATTGGAGCACATAAAGCTGTACATGCCCCTACTCTGCCGAGGCTCCTGCTGTCCTAACTGCATGTGCAGATTGTGCTTGAAGAAGCAGAGCTGCAGTGTAAAGCAAGGAGCTTGCCGTAAGATAAGACCAGAGGAAAAGATGAGGGCCCAATTGTTACACCTGGGGCCCATCAGTGTAAAGCATGGGAGAGGGATTACAGACTACCTGTGACTCCTATAGACAGTGCAGATAATCCTGAGTGACTGATAGCTGGAGTGATGCTGCAGTGTAAAGCATGGGAGAGGGATTACAGACTACCTGTGACTCCTATAGACAGTGCAGATAATCCTGAGTGACTGATAGCTGGAGTGATGCTGCAGTGTAAAGCATGGGAGAGGGATTACAGACCACCTGTGACTCCTATAGACAGTGCAGATAATCCTGAGTGACTGATAGCTGGAGTGATGCTGCAGTGTAAAGCATGGGAGAGGGATTACAGACCACCTGTGACTCCCATAGACAGTGCAGATAATCCTGAGTGACTGATAGCTGGAGTGATGCTGCAGTGTAAAGCATGGGAGAGGGATTACAGACTACCTGTGACTCCTATAGACAGTGCAGATAATCCTGAGTGACTGATAGCTGGAGTGATGCTGCAGTGTAAAGCATGGGAGAGGGATTACAGACTACCTGTGACTCCCATAGACAGTGCAGATAATCCTGAGTGACTGATAGCTGGAGTGATGCTGCAGTGTAAAGCATGGGAGAGGGATTACAGACTACCTGTGACTCCCATAGACAGTGCAGATAATCCTGAGTGACTGATAGCTGGAGTGATGCTGCAGTGTAAAGCATAGGAGAGGGATTACAGACTACCTGTGACTCCTATAGACAGTGCAGATAATCCTGTGTGACTAATAGCTGGAGTGATGCTGCAGTGTAAAGCATGGGAGAGGGATTACAGACTACCTGTGACTCCCATAGTGCAGATACACCTGGATCACTGACTCCAGTTTAAGGACAAGGTATAGGTTGGTGGGCGAGGGGGTCGCACCAGCACATCCAGACGAGACACTCGCACATTCCTTGCCAATATTAGAACAATAATACAATGACATCAGCGCGCTGCGCTCCCCGGCCCGTCTCCGACCCCCTGAGTACAAAGGAAGGAGGAAGTCCGATCAGACGAGCCACATAAACACGGCCACACAATACAACAATGCGGCCGGCGGGGCAATGCCATTGTCTGGACTGGCACCGCAGACAACAAAGGGTATGGGGGACTCCACAGAGACAGGACCCCCACCCCACAACATGGGGGGACCACATCCAGCTCCACTCACCTTCATGGTATTGGCCAGGTCCGTCTGGTAGTAGCGGTCCTGATGGGCATTGGCCGCTGCCAGGGTGAGGAGATAGTCGTTGCGGGCGTGGGTGGCTTTGGCGTTGCATTCTTGTCTTCGGGCTTTTAACTGCATTAAAAAAAAAATGACAGAATACTAAAAACTTTAAGATTTCAACCCAAAACATGTTGGTATGGTGAATGGGCAAGATCACATGACTCCCCTGGTCTTCAATCATCTTAAAATGTTCATAAATTGATTTTCTAATTGCACCCATCACAGATCAGTGATCATAAAGCAATGCATCATGGGAGATCATGTGATCGCCCGAAGGTTTAGGTTTGGGGGTTAATTTTCCCAAGGCTGACCTAACGGAATTTTCTGGGTGCGTTCACACGTTGCATTTGTTAACACATTGTAAACACAATTATGTTTGTGTAAATGTAATGTGAACGTGTTCTAAACGCAATGTGTGAATATGACCTGAAAGCAGCTTTGGAACTCAATGGAGAAATGACATAAAAATCAGTACAACTACAAAGCAAAGCCCCCAATTCTAGCGTCTGCAGAGGAGGGGGAGAGACTCTTACCTTAACATTTGCTTTCTGTAAACTTATCCTGGACTGGAATAAGCTGAGTTTAGATCTGTCAAGAATAGAGAGAAACAATGTAAGTCAGGGGCAGCACATGCGACTGCTACATTACTACAAATCCCATGTGTCCTTGATAGAAACCCCCCAGATATCTGATCTATTCCGTTCACCAACAGCAAGCAGAGATCTTCTTTTAACAAGAGGCAGATTAGCCTTTAAGTATACGTCTCTTTTAAAGGGGTCCATTCAGACCTACAGCACTACAGCACTCTGTCTGGTAGTCACCTGTATTGGAAGAAGCTGCAATACCAGAATCAACTTATGGACAAAGGTGGCAGCGTTTCTAGAAGCTACCTGCAGCACGTGCCCCCACCATTACGCGCCTGCAGCACGTGCCCCCCGATGCGCCCCCCAGATGGGGAGCTCCAGCACCATATAGATGTAGGAATGGGAGCTAATCCTCCTGCTTCACCTCACAGAGGAGACACTAATCCTGAGCGAGTTCACTCTCAGAGTGCGTATCGTGCGGCCATAGTGAACAATAGGAGGGGCGGGTGACGTCACCTCATTACCCTGGAAGCCGCCATTCCTAAAAAGCCATCAAACCATACAACACTCCACCCTAATTCTACACAACAACAGTAAAATGTTCATCCTGAGCCACCTGCTTCATGAACCGATTTCCGGAACTATAGTAAAGAATGACACTGTTACACAGACAGCAAGCAGAGGTCTTGACCACAATGAAGACTTCATACTATATATTAGAGAAAGTGATGGACAACCCCTTTAAGACTCCAGCCCTTACAATACACAACGTAGATACCGTCCTGCCATCAGTCTAAACAGCACAACCCCCACACACCTGCATGGTAAACCCAAAACCCCACAATGTAACCAGACATACAACATAGTAACGAGTCACAGTAATCCAATAATTATTGGTGAGAAATGAAACAAATGAAACATTTAGAGAATCTGTTTCATTTCACATTGTAATAACCCAAAATGAAAGGACACGAGGAAGAGGCAAAAGTGTCTGGGAAAATCACAGGTGAATTGAGACACCACAGCTATGGGATGCTGGGAGTTGTTGTTCTATTCAACCCCCGGAGTTCAAGTCTGGAAGCCGAGAGGTGAAAAGATGAATGATAACAACAGGAATATATAACAGCAATGCATCATGGGAGCAGATTTGTGACCTTCAGAAAGACAGCGACAGAATGAGTGACAAACTCGTTATACAAGAACAGTTACCATGGCAACAGGGAAGAAGCGACTCCAGACATTACTGACACTAACCTGACATGAACGGAGGAAGGAAGTGACAACTGCAACGCCCTGTCTGATACCACTGCTATAATACTGACACGGCAAGCTTATAATATCACTGTTATACTGCCCCCTATGTACAGGAAGAGAACTACTATAATACTGCCCCCTATGTACAAGAATATAACTACTATAATACTGCCCCTATGTACAAGAATATAACTACTATAATACTGCCCCTATGTACAAGAATATAACTACTATAATACTGCCCCCTATGTACAAGAATATAACTACTATAATACTGCCCCCTATGTACAGGAATATAACTACAATAATACTGCACCCTATGTACAAGAATATAACTACTATAATACTGCCCCCTATGTATAAGAATATAACTACTATAATACTGCCCCCAATGTACAGGAATATAACTACTATAATACTGCCCTCTATGTACAAGAATATAACTACTACAATACTGCCCCCTATGTACAAGAATATAACTACTATAATACTGCCCCCTATGTACAAGAATATAACTACTATAATACTGCCCCCTATGTACAAGAATATAACTACTATAATACTGCCTCCTATGTACAGGAATATAACTCCTATAATACTGCCCCCTATGTACAAGAATATAACTCCTATAATACTGCCCCCTATGTACAAGAATATAACTACTATAATACTGCCCCCTATGTACAAGAATATAACTACTATAATACTGCCTCCTATGTACAGGAATATAACTCCTATAATACTGCCCCCTATGTACAAGAATATAACTACTATAATACTACCCCTATGTACAGGAATATAACTACTATAATACTGCCCCCTATGTACAAGAATATAACTACTATAATACTGCCCCCTATGTACAGGAATATAACTACTATAATACTGCCCCCTATGTACAAGAATATAACTACTATAATACTGCCCCCTATGTACAAGAATATAACTACTATAATACTGCGCCCTATGTACAAGAATATAACTACTATAATACTGCCCCCTATGTACAGGAATATAACTACTATAATACTGCCCCCTATGTACAGGAATATAACTACTATAATACTGCCCCCTATGTACAGGAATATAACTACTATAATACTGCCCCCTATGTACAAGAATATAACTACTATAATACTGCCCCCTATGTACAAGAATATAACTACTATAATACTGCCACCTATGTACAAGAATATAACTACTATAATACTGCCCCCTATGTACAGGAATATAACTACTATAATACTGCCCCCTATGTACAAGAATATAACTACTATAATACTGCCCCCTATGTACAAGAATATAACTACTATAATACTGCCCCCTATGTACAAGAATATAACTACTATAATACTGCCCCCTATGTACAAGAATATAACTACTATAATACTGCCCCCTATGTACAAGAATATAACTACTATAATACTGCTCCTATGTACAAGAATATAACTACTATAATACTGACCCCTATGTAAAAGAATATAAATACTATAATACTGCCCCCTATGTACAAGAATATAACTACTATAATACTGCCCCCTATGTGCAGGAATATAACTACTATAATACTGCCCCCTATGTACAAGAATATAACTACTATAATACTGCCCCCTATGTACAGGAATATAACTACTATAATACTGCCCTCTATGTACAAGAATATAACTACTATAATACTGCCCCCTATGTACAAGAATATAACTACTATAATACTGCCCCCTATGTACAGGAATATAACTACTATAATACTGCCCCCTATGTACAAGAATATAACTACTATAATACTGCCCCCTATGTACAAGAATATAACTACTATAATACTGCCCCCTATGTACAGGAATATAACTACTATAATACAGCCCCCTATGTACAGGAATATAACTACTATAATACTGCCCCCTATGTACAAGAATATAATTACTATAATACTGCCCCCTATGTACAGGAATATAACTACTATAATACTGCCCCCTATGTACAGGAATATAACTACTATAATACTGCCCCCTATGTACAAGAATATAACTACTATAATACTGCCCCCTATGTACAAGAATATAACTACTATAATACTGCCCCTTATGTACAAGAATATAACTACTATAATACTGCCCCCTATGTACAGGAATATAACTACTATAATACTGCCCCCTATGTACAGGAATATAACTACAATAACTCTGCCTTGTAAATGCAGTCTTAGGCTACATTCACACACATGTATGGGGGACGTGTATACGGCCGACTTATATACGGGCGATATACGTCCCCCATACACTTCTATGGGCTCACGGCCCTGTACGGGAGTGGTACGGTGCAGCACACGTGAGTCACCGTACCGCTCTGTAGCCCGGGAAAAGATAGGACATGTCCGATATTTTCCTGTATTATGGCGCCGTGCACCATAACTTCCTGTGGAGAGGGGCGGGGGTGAGCAGCGCTCACCTCCTCCTCTCCCTGCGCTGCCGTGTGCTCACCGTGCTACGGTGTAGCGGGTACACAGCAGTGTGCATGTAGCCCTCTTTCTCCTATATGTACCACACAGGTGTCTCTTGGAGTAGTGTATACACAGCGCCCCCTCCCTGTGGCTGGAGCGGATGCAGTGTGTGCCTAGTGATGTTCTCAATGAGCGATTGTGAAGTTGCGGTATTTCAAACACCGGACCCCAGGATCTCACTTGGCATCGATGTCGGCTTTCTCTCGCATTCCGTGCGCCATCTGCTCGGCCTCATAGTACTTCTTTTTGGCCTTGGCTAAATCCTTCACTGTCTCCTGGAGTTCCGTCTGGATCTTCGTCAGCTGGTCCACACACTGCAAGAAAAACCCAGAGGGTATTATAGCGGCATTAGAGCCTCACACACCGCATATGAGACATGGGGCAGGGGAACAAGAAGGGTCTCAGAGGGTAGAAAAACAATACGATGAATGTTCTATGCAACTGAGCGCATCACCGGCAGAATAGTGAGTGCAGCTCTGGGGTATAATACAGGATGTAACTCAGGATCAGTACAGGATAAGTAATGTCATGTATGTACACAGTGACTGCACCAGCAGCAGAATAGTGAGTGCAGCTCTGGAGTATAATACATGATGTAACTCAGGATCAGTACAGGATAAGTAATGTCATGTATGTACACAGTGACTGCACCAGCAGCAGAATAGTGAGTACAGCTCTGGAGTATAATACAGGATGTAACTCAGGATCAGTACAGGATAAGTAATGTCATGTATGTACACAGTGACTGCACCAGCAGCAGAATAGTGAGTGCAGCTCTGGGGTATAATACAGGATGTAACTCAGGATCAGTACAGGATAAGTAATGTCATGTATGTACACAGTGACTGCACCAGCAGCAGAATAGTGAGTGCAGCTCTGGGGTATAATACAGGATGTAACTCAGGATCAGTACAGGATAAGTAATGTCATGTATGTACACAGTGACTGCACCAGCAGCAGAATAGTGAGTGCAGCTCTGGAGTATAATACAGGATGTAACTCAGGGTCAGTACAGGATAGGTAATGTCATGTATGTACACAGTGACTGCACCAGCAGCAGAATAGTGAGTGCAGCTCTGGGGTATAATACAGGATGTAACTCAGGATCAGTACAGGATAATGAATGTCATGTATGTACACAGTGACTGCACCAGCAGCAGAATAGTGAGTGCAGCTCTGGAGTATAATACATGATGTAACTCAGGATCAGTACAGGATAAGTAATGTCATGTATGTACACAGTGACTGCACCAGCAGCAGAATAGTGAGTACAGCTCTGGAGTATAATACAGGATGTAACTCAGGATCAGTACAGGATAAGTAATGTCATGTATGTACACAGTGACTGCACCAGCAGCAGAATAGTGAGTGCAGCTCTGGGGTATAATACAGGATGTAACTCAGGATCAGTACAGGATAAGTAATGTCATGTATGTACACAGTGACTGCACCAGCAGCAGAATAGTGAGTGCAGCTCTGGAGTATAATACAGGATGTAACTCAGGGTCAGTACAGGATAGGTAATGTCATGTATGTACACAGTGACTGCACCAGCAGCAGAATAGTGAGTGCAGCTCTGGGGTATAATACAGGATGTAACTCAGGATCAGTACAGGATAATGAATGTCATGTATGTACACAGTGACTGCACCAGCAGCAGAATAGTGAGTGCAGCTCTGGAGCATAATACAGGATGTAACTCAGGATCAGTACAGGATAAGTAATGTCATGTATGTACACAGTGACTGCACCAGCAGCAGAATAGTGAGTGCAGCTCTGGAGTATAATACAGGATGTATCTCAGGATCAGTACAGGATAAGTAATGTCATGTATGTACACAGTGACTGCACCAGCAGCAGAATAGTAAGAGCAGCTATGGTGTATAATACAGGATGTAACTCAGGATCAGTACAGGATAAGTAATGTCATGTATGTACACAGTGACTGCACCAGCAGCAGAATAGTGAGTGCAGCTCTGGAGTATAATACAGGATGTAACTCAGGATCAGTACAGGATAAGTAATGTCATGTATGTACACAGTGACTGCACCAGCAGCAGAATAGTGAGTGCAGCTCTGGAGTATAATACAGGATGTAACTCAGGATCAGTACAGGATAAGTAATGTCATGTATGTACACAGTGACTGCACCAGCAGCAGAATAGTGAGTGCAGCTCTGGAGTATAATACAGGATGTAACTCAGGATCAGTACAGGATAAGTAATGTCATGTATGTACACAGTGACTGCACCAGCAGCAGAATAGTGAGTGCAGCTCTGGGGTATAATACAGGATGTAACTCAGGATCAGTACAGGATAAGTAATGTCATGTATGTACACAGTGACTGCACCAGCAGCAGAATAGTGAGTGCAGCTCTGGAGTATAATACAGGATGTAACTCAGGATCAGTACAGGATAAGTAATGTCATGTATGTACACAGTGACTTCACCAGCAGCAGAATAGTGAGTGCAGCTCTGGGGTATAATACAGGATGTAACTCAGGGTCAGTACAGGATGAGTAATGTCATGTATGTACACAGTGACTGCACCAGCAGCAGAATAGTGAGTGCAGCTCTGGAGTATAATACAGGATGTAACTCAGGGTCAGTACAGGATAAGTAATGTCATGTATGTACACAGTGACTGCACCAGCAGCAGAATAGTGAGTGCAGCTCTGGAGTATAATACAGGATAGGTCCTGGAGTTGGGGCCCCCCCTTTGTTCCTTATTCCGTACCTTCTTCAGCTGCTGCTCCTTGTAGAGCTTCACGGTGCGGGCAGGTTCGGAGATCAGGTTCCTATAGTTTTCGCAGATGTTTATTCGGGATTGTGCCACTTGTATTGTCCCCTCTAGGAAGGATTTCCATACGGTGTAGATGTTCCTGAAGAGAGAGAGAAAGAAAGAGTGAGATCACAGCAAACCCTCGAGAAACACAAGGAGATGAATACAAGGTATTGCTCTCTGTTATCAGCTTCTTCAGGCCAGAGTGGGCGACTGTGGGGCAGGTGAATGCCCTCTCCTGCCCTCTGTTATCGGCTCCTTTAGTCTGGGGATTAGATACTCTATGACTACTTCTGTCACATTTCCATCCATCCGCACGCAGCTTATTCGTTACAATGTTTCAGCGCAGGATTTCGTCTTCAAGGTGAATGGAGTCGCAGCACAAAACTTTTTAACCTGCAATGTGCTGATATTACAACGGACCATAGGGTAATGATCATAAATCAGCGTCTCATGAAGTGTCCACAAGTGCTGCAGAGTCGTTCCATTGTGTCAGTGGGAAAGTTTTAACAAGGAATAAAATGTATTAGAAATGACGGATCTAATACCAGGACAAGGTGAGGACAGGATCACACGTATAGGGTGTATGATCATAGCTATAGAGCTGACATGACTCTAGTCACATCCAAAGCTGCACTAAAATGATCTTGGCCAATACCACCAAGAAAACACTCAACAGGGAACCTGTCAGCAGGAGTGACCATACAGACTGCAGCCAGTGTTAAGTATTGACCCTGGAGAGATGTGTTATCAGTACTTTGTGTGTGTTGTTAGTAGCAGCAGGACTGTGAAATATGTGTTTATATTACAGGATTTTACTGGGGGCGTGTCCTCACGCTGCTGTGCTCTGTGCAGTCATTGTTAGGTACTGGCCCAGCACAGATGTTTAATCAGACCATTGTGTGTGTTGCTAGTAGCAGCAGGACTGTGAAATAGGTGAGGAGGTAGGTACCTGTACTCGCTCCTCTCGTCTGGCTTCACTACAGGCCAGTCCTTCTTCAGGTATTGGCTGGCTAACTTCTGGATAGTCTGCGGGAAGAAAGACACCAAAGATTAGACGACAGAGGGCAAAAACATCACAAGCAACAAGAGGACTCGCACCTTATACACAGCTCAGCAGACCGTATCACACAGGATTGGATTAGATACACAGCTCAGCAGACCGTATCACACAGGATAGGATTAGATACACAGCTCAGCAGACCGTATCACACAAGAAAGGATTAGATACACAGCTCAGCAGCCAGTATCACACAGAATAGGATAAGATACACAGTTTAGCAGACTGTATCACACAGGAGAGGATTAGATACACAGCTCAGCAGCTAGTATCACACAGGATAGGATTAGATACACAACTCAGCAGACTGCATCACACAGGATAGGATTAGATACACAGCTCAGCAGACAGTATCACACAGGAGAGGATTAGATACACAGCTCAGCAGACCGTATCACACAGGGTGGGATTAGATACACAGCTCAGCAGACAGTATCACACAGGAAAGGATTAGATACACAGCTCAGCAGACAGTATTACACAGGATAGGATTAGATACACAGCTCAGACAGTATCACACAGGATAGGATCAGATACACAGCTCAGCAGACAGTATCACACAGGGTAGGATTAGATACACAGCTCAGCAGACAGTATCACACAGGATAGGATTAGATACACAGCTCAGCAGACCGTATCACACAAGAAAGGATTAGATACACAGTTCAGCAGACAGTATCACACAGAATAGGATAAGATACACAGTTTAGCAGTCTGTATCACACAGGGTAGGATTAGATACACAGCTCAGCAGCCAGTATCACACAGGATAGGATTAGATACACATCTGAGGAGTCAGTATCACACAGGAGAGGATTAGATACATAGCTCAGCAGACAGTATCACACAGGATAGGATTAGATACACAGCTCAGCAGACAGTATCACACAGGAGAGGATTAGATACACGGCTCAGCAGCCAGTATCACACAGGATAGGATTAGATACACAGCTCAAGCAGACTGTATCACACAGGATATGATTAGATACACAGCTCAGCAGGCAGTATCACACAAGAGAGGATTAGATACACAGCTCAGCAGACAGTATCACACATGATAGGATTAGATACACAGCTCAGCAGACAGTATCACACAGGAGAGGATTAGATAAACAGCTCAGCAGGCAGTATCACACAAGAGAGGATTAGATACACAGCTCAGCAGACAGTATCACACAGGATAGGATTAGATACACAGCTCAGCAGGCAGTATCACACAAGAGAGGATTAGATACACAGCTCAGCAGACAGTATCACACAGGATGGGATTAGATACACAGCTCAGCAGACAGTATCACACAGGGTTAGATACATAGCTCAGAAGACAGTATCACACATGAAAGGATTAGATACATAGCTCAGAAGCCAGTATCACACAGGATAGGATTAGATACACAGCTCAGCAGGCAGTATCACACAGGATAGGATTAGATACACAGTGCAGAAGACAGTATCACACAGGGTAGGATTAGATACACAGCTCAGCAGCCAGTATCACACAGGATAGGATTAGATACACATCTGAGGAGTCAGTATCACACAGGATAGGATTAGATACACATCTGAGGAGTCAGTATCACACAGGAGAGGATTAGATACACAGCTCAGCTGCCAGTATCACACAGGATAGGATCAGATACACAGCTCAGCAGACAGTATCACACAGGATAGGATTAGATACACAGATCAGCAGACAGTATCACACAGGATAGGATTAGATACACAGCTCAGCAGACAGTATCACACAGGATAGGATTAGATACACAGCTCAGCAGACAGTATCACACAGGAGAGGATTAGATACACAGTTCAGCAGACAGTATCACACAGGAGAGGATTAGATACACAGCTCAGCAGACAGTATCACACAGGATAGGATTAGATACACAGCTCAGCAGTCAGTATCACACAGGAGAGGATTAGATACACAGCTCAGCAGGCTGTATCACACAGGATAGGATTAGATACACAGTTCAGCAGACAGTATCACACAGGATAGGATTAGATACACAGCTCAGAAGTTAGTATCAAAATAAATAACAAAATTATAATTTTATAATTTTCATTATATTATAATAATATATTAATAAATGAGGTACATAATATATAATATTTTAAATTTGAAAGTAAAAAAATAATAAGTATATCTGAATTTTCATCTCTCAGTGTGTGTGTGGGGGGGGGCAGATGTTTGGCCAATATTCAGTATATGACACTGATTTATGTTATAATAAATATTTGCCCCTCTAATAAAACAAACACAGCAGGTCCTTTCATCGGGTGCAGCTGTACGCGGGGCCGGCGCTGCCCAGGAATGCCCCGTACATTGTGCCACTGCGGGAGTCCCATGCCTTCCGGGCTATAAAAACCTTACGAGACAAGTAATGGCCCGAGGAGACGTTTATGGGAATGAACTTTAATTGAGGGATGTCAGGAGCTCCGGGGATCCCGACAACAACAACAACTACTGACTGGTGTTCCCAGGCCCCGAGGAGCATAATTACTTAGACAAC
The DNA here is from genome assembly GCF_040894005.1 of Engystomops pustulosus. Classification (NCBI taxonomy): domain Eukaryota; kingdom Metazoa; phylum Chordata; class Amphibia; order Anura; family Leptodactylidae; genus Engystomops; species Engystomops pustulosus. The sequence continues at coordinate 19,382,168 of NC_092412.1, read as the reverse complement.
AGATGGGCAGCCGCCCCCCACCCACCATAAACTATCACAAGCCCCCAATACATGACTGAAGACTAAAAACAATCCCAGGAGATCCCGTGACCAGATTATGTTTTTCCAATTTAAAAGTCTTCTCCAGATTTACTAAAATCTGATTAATAGGGCAACGAGAGATAGAAAATCTATCCGCTCCACTTCTAGATTCCCTGAACACAACTAAGGGCTTCCAATATATGATGGAAGTGAGGAAGGCGATCTTGCTTTCCAAATTTAAAGGCATTTTACAGATTTGTGAAAAAAATCTAATTAATAGGGCGACGAGAGTGCAAACATTCCAATTCCACATCCCACAACATACCAGGAACTTCCAATTTATCACCGGAAAATAGAAGCCGTCTCGTGAGAAGTTTATATTTTTCAAGATATTTATTATATATATTATAAAAAATCTGATTAATAGGGCAAATAAAGTTATTTCCACTAACGATATATGTATATAATCCAATAATCTGATTAATAGTTAATATTACTGGACGCTAGAGATGTGTTGTGTACAACAAACATGATAGACAGTGAGTCCCAAAGAATGAGACTGTCAAACAACGAGCTGGGACCTCCTTTCCTTGAATTGACAACACAACAAGGTTGTCAAGGATTTTTGGGGGTTTCTGAAGGCCGGGGTAAGGGCATCTTTTTAGGCTCTGTACTTCTAGAGTTTGACACCTCTGGTCCAGCCTATAGGGCTGGAAACCCTTGTGGACCCGTCAGTGGCCTCCTGGGACCACAGAAAGTGACAATAGAGGAAGCAATATCTCCTGCGGTCTGAGGAAACCCACTGATTGGCCAATGCGTGACCACAGGGGTAGAGAAGACTGTACGTAATGGCGTAAGAAAGTGGAAGCTGCAGATGGGCGAGTAAGCGGTTAATATTTTTGTACTTTTCCAGAATTCCTTAATAATCCGCTTTAATCAGATTTTTCTAATCAAGAAGGAAAACTTAGGGCACCCTAGAAATGACCAGAGAGGCTTCTGTCAGGAGGGGGGTGAGGGGGCCCCTAATAGTCAGAGGAAGTTGGTGTCCACTCACTTTGGATCAAGCATGTGTAGACCCCCTACCCAATTCTGAGGATATCAATAATGAATATCAATCTATGGGGTCCTAGGATCAGAAGCCTCAAACCTGATCCAAACCTCCAACCCATCACATTACAGATCACTGCTGTATAGATCTTAGAAAAATCTGATTAATAAAACCCATGTAAGAGAAAGAAGAATTTTTGAAGCATTTTGATGCAAGTGACTAATCGGCATCCTCCAACTTATCCTCTGTAGTTGGATAGAATTCCCCTTTAATTATGATCACTGATGCTCCACTAATATCTCCCCCCCTCCCCCAACTGCTGACACAAGCGATATTACGCTGACAGTGCAGGAGGAGATGACTGTGCCCGAGTCCCATTCCGAGGTCAGGTCATTCCTAGGAAATAAGTCGGAGGAGGAAGCTCTGATGACGGGTCAGTGACAGATCCACGGCTAACACAACAAGATACATAGCAACAATGGGGTCACAGAGAGCAACTAGAGCTTCTTAAAGGGGCCACAACCGCGTCCAATTGTAGCAGAATGTATCATTGCACCATATTTGCCGCATACAACTTTACTGTATTAAGAATCCTAGGTGGCGCCACCTTAAATATTTCACAGCAATAGATAAACGCAGACTTACAAGAGAGGGGGGCGGGGGGGGGGGGGTCATAGCTCAGGAATAGTCTATGAGGACACAAAATAAATAGAAAAAAAAAAAAAAAAAGTAAAAAAAAAAGAAAATTCTAAAATGCTCAATCAAAAAACGCAGAAATGTTTTTCTTCCTTAATAAACCACCAATAAATACTAAAAAAAAAAATAAAAAAAAAATGGGAATATAAAAAAAAAAAATAAAATCATTATTTAGATGTTATTAAAACAATTTTTTTTTCAGTTTAAATAAAATTGAAAAAAAAAGGTACAAATAATTATCTAGCAATTAGTAATTTCCACCCCTCCTCCCCCTTGCTCATTTGTTTTACACATTGCTCGATAATGAACGTCTTGACAGCGGACACATTCCAGACATAATTAATAGATCATTCCTATGCAGACGTATGCAAATCACATGTTTTTATGTCCCCTCTGTGTGCCCCCCCCCCAACAATCCATATTCATGAGGACAAAAAAAAAAAAAAGAGCCCATAAACATTTGGGAGAATTCCTGGAGGGGTGTAACGGGAGCGGGCAACGGAAAAAATCTGCACCATTAATAGAGATGTCGGTCTAACACAAGGCAAATCTCAGGGTCACATTGTACAGCACTGAAATGGTTAAGAAAAAGATTTGGGAGGATAACCCTGACACAGATACCCAGATAAAGTCACACAGTCAGGGGATCATTTGTTCCGGCCAGGTGGCAGCTCTGCCCGTCTACAGCGCCATCCAAATCCCACCCTCTACCGTCTTAAATACGATTATGTTAATTCCTGCTATTTCCTGCCAGTTTCCCAGGAACTGCTGAATGATGGAAGATGAGAGGAGAGGAGCGGTATTATATGCTGATAGTACCGACATATAGTACGTACAAGTATAAATGGAGAGGAGCTGCAATCTATTCCTGTATCAATGTACATCAAAGAGGAAAAAGTATAATAATACTGCCCCCTATGTACAGGAATATAACTACTATAATACTGCCCCCTATGTACAGGAATATAACTACTATAATACTGCCCCTATGTACAAGAATATAACTACTATAATACTGCCCCCTATGTACAAGAATATAACTACTATAATACTGCCCCCCTATGTACAAGACTATAACTACTATAATACTACCCCCTATGTACAAGAATATAACTACTATAATACTACCCCCTATGTACAAGAATATAACTACTATAATACTGCCCCCCTATGTACAAGAATATAACTACTATAATACTGCCCCCCTATGTACAAGAATATAACTACTATAATACTGCCCCCTATGTACAAGAATATAACTACTATAATACTGCCCCCTATGTACAGGAATATAACTACTATAATACTGCCCCCTATGTACAGGAATATAACTACTATAATACTGCCCCCTATGTACAAGAATATAACTACTATAATACTGCCCCCTATGTACAAGAATATAACTACTATAATACTGCCCCCTATGTACAAGAATATAACTACTATAATACTGCCCCCTATGTACAGGAATATAACTACTATAATACTGCCCCCTATGTACAAGAATATAACTACTATAATACTGCCCCCTATGTACAAGAATATAACTACTATAATACTGCCCCCTATGTACAAGAATATAACTACTATAATACTGCCCCCTATGTACAATAATAGAACTACTATAATACTGCCTCCTATGTACAAGAATATAACTACTATAATACTGCCCCCTATGTACAAGAATATAACAACTATAATACTGCCCCCTATGTACAAGAATATAACTACTATAATACTGCCCCCTATGTACAAGAATATAACTACTATAATACTGCCCCCTATGTACAAGAATATAACTACTATAATACTGCCCCCTATGTACAAGAATATAACTACTATAATACTGCCCCCTATGTACAAGAATATAACTACTATAATACTGCCCCCTATGTACAGGAATATAACTACTATAATACTGCCCCCTATGTACAAGAATATAACTACTATAATACTGCCCCCTATGTACAGGAATATAACTACTATAATACTGCCCCCTATGTACAAGAATATAACTACTATAATACTGCCCCCTATGTACAAGAATATAACTACTATAATACTGCCCCCTATGTACAGGAATATAACTACTATAATACTGCCCCCTATGTACAAGAATATAACTACTATAATACTGCCCCCTATGTACAAGAATATAACTACTATAATACTGCCCCCTATGTACAAGAATATAACTACTATAATACTGCCCCCTATGTACAGGAATATAACTACTATAATACTGCCCCCTATGTACAAGAATATAACTACTATAATACTGCCCCCTATGTACAAGAATATAACTACTATAATACTGCCCCCTATGTACAATAATAGAACTACTATAATACTGCCTCCTATGTACAAGAATAGAACTACTATAATACTGCCCCCTATGTACAAGAATATAACTACTATAATACTGCCCCCTATGTACAAGAATATAACTACTATAATACTGCCCCCTATGTACAAGAATATAACTACTATAATACTGCCCCCTATGTACAAGAATATAACTACTATAATACTGCCCCCTATGCACAAGAATATAACTACTATAATACTGCCCCCTATGTACAAGAATATAACTACTATAATACTGCCCCCTATGTACAAGAATATAACTACTATAATACTGCCCCCTATGTACAAGAATATAACTACCATAATACTGCCCCCTATGTACAAGAATATAACTACTATAATACTGCCCCCTATGTACAAGAATATAACTACTATAATACTGCCCCCTATGTACAAGAATATAACTACTATAATACTGCCCCCTATGTACAGGAATATAACTACTATAATACTGCCCCCTCTAGTACTATCCCCCGGTCTTCTTGTACATCAGGCAGTAGTGCGCGGGCGCTGGTTGTCCTCCTCTGTGATCCGTTCTCCTTATTGAGTTTGGACATTACGGTTGATTTGCCTCCAGTAATAAGTTTATCCTCTCACCTGGCGATTCATACTCCCAATAAACACACAATTAGCTGAAACGGCTTCTACAACCAATTTATAATGCAGTGGGCGCACGCGAGGCGGCACAACTGAAGACAGAAATCCTGTACGGGAGGATGTTCTTTCCTACAGACGTTACATCCAGGACATATAGAAATGTATAACAATGTATAAAACCATCAATCCGGTCTATCATTCGTCATGTAGCTGTATGATGTACGGTGTATGGGATATTGGGATTTCTGTCCCCCACTACTTTCTTTAAAATTCACAGTTGAAGGTGAGATTATCGTATATAAATAATTTTTTGGCCAATATAAAAATAAAAACAAAAAAACTATAAAAAAAAACAATAAATTTGAATGTTGTTAGTAGCAGCAGGACTGTGATATATGGATTTAAAATTCCAGGATTGTAGCTTCGCCAAGTGCACCGAGGGTGTAACCTCACACTGCTGTGCTCTGTACTCTCTGCAGCCAGTGTTAAGTATTGTCCCTGGAGCGAGGTGTAATCACATGTAAGGATGTAAGGACATCAGATGTGTTGTGCAGATCAGTGCAGAGTGCTAGCAGCACAGCAGTGTGAGGAAACACCCTCAATTTATCAAGTCCAGCTTCAATCATGGAATATAAATCAATATATCACAGTCCTGCTGCTACTAACAATACACACAATGGTATGATAGCACATCTCTCCGGGGACAATACCCAACACTGTCTGCAGAGGACACAGAGCACAGCAGTGTGAGGGCACCACCCCATGGCACTTGTAGAAGCTAGAAAGATATATTTTCAGAAGTTTATAAAAGCAGGGTGGGCGATACATTACAGCTTTCCTAACACCCTGAATGGCAGTGATGCATGAAAAAAATAATTCTATCAATATATAGACTTGCCTTTCATGGGGAGTATGCAATGTGTGGGTTATAGCATTACTAAACTTTCCTAGGCCCCTGAATGGCACAGACATGCATTAATGTACATCCTTATTAAATAGTAATGTTTATGTAGGAAGAGACCCAGGAAAGCTGTGTGAGATGTGTAAATATCTATTATGATGGTCACCCAGTTTTCCATGGCTCCTGAATGGCAATGTTTACTCAAGACCAAACAGCTGCAAACCAAGCCAAAAGCGGACACAGCTCTATGACATGAGCAATAGTGAGTAACGCAGCTTTCCCTACCTCCTGATTGGCAGTTTTCAAGGGATTTGTTTCCTATAACAATGTCACAGGACAGATTAGTCAATCATAGAGCCCTCAGAGATGGGTCATTACTTCAGGAACAACAAAGCAAATCATCACCCCAGGGGCACAACTATAGCAGCGGTTTTGGGGTCCTCAGTGTCAGAGGGGCCCTGACGTCTGGGGTATTGGGGGTGAATATGCTGTCTTTGTGATGTGTATATACTGTATGTATGTGTGTATATATGGTGTGTATATACTGTATGTATGTGTGTATATATGGTGTGTGTATACTGTATGTATGTGTGTATATATGGTGTGTGTATATAGTGTATGTGTGTATATATGGTGTGTATATACTGTATGTATGTGTGTATATATGGTGTGTATATACTGTATGTATGTGTGTATATATGGTGTGTATATACTGTATGTATGTGTGTATATATGGTGTGTATATACTGTATGTATGTGTGTATATATGGTGTGTGTATATAGTGTATGTGTGTATATATGGTGTGTATATACTGTATGTATGTGTGTATATATGGTGTGTATATACTGTATGTATGTGTGTATATATGGTGTGTATATACTGTATGTATGCGTGTATATATGGTGTGTATATACTGTATGTATGTGTGTATATATGGTGTGTATATACTGTATGGATGTGTGTATATATGGTGTGTATATACTGTATGGATGTGTGTATATATGGTGTGTGTATATACTGTATGGATGTGTGTATATATGGTGTGTGTATATACTGTATGGATGTGTGTATATATGGTGTGTGTATATACTGTATGGATGTGTGTATATATGGTGTGTGTATATACTGTATGGATGTGTGTATATATGGTGTGTATATACTGTATGGATGTGTGTATATATGGTGTGTATATACTGTATGGATGTGTGTATATATGGTGTGTATATACTGTATGGATGTGTGTATATATGGTGTGTATATACTGTATGGATGTGTGTATATATGGTGTGTATATACTGTATGGATGTGTGTATATATGGTGTGTATATACTGTATGGATGTGTGTATATATGGTGTGTATATACTGTATGGATGTGTGTATATACTTTATGGATGTGTGTATATATGGTGTGTATATACTGTATGTATGTGTGTATATATGGTGTGTATATACTGTATGCATGTGTGTATATATGGTGTGTATATACTGTATGAATGTGTGTATATATAGTGTGTATATACTGTAAGTATTTGTGTATACATGGTGTGTATATACTGTATATACTGTTTGTATATACTGAATATTTTTTAAGGAGTAAGTGGAGCCCACTTAAGAAGTCCGTTATGGGGCCTTGCCTGTCCTAGCTATCCCATGTCATCACCCAGCTTTCCCTGCCTCCTGAAATATTAAAAGTCCCTCTTCTGTATTGATGGATTTATCAGAATAAGCGCCCCCATCACAGCCCGAGAAATGGATGAGATCAATGCTGGTCTTCACCCAACTTTCCCAGGGACAGATATGTCAGGAATGAGTTGCAGCCTGCTGAGGTCAGCACTCCACAGACCAACTATTAATAGCAGGAACGGCTTGGGATTGCACAATGTCTCCTGGCATCTGGGGAGAGTTCTCATGCTGTTCGGTTATCAACGTCACTGCCATGAGCCTAAAATGCGTCACACGGGGGAGGGGCCACGCCAGCGCCAAATCTTGGGAACATAAGATTCCAGGGAGAAGAAATTCAATGCTACTTGTTACATCCAGATTCCAGTAAGAAACTTTGTTCTTGGCAATTCCAGACTAATTATATCCAGGCAGAACATCGCAGCACGAAGAAACGACCAACACTCACACCCAGCTGTGCACACAGTTATATCAGGAGAAGGGGGAGGAGTCATGTGCCGCATGTTATAGGGAGATTGTGTATACAGAGCATGTATGTGAGAGAAGTGCAGATAATATAACTATAATACTGCCCCCTATGTACAAGAATATAACTACTATAATACTGCCCCCTATGTACAAGAATATAACTCCTATAATACTGCCCCCTATGTACAAGAATATAACTACTATAATACTGCCCCCTATGTACAAGAATATAACTACTATAATACTGCCCCCTATGTACAAGAAAATAACTACTATAATACCGCCCCCTATGTACAAGAATATAACTACTATAATACTACCCCTATGTACAAGAATATAACTACTATAATACTACCCCCTATGTACAAGAATATAACTACTATAATACTGCCCCCTATGTACAAGAATATAACTACTATAATACTGCCCCCTATGTACAGGAATATAACTCCTATAATACTGCCCCCTATGTACAAGAATACAACTCCTATAATACTGCCCCCGATGTACAAGACTATAACTACTATAATACTGCCCCCTATGTACAAGAATAAAACTACTATAATACTGCCCCCTATGTACAAGAATATAACTACTATAATACTGCCCCCTATGTACAAGAATATAACTACTATAATACTGCCCCCTATGTACAAGAATATAACTACTATAATACTGCCCCCTATGTACAAGAATATAACTACTATAATACTCCCCCTATGTACAAGAATATAACTACTATAATACTGCCCCCTATGTACAAGAATATAACTACTATAATACTGCCCCCTATGTACAAGAATATAACTACTATAATACTGCCCCCTAGGTACAAGACTATAACTACTATAATACTGCCCCCTATGTACAAGAATATAACTACTATAATACTGCCCCTATGTACAAGAATAACTACTATAATACTGCCCCCTATGTACAAGAATATAACTACTATAATACTGTCCCTATGTACAAGGATATAACTACTATAATACTTCACCGCCCCCCCCCCCCCCCCCCCCGTGTTCTCCTGTAAAGTAGTAATATGCAGAGTCAGTCAGTATACAGGGGTGGGGGTGGCAGCTGGCACACTCCTGCCCCTTGTGCTGTATACAGGTAGAATAGAGCTGGTGCTGTCCTCATGCCAGGATGTATGAATGGCGCCTTCTCTGCCCAGGCCTGAAGAGGAGCCACTGACCTAAACTCTTCATCCTATGGAAACATTCCTGTGGCGGGGCTCCTGCGCTGTGCACTGACTGCTCTCTGTCCCCGGCACACTCCTGTATTTTCCTTGGGAGGAGGCTGGATGTAGCCGCCCGCTCAGTACAAGGCCCTGAGTGTGGCAGGAGACAAGCCGAGCACTGTGAGCCGGGGCGCTCCATGCCCGCCAGCCATGACTGACGCTGCCCTCGTCAGCTCTGAAGTTCTGTCATCTAAAGATCTGCTGGAAAATGGAGCCATTGTGTCGCTGTGACTCGTCCATACACATGACGTAAAGCTAGTGTGAAGAGTCACAGAAGCAAGGCAGCCACAGGGGGCGCTGTATACCCATAGAAGGCCACCATATACATTGTATCGCATTTGTATCCAACATGCTGGGAGTTGTAGTTTTGGAAACACAGGATGGTGACTACAAGCTACAGACAAGCAGAAGAGAGAAGTAATGAATGGCTGCAGAATCAGACTACATTTAGTCTCTCTTCGTAGTCTGTTACCGTGGAGACACTTGGATTAGACAAATAGTTTTTAACTAAAACCGTCTGCAAAGTTCTAAGCCGTCAGCTAGTAATCGATGGACCACGATCCATGCCAGAATATCATCAGGTTTATGATGCAGCATGTGATCGGACATTATGAAACCGGAGATAAACATTAGTAAAAGCAAAAAAAAAAAAAAAATATATATAGTGAAATAAAAGACTAAAAATGTTCAGGTGAAACAACCCGTTTTGTGTCACTGCTGCAAAATTTCTTAAAGAGACGGTGCAAAATAATTCTCCATATAAAAGTTTTAAAATAATTAACACATTCATTGCTGTGGTTTGATAACGGGCGGCGCAGATCTTTATCAGTCGCTGTACTACATGACATCATCCATTACCAGCTCAGTGACACGTGAACCTGACAGATTCCCAGCCGCCTCCAGTTACACATTCACCTATACAAATAACAGATAACAAGAATCCTGATACAATGTAACAACTCGGGCATATCCTGCAACATTCCGATCCCCACAAGCCCCTCCCACCTGGTGACAATGAACGGCCTATGGGGGGCAAGGTGCTAATGGGGCATATCCCTTTCACTGAGCACATACATCACACGACGATCACTTACTTCCCCTACGGGCGCCGTGACCCCATGTTTTTGGATTTGTCTCATTTAAAGGGAAAGGTTAAAATTTTTTTAATGGATACCTGCCTCAACTAAGCTTAAATTATGATGGATGAAAAGTGACCCTCATTGTGTGGAAGATACAGCAGTTTCATTATAACATGGAGATCCCCTGTAAAAGACAAGTGTCAACGCTGTAAAATGTTGTTCCATTAGTTGCATTAGGTGTACGGGCCCTTTAAGCCGAGTATCTCTGGTCGAGACGTGAGGAAGCAGAGCCAAGAATGACCAAGCAGATCCGCAGTGTCACTTCCAATAATATGTGCAGGGTTCTGGCGCGGCCGAGCTGTTGCCTTTGGCTGAGATGAAACATTCCAGCGCCGGAAAAAAACAGCGTGCGATGCGGAGACAGAGAAGAGCGAGTGGATAGACACTTTGTGGCTTTGGTGGACTCTACTGACCCCAAACCAAATGTGAGGAGGTCACTCAGCTGGTCCTGAGGTCTAAGACTAGTTTAAGATATCCATAAATGGGGAATATGAGTGTCAGCCTTGGAAGACAGCGGCCCCTACTAACTAACCAGGAAGACACCCAGCGGCGGCCCCCAAGCTTGGCCCAGGAAGACACCCAGCGGCGGCCCCCAAGCTTGGCCCAGGAAGACACCCAGCGGCGGCCCCCAAGCTTGGCCCACGAAGACACCCAGCGGCGGCCCCCAAGCTTAGCCCACGAAGACACCCAGCGGCGGCCCCCCAAGCTCGGCCCACGAAGACACCCAGCGGCGGCCCCCAAGCTTGGCCCACGAAGACACCCAGCGGCGGCCCCCAAGCTCGGCCCACGAAGACACCCAGCGGCGGCCCCCAAGCTCGGCCCACGAAGACACCCAGCGGCGGCCCCCAAGCTCGGCCCACGAAGACACCCAGCGGCGGCCCCCAAGCTTAGCCCACGAAGACACCCAGCGGCGGCCCCCAAGCTTGGCCCACGAAGACACCCAGCGGCGGCCCCCAAGCTCGGCCCACGAAGACACCCAGCGGCGGCCCCCAAGCTCGGCCCACGAAGACACCCAGCGGCGGCCCCCAAGCTCGGCCCACGAAGACAGAAGCGGCGGCCCCCAAGCTCGGCCCACGAAGACACCCAGCGGCGGCCCCCAAGCTTGGCCCACGAAGACACCCAGCGGCGGCCCCCAAGCTCGGCCCACGAAGACACCCAGCGGCGGCCCCCAAGCTCGGCCCACGAAGACACCCAGCGGCGGCCCCCAAGCTTAGCCCACGAAGACACCCAGCGGCGGCCCCCAAGCTTGGCCCACGAAGACACCCAGCGGCGGCCCCCAAGCTCGGCCCACGAAGACACCCAGCGGCGGCCCCCAAGCTCGGCCCACGAAGACACCCAGCGGCGGCCCCCAAGCTTGGCCCACGAAGACACCCAGCGGCGGCCCCCAAGCTCGGCCCACGAAGACACCCAGCGGCGGCCCCCAAGCTTGGCCCACGAAGACACCCAGCGGCGGCCCCCAAGCTCGGCCCACGAAGACAGAAGCGGCGGCTCCTAAGCTCGCTCCAGGAAGACACACAGCGGTGGCCCCTAAGCCCGCTCCAAGAAGACACACAGCGGCGGCCCCTAAGCCCGCTCCAGGAAGACACACAGCGGTGGCCCCTAAGCCCGCTCCAGGAAGACACACAGCGGTGGCCCCTAAGCCCGCTCCAGGAAGACACACAGCGGCGGCCCCTAAGCCTGCTCCAGGAAGACACACAGCGACTTCCCCTTAACCCCCTTCCAGGAAGACACACAGTGGCGGCTCCTAAGCTCGCTCCATGAAGACACCCAGCGGCGGCCCCCAAGCTCGGCCCACGAAGACACCCAGCGGCGGCCCCCAAGCTTGGCCCACGAAGACACCCAGCGGCGGCCCCCAAGCTCGGCCCACGAAGACACCCAGCGGCGGCCCCCAAGCTTAGCCCACGAAGACACCCAGCGGCGGCCCCCAAGCTTGGCCCACGAAGACACCCAGCGGCGGCCCCCAAGCTTGGCCCACGAAGACACCCAGTGGCGGCCCCCAAGCTCGGCCCACGAAGACACCCAGCGGCGGCCCCCAAGCTCGGCCCACGAAGACACCCAGCGGCGGCCCCCAAGCTCGGCCCACGAAGACACCCAGCGGCGGCCCCCCAAGCTCGGCCCAGGAAGACACCCAGCGGCGGCCCCCAAGCTCGGCCCAGGAAGACACCCAGCGGCGGCCCCCAAGCTCGGCCCAGGAAGACACCCAGCGGCGGCCCCCAAGCTCGGCCCAGGAAGACACCCAGCGGCGGCCCCCAAGCTCGGCCCACGAAGACAGAAGCGGCGGCTCCTAAGCTCGCTCCAGGAAGACACACAGCGGTGGCCCCTAAGCCCGCTCCAAGAAGACACACAGCGGCGGCCCCTAAGCCTGCTCCAGGAAGACACACAGCGGTGGCCCCTAAGCCCGCTCCAGGAAGACACACAGCGGTGGCCCCTAAGCCCGCTCCAGGAAGACACACAGCGGCGGCCCCTAAGCCTGCTCCAGGAAGACACACAGCGACTTCCCCTTAACCCCCTTCCAGGAAGACACACAGTGGCGGCTCCTAAGCTCGCTCCATGAAGACACACAGTGGCGGCACCTAAGCTCACTCCAGGAATACATAGAGGCGGCGGACCGTAAGCTAACCCCAAGAAGAGAGTGGTTGCCCCTAAGCCCGCCCAAAAGGTAACAGCGGCGCCCCCTAACCACTCCAAGGCAACAGCGGCACCCCATAAAAGCAACAGGAAGACAGAACCTCATACAAATGTCCAACATTGTCACCCCCATAACAGCAGCTGCCACACAGTGCCCCCCAATAACTGCATCAGACATATTCAACAATATCACAGGTGGGGTGGTTCATTGGCTGCCGATTATACGCCTGCTACATTGTAACAGAAATCTATCAGAAAAGATTTGTCCAACACAAGACGGACCCTCAGCTAGTGGAAGCGCCGGACCTGCACAGGTTTTCCTTCCTATGATGGAATTCCAGGCACAATCCACCGACCGGTGTGACACATCTCTTCTATAATGTGCCATGTAGTTCTCATTCAGGACCACCCCTATAAGTTGGGGTCCTGGACGAGATTTGCTAAGTGACCACATAGATCAGGTGATCCCCCTCCTATACAGGACCCTACAGCCCGTAGCACACACCACAGTCCTGTATACAGACGCTACACTAACATAAAACAATATAGAAATAATACCGCAAACATTTTCCTAACAAACTCCAAGTGTGACGCATCAAACAAGAAACTAAATTCTTCCTCCATTAAATATTTACATCCCACAGGAGGCAGAGGATTAAAGACAATGACACTGACTAATCAGAGCAAGTCACAGGAACAACCGGGCCCCGGGAGATTATACCCAGCGTAACATTGCCGGTTATAGTGCGCCATCCTGCAACATTGACCAAAAGAGATGGAAAACCGACAGTACGATGACCGGCCTACTATACATGACAATGTGCACCTACTAGCTTACATCGTTCTAAAAATCTGTCACTTTTTCAAAAACAGCCCAAAACTAGGAGGTTCTTTTGTTCTCTAGTACAGACCTTAAAGAGGTAGCACCAGCTCCCTGATCAAACCAGACAAAGGTGTACAAGAAATAAAAATATTAAAGTAAAAAAAATAAATAAAACCAAATTCCATCTGAACCAATCACAGGCAGCAGTGACTCTCCTCAGGCAGTGATTGGCTTCGTGGATATTTAGGGACCAGATATTGGCTGAGCAGAGTCACTGCTGAAAGTCATTGGTACAGACACCGTTTCCTCTGTGACAACAGGGATCGGAATAGGAACAAGAGGTTTTTTTTAATTAATTAATTTTTTTTTTTAAGTAAACCAGCCTGGTCTAATTTTAATTTTTTTTTTAAAGAGAAAAAAATAAAAATCAGCTGCAAGTTTTAGGACATTTTCAAAAGTGATTGATAAAAAAAATAAAAATAAAAAAATACTACAAAATAATTTTAAAAAAAGCTAAAAATCTTTTAAAATTACAACTTGTTTTTGTATTTATTATTCTACTGAATATTAACATTTTTGGAAATTTATTTCGAATTTACAAACAGACAAAAAAAAAAAAAAAAAAAAAGATAGCAGGCCCATAACCGCAGCTCCCTCCTTCCGAGCCCTGTCTACACTGGAACCTACGAGTGAAGTTTCCTGTTTGCAGAGCCGTGTTCGCACCTTCTGTGTGGTAGCGTTCTGCAGACGCGCACCGGCTTCCTTCCATTTGATGTTCGGCATATGTCTCGTGTCTGACAGCGACTGTGATTAGCACTTTTTTTTTTTCTTTATGAAGGGAAACAAACTGTTACATTCACACTTGAAAAAGAAAAACACAAAACGTGGAGCGTGGCGAGACCATTTCACGGATAATTTAAAGTGCTAAAAACATTCTGAATTTACTTGTAGTTGTTTAATGCAGATCTACAGTCTCTAGATGTGTTACCAGGCAGAAAAAGATAGAAAAAAATATAGAATTCCGGAACTACAGTGTAGACTGACACAGTGAATGTATGGACGGAACGCGGCAGGACGGAACGCGGCAGGACGGAACGCGGCAGGACGGAACGCGCCAGAGTTCTGTTAGCAGCTGCCATCCAATACCTTTTATTATCAGGGTCAAGGATGCCTACGACTCTTATTAAAAAGAAATTCAGTCAGAAAAGATTCCCTCTTTGGAGGACCCAACATGTGTAGGACGACCAATCGATTTCAATAAGCATGGTGTAATACCACATTCGTCCAGTGGTGGCACTGTAGGGATATGTAACCCTGGACGGGGTGGGGTGACCACAGATCACAGCTGATGCTGATTTAGCAAAACTAAACTTTTTCTTTCCCAGTAAATAATGATGAATGAGCCATTGACTCTGTAGAAATGTAAATTGAATGTTTACTCCCCACATAAACATGTAGCATCTATAATTTACCCCCCGCTCCAGCAGGTGACACTGGCACGAATTCCCAGACATGTGAAGCCGTCACTTTCTCATGGAGCCGGGGACAATCGCTGCTCTGCTCCAGAACAAAGGAGGAATCTCATCTCGCTTATAGGTATTCATTGCAGGATGCAGGAAGCAGTTTCCCCTGCTGGGGAGGTCAACAACGCGTCCCATTATACAGGACCCGTGCACCAGCTGAGGAACGCCAGCCCGCGCCAACCACAGCAACCAGGCCCGAAAACTAACAGCTGCCGCTCAGAGGTGGCACCGAGACAAGAACCAGACGAGCCAGAAACACATCACCAAGATACTGACTAAATATCTGCAGACACAGAGCATCAGTAATAACACCAGAGACTGCTAGTTATATACATAGGGGGCAGTACTATAGTAGTTATATTCTTGTACATAGGGGGCAGTATTATAGTAGTTATATCCCTGTACATAGGGGGCAGTATTATAGTAGTTATATTCTTGTACATAGGGGGCAGTATTATAGTAGTTATATTCTTGTACATAGGGGGCAGTACTATAGTAGTTATATTCTTGTACATAGGGGGCAGTATTATAGTAGTTATATCCCTGTACATAGGGGGCAGTATTATAGTAGTTATATTCTTGTACATAGGGGGCAGTACTATAGTAGTTATATTCTTGTACATAGGGGCAGTATTATAGTAGTTATATCCCTGTACATAGGGGGCAGTATTATAGTAGTTATATTCTTGTACATAGGGGGCAGTATTATAGTAGTTATATTCTTGTACATAGGGGGCAGTATTATAGTAGTTATATTCTTGTACATAGGGGGCAGTATTATAGTAGTTATATTCTTGTACATAGGGGGCAGTATTACAGTAGTTACATTCCTGTACATAGGGGGCAGTATTATAGTAGTTATATTCCTGTACATAGGGGGCAGTATTATAGTAGTTATATTCTTGTACATAGGGGGCAGTATTATAGTAGTTATATTCTTGTACATGGGGGGAGTATTATAGTAGTTATATTCTTGTACATGGGGGGAGTATTATAGTAGTTCTATTCTTGTACATGGGGGGAGTATTATAGTAGTTATATTCTTGTACACAGGGGGCAGTATTATAGCAGTTATATTCTTGTACATAGGGGGCAGTATTATAGTAGTTACATTCCTGTACATAGGGGGCAGTATTATAGTAGTTATATTCCTGTACATAGGGGGCAGTATTATAGTAGTTATATTCCTGTACATAGGGGGCAGTATTATAGTAGTTATATTCTTGTACATGGGGGGAGTATTATAGTAGTTATATTCTTGTACATGGGGGGAGTATTATAGTAGTTCTATTCTTGTACATGGGGGGAGTATTATAGTAGTTATATTCTTGTACATAGGGGGCAGTATTATAGTAGTTATATTCTTGTACATAGGGGGCAGTATTATAGTAGTTACATTCCTGTACATAGGGGGCAGTATTATAGTAGTTATATTCCTGTACATAGGGGGCAGTATTATAGTAGTTATATTCTTGTACATAGGGGGCAGTATTATAGTAGTTATATTCTTGTACATAGGGGAAGTATTATAGTAGTTATATTCTTGTACATAGGGGGCAGTATTATAGTAGTTATATTCTTGTACATAGGGGGCAGTATTGTAGTAGTTATGTTCTTGTACATTGGGGGCAGTATTGTAGTAGTTATGTTCTTGTACATAGGGGGCAGTATTATAGTAGTTATATTCTTGTACATAGGGGGCAGTATTATAGTAGTTATATTCCTGTACATAGGGGGCAGTATTTATATATTTATTGCTGCGCCCAGTAGCGGGGTCTCCTCTTACCTGTGCATACTCTCTCTCCACTGCCGCCTTCTTCTGACTGAACGTTCTATAAAAAGAAACAAGGACATAACAGTAAGCGATGGGACACACATTAGCAGTTTCATAATAAAGATTATTCAAGATTTTGTTAAAGGTTTTTAGTGTTCTTTAAGTTTTGTCTGCTACATATTGGGCAATAAATACTCTGTGCTGCTGTGGCTATGTTGTATAACTTCAAGCTGTTGAGCTTTAGTGCATATTCTGCGAGAAATCCCCCCCCCCAATACCATGAGTCAAACTATGCCTACATAAATACCGCCATGCAGTGCTCAACTAAAGACCTGTCATTGAGAACTTTTTTTATTTATATGTCAAAGAGTATATACAATTAACGATTATTATTAGATTTTTTTACATAGCGCCATAATACTCCATAGCGATTTACAAATACATCATGGATAATACCGCCATATGGTGCTCAGTAAGCATCTCCTCCATAAAGCAATGTAGAAATAGAATGATATACTGTATAATTAATACGTCACACATTCTTCAGCCATTAGCACCTTACATACAGTCATCTAATAATAGCGCCAAACAAGGTATAAATAATACTGTAATACAACGTGCAACTCGGGAATCACAACATGAAGAAATCTAAAAATAGCAGCGTTTCAGGTATAAGTAATACCGCCACACAGTCAGCACTTAGATATGTGTTAGTCATAAGGTGATGGGTAGCTACACGCTGTATGTGTGTGTGCTGTCACACATGGGTGCGGTATACAGTGTCTGCACCATGGACGGCTCTGCCCCTGTGCACACAGCGTCACAGCACTGCACACTGACACACTGCAACAGAAAGCTGAGAAATCGAAACCATGTGATAATAATGGATGCTGTGAGGGCGTCACCCCGCTGGAATCTGCTCCCCCCCCCCCCCCCACTATATAATACACACACATATCGCACCTGGAAGGTAAAGGTTATCCTCGCCCTGTTTACCGACCACCTCCTCTGTTTACACTGCGCCGCACCATGTAACCGGCTCTCCACGTCTACATCTACCACCCACCTCAGTCTTCTCACAGCTGAAGGGCTGCTACAATTATATCCAGTGGTAACCAACTTCAGCTGCACTTATACATAGTAACAAGGATGTATGCAGCTCACAGAGCACGGTCTCTGTTCTGCATAGTTAGTCCCGCTTTCAGCAGTGCGGTGATGACACTTCTATCCAGTCTAGACAATGCCCTGTGAGCTACAAAGAATGGATTCCAGACCTATGCGTTTCAACTAATTTGAAGAGATCTATGATATGTTTAGCTCACAGAGCACTGTCTAGTCTGGATACATTGATATGCAGAGGCTTCAAATTTTATACGTAGCTAGTGCTCTTCCCAGCTGGGAAGTGAAGACAATTGTATCCAGGCTAGACAATGCTCTGTGAGCTACACTGCCTGGACTACAGACTGATACATTGTAACAAATCAACAAAGATCTATCCAGCTGATGCTGTGTTTAGCTCACAGAGCATTGTCTAGACTTGATGCATTGATATCCAGAGGCTGCAAACCCCTATACATAGCTATTCTTACTCCCAGCTGAAAAGTGGAGACAATTGTATCCAGTTTAGACAATGCTCTGCGAGCGAAAAACTATACAATTGTCTCCACTTCTCAGCTGGAAGAATAGCTATGTACAGTCATTTGCAGACTCTGGATATCAATGCATCCAGTCTAGACAATGCTCTGCGAGCCAAAAAGATCGGCAGCAGCTGTATAGGCTGCAAATCCTGTGCATTGCTAATCCTGCTCTAAGCTGAGAATACATATAACTGGTACAATGTAACAGAGTTTAGCCCAGGCCGTGTAGCTCACAGAGCATTGCCTAGACTGGATACAACTGTTACTAAACAGAAATAAGGACTTGCTATAAGCACCCTGCTTGAAGCTTGTGGATATAACTGTATCCAGTCTAGGCAATGCTCTGTGAGCAAAACATAGCAGCAGCTGCACAGGTCTCTCCTAGTGTGTTACAATGTGCCAGTCTTGTGTCCAGGCTATTTAGCTCACAGAGCATTGTCTATACTGTATACAATGGCCTCAGCTAAGAGCAGGAGTAACTATGGAGTTACTGGAGTTTTCTCATTCACCTGTAAAAGTCTATAAGAAAGTTGTTCATAACAGTAAGACTAATAATATCTTACTGTCCATCCAAGTCGTTACAGTGTGTCAGGGCAGGTGCCACATTATCATGTAGGCCAAACTTAGGTCGTAACCACATAAGACAATGGAACAAACCCTCTGCTGTGAGAAGGAATAGGTCACCACAGGGTCTGGTCTATGGATCTATGCTGTTTTGGAGGCGCCATGTATAGGGTGGCCATTGCTCAACCAAGAAAATCTGGAGGATGAAAAAAAGATCCGAGTAAAACAAGTCACCGCCATCACGAGCGTCTACTGCTGGAAATAATTTGGTTAAAAATTGACCCCGACCGCTTAATAATTAGACAATGGATAAGATGTGGAAACATGATGATAGAATTACCGTATGTAGTTTATTAAAGATAAGGAATAGAATTGCCAGAGCTGCAGTGTACACTGACACATAGAAACAAACAATAGCGGTAATATACGCGGAGGTGTAAGAGAATGGCGCAACAGGAAATGAATGGATTTCACACAAGAGGAGCCGACAGGAGAGGAGAAAGCAAACCAGAACGTCAGGTCACAGGGAGCAGCAGGGAAACACGAGCGAGGAATTCAGCGAGTGTCAGCAAAGCGACTGCAGGTCACTGATCGGAAGAACGACCTGCACCCAGCGAGTACACAGAGGATGAGAGGAGATACACTACTCACTATACACAGCATGAGGTGTAGGGGGCAGTGTTATAGTAGTTATATTCCTGTACATAGGGGACAGTATTATAGTAGTTATATTCTTGTACATAGGGGGCAGTATTATAGTAGTTATATTCTTGTACATAGGGGGCAGTGTTATAGTAGTTATATTCCTGTACATAGGGGACAGTATTATAGTAGTTATATTCTTGTACATAGGAAGCAGTAATATAGTAGTTATATTCTTGTACATGGGGAGCAGTATTATAGTAGTTATATTCTTGTACATAGGTGGCAGTATTATAGTAGTTATATTCTTGTGCATAGGGGCAGTATTATAGTAGTTATATTCTTGTACATAGGGGGCAGTATTATAGTAGTTATATTCTTGTACATAGGGGGCAGTATTATAGTAGTTATATTCTTGTACATAGGGGGCAGTATTATAGTAGTTATATTCTTGTACATAAGGGGCAGTATTATAGTAGTTATATTCTTGTACATAGGTGGCAGTATTATAGTAGTTATATTCTTGTACATAGGGGGCAGTATTATAGTAGTTATATTCTTGTACATAGGGGGCAGTATTATAGTAGTTATATTCTTGTACATAGGGGCAGTATTATAGTAGTTATATTCTTGTACATAGGGGGCAGTATTATAGTAGTTATATTCTTGTACATAGGGGGCAGTATTATAGTAGTTATATTCTTGTACATAGGTGGCAGTATTATAGTAGTTATATTCTTGTACATAGGGGGCAGTATTATAGTAGTTATATTCTTGTACATAGGGGCAGTATTATAGTAGTTATATTCTTGTACATAGGGGGCAGTATTATAGTAGTTATATTCTTGTACATAGGGGACAGTAATATAGTAGTTATATTCTTGTACATGGGGAGCAGTATTATAGTAGTTATATTCTTGTACATAGGGGCAGTATTATAGTAGTTATATTCTTGTACATAGGGGGCAGTATTATAGTAGTTATATTCTTGTACATAGGTGGCAGTATTATAGTAGTTATATTCTTGTACATAGGGGGCAGTATTATAGTAGTTATATTCTTGTACATAGGGGGCAGTATTATAGTAGTTATATTCTTGTACATAGGGGGCAGTATTATAGTAGTTATATTCTTGTACATAGGGGCAGTATTATAGTAGTTATATTCTTGTACATAGGGGGCAGTATTATAGTAGTTATATTCTTGTACATAGGGGACAGTAATATAGTAGTTATATTCTTGTACATAGGTGGCAGTATTATAGTAGTTATATTCTTGTACATAGGGGGCAGTATTATAGTAGTTATATTCTTGTACATAGGGGGCAGTATTATAGTAGTTATACTCTTGTACATAGGGGACAGTAATATAGTAGTTATATTCTTGTACATGGGGAGCAGTATTATAGAAGTTATATTCTTGTACATAGGAAGCAGTAATATAGTAGTTATATTCTTGTACATGGGGAGCAGTAGTATAGTAGTTATATTCTTGTACATAGGGGGCAGTAGTATAGTAGTTATATTCTTGTACATAGGGGGCAGTATTATAGTAGTTATATTCTTGTACATAGGGGGCAGTATTATAGTAGTTATATTCTTGTACATAGGGGGCAGTATTATAGTAGTTATATTCTTGTACATAGGGGGCAGTATTATAGTAGTTATATTCTTGTACATAGGGGGCAGTATTATAGTAGTTATATTCTTGTACATAGGGGGCAGTATTATAGTAGTTATATTCTTGTACATAGGGGGCAGTATTATAGTAGTTATATTCTTGTACATAGGGGGCAGTATTATAGTAGTTATATTCTTGTACATAGGGGACAGTAATATAGTAGTTATATTCTTGTACATGGGGAGCAGTATTATAGTAGTTATATTCTTGTACATAGGGGGCAGTATTATAGTAGTTATATTCTTGTACATAGGGGCAGTATTATAGTAGTTATATTCTTGTACATAGGGGGCAGTATTATAGTAGTTATATTCTTGTACATAGGGGGCAGTATTATAGTAGTTATATTCTTGTACATAAGGGGCAGTATTATAGTAGTTATATTCTTGTACATAGGGGGCAGTATTATAGTAGTTATATTCTTGTACATAGGGGGCAGTATTATAGTAGTTATATTCTTGTACATAGGGGCAGTATTATAGTAGTTATAGTCTTGTACATAGGGGGCAGTATTATAGTAGTTATATTCCTGTACATAGGGGGCAGTATTATAGTAGTTATATTCTTGTACATAGGGGCAGTATTATAGTAGTTATATTCTTGTACATAGGGGGCAGTATTATAGTAGTTATATTCTTGTACATAGGGGGCAGTATTATAGTAGTTATATTCTTGTACATAGGGGCAGTATTACAGTAGTTATAGTCTTGTACATAGGGGGCAGTATTATAGTAGTTATATTCTTGTACATAGGGGGCAGTATTATAGTAGTTATATTCTTGTACATAGGGGCAGTATTATAGTAGTTATAGTCTTGTACATAGGGGGCAGTATTATAGTAGTTATATTCTTGTACATAGGGGGCAGTATTATAGTAGTTATATTCATGTACATAGGGGGCAGTATTATAGTAGTTATATTCTTGTACATAGGGGGCGGTATTATAGTAGTTATATTCCTGTACATAGGGGGCAGTATTATAGTAGTTATATTCTTGTACATATGGGGCAGTATTATAGTAGTTATATTCTTGTACATAGGGGGCAGTATTATAGTAGTTATATTCTTGTACATAGGGGGCGGTATTATAGTAGTTATATTCCTGTACATAGGGGGCAGTAGTATAGTAGTTATATTCTTGTACATAGGGGCAGTATTATAGTAGTTATATTCTTGTACATAGGGGGCAGTATTATAGTAGTTATATTCTTGTACATAGGGGGCAGTATTATAGTAGTTATATTCATGTACATAGGGGGCAGTATTATAGTAGTTATATTCTTGTACATAGGGGGCGGTATTATAGTAGTTATATTCCTGTACATAGGGGGCAGTATTATAGTAGTTATATTCTTGTACATATGGGGCAGTATTATAGTAGTTATATTCTTGTACATAGGGGGCAGTATTATAGTAGTTATATTCTTGTACATAGGGGGCGGTATTATAGTAGTTATATTCCTGTACATAGGGGGCAGTATTATAGTAGTTATATTCTTGTACATAGGGGGCAGTATTATAGTAGTTATATTCCTGTACATAGGGGCAGTATTATAGTAGTTATATTCTTGTACATAGGGGGCAGTATTATAGTAGTTATATTCTTGTACATAGGGAGCAGTATTATAGTAGTTATATTCCTGTACATAGGGGGCAGTAGTATAGTAGTTATATTCCTGTACATAGGGGGCAGTAGTATAGTAGTTATATTCCTGTACATAGGGGGCAGTAGTATAGTAGTTATATTCCTGTACATAGGGGGCAGTATTATGGTAGTTATATTCTTGTACATAGGGGGCAGTATTATAGTAGTTATATTCTTGTACATAGGGGGCAGTATTATAGTAGTTATATTCCTGTACATAGGGGGCAGTATTATAGTAGTTATATTCTTGTACATAGGGGGCAGTATTATAGTAGTTGTATTCTTGTACATAGGGGGCAGTATTATAGTAGTTATATTCATGTACATAGGGGGCAGTATTATAGTAGTTATATTCCTGTACATAGGGGGCAGTATTATAGTAGTTATATTCTTGTACATAGGGGGCAGTATTATAGTAGTTATATTCTTGTACATAGGGGCAGTATTATAGTAGTTATATTCTTGTACATAGGGGGCAGTATTATAGTAGTTATATTCTTGTACATAGGGGGCAGTATTATAGTAGTTATATTCTTGTACATAGGTGGCAGTATTATAGTAGTTATATTCTTGTACATAGGGGGCAGTATTATAGTAGTTATATTCTTGTACATAGGGGCAGTATTATAGTAGTTATATTCTTGTACATAGGGGGCAGTATTATAGTAGTTATATTCTTGTACATAGGGGACAGTAATATAGTAGTTATATTCTTGTACATGGGGAGCAGTATTATAGTAGTTATATTCTTGTACATAGGGGCAGTATTATAGTAGTTATATTCTTGTACATAGGTGGCAGTATTATAGTAGTTATATTCTTGTACATAGGGGGCAGTATTATAGTAGTTATATTCTTGTACATAGGGGGCAGTATTATAGTAGTTATATTCTTGTACATAGGTGGCAGTATTATAGTAGTTATATTCTTGTACATAGGGGGCAGTATTATAGTAGTTATATTCTTGTACATAGGGGGCAGTATTATAGTAGTTATACTCTTGTACATAGGGGACAGTAATATAGTAGTTATATTCTTGTACATGGGGAGCAGTATTATAGAAGTTATATTCTTGTACATAGGAAGCAGTAATATAGTAGTTATATTCTTGTACATGGGGAGCAGTAGTATAGTAGTTATATTCTTGTACATAGGGGGCAGTAGTATAGTAGTTATATTCTTGTACATAGGGGGCAGTATTATAGTAGTTATATTCTTGTACATAGGGGGCAGTATTATAGTAGTTATATTCTTGTACATAGGGGGCAGTATTATAGTAGTTATATTCTTGTACATAGGGGGCAGTATTATAGTAGTTATATTCTTGTACATAGGGGGCAGTATTATAGTAGTTATATTCTTGTACATAGGGGGCAGTATTATAGTAGTTATATTCTTGTACATAGGGGGCAGTATTATAGTAGTTATATTCTTGTACATAGGGGGCAGTATTATAGTAGTTATATTCTTGTACATAGGGGCAGTATTATAGTAGTTATATTCTTGTACATAGGGGGCAGTATTATAGTAGTTATATTCTTGTACATAGGGGGCAGTATTATAGTAGTTATATTCTTGTACATAAGGGGCAGTATTATAGTAGTTATATTCTTGTACATAGGGGGCAGTATTATAGTAGTTATATTCTTGTACATAGGGGGCAGTATTATAGTAGTTATATTCTTGTACATAGGGGCAGTATTATAGTAGTTATAGTCTTGTACATAGGGGGCAGTATTATAGTAGTTATATTCCTGTACATAGGGGGCAGTATTATAGTAGTTATATTCTTGTACATAGGGGCAGTATTATAGTAGTTATATTCTTGTACATAGGGGGCAGTATTATAGTAGTTATATTCTTGTACATAGGGGGCAGTATTATAGTAGTTATATTCTTGTACATAGGGGCAGTATTACAGTAGTTATAGTCTTGTACATAGGGGGCAGTATTATAGTAGTTATATTCTTGTACATAGGGGGCAGTATTATAGTAGTTATATTCTTGTACATAGGGGCAGTATTATAGTAGTTATAGTCTTGTACATAGGGGGCAGTATTATAGTAGTTATATTCTTGTACATAGGGGGCAGTATTATAGTAGTTATATTCATGTACATAGGGGGCAGTATTATAGTAGTTATATTCTTGTACATAGGGGGCGGTATTATAGTAGTTATATTCCTGTACATAGGGGGCAGTATTATAGTAGTTATATTCTTGTACATATGGGGCAGTATTATAGTAGTTATATTCTTGTACATAGGGGGCAGTATTATAGTAGTTATATTCTTGTACATAGGGGGCGGTATTATAGTAGTTATATTCCTGTACATAGGGGGCAGTAGTATAGTAGTTATATTCTTGTACATAGGGGCAGTATTATAGTAGTTATATTCTTGTACATAGGGGGCAGTATTATAGTAGTTATATTCTTGTACATAGGGGGCAGTATTATAGTAGTTATATTCATGTACATAGGGGGCAGTATTATAGTAGTTATATTCTTGTACATAGGGGGCGGTATTATAGTAGTTATATTCCTGTACATAGGGGGCAGTATTATAGTAGTTATATTCTTGTACATATGGGGCAGTATTATAGTAGTTATATTCTTGTACATAGGGGGCAGTATTATAGTAGTTATATTCTTGTACATAGGGGGCGGTATTATAGTAGTTATATTCCTGTACATAGGGGGCAGTATTATAGTAGTTATATTCTTGTACATAGGGGGCAGTATTATAGTAGTTATATTCCTGTACATAGGGGCAGTATTATAGTAGTTATATTCTTGTACATAGGGGGCAGTATTATAGTAGTTATATTCTTGTACATAGGGAGCAGTATTATAGTAGTTATATTCCTGTACATAGGGGGCAGTAGTATAGTAGTTATATTCCTGTACATAGGGGGCAGTAGTATAGTAGTTATATTCCTGTACATAGGGGGCAGTAGTATAGTAGTTATATTCCTGTACATAGGGGGCAGTATTATGGTAGTTATATTCTTGTACATAGGGGGCAGTATTATAGTAGTTATATTCTTGTACATAGGGGGCAGTATTATAGTAGTTATATTCCTGTACATAGGGGGCAGTATTATAGTAGTTATATTCTTGTACATAGGGGGCAGTATTATAGTAGTTGTATTCTTGTACATAGGTGGCAGTATTATAGTAGTTATATTCATGTACATAGGGGGCAGTATTATAGTAGTTATATTCCTGTACATAGGGGGCAGTATTATAGTAGTTATATTCTTGTACATAGGGGCAGTATTATAGTAGTTGTATTCTTGTACATAGGGGGCAGTATTATAGTAGTTATATTACAATATAGTATGATACAGAAACACTACTTGTAGCAGTACATGTAGTATTAGTATAAGAAAGCCATTATGAAGAACATAAATTCCAGATGAGTAAATGGGAAATTTGGGAAATTCCTTCATAACATGTAACCACAATATATGGGTCTTGTTTTCACAGATGTGCAGTATTCTGACAGATCTCCGCTGTGTCAGCTTCACGTGTCTGATGATTTGAGAACCTTTATGTCTCCACAATTTGCATTTTCTGCAGGGGTCAACGTTTTACATGTCAGATGTCAGAATCTGGATCAGTCTCGGGGGAGGGGGGGTGTTAAGCATTTGTACCCCACTTCCTAGAGGTCTTACTACAACAACCACACACTGTTGTGCTCTTAGTTATCTGCTCCAAGCTGCTCCTCAGTTCCCTATGAGTTTCGGCCGAGAAGGCTCCTAATGGAAAGGCTGTAATTGTAATTGTAAGATTCCCTATTCAGCCATGTCTCAGCTTCATCACCTGGTGTCATGCGAAAGGGATATAAGGGTGATGCCATATAACTGAATGCCCACCCTGCCGGCTGCACATTGTTTAGAAGTGACATTCCAAAAAAAAAAGGAGTACAACTCACTCTGGGAATAACCACGGCCTCCCATGGGAACCACTTCCTCCACTCGGAGCTTTGGGAATGTGAAGGGGATTTCAATGACCTCAGTCATTGAGGGTCATTGTGTCCACAGAACCAGAACAGATGAAATTACAAGACCGGATCGGTGCCTCCTCCGCCTGCAGTTATCCAACCAGGTGACCCTATGAAAAGCAGCTGACCACCAGCCTCATCCTCCGCTAGAGGGGATCCGCTGGGAGTTGCCTTTTCCCAACTAAGTGCTGACTACAGCTCCGCAGCCTCCGGATGACTCCTAATGAACTTTCAGAATTAACTAGCTGGTATCGGCGGTGGCAATGATCTAATTACTTCTGCAGGTGAAATTTAAAGGGACAGTACATCTATTTCTGGGGGTAATTTCAATGGTAATATGGGGGCGCCCGGCAAAACCTCAGCTTGGTGCTCAAGGATGCTGTGCCAAAGCTGCGTCTAGTGGCCTGTATTACACAACGTGCGCTGACACACTGTGCCGCAGCCTCGCAGCAGTAAATACTTGACATTCCTGCACTGGCTTCTGCTCGGCCTCTGGTGTTTGCTTTACATCCGTTTCCAGTGTCAGAGAGCCAAGTCACCGACCAAAATCCAAGCGCTAAGCATTGATGGATGCAACAGCTGCGAGCGCTATAGAAAGCTCCCATATACAGGCCGCTGTGTCATGTACAGGACCCCCCTGCCTGGTCACATGACCAAACACAGCACTCATAGGGTGCACCATGCCTGGTCACATGACTAAACACAGCACTCATAGGGTGCACCATGATGCCCAAACTGTATCAGGGGATACCTACACCTACCACCCAGAAAGCAATTCCAGGCATCCGGCCCAATCCAAGGCCTGTTAATGTTTCCCGTAAGATATTACAGGAAATTTCGGGAAAAAAAAAAGAATAGAAGACGCCGGCTGCAGTAATTACGTTCAGATTTCTGGTATGTGAAAAATGTGTCCGACCAGGGAACGTGTGATGATATTTTGTACATGGAGACAAAGAGCATCCGGATTCCATGGGGATAAAGCTCCGAAAGTGGAAACTTACAAAAGTATGAAGTTTCCTAAACGTAATAATAATAATAATGGGGGCCCAATGTAATAACCTGACTATGGGATATGCACAGAGGACGACCATGACTTACCCCTCTGCGCTGACCTTTGCACCATACACCAGCGGTCAGCCTGATCCGTGCTACGTTCCCACACCCATCCCAGAAATGTAACCTTCTGATCCTCACAAAGTCCACTCTTCTGCAACTATAGGAATTCTTACTTCCACGAAATCTGTCCTGACCTCCAACTAACCAAACCCATACACCCATACAGCTGCTCCGAAGTCTATCAACCTTTTGTCCTGTTCATCCTGAGCCTGCTGGTTCCTAATGAAAAGTCTATTAAAAGATGTTGAAGGACGTGCAGGAACAAATAATAAGAAATTAACATCAGAGTTTGTTACAGATTCTGCATTTCTTTTTCGTGGTTCATTACTAACGTTGCGTCGTCACAGCTCATTACATTATCAAAGGAGCGGTCATGTAAGGACCAGGAGGATTATACCACAGATAACATTTACTGCAGCTATAAAACCCCGGCCCCCGTATCACAGCACACAGATCACTCCAAGGACTTACATACACCTGTCCTAAGGGATTAGTACCTCACCGCTGGCCAATGTCTAACTAGAACAAATGGCGATCCTTATATGCTCCATATTACACTCCAGAGCTGCAATCGCTATTCTGCTGGTACAGTCACTGTGTACATACATGACATTACTTATCCTGTACTGATCCTGAGTTACATCCTGTATTATGCTCCAGAGCTGCACTCACTATTCTGCTGCTGGTGCAGTCACTGTGTACATACATGACATTACTTATCCTGTACTGATCCTGAGTTACATCCTGTATTATACTCCAGAGCTGCACTCACTATTCTGCTGCTGGTGTAGTCACTGTGTACATACATGACATTACTTATCCTGTACTGATCCTGAGTTACATCCTGTATTATACTCCAGAGCTGCACGCACTATTCTGCTGGTACAGTCACTGTGTACATACATGACATTACTTATCCTGTACTGATCCTGAGTTACATCCTGTATTATACCCCAGAGCTGCACTCACTATTCTGCTGCTGGTACAGTCACTGTGTACATACATGACATTACTTATCCTGTACTGATCCTGAGTTACATCCTGTATTATACTCCAGAGCTGCAATCGCTATTCTGCTGGTACAGTCACTGTGTACATACATGACATTACTTATCCTGTACTGATCCTGAGTTACATCCTGTATTATACCCCAGAGCTGCACTCACTATTCTGCTGGTGCAGTCACTGTGTACGTACATGACATTACTTATCCTGTACTGATCCTGAGTTACATCCTGTATTATACTCCAGAGCTGCACTCACTATTCTGCTGCTGGTGCAGTCACTGTGTACATACATGACATTACTTATCCTGTACTGATCCTGAGTTACATCCTGTATTATACCCCAGAGCTGCACTCACTATTCTGCTGCTGGTGTAGTCACTGTACATACATGACATTACTTATCCTGTATTATACTCCAGAGCTGCACTCACTATTCTGCTGCAGTCACGGTATGTCACTATTTAATAACTCTAGAATATAGGGACAATATCCCTTTAACACTGTCCCTGCTCGCTGGTTACGTCTACATTTTCCAGCTGTGTGACAGCTTCTCTGAGCCACGGACAGGAAGGACGAGAGGAAATTCCACTGACAGTTCCTGGAGTTTGCTTAAAACCAACTGTTCTTCCAAAATAAAGATGAGGAGGAGGCGGGAGAGTGGACAGGACAGGAATCCAGCGGGGCGTGCGGGAAAAGCGGCTTACCTCATATCTTCGAGGAGATCACATTCTGCCTGATGCTTGGCTTGCAGCTTAGTCATCTGTTCGGCCTGAATGTTTTTCAGCTCTTGTGTAACTTTCACCTGAAATTACAAAAATAAAATAAATTTAAAAAATCGGTCACAAGGGGAGATATCATCGGCATACGCATCGCAGCAGGAGGGAAACGCTTTATGGCAGGCGCTATCTAGTGAATATATAGTAGGCGCTGAGTCCAGCAGTATAATCAGGATGATGGGGATAGTAAGATACATCACTGATAATATTCAGCACACAGCATGCACCCGTCTCCAGTGCAATGGACACCTTATGATACAGACCAGGCAATCATTATAACCCTAAAGTGTAATAATCATAATAATAAATTCTTCTTTATTTATATAGCGCACACAGATTCCGCAGCGCTGCACAGAGTTTGCCAAATCGGTCCCTGTCCCCATGGGGCTCACAATCTAATCACAGTATGTTTTAGGAGTGTGGGAGTAAACCAGAGGACCCGGAGGAAACCCACACACACATGTATCAAGGCAGTTATATTAACCATCAATATCAGTACAATATAAGAGTACGCAGGACATGCATACGCCAGACCGCAACCCCCCCCCCCCCCCTAGTTTGTGGTTCTGTCATCCTGCCTATCCAGTCTCCTGCGGAAAAACAGAGACAATCATTCCTAATATCATTGTTGTACTTGCCCATCTATTCTCCAGCAGTATTGAGTACCAGCATTTCCCCCATCATCTGAGTGTAATCTATCAAAATTACCCCATCAAAAAGGACACCAGGATGAAGGATTGTAAACCAAGCACACTGACATACTGGTGTGCGCCCTCCCTGGCACGATCTTCTTTAAGCTCCCTGTGCTCTTGATTTAAAAAGACAAAAAGGTGTTAAAAGTTATGCAAATTAGCCTGAGGGGCTCCAGGCACTATTAACAGCTATGGAGCGTGTGCATCATTTAAAAAAAAACAAAAAACTTTTTTTTGGTAAAACCAGGGCATAAGCAGCTAAAAGAAGAGCAGATGCTGACGGAGGGGGGAACACACCAGTATGTCAGTGTGCGTGGTTTACAATCCTTCATCCTGGTTGTAGATTGCCTTTATAAGAGTTTTCCAGCTTACCTAGCATAGTGAGAAGTTGGTTGAGGGGAATGGGCACTATTTGTAGCAGTAGTTTTTCTAATCCTGGTCAACCCCTTTAACAATCAGAACGCAAAACAAGATTCAAAAAGATTTTTTTTTAAAAAACAAACAAACATTTTGAATATTTTTTTGCACCGGGGAAGTTCACCTTTAACACAGAGTGAAAGTGAGCGTGAAATCCGCTGTTAATCTCTGTTATCTGCCGCATCAGGCGCATGGCGGCTCTATTCCTGGCAAGGGAACGTCATGGATGCGCCTCACCCGAGCTGATGTCATGCATGCAGGTGGATCAAAGGGCAACAAGGACTTAAGTGACATTAATGCGTGCAGGGAAAGTCCTTAAGACAACACTAATCCGAAATCTGAGACACTCGAGTTTCCTTAAGGTCCTAATGTCACCTCCAGTAGAACAGGACAGGATTTGGAGACGTAACTAGTGCTGCAGAAGCCGTCAGGTATAGACACAGTATGTAGTATGTGGTCCTATAGGCCTTTCCTTCCTAAACATCATATAGGTAAATGGAATTGGATTCAACTCTAATCACATCCAAAGCTGCTCCAAATGTAAAAGTATTCTGTTGGTATGTATGACCACGCAGACTGCGGCCAGTGTTACTTATTATCCCTGGAGAGATGTGTAATCAGACGTAAGTGGATGTTTTTAGTAGCAGCAGGACTGTGAAATATGGATTTACATTAAAGGATTAATTGTCAAGAAACTATTCCTTACAGTGGCTGCAGAGAGCACAGAGCACAGCAGTGTGAGGACAAACAGGGAGACGGCTACTTGAACACCTTTATGTTTCACTTCCCACACTACACTCCTACCTGCACATTGATATATACACACACAATACAACTATTTGACCCCAAAGACTGGGTTCACACTACGTTTTTGGTACATGCTCAGCGTATATGTTGGGACGTATACGCTGAGCGCACCCATTGGAGTATTCGGCAGAAGAGGCCTAGTAGTTGCCTCCGTCTTTGCATCCTGCTCCCTCCTGCTGAGAGATGTATAGGCAATAGAAGCCTATGGGGAGCGGATGCAGAGTATTGCATCCCTCCCGCAGCCTCCACTGAGCAGATACATCGATCATCAGGAGAGGGGAACCCGATGATGTCACCGGGGAAGATTTATCGAAGGTAAAACTGTTCTAGTTGTCCATGGAAACCAATCAAAGCTCGGCTTTTATTTTAGAAACAGCTGTGCGAAAGTGAGAGCTGAGCTCTGATTGGTTGCCATGGACAAGTAGAACAGTTCTGCTCTCAGACTAATGATAAATCTCCCAAAACTGTCCTTATATGGACAGTGACATCACCGGCATCAGCAGCAGCCATGTACGGGTCCTCGAAGGACATATCCCACCGCCTGATGCGTCCTTACAACGTATCGCACAAAACGTAATGTGAACCCAGCCTAAGCTGTACTGCTGCCATTAAACCCTTTCAGGTCAGGTCTGAAAATATTGATGGTATAATGAATGCAGAGAGAACAGAGCACAGCAGTGTGAGGACAACACATCCAGTGCACTTGGCAGAGGCTGCAATCTGCAAGAAACCATAGAAGGAGAACAGTTACTGCGACATGGATGCAAACTGCATAAAGGAAACACACTCTAGTCACACCCAAAGCTGCATTTAGTATTCCAAGTCCTTCATTTCTTCCCCATTAGTGAAGTGCACCTTGTGTCCCCTCCAGCTATAGACATAGTCCAACCTCGGCGTCACCTGCACGCTACACAAAACCCCGCGGGCAGGTGCGGCTCATCCGCTGCTATCCGTGTCTATCACTGCAGAAGAGCCGAACGCGGTATAAACCACCAAAGAGGACGCGAATATAATCACCGCACACAGCAGTAAGACTGACACTACTGCTGGCAGACGCTATAACAAGTATCTTCATTGTACAGGGTAAAACAGGTAACTGACTCCAGTCACAGCCAGAGCTGCATCCAGATTCTGCAGGCTGCTATTTAAGTTAAAAGGGTCCCCTGATCACCCACCTGCAAAGTCCTGGTAGAGAGGACTACACATGGTTTGTTTGTAGTCTGTTACCATGGAGACACATGTAATAGCTGTATACTGGGGTCTGCAAGCGCTCCGAGTGTCACATGATCCATAACGAATGAATGAAGCCCTGCACATACATCCACTAGGGGCGCTCTGACACACACGAGGTCCCCTGTTATACTAATCACTACAGGACCCTGTGGTCACAAACAGGTAAGTGGTCAATCATGGGAAAAGCCCAATAGGACACAAGAGAAGCCGGTCCAGCAGGAAGAGGTACTGGAAGTAACCGAATATTTCTAGAAATGTCGCCTCAGGGAAGATTCCAGGTAATGAGAGAGAAGAGCACAAGCATC
This sequence comes from Engystomops pustulosus, assembly GCF_040894005.1. Classification (NCBI taxonomy): domain Eukaryota; kingdom Metazoa; phylum Chordata; class Amphibia; order Anura; family Leptodactylidae; genus Engystomops; species Engystomops pustulosus. Next base: position 19,348,731 of record NC_092412.1, on the reverse strand, counting down.
TGTATACAGGAAGAACTACTGTGTGTGGGGAGCAGAGGATATACACAGGTAAGTCATGTCATGTATGCACACAGTGACTGCACCAGCAGCAGAATAGTGAGTGCAGCTCTGGAGTATAATACAGGATGTAACTCAGGATCAGTACAGGATAAGTAATGTCATGTATGTACACAGTGACTGCACCAGCAGCAGAATAGTGAGTGCAGCTCTGGAGTATATTACAGGATGTAACTCAGGATCAGTACAGGATAAGTAATGTCATGTATGTACACAGTGACTGCACCACAAGCAGAATAGTGAGTGCAGCTCTGGGGTATAATACAGGATGTAACTCAGGATCAGTAATGTCATGTATGTACACAGTGACTGCACCAGCAGCAGAATAGTGAGTGCAGCTCTGGGGTATAATACAGGATGTAACTCAGGATCAGTACAGGATAAGTAATGTCATGTATGTACACAGTGACTGCACCAGCAGCAGAATAGTGAGTGCAGCTCTGGGGTATAATACAGGATGTAACTCAGGATCAGTACAGGATAAGTAATGTCATGTATGTACACAGTGACTGCAGCAGAATAGTGAGTGCAGCTCTGGAGTATAATACAGGATGTAACTCAGGATCAGTACAGGATAAGTAATGTCATGTATGTACACAGTGACTGCACCAGCAGCAGAACAGTGAGTGCAGCTCTGGGGTATAATACATAATGTAACTCAGGATCAGTACAGGATAAGTAATGTCATGTATGTACACAGTGACTGCACCAGCAGCAGAATAGTGAGTGCAGCTATGGGGTATAATACAGGATGTAACTCAGGATCAGTACAGGATAAGTAATGTCATGTATGTACAGTGACTGCACCAGCAGCAGAATAGTGAGTGCTGCTCTGTAGTATAATACAGGATGTAACTCAGGATCAGTACAGGATAAGTAATGTCATGTATGTACACAGTGACTGCACCAGCAGCAGAATAGTGAGTGCAGCTCTGGGGAATAATACAGGATGTAAGTGAGGATCAGTACAGGATAAGTAATGTCATGTATGTACACAGTGACTGCACCAGCAGCAGAATAGTGAGTGCAGCTCTGGAGTATAATACAGAATGTAACTCAGGATCAGTAATGTCATGTATGTACACAGTGACTGCACCAGCAGCAGAATAGTGAGTGCAGCTCTGGAGTATAATACAGGATGTAACTCAGGATCAGTACAGGATAAGTAATGTCATGTATGTACACAGTGACTGCACCAGCAGCAGAATAGTGAGTGCAGCTCTGGAGTATAATACAGGATGTAACTCAGGATCAGTACAGGATAAGTAATGTCATGTATGTACACAGTGACTACACCACAAGCAGAATAGTGAGTGCAGCTCTGGGGTATAATACAGGATGTAACTCAGGATCAGTACAGGATAAGTAATGTCATGTATGTACACAGTGACTGCACCAGCAGCAGAATAGTGAGTGCAGCTCTGGAGTATAATACAGGATGTAACTCAGGATCAGTACAGGATAAGTAATGTCATGTATGTACACAGTGACTGCACCAGCAGCAGAACAGTGAGTGCAGCTCTGGGGTATAATACACAATGTAACTCAGGATCAGTACAGGATAAGTAATGTCATGTATGTACACAGTGATTGCACCAGCAGCAGAATAGTGAGTGCAGCTCTGGGGTATAATACAGGATGTAACTCAGGATCAGTACAGGATAAGTAATGTCATGTATGTACAGTGACTGCACCAGCAGCAGAATAGTGAGTGCTGCTCTGTAGTATAATACAGGATGTAACTCAGGATCAGTACAGGATAAGTAATGTTATGTATGTGCACAGTGACTGCACCAGCAGCAGAATAGTGAGTGCAGCACTGGGGTATAATACAGGATGTAACTCAGGATCAGTACAGGATAAGTAATGTCATGTATGTACAGTGACTGCACCAGCAGCAGAATAGTGAGTGCTGCTCTGTAGTATAATACAGGATGTAACTCAGGATCAGTACAGGATAAGTAATGTTATGTATGTGCACAGTGACTGCACCAGCAGCAGAATAGTGAGTGCAGCACTGGGGTATAATACAGGATGTAACTCAGGATCAGTACAGGATAAGTAATGTCATGTATGTACAGTGACTGCACCAGCAGCAGAATAGTGAGTGCTGCTCTGTAGTATAATACAGGATGTAACTCAGGATCAGTACAGGATAAGTAATGTCATGTATGTACACAGTGACTGCACCAGCAGCAGAATAGTGAGTGCAGCTCTGGAGTATAATACAGAATGTAACTCAGGATCAGTAATGTCATGTATGTACACAGTGACTGCACCAGCAGCAGAATAGTGAGTGCAGCTCTGGAGTATAATACAGGATGTAACTCAGGATCAGTACAGGATAAGTAATGTCATGTATGTACACAGTGACTGCACCAGCAGCAGAATAGTGAGTGCAGCTCTGGAGTATAATACAGGATGTAACTCAGGATCAGTACAGGATAAGTAATGTCATGTATGTACACAGTGACTGCACCAGCAGCAGAATAGTGAGTGCAGCTCTGGAGTATAATACAGGATGTAACTCAGGATCAGTACAGGATAAGTAATGTCATGTATGTACACAGTGACTACACCACAAGCAGAATAGTGAGTGCAGCTCTGGGGTATAATACAGGATGTAACTCAGGATCAGTACAGGATAAGTAATGTCATGTATGTACACAGTAACTGCACCAGCAGCAGAATAGTGAGTGCAGCTCTGGGGTATAATACAGGATGCAACTCAGGATCAGTACAGGATAAGTAATGTCATGTATGTACACAGTGACTGCACCAGCAGCAGAATAGTGAGTGCAGCTCTGGAGTATAATACAGGATGTAACTCAGGATCAGTACAGGATAAGTAATGTCATGTATGTACACAGTGACTGCACCAGCAGCAGAACAGTGAGTGCAGCTCTGGAGTATAATACACAATGTAACTCAGGATCAGTACAGGATAAGTAATGTCATGTATGTACACAGTGACTGCACCAGCAGCAGAATAGTGAGTGCAGCACTGGGGTATAATACAGGATGTAACTCAGGATCAGTACAGGATAAGTAATGTCATGTATGTACAGTGACTGCACCAGCAGCAGAATAGTGAGTGCTGCTCTGTAGTATAATACAGGATGTAACTCAGGATCAGTACAGGATAAGTAATGTTATGTATGTGCACAGTGACTGCACCAGCAGCAGAATAGTGAGTGCAGCTCTGGGGTATAATACAGGATGTAACTCAGGATCAGTACAGGATAAGTAATGTCATCTATGTACACAGTGACTGCACCAGCAGCAGAATAGTGAGTGCAGCTCTGTAGTATAATACAGGATGTAACTCAGGATCAGTACAGGATAAGTAATGTCATGTATGTACACAGTGACTGCACCAGCAGCAGAATAGTGAGTGCAGCTCTGGAGTATAATACAGGATATAACTCAGGATCAGTACATGATAAGTAATGTCATGTATGTACACAGTGACTGCACCAGCAGCAGAATAGTGAGTGCAGCTCTGGAGTATAATACAGGATGTAACTCAGGATCAGTACAGGATAAGTAATGTCATGTATGTACACAGTGACTGCACCAGCAGCAGAATAGTGAGTGCAGCTCTGGGGAATAATACAGGATGTAAGTGAGGATCAGTACAGGATAAGTAATGTCATGTACGTACACAGTGACTGCACCAGCAGCAGAATAGTGAGTGCAGCTCTGGTGTATAATACAGGATGTAACTCAGGATCAGTACAGGATAAGTAATGTCATGTATGTACACAGTGACTGCACCAGCAGCAGAATAGTGAGTGCAGCTCTGGAGTATAATACAGAATGTAACTCAGGATCAGTAATGTCATGTATGTACACAGTGACTGCACCAGCAGCAGAATAGTGAGTGCAGCTCTGGGGTATAATACACAATGTAACTCAGGATCAGTACAGGATAAGTAATATCATGTATGTACACAGTGACTGCACCAGCAGCAGAATAGTGAGTGCAGCTCTGCAGTATAATACAGGATGTAACTCAGGATCAGTACAGGATAAGTAATGTCATGTATGTACACAGTGACTGCACCAGCAGCAGAATAGTGAGTGCAGCTCTGCAGTATAATACAGGATGTAACTCAGGATCAGTACAGGATAAGTAATGTCATGTATGTACACAGTGACTGCACCAGCAGCAGAATAGTGAGTGCAGCTCTGGAGTATAATACAGGATGTAACTCAGGATCAGTACAGGATAAGTAATATCATGTATGTACACAGTGACTGCACCAGCAGCAGAATAGTGAGTGCAGCTCTGCAGTATAATACAGGATGTAACTCAGGATCAGTACAGGATAAGTAATGTCATGTATGTACACAGTGACTGCACCAGCAGCAGAATAGTGAGTGCAGCTCTGGGGTATAATACAGGATGTAACTCAGGATCAGTACAGGATAAGTAATGTCATGTATGTACACAGTGACTGCACCAGCAGCAGAATAGTGAGTGCAGCTCTGGAGCATAATACAGGATGTAACTCAGGATCAGTACAGGATAAGTAATGTCATGTATGTACACAGTGACTGCACCAGCAGCAGAATAGTGAGTGCAGCTCTGCAGTATAATACAGGATGTAACTCAGGATCAGTACAGGATAAGTAATGTCATGTATGTACACAGTGACTGCACCAGCAGCAGAATAGTGAGTGCAGCACTGGGGTATAATACAGGATGTAACTCAGGATCAGTACAGGATAAGTAATGTCATGTATGTACAGTGACTGCACCAGCAGCAGAATAGTGAGTGCTGCTCTGTAGTATAATACAGGATGTAACTCAGGATCAGTACAGGATAAGTAATGTCATGTATGTACACAGTGACTGCACCAGCAGCAGAATAGTGAGTGCAGCTCTGGGGTATAATACAGGATGTAACTCGGGATCAGTACAGGATAAGTAATGTCATGTATGTACACAGTGACTGCACCAGCAGCAGAATAGTGAGTGCAGCTATGGAGTATAATACAGGATGTAACTCAGGATCAGTACAGGATAAGTAATGTCATGTATGTACACAGTGACTGCACCAGCAGCAGAATAGTGAGTGCAGCTCTGCAGTATAATACAGGATGTAACTCAGGATCAGTACAGGATAAGTAATGTCATGTATGTACACAGTGACTGCACCAGCAGCAGAATAGTGAGTGCAGCTCTGGGGTATAATACAGGATGTAACTCGGGATCAGTACAGGATAAGTAATGTCATGTATGTACACAGTGACTGCACCAGCAGCAGAATAGTGAGTGCAGCTATGGAGTATAATACAGGATGTAACTCAGGATCAGTACAGGATAAGTAATGTCATGTATGTACACAGTGACTGCACCAGCAGCAGAATAGTGAGTGCAGCTCTGCAGTATAATACAGGATGTAACTCAGGATCAGTACAGGATAAGTAATGTCATGTATGTACACAGTGACTGCACCAGCAGCAGAATAGTGAGTGCAGCTCTGGGGTATAATACAGGATGTTACGGACATTCTCCCATGTCAGAATTTTGACAAGTGAATCTTTTGTTAAAAACAAAAAAAATCCCTAAAATACAGAGACGTCTTGTAAAAAGTTCCCCAAAAAGATAAGTCTCCTACTGACAGGAGAAGTCAATATACAGGACACCGGGCCCTGGAGACAAGGAGGGACCCATGATGTTAGGGGCCTCAGCTCTCAGGTACAGACCTGCTTACAGCCCCATCACCTATCAGCCAATCAGAGAGCAGCCCATAAACTACATCATTACCTACCAGACAATCCGATGTCATTTTGCTGACATGTCAGAGCTGTTGTGATTGGCTGGGAGCAGATTTTGTAGACAGTGAGCTGCTCTGCAATTAGAGGATAGCCGATGTCATGTACAAGATGATTGGGTGACAGCTGATGATGAGATGTTCTGTGATTGGCTGGAAGTAGTTTGTCAGCTGCTTTGCCGTTGAATGGTAGGATGCGATGTAGTTAAGAAGCTCTTCTGTGATTGGGTGATAGCGGATGTAGAATTTGAGCTGCTGTATGATTGGCTGGTATCTGACGATGAACAATCAGAGCTTCTCCCAGATTGGTTGGTAGCTGATGATGCAGACTGTGTATGTCCGAGCTTCTGGTTCAAATTTACATCATCAGCACCAGCCAATCGTAAAGCAGCTGAGAATTTACATAATCAGAGAGCAATCCAGATATTACACCATTGTCTGGTCATTAAGAGGTCATACGTTACATCATAATCTGAGAGCCAATCACAGAACAGCTCAGGCATGACATCATCATGTGTCAGCCAATCACAGATCAGCTCTTGTATTACATCATCCATTACCAGTCAATCCCTATACCGCTTCATTAACCTTTTACCAATCCAAGAGCGGCTCTGATCTGACATGAGCCAGCAGCCAATCCTAGAGCAGCCAATCCTGTTATACTGTTTTGATTGGCTGTCTAGGGTGACAATGTCTTTGTGTAACCAATAAGAAAGCCCACAGACTAACGGGGGGCAATAGGATAGCAGTGTGGCCCCTCCTAGGTATTACGTGGCAGGTGAATGGGCACAACATAACCAGCGACTGAGGCTCCCAGAAATATCTCCACTTACCAGGAAATTACAGGTAGAGCGAGGTCAGTACACATCCTGGAAAATATCTACTCAGGAGGCTTATCACAGCTGAGGGTTTGTTACAGCTACAGGCAATCGCTCCTGAGCAACAGAAATCCCTCTCTGGTTCCGATAGTTCTACTGTATCAGCGCAGAAACAATGTATCACTCTGGACTGGAGGAGGACGGTGCACAAGTAACAAAACTGCAGCTGTGAGCAGAGTTACGTCTGATGATGTTCTGGATATGAAATAGCGGAGCCGATCTGGACAGAACAGCAGATGTTCGGACCCTACATGTGGATAGTGTGATGGTACGTCTGCCGTCAGGTGTAGGATCCCAAGAGCTCCAAGGAATTTCACCTGCGCCCATGGGCACCGAGTCCTGGAGCAAAACTGGAGCAAACACTCTAATAAATATGGGCCAAAGTCTATTAGAAAGTTGGATCAGAACTTGGATCAGACTGTAAGCTCTGCGGTGCAATACATGGAGCGTACACCTACAGCGTGCAGGTGTATAGGAGTCTATAGGGACAGTGGACGAGCCATACATTACAATAGGCCTCAGGTATGTCCGCCCCCAGGAGCGCTGCTCCGCAGGTAATGACTATGTGATACAAGACATCACTGCAAGAGACCGAAATATCCCCGACCTGCTGCCTGCCCCCAGCAGGAGAGCTGAGAACCATATACGAGGCGCGACGCTTAACCCCTCACACTCCTGACAAGTATACATTATAGCATCTTCAACAAAGCGGATCCAGTTTCATAACAACAAGGCAGCAATTTTCCGGAAATTCCAATTCCATGATCAACTTTTCACATCTGAGGGTTTGCTACATATACAGCTGAGCCAACGGTGCCCCATAGCCCTGCAGGGTGCTTCCATGTGCCCCCACGTCCAACTTACATACAAAGTAACGTACACCACTCCACGACCATCATCACCCGGAGGCAGGAGGGCGCCCATGGAGCCGACCCTCACATATGGCTTCCTTGTAGGATCAAACAGAAGGAAACCAACTGCTTGACCCCTTTAAGGAAAGGATGTCACGTGTGACCCCAAGATGGGGGTCAAGAGCAGCCTCTGGGGCCCTGTGACAGTTTGACATTCCTTCTCTACCAGCTACAGACTGATACATTGTAACAAACCACCAGCGAGACAATACATTTCACCCTTTACAATCGAGGGTTGATTATAGTGTTACAAAGCCTCAGCTGAGGGAAGTATCATATCTGTAGATGACGGCGACCCTATAGGATGTAAGCAAGAAGGTTTCCATTCAGAGACAGCAAGCGGAGATATTACAAATGCTAAAAAAGTAAAACATATCAGAAAAATCGCAGTCTTGAGCATTAGAGAATTTGCTGAAGTGTCAGTGTGCATGGTATGGGGGGGACCTGAAGCCAAGAAGCCACAGGAGGGTTGGATTTGTCCCAGAAGTGGGGAGGGTCATAGGTCACTGTAACCAGGTGGTATAGCAGAGCTGACAGCTGACATACACAGCCCAGCTACCCCGATGACCTCAGCTCTGCTGCCTACAGGAAGCAACAGTGACCCTATTATCCCGTCACCTATAGCGAGGTCCTGCACATTCAGCACAAATCCTCCTGCAGCTCACAGCTGGGGCGTTACAGTGTGACAGCTGCTACACAGCAACTACAAGAGCATTCTAGACTGTTACAGTGTATCAGATCATAAAGGACCACTCGTAGGACACCCCCCCCCCCCCCCACTAGGACAATCAACCATCACATGTCATGTATAGGGGCAGCTGGAGACATACATTCCTATGGTCTGCAGATACTATGTATCCAAGGCAGGTGAAGAAGGGATGGGGCATTTCAACATCCATCTGCCCAATCCCTCTTTCCATGGACGTCTGTCATTGCGGGATACAGGCATGACTCCCCATCTACATTAGATCGCCAGCAGTATGTCCCAGGGTTATAATCCCGCCATGAGAAACCCAAATCAATCAGTAGCCAATCAAAAAGGGGAGGAAAGTATCAGCATCCGATGCAGCAATCACCATGTAGGGACCATAGGGACCATCCGGGCAGGTAACAGAGAAACAGACACCAAGACTACATGAGAAGAGGGGATCAGTCTGCAGTTCTGTTACAATGTATCCAGTAATGGGTCACATGGGCCATTGGTTCTCATTGAGGAGACGGAGCAGTGCACCATGGGAAAAGATGCAAATGAGTTGATAGCATCTCTACCTGATGCAGGCAGCAGGAAATCAGAGATCTGTACATTGCGGGTTACAGTATAACGCAAGACGCCGCAGGGAAGCGCACGGCTATAGGATGACGCCGCAAACATCTGCAGGCCTAGGGTGTAATGCTCTGCGGTGCAGGCTGTTACAGTGTGTGATGTGTGGAGGCTGCAGTAATCCCTCCGTATACAGTCCGCAGGGAGATTATAGCCGCTATGTATATTTATAGGATAGATGAGGAAACGAGAAGATTGTACTAAAACCTTATACAATATATCAACATGGAGACTGCAGGACACAGCAGCGACCTACCCCCGGGACAGGAGCACCTACCTGCCCTGAGGAGTCTGCAGCAAGCAGGGAGCTCAGAGCGTTACACTGTATCATCAGAAAGCGACGCAGGGAGCCGAAATGTATCACTGCAGCCGTCATCAATACACCTGGGGACAGTATGTACCACATGGAAGCTATAGCCCCTGCATATATAGTCCAGAGGGTTCACAAACATCATATAAAGAGGATATAAACCAATTATATAAGTGCAGGTCACATATAGAAAGTAGACCCCCTGTATCTGCAGGTTACATATAGTGAATATGTATATACAGTGTGCAGGTCACCTATAGAGGATATACCCCCTGTATATACAGTGTGCAGGTCACCTATAGAGGATATACCCCCTGTATATACAGTGTGCAGGTCACCTATAGAGGATATACCCCCTGTATATACAGTGTGCAGGTCACCTATAGAGGATATACCCCCTGTATATACAGTGTGCAGGTCACCTATAGAGGATATACCCCCTGTATATACAGTGTGCAGGTCACCTATAGAGGATATACCCCCTGTATATACAGTGTGCAGGTCACCTATAGAGGATATACCCCCTGTATATACAGTGTGCAGGTCACCTATAGAGGATATACCCCCTGTATATACAGTGTGCAGGTCACCTATAGAGGATATACCCCCTGTATATACAGTGTGCAGGTCACCTATAGAGGATATACCCCCTGTATATACAGTGTGCAGGTCACCTATAGAGGATATACCCCCTGTATATACAGTGTGCAGGTCACCTATAGAGGATATACCCCCTGTATATACAGTGTGCAGGTCACCTATAGAGGATATACCCCCTGTATATACAGTGTGCAGGTCACCTATAGAGGATATACCCCCTGTATATACAGTGTGCAGGTCACCTATAGAGGATATACCCCCTGTATATACAGTGTGCAGGTCACATATAGAGGATATACCCCCTGTATATACAGTGTGCAGGTCACATATAGAGGATATACCCCCTGTATATAGTGTGCAGGTCACATAGAGGATATACCCCTTGTATATACAGTGTGCAGGTCACATATAGAGGATATACCCCCTGTATATAGATGGTGCAGGTCACATAGAGAGGATACACCCCTGTATATACAGCGTGCATGTCACCTATAGAGGATATACCCCCTGTATATACAGCGTGCAGGTCACATATAGAGGATATACCCCCTGTATATACAGTGTGCAGGTCACATATAGTGGATATACCTCCTGTATATACAGTGTGCAGGTCACATATAGAGGATATACCTCCTGTATATACAGTGCGCAGGTCACATATAGAGGATATACCCCCTGTATATACAGTGTGCAGGTCACATATAGAGGATATACCCCCTGTGTATACAGTGTGCAGGTCACATATAGAGGATATACCCCCTGTGTATACAGTGCGCAGGTCACATATAGAGGATATACCCCCTGTGTATACAGTGCGCAGGTCACATATAGAGGATATACCCCCTGTGTATACAGTGTGCAGGTCACATATAGAGGATATACCCCTGTATATACAGTGTGCAGGTCACATATAGAGGATATACCCCCTGTATATACAGTGTGCAGGTCACATAGAGAGGATATACCTCCTGTATATACAGTGTGCAGGTCACCTATAGAGGATATACCCCCCTGTATATACAGTGTGCAGGTCACATATAGAGGATATACCCCCTGTATATACAGTGTGCAGATCACATAGAGAGGATATACCCCCCTGTATATACAGTGTGCAGATCACATAGAGAGGATATACCCCCCTGTATATACAGTGTGCAGGTCACATATAGAGGATATACCCCCTGTATATACAGTGTGCAGGTCAGCTATAGAGGATATGCCTCCTGTATATACAGTGTGCAGGTCACATAGAGAGGATATACCTCCTGTATATACAGTGTGCAGGTCACATATAGAGGATATACCCCCTGTATATACCGTGTGCAGGTCACATATAGAGGATATACCCCCTGTATATACAGTGTGCAGGTCACATATAGAGGATATACCCCCTGTATATACAGTGTGCAGGTCACATATAGAGGATATACCCCCTGTATATACAGTGTGCAGGTCACATATAGAGGATATACCCCCTGTATATACAGTGTGCAGGTCACATATAGAGGATATACCCCCTGTATATACAGTGTGCAGGTCACATATAGAGGATATACCCCCTGTATATACAGTGTGCAGGTCACATATAGAGGATATACCCCCCCTGTATATACAGTGTGCAGGTCACATATAGAGGATATACCCCCCCTGTATATACAGTGTGCAGGTCACATATAGAGGATATACCCCCTGTATATACAGTGTGCAGGTCACATATAGAGGATATACCCCCTGTATATACAGTGTGCAGGTCACATATAGAGGATATACCCCCTGTATATACCGTGTGCAGGTCACATATAGAGGATATACCCCCTGTATATACCGTGTGCAGGTCACATATAGAGGATATACCCCCTGTATATACAGTGTGCAGGTCACATATAGAGGATATACCCCCTGTATATACAGTGTGCAGGTCACATATAGAGGATATACCCCCTGTATATACAGTGTGCAGGTCACATATAGAGGATATACCCCCTGTATATACAGTGTGCAGGTCACATATAGAGGATATACCTCCTGTATATACAGTGTGCAGGTCACATATAGAGGATATACCCCCCCTGTATATACAGTGTGCAGGTCACATATAGAGGATATACCCCCCTGTATATACAGTGTGCAGGTCAGCTATAGAGGATATGCCTCCTGTATATACAGTGTGCAGGTCACATATAGAGGATATACCCCCTGTATATACAGTGTGCAGGTCACATATAGAGGATATACCCCCTGTATATACAGTGTGCAGGTCACATATAGAGGATATACCCCCTGTATATACAGTGTGCAGGTCACATATAGTGGATATACCTCCTGTATATACAGTGTGCAGGTCACATATAGAGGATATACCCCCTGTATATAGATGGTGCAGGTCACATATAGAGGATATACCCCCTGTATATACAGTGTGCAGGTCACATATAGAGGATATACCCCCTGTATATACAGTGTGCAGGTCGCATATAGAGGATATACCCCCTGTATATACAGTGTGCAGGTCACATATAGAGGATATACCCCCTGTATATAGATGGTGCAGGTCTCCATCATTCAGATTGTGACAGAACATCAGCTGTTGTAGTCTCAGCCTCATGTAACTGCTGTAATGTGTAAAGTTTGTACTGTCACCAGCTGCAGGGGTCGTTACAGTGTGTCAGGAGGTGATGCTCACACAATGGCTGGTGCAGGGGGAGGTCCCCAGCCCCCTATTGCCCCCCTCCCCCTCCTCCTCACCTTTCTCGGGGGGGGCTGCATGGTGCCTGAGGAGGGCCGAGAAGCCACCATCAATCCCGGGGGTGCAGGTGTGCGGCCTCCTCCAGCGACACAGCCACACAGCTGGGAGCTCGGTCCTTTGTGTCAGGAGGAGCAGAGAGAGCGCAGGAGTCCGGGGGGCGCCATGAAGGGCCGCAGACTGGAGACTGAGGAGGAGGAGAGGCCGAGAATGGGGGAGGGGGCGCCCGGCGGGTGATAGGAGCCAACACAGGACGAGGGAGGAGACGGGGAGGAGACTGAGCGCGGCGCCGCCTGCCGGGGGCTCACCGGTACTACACCTGAGAATATCTGTACATACACCGCCACCTGCCGGGGGCTCACCGGTACTACACCTGAGTATAAGTGTACGTACACCGCCACCTGCCGGGGGCTCACCGGTACTACACCTGAGTATAAGTGTACGTACACCGCCACCTGCCGGGGGCTCACCGGTACTACACCTGAGAATATCTGTACATACACCGCCACCTGCCGGGGGCTCACCGGTACTACACCTGAGTATAAGTGTACGTACACCACCACCTGCCGGGGGCTCACCGGTACTGCACCAGAGTATATGTGTACATACACAGCCAACTGCAGGACACTGACAGGTACTGCAGCAGAGTATATGTATACGTACACCGCCACCTGATGGACAGTGACAGGTACTGCAGCAGAGTATAAGTGTACGTACACCGCCACCTGCCGGGGGCTCACCGATACTGCTTAGGAGTATAAGTGTACGTACACAGCCACCTGCTGGACACTGACCTGTAGTGCACCAGAGTATATGTGTACATACACCGCCACCTGCTGGACACTGACCTGTACTGCACCAGAGTATATGTGTACATACACCGCCACCTGCTGGACAATGACCAGTACTGCACAGGAGTATAAGTGTACATACACCGCCACCTGCTGGACACTGACCTGTACTGCACCAGAGTATAAGTATACATACACCGCCACCTGCAGGACACTGACCTGTACTGCACCAGAGTATATGTGTACATGCACCGCCACCTGCTGGACACTGACCTGTACTGCACCGGAGTATATGTATACATGCACCGCCACCTGCTGGACACTGACCAGTACTACACCAGAGTATATGTGTACATACACCGCCACCTGCTGGACACTGACCTGTACTGCACCGGAGTATATGTATACATGCACCGCCACCTGCTGGACACTGACCAGTACTACACCAGAGTATATGTGTACATACAACGCCACCTGCTGGACACTGACCTGTACTGCACCAGAGTATAAGTGTACATAAACCGCCACCTGCTGGACACTGACCTGTACTGCACCAGAGTATAAGTGTACATACACCGCCACCTGCTGGACACTGACCTGTACTGCACCAGAGTATATGTGTACCTACACCGCCACCTGCTGGACACTGACCTGTACTGCACCGGAGTATATGTATACATGCACCGCCACCTGCTGGACACTGACCAGTACTACACCAGAGTATATGTGTACATACACCGCCACCTGCTGGACACTGACCAGTACTACACCAGAGTATATGTGTACATACACCGCCACCTGCTGGACACTGACCTGTACTGCACCAGAGTATATGTGTACATACACTGCCACCTGCTGGACACTGACCTGTACTGCACCAGAGTATATGTGTACATACACCGCCACCTGCTGGACACTGACCTGTACTGCACCAGAGTATATGTGTACATACACTGCCACCTGCTGGACACTGACCTGTGCTGCACCAGAGTATATGTGTACATACACCGCCACCTGCCGGACACTGACCTGTGCTGCACCAGAGTATATGTGTACATACACTGCCACCTGCAGGACACTGACCTGTACTGCACCAGAGTATATGTGTACATACACCGCCACCTGCTGGCCACTGACCTGTACTGTACCAGAGTATATGTGTACATACACCGCCACCTGCTGGACACTGACCTGTACTGTACCAGAGTATATGTGTACATACACCGCCACCTGCTGGCCACTGACCTGTACTGTACCAGAGTATATGTGTACATACACCGCCACCTGCTGGTCACTGACCAGTACTGCACCGGAGTATAAATGTACATACACCGCCACCTGCTGGACACTGACCTGTACTGCACCAGAGTATATGTGTACATACACCGCCACCTGCAGGACACTGACCTGTACTGCACCGGAGTATATGTATACATACACCACCACCTGCTGGACATTGACCTGTACTGCACCAGAGTATATGTGTACATACACCGCCACCTGCCGGACACTGACCTGTACTGCACCAGAGTATATGTATACATACACCGCCACCTGCTGGACATTGACCTGTACTGCACCAGAGTATATGTGTACATACACCGCCACCTGCAGGACACTGACCTGTACTGCACCGGAGTATATGTATACATACACCGCCACCTGCTGGACACTGACCTGTACTGTACCAGAGTATATGTGTACATACACCGCCACCTGCTGGACACTGACCTGTACTGCACCAGAGTATATGTGTACATACACCGCCACCTGCCGGACACTGACCTGTGCTGCACCAGAGTATATGTATACATGCACCGCCACCTGCAGGACACTGACCAGTACTGCACCAGAGTATATGTGTACATACACCGCCACCTGCTGGACACTGACCTGTACTACACCAGAGTATATGTATACATACACCGCCACCTGCAGGACACTGACCAGTACTGCACCAGAGTATATGTATACATACACCGCCACCTGCTGGACACTGACCTGTACTGCACCGGAGTATATGTGTACATACAACGCCACCTGCTGGACACTGACCAGTACTACACCAGAGTATATGTGTACAAACACCGCCACCTGCTGGACACTGACCTGTACTGCACCGGAGTATATGTGTACATACACCGCCACCTGCTGGACACTGACCTGTACTGCACCGGAGTATATGTGTACATACACCGCCACCTGCAGGACACTGACCTGTACTGCACCAGAGTATAAGTGTACATACACCGCCACCTGCTGGACACTGAGCAGTACTACACCAGAGTATAAGTCTACATACACCGCCACCTGCTGGACACTGACCTATACTGCACCGGAGTATATGTATACATGCACCGCCACCTGCAGGACACTGACCTGTACTGCACCGGAGTATATGTATACATGCACCGCCACCTGCTGGACACTGACCAGTACTACACCAGAGTATATGTGTACATACACCGCCACCTGCTGGACACTGACCTGTACTGCACCGGAGTATATGTATACATGCACCGCCACCTGCTGGACACTGACCAGTACTACACCAGAGTATATGTGTACATACAACGCCACCTGCTGGACACTGACCTGTACTGCACCAGAGTATAAGTGTACATAAACCGCCACCTGCTGGACACTGACCTGTACTGCACCAGAGTATAAGTGTACATACACCGCCACCTGCTGGACACTGACCTGTACTGCACCAGAGTATATGTATACATACACCGCCACCTGCTGGACACTGACCTGTACTGCACCAGAGTATATGTGTACCTACACCGCCACCTGCTGGACACTGACCTGTACTGCACCGGAGTATATGTATACATGCACCGCCACCTGCTGGACACTGACCAGTACTACACCAGAGTATATGTGTACATACACCGCCACCTGCTGGACACTGACCAGTACTACACCAGAGTATATGTGTACATACACCGCCACCTGCTGGACACTGACCTGTACTGCACCAGAGTATATGTGTACATACACTGCCACCTGCTGGACACTGACCTGTACTGCACCAGAGTATATGTGTACATACACCGCCACCTGCTGGACACTGACCTGTACTGCACCAGAGTATATGTGTACATACACTGCCACCTGCTGGACACTGACCTGTGCTGCACCAGAGTATATGTGTACATACACCGCCACCTGCCGGACACTGACCTGTGCTGCACCAGAGTATATGTATACATACACCACCACCTGCTGGACATTGACCTGTACTGCACCAGAGTATATGTGTACATACACCGCCACCTGCCGGACACTGACCTGTACTGCACCAGAGTATATGTATACATACACCGCCACCTGCTGGACATTGACCTGTACTGCACCAGAGTATATGTATACATACACCGCCACCTGCTGGACACTGACCTGTACTGTACCAGAGTATATGTGTACATACACCGCCACCTGCTGGACACTGACCTGTACTGTACCAGAGTATATGTGTACATACACCTCCACCTGCTGGACACTGACCTGTACTGTACCAGAGTATATGTGTACATACACCGCCACCTGCTGGACACTGACCTGTACTGCACCAGAGTATATGTGTACATACACCGCCACCTGCAGGACACTGACCTGTACTGCACCGGAGTATATGTGTACATACACCGCCACCTGCTGGACACTGACCTGTACTGCACCGGAGTATATGTATACATACACCGCCACCTGCTGGACACTGACCTGTACTGCACCAGAGTATATGTGTACATACACCGCCACCTGCTGGACACTGACCTGTACTGCACCAGAGTATATGTGTACATACACCGCCACCTGCTGGACACTGACCTGTACTGCACCAGAGTATATGTGTACATACACCGCCACCTGCCGGACACTGACCTGTGCTGCACCAGAGTATATGTATACATGCACCGCCACCTGCAGGACACTGACCAGTACTGCAGCAGAGTATATGTGTACATACACCGCCACCTGCTGGACACTGACCTGTACTGCACCAGAGTATATGTGTACATACACCACCACCTGCTGGACACTGACCTGTACTGCACCAGAGTATATGTGTACATACACCGCCACCTGCTGGACACTGACCTGTACTACACCAGAGTATATGTATACATACACCGCCACCTGCAGGACACTGACCAGTACTGCACCAGAGTATATGTATACATACACCGCCACCTGCTGGACACTGACCTGTACTGCACCGGAGTATATGTGTACATACAACGCCACCTGCTGGACACTGACCAGTACTACACCAGAGTATATGTGTACAAACACCGCCACCTGCTGGACACTGACCTGTACTGCACCGGAGTATATGTGTACATACACCGCCACCTGCAGGACACTGACCTGTACTGCACCAGAGTATAAGTGTACATACACCGCCACCTGCTGGACACTGACCTGTACTGCACCAGAGTATATGTATACATACACCGCCACCTGCTGGACACTGACCTGTACTGCACCAGAGTATAAGTGTACATACACCGCCACCTGCTGGACACTGACCTGTACTGCACCGGAGTATGTGTACGTACAGCGCCATCTGCTGGACACTGACCTGTACTGCACCAGAGTATATGTGTACACACACCGCCACCTGCTGGACATTGACCTGTACTGCACCGGAGTATATGTATACATGCACCGCCACCTGCTGGACACTGACCTGTACTGCACCGGAGTATATGTGTACATACACCGCCACCTGCTGGACACTGACCTGTACTGCACCGGAGTATATGTGTACATACACCGCCACCTGCTGGACACTGACCGGTACTGCACCAGAGTATATGTATACATGCACCGCCACCTGCTGGACACTGACCTGTACTGCACCGGAGTATATGTATACATGCACCGCCACCTGCTGGACACTGACCAGTACTACACAAGAGTATATGTGTACATACACCGCCACCTGCTGGACACTGACCTGTACTGCAACACTGACCTGTACTGCACCGGAGTATAAGTGTACATACACCGCCACCTGCTGGACACTGACCTGTACTGCACCAGAGTATAAGTGTACATACACCGCCACCTGCTGGACACTGACCTGTACTGCACCAGAGTATATGTATACATGCACCGCCACCTGCTGGACACTGACCTGTACTGCACCAGAGTATATGTGTACATACACCGCCACCTGCCGGACACTGACCTGTACTGCACCAGAGTATATGTGTACATACACCGCCACCTGCTGGACACTGACCTGTACTGCACTAGAGTATATGTGTACATACACCACCACCTTCTGGACACTGACCTGTACTGCACCGGAGTATATGTATACATACACCGCCACCTGCTGGACACTGACCTGTACTGCACCAGAGTATATGTGTACATACACCGCCACCTGCCGGACACTGACCTGTGCTGCACCAGAGTATATGTATACATACACCTCCACCTGCTGGACACTGACCTGTACTACACCAGAGTATATGTATACATGCACCGCCACCTGCAGGACACTGACCAGTACTGCACCAGAGTATATGTGTACATACACCGCCACCTGCTGGACACTGACCTGTACTGCACCGGAGTATATGTATACATACACCGCCACCTGCAGGACACTGACCTGTACTGCACCGGAGTATATGTGTACATATACCGCCACCTGCTGGACACTGACCAGTACTACACCAGAGTATATGTGTACAAACACCGCCACCTGCTGGACACTGACCTGTACTGCACCGGAGTATATGTGTACATACACCGCCACCTGCTGGACACTGACCTGTACTGCACCAGAGTATATGTGTACATACACCGCCACCTGCTGGACACTGACCTGTACTGCACCGGAGTATATGTGTACATACACCGCCACCTGCAGGACACTGACCTGTACTGCACCAGAGTATATGTGTACACACACCGCCACCTGCTGGACACTGACCTGTACTGCACCAGAGTATATGTGTACATACACCGCCACCTGCTGGACACTGACCTGTACTGCACCGGAGTATATGTGTACATACACCGCCACCTGCTGGACACTGACCTGTACTACACCAGAGTATATGTATACATGCACCGCCACCTGCAGGACACTGACCTGTACTGCACTGGAGTATATTTATACATACACCGCCACCTGCTGGACACTGACTTGTACTGCACCAGAGTATATGTGTACATACACCGCCACCTGCTGGACACTGACCTGTACTGCACCGGAGTATATGTATACATACACCGCCACCTGCTGGACACTGACCTCTCCTGCACCGGAGTATATGTATACATACGCCGCCACCTGCTGGACACTGACCTGTACTGCACCGGAGTATATGTATACATACACCGCCACCTACTGGACACTGACCTGTACTGCACCGGAGTATATGTGTACATACACCGCCACCTGCTGGACACTGACCTGTACTGCACCGGAGTATATGTGTACATACACCGCCACTTGCTGGACACTGACCTGTACTGCACTGGAGTATATGTATACATACACCGCCACCTGCTGGACACTGACCAGTACTGCACCAGAGTATATGTGTACATACACCAACACCTGCTGGACACTGACCTGTACTGCACCAGAGTATATGTGTACATACACCACCACCTGCTGGCCATTGACCTGTACTGCACCAGAGTATATGTATACATGCACCGCCACCTGCTGGACACTGACCTGTACTGCACCAGAATATATGTATACATACACCGCCACCTGCTGGACACTGACCAGTACTGCACCAGAGTATAAGTGTACATACACCGCCACCTGCTGGACACTGACCTGTACTGCACCAGAGTATAAGTGTACATACACCGCCACCTGTTGGACACTGACCTGTACTGCACCAGAATATATGTGTACATACACCGCCACCTGCTGGACACTGACCTGTACTGCACCAGAGTATATGTGTACATACACCGCCACCTGCTGGACACTGACCAGTACTGCACCAGAGTATATGTGTACATACACCGCCACCTGCCGGACACTGACCTGTACTGCACCGGAGTATATGTGTACATACACCGCCACCTGCTGGACACTGACTAGTACTGCACCAGAGTATATGTGTACATACACCGCCACCTGCTGGACACTGACCTGTACTGTACCAGAGTATATGTGTACATACACCGCCACCTGCTGGACACTGACCTGTACTGCACCGGAGTATATGTATACATACACCGCCACCTGCTGGACACTGACCTGTACTACACCAGAGTATATGTGTACATACACCGCCACCTGCTGGACACTGACCAGTACTACACAAGAGTATATGTGTACAAACACCGCCACCTGCTGGACACTGACCTGTACTGCACGGGAGTATATGTATACATACACCGCCACCTGCTGGACACTGACCTGTACTGCACCAGAGTATATGTGTACATACACCTCCACCTGCTGGACACTGACCTGTACTGTACCAGAGTATATGTGTACATACACCGCCACCTGCTGGACACTGACCTGTACTGCACCAGAGTATATGTGTACATACACCGCCACCTGCTGGACACTGACCAGTACTGCACCAGAGTATATGTGTACATACACCGCCACCTGCCGGACACTGACCTGTACTGCACCGGAGTATATGTGTACATACACCGCCACCTGCTGGACACTGACCAGTACTGCACCAGAGTATATGTGTACATACACCGCCACCTGCTGGACACTGACCTGTACTGTACCAGAGTATATGTGTACATACACCGCCACCTGCTGGACACTGACCTGTACTGCACCGGAGTATATGTATACATACACCGCCACCTGCTGGACACTGACCTGTACTACACCAGAGTATATGTGTACATACACCGCCACCTGCTGGACACTGACCAGTACTACACCAGAGTATATGTGTACAAACACCGCCACCTGCTGGACACTGACCTGTACTGCACGGGAGTATATGTATACATACACCGCCACCTGCTGGACACTGACCTGTACTGCACCAGAGTATATGTGTACATACACCTCCACCTGCTGGACACTGACCTGTACTGTACCAGAGTATATGTGTACATACACCGCCACCTGCTGGACACTGACCTGTACTGCACCAGAGTATATGTGTACATACACCACCACCTGCTGGACACTGACCTGTACTGCACCGGAGTATATGTGTACATACACCGCCACCTGCCGGACACTGACCAGTACTACACCAGAGTATATGTGTACATACACCGCCACCTGCTGGACAATGACCTGTACTGCACCAGAGTATATGTGTACATACACCGCCACCTGCTGGACACTGACCTGTACTGCACCAGAGTATATGTGTACATACACCACCACCTGCTGGACACTGACCTGTACTGCACCGGAGTATATGTATACATGCACCGCCACCTGCAGGACACTGACCAGTACTGCACCAGAGTATATGTATACATACACTGCCACCTGCAGGACACTGACCTGTACTGCACCGGAGTATATGTGTACATACACCGCCACCTGCTGGACACTGACCTGTACGGCACCGGAGTATATGTATACATACACCGCCACCTGCTGGACACTGACCTGTACTGCACCGGAGTATATGTGTACATGCACCGCCACCTGCTGGACACTGACCTGTACTGCACCATAATATATGTATACATACACCGCCACCTGCTGGACACTGACCTGTACTGCACCAGAGTATAAGTGTACATACACCGCCACCTGCTGGACACTGACCTGTACTGCACCAGAGTATAAGTGTACATACACCGCCACCTGCTGGACACTGACCTGTACTGCACCACAGTATATGTGTACATACACCGCCACCTGCTGGACACTGACCTGTACTGCACCAGAGTATATATGTACATACACCGCCACCTGCTGGACACTGACCTGTACTGCAGCAGAGTATATGTGTACATACACCTCCACCTGCTGGACACTGACCTGTACTAAACCAGAGTATAAGTGTACATACACCGCCACCTGCTGGACACTGACCTGTACTAAACCAGAGTATAAGTGTACATACACCGCCACCTGCTGGACACTGACCTGTACTGCACCGGAGTATATGTATACATACACCGCCACCTGCTGGACGCTGACCTGTACTGCACCAGAGTATATGTGTACATACACCGCCACCTGCTGGACACTGACCTGTACTGCACCAGAGTATATGTGTACATACACCGCCACCTGCTGGACACTGACCAGTACTGCACCAAAGTATATGTGTACATACACCGCCACCTGCTGGACACTGACCTGTACTGCACCAGAGTATATGTGTACATACACCGCCACCTGCTGGACACTGACCTGTACTGCACCGGAGTATATGTGTACATACACCGCCACCTGCAGGACACTGACCTGTACTGCACCGGAGTATATGTGTACATACACCGCCACCTGCTGGACACTGACCTGTACTACACCAGAGTATATGTGTACATACACCGCCACCTGCTGGACACTGAACGGTACTGCACCGGAGTATATGTGTACATACACCGCCACCTGCAGGACACTGACCTGTACTGCACCGGAGTATATGTGTACATACACCGCCACCTGCTGGACACTGAGCAGTACTACACCAGAGTATAAGTGTACATACACCGCCACCTGCTGGACACTGACCGGTACTGCATCGGAGTATATGTGTACATACACCGCCACCTGCTGGACACTGACCTGTACTGCACCAGAGTATATGTGTACATACACCGCCACCTGCTGGACACTGACCTGTACTGCACCGGAGTATATGTGTACATACACCGCCACCTGCTGGACACTGACCTGTACTGCACCGGAGTATATGTGTACATACACCGCCACCTGCAGGACACTGAGCAGTACTACACCAGAGTATAAGTGTACATACACCGCCACCTGCTGGACACTGACCGGTACTGCATCGGAGTATATGTGTACATACACCGCCACCTGCTGGACACTGACCTGTACTGCACCAGAGTATATGTGTACATACACCGCCATCTGCAGGACACTGACCTGTACTGCACCGGAGTATATGTGTACATACACCGCCACCTGCTGGACACTGACCAGTACTGCACCAGAGTATATGTATATATACACCGCCACCTGCTGGACACTGACCTGTACTGCACCGTAGTATATGTATATATACATCACCACCTGCCGGACACTGACCTGTACTGCACCGGAGTATATGTGTACATACACCGCCACCTGCCGGACACTGACCTGTACTGCACCAGAGTATATGTATACATGCACCGCCACCTGCTGGATACTGACCAGTACTGCACCAGAGTATATGTGTATGTACACCGCCACCTGCTGGACACTGACCTGTACTGCACCGGAGTATATGTATACATACACTACCAACTGCAGGATACTGACAGGTACTGCAGCAGAGCATAAGTGTACATACACCGCCACCTGCCGGACACTGACCTATACTGCACCGGAGTATATGTATACATGCACCGCCACCTGCAGGACACTGACCTCTACTGCACCAGAGTATATGTGTACGTACACCGCCACCTGCTGGACACGGACCTGTACTGCACCGGAGTATATGTGTACATACACCGCCACCTGCAGGACACTAACCTGTACTGCACCAGAGTATATGTGTACATATACCGCCACCTGCTGGACACTGACCTGTACTGCACCAGAGTATATGTGTACATACACTGCCACCTGATGGACACTGACCTGTACTGCACCAGAGTATATGTGTACATACACCGCCACCTGCTGGACACTGACCTGTACTGCACCGGAGTATGTATACGTACAGCGCCATCTGTTGAACACTGACCTGTACTGCAGCAGAGTATATGTATACATACACCACCACCTGCTGGTCACTGACCGGTACTGCACCAGACTATATGTGTACATACACTGCCACCTGCTGGTCACTGACCGGTACTGCACCGGAGTATAAATGTACATACACCGCCACCTGCTGGACACTGACCTATACTGCACTAGAGTATATGTATACATGCACCGCCACCTGCTGGACATTGACCTGTACTGCACCAGAGTATATGTGTACATACACCGCCACCTGCTGGACACTGACCTGTACTGCACCGGAGTATATGTGTACATACACCGCCACCTGCAGGACACTGACCTGTACTGCACCGGAGTATATGTATACATACACCGCCACCTGCTGGACACTGACCTGTACTGCACCAGAGTATATGTGTACATACACTGCCACCTGCAGGACACTGACCAGTACTGCACCAGAGTATATGTGTACATACACCTCCACCTGCTGGACACTGACCTGTACTGCACCGGAGTATTTGTATACATACACCGCCACCTGCTGGACACTGACCTGTACTGCACCAGAGTATATGTGTACATACACTGCCACCTGCAGGACACTGACCAGTACTGCACCAGAGTATATGTGTACATACACCTCCACCTGCTGGACACTGACCTGTACTGCACCAGAGTATATGTGTACATACACCGCCACCTGATGGACACTGACCTGTACTGCACCAGAGTATATGTGTACATACACCGCCACCTGCAGGACACTGACCTGTACTGCACCAGAGTATATGTGTACATATACCGCCACCTGCTGGACACTGACCTGTACTGCACCAGAGTATATGTGTACATACACTGCCACCTGATGGACACTGACCTGTACTGCACCAGAGTATATGTGTACATACACCGCCACCTGCAGGACACTGACCTGTACTGCACCAGAGTATATGTGTACATACACCGCCACCTGCTGTACACTGACCTGTACTGCACCAGAGTATATGTGTACATACACTGCCACCTGATGGACACTGACCTGTACTGCACCAGAGTATATGTGTACATACACCGCCACCTGCTGGACACTGACCTGTACTGTACCGGAGTATGTATACGTACAGCGCCATCTGTTGAACACTGACCTGTACTGCAGCAGATTATATGTGTACATACACCGCCACCTGCTGGTCACTGACCAGTACTGCACCGGAGTATAAATGTACATACACCGCCACCTGCTGGACACTGACCTGTACTGCACCAGAGTATATGTGTACATACACCGCAACCTGCAGGACACTGACCTGTACTGCACCGGAGTATATGTATACATACACCGCCACCTGCTGGACACTGACCTGTACTGCACCAGAGTATATGTGTACCTACACCACCACCTGCTGGACACTGACCTGTACTGCACCAGAGTATATGTGTACATACACCTCCACCTGCTGGACACTGACCTGTACTGCACCAGAGTATATGTGTACCTACACCACCACCTGATGGACACTGACCTGTACTGCACGGGAGTATATGTGTACATACACCGCCACCTGCTGGACACTGACCAGTACTGCACCAGAGTATATGTGTACATACACCTCCACCTGCTGGACACTGACCAGTACTGCACCAGAGTATATGTGTACATACACCGCCACCTGCAGGACACTGACCTGTACTGCACCAGAGTATATGTGTACATACACTGCCACCTGATGGACACTGACCTGTACTGCACCAGAGTATATGTGTACCTACACCACCACCTGATGGACACTGACCTGTACTGCACGGGAGTATATGTGTACATACACCGCCACCTGCTGGACACTGACCTGTACTGCACGGGAGTATATGTGTACATACACCGCCACCTGCTGGACACTGACCTGTACTGCACCAGAGTATATGTGTACATACACCGCCACCTGCTGGACACTGACCAGTACTGCACCAGAGTATATGTGTACATACACTGCCACCTGCAGGACACTGACCAGTACTGCACCAGAGTATATGTGTACATACACTGCCACCTGCAGGACACTGACCAGTACTGCACCAGAGTATATGTGTACATACACCGCCACCTGCAGGACACTGACCTGTACTGCACCAGAGTATAAGTGTACATACACCACCACCTGCTGGACACTGACCTGTACTGCACCAGAGTATATGTGTACATAGAACGCCACCTGCTGGACACTGACCTGTTCTGGCAACATGCACATCCTGTATTATACCCCAGAGCTGCACTCACTATTCTGCTGCTGGTGCAGTCACTGTGTACATACATGACATGACTTATCCTGTACTGACCCTGAGTTACATCCTGTATTATACTCCAGAGCTGCACTCACTATTCTGCTGCTGGTGCAGTCACTGTGTACATACATGACATTACTTATCCTGTACTGATCCTGAGTTACATCCTGTATTATACCCCAGAGCTGCACTCACTATTCTGCTGGTGCAATCACTGTGTACATACATGACATTACTTATCCTGTACTGATCCTGAGTTACATCCTGTAAATCTTTTATTTTATATAAAAGTGAAAAACATAACAATAATAAACATAAATGAAGCCATAACTTCTGGCAAAAAAATTACAAAAGAACAAATATAAACGAAAATAAACTTACAAAACCTCCTGGCCCAGCCACACACACACCACACACTCAGCATAAGAACAAACAAAACCTTCACCCATTCCCACCACCTAATTTTTTTTTTTTTTTTTTGAAATACACAGCAAAATACACATAAACGAACAAGAAATAAACACAGAAATAACATTAAATAACAATAAATATAACTAACTAAATTCCATGGAAGCAGCGCCAAGTCAAGTCCCAAAACTTCAAGGGGATCCTGATAGAATTCAAAAGACCTAAACCCACCCCCAGATCCCGACTTGGGCAATCCCTGAGGGCCAGAGGCTTCTGGAAACGGGCAAACAGAACCCTTTTGTCAAGGAGTTTCCTCGACATGGTCCTGATCTCCCACATTCCCAGACCCCACCGGCGAATCACCTTCAGAACCGGGGTAGCGTAAGCCGGAAGATGCCCATGCGGTGTGCGGAGATCCTTCACTTGCCCTCCTGTCTCCCATTCCTGGAAGAAAGGCCTAAACCATCCCCTGCAGGAGTATACCCACGGAGGAGCCCTCTCTTTCCAGAGGTTTGCTACATTGATCTTAAGAAAGGTATTCACTAGGAACACCACAGGGTTGACCATACACAACCCTCCTTGTCTCCTCGTGCGGTAAGTAACCTCCCTCTTGATTAGGTTCAGCCTATTCCCCCATAACAGCTGGAAGAACAGACTGTACACCCGAGTCCAGAGGGGTTCTGGCAACATGCACATCCTGTATTATACCCCAGAGCTGCACTCACTATTCTGCTGCTGGTACAGTCACTGTGTACATACATGACATTACTTATCCTGTACTGATCCTGAGTTACATCCTGTATTATACCCCAGAGCTGCACTCACTATTCTGCTGCTGGTGCAGTCACTGTGTACATACATGACATTACTTATCCTGTACTGACCCTGAGTTACATCCTGTATTATACTCCAGAGCTGCACTCACTATTCTGCTGCTGGTGCAGTCACTGTGTACATACATGACATTACTTATCCTGTACTGATCCTGAGTTACATCCTGTATTATACCCCAGAGCTGCACTCACTATTCTGCTGGTGCAATCACTGTGTACATACATGACATTACTTATCCTGTACTGATCCTGAGTTACATCATGTATCATACCCCAGAGCTGCACTCACTATTCTGCTGCTGGTGCAGTCACTGTGTACATACATGACATTACTTATCCTGTACTGATCCTGAGTTACATCCTGTATTATACTCCAGAGCTGCACTCACTATTCTGTTGCTGGTGCAGTCACTGTGTACATACATGACATTACTTATCCTGTACTGATCCCTGAGTTACATCCTGTATTATACCCCAGAGCTGCACTCACTATTCTGCTGCTGGTGCAGTCACTGTGTACATACATGACATTACTTATCCTGTACTGATCCTGAGTTACATCCTGTATTATATTCCAGAGCTGCACTCACTATTCTGCTGCTGGTGCAGTCACTGTGTACATACATGACATTACTTATCCTGTACTGATCCTGAGTTACATCCTGTATTATACCCCAGAGCTGCACTCACTATTCTGCTGCTGGTGCAGTCACTGTGTACATACATGACATTACTTATCCTGTACTGACCCTGAGTTACATCCTGTATTATACTCCAGAGCAGCACTCACTATTCTGCTGCTGGTGCAGTCACTGTGTACATACATGACATTACTTATCCTGTACTGATCCTGAGTTACATCCTGTATTATACTCCAGAGCTGCACTCACTATTCTGCTGCTGGTGCAATCACTGTGTACATACATGACATTACTTATCCTGTACTGATCCTGAGTTACATCATGTATCATACACCAGAGCTGCACTCACTATTCTGCTGCTGGTGCAGTCACTGTGTACATACATGACATTACTTATCCTGTACTGATCCTGAGTTACATCCTGTAGATCTTTTATTTTATATAAAAGTAAAAAAAAACATAACAATACAAACCAAACATAATATACAATATATACAATCTTACCTGCTGGTCCAGCCACATTCACTCCTAGCAAAACAATAACTTACAATACACCGAAATGAATAACACCAAATACTACAACCCCCACCCAACCGATTATCCCATCCTCAACCAAACCAATAAACAATAAGACAAGCCACACCCACAAATACACATAAATGACTATAAATATACATAAACCCACCCCCACACCCTCTAATAACAAACCACCCCACACAGATCACACCCCACACCCGTTTTTTTTTTTTTTTTTTTTTTTTTTTAAATATATAATACATAATACACATAACACTACACTAAACTAAATCCCTCGCCCGCACCCTCCCCTTCCCCCCAGACACTGGTCTAACGTCCAAAGTTTGCGTTAAGTAGTCCAGACCAGTGCCCAGGGTCGTTCATAAGTCCCACCACCATCACCCCCCTCCCAACCTAACACTATGTCCCAAACCCCACTATATACAATATATACAATATATATACAGTAATTACAACATAACATAAAGAAAACAGAATACAAATAAAACCTGAACAACATAAATACAAACCACATAAAGCCCAGGTTCGGTGCCTGCAAGCCGCTACATCACTATATGTTCAGATACAAAACAAAAATCTACTGTGCAGCTTCAGCCCAACACCAGGAGCGGAGATGACAGACTAAGGGACACTAAAGGAGAACCCCCTCCAAAGGAGAGAGGCCCTCCCCGTGCCCAGCCTCTCATACTCCAGAGAGCGCACCCTCACCAGGTCACCCAGAATGTTTCTAACCACCTCATCCAGCGGGAGGATTTTACGCTGCGTCGATACTAAACACCGTGCGTTCCACGTGTGGTACCTGACCACTAGACTGACTAGGAATAACGTGCAGCGGTCCCGGCCACCCAGGCCTCTGAATGCTCCATAGGCCCACTCCGCATAGGAGAGACCGGCCAACCCGGGCCAATGGATGGAAGCGCCCACCCGGTTGTACACCTCTGTGTTAAAGGGGCACTGAAGCAGGAAGTGGTCCATGCTCTCCAGCC
This sequence comes from Engystomops pustulosus, assembly GCF_040894005.1. NCBI lineage: Eukaryota > Metazoa > Chordata > Amphibia > Anura > Leptodactylidae > Engystomops > Engystomops pustulosus. The sequence goes on along the minus strand of NC_092412.1, from coordinate 19,318,794 downwards.
GGCCACCGCACTCCTCCCGGGGACAACCCCTTTCCTCAGAGCTCCTACACTTCAGATTGTCCCTCACACACAGCTTTCCATGGAAGCAGCGCCAAGTCACGTCCCAAAACTTCAAGGGGATCCGGATAGAATTCAATAAACTCAAACCCACCCCCAGATCCCGACTTGGGCAATCCCTGAGGGCCAGAGGCTTCTGGAAATGGGTCAACAGAACCCTCTTGTCAAGGACTTTCCTCGACATGGTCCTGATCTCCCACATTCCCAGACCCCATCGGCGAATCACCTTCAGAACCGGGGTAGCGTAAGCCGGAAGATGCCCATGTGGTGTACGGAGATCCTTCACTCGCCCTCCTGTCTCCCATTCCTGGAAGAAAGGCCTAAACCATCCCCTGCAGGAGTATACCCACGGAGGAGCCCTCTCTTTCCAGAGGTTTGCTACATTGATCTTAAGAAAGGTATTCACTAGGAACACCACAGGGTTGACCATACACAACCCTCCTTGTCTCCTCGTGTGGTAAGTAACCTCCCTCTTGATAAGGTTCAGCCTATTCCCCCATAACAGCTGGAAGAACAGACTGTACACCCGAGTCCAGAGGGGTTCTGGCAACATGCACACACTGCCCAGATATATCAGCAATGGGAGCAGGTAAGTTTTGATCAGATTAACCCTTTCTCTGAGGGTCAAAGACCAACCCTTCCACTGGTCCACCTTCTGAGCGGCGATCTTAAGCCTGCCGTCCCAGTTTTGCATGGGGTAATCCCCCTGGCCGAATTCGATGCCGAGAACTTTGGCGGAGTCCTGGGGCCCTGGAAGAGTGTCCGGGAGATCAAAGCCTGGATCCCCCTCTCCCAGCCAGAGACTCTCACACTTATCCCGGTTGATCTTGGACCCAGAAACCTCTGAGTAGCGGTCAACCTCTGACATCACCCATTGCGCCTCCCCTCCCGAGGACACGAAAAGGGTGACATCATCAGCATACGCTACCACCCTTAGAGTGGCTTCCGGTGCTGCCCGATCCATCCCGACTCCCACCAACGGCCCACGATCAACCCTCCTAAGGAATGGGTCAATCGCGAACACGTATAAAAGTGGGCTCAGAGGACAACCCTGGCGAACACCAGACCCGACCTCAAAAGAGCGGCCAATCCAACCGTTCACAAGCGGGAAACTCTCTGCCCCTGCGTACAAAACTTTCAGCCAATTCACAAACTCCCCAGGCAGGCCATACCTCAGAAGGACAGACCAGAGGTACTCGTGGTTAACCCGATCAAACGCTTTTGCCTGATCCAAGGACAGCAAGTACCCCTTCCAGTTACCAGCCCTGCCCTGCTCCACTGCCTCCCGAACACAGAGCACAGCACTAAATGTACTGCGGCCTGGAACAGAGCAGTGCTGGGTCCCCGAAAGGAGCCGGGGCGCAAACTGCACCAGCCGATTAAACAGCACCTTTGCCAAAACCTTTCTGTCCGTATTGAGAAGCGCTATGGGACGCCAGTTCTCAATACGAGATCGGTCCTTACCCTTTGACAGGATGATCAGGGCAGACCTCCTCATTGACTTCGGCAGAGCGCCCGAGGAAAGACACTCATTGAATACCTCAGTCAAGAGGGGAACCAAGGCGTCCTTAAAGGTCTTATAAAACTCAGATGTTAAGCCATCCGGGCCTGGCGATTTCTTGAGGGCGAGCCCTTCAATCGCCCGGCTGACTTCCTCTTCCCTGATCATCTCTGTCAAAACATCAAGAGAGGGGTCTACTCCTGGCTCAGGGACAGTTTCAGCCAGGAAACCCGACATCACATCCCGATCTAGATCCTTCCTGCCCAAAAGGTGCGAGTAGAAGGATCTGACGACCTCCAGGATCCCTGATCTGGACCTTTTCAGGGATCCCGTACTGTCAACCAGTCCTGTGACAACTTTACCATTCACTGACATCTTGCAGTTTCTGTAAGGGTCGGGCGAGCGGTATTTCCCGTAATCCCTCTCAAAAACCAAAGATGCGTGTCTATCGTACTGACACCTCTTCAGCAAGGATTTCACTCTGGAGATGTCCTCACGACTACCCCCAGTCGAGACGAGATGCTCGAGTTTCCTCCTCAGGCCCTGATACAGGCGGTACCTGTCCAGGCTCCTGAGGCTCGAGAGCTGTCGGAAGAATCTCGCCACCCTTTTCTTGAGCATCTCCCACCACTCTGACTTACTGCTACAAAGGCCCAGCAATGGTACCTGGCTCTGAAGAAAGTCCTCAAAGGATTGTCTGATCTCCGCTTCCTCCAGGAGAGACGAATTGAGCTTCCAGTAGCCTCTTCCCATCCGGGGGGTCTCTGTAACATTCAGAGAAAACAAAATTAAACAGTGGTCGGAGAACTCCACCTCAACAACGGACACTGCTGAAGAAATGGCTTCCTCCTTTAAATAAAACCTGTCTATTCTAGACCTGCAGCTACCCCTATAATAGGTGAACCCCGCGTGGCCTGGGGTGTGCCGTATGTGGACATCCACCAGGCGAGCCTCACTAGCTATGCTATTAAGAGCGACGCTATCATAAGTCAGCTTGTCTCTGGAACCTCCCCTATCCTGGGACCTCGTGACAGCATTGAAGTCCCCTCCAAAGACCACCTGCCGACTTGTAAAAAGGTAGGGCTTGATCCTCATAAAGAGACACTTCCTGTCCCACTTGGACTGGGGACCATAGATGTTAATTAGGCGAAGTTCTTGTCCCTTCATGAGGACATCCAGGATCAGGCACCTACCCATTTCTAACTCAATAACTCGTCGGCATTCTACCGGTGCGGTAAAAAGTACCGCCACTCCGCTATACGGCTCGGCCGCAAGAGACCAATAGGAAGGCCCGTGTCTCCATTCCCTCTTAGCTTTAAACACGGCCGCCAAATCTGGCAGCCTGGTCTCCTGCAAAAATAAAATGTCGGCTTCAACACGGCCGAGAAAATCAAAGGCCGCAAATCTAGCCGCATCAGACTTAATGCTGGCGACATTAATGGACACCAGCGTCAACGGAGTGGGTGCCGCCATCATGAGTGATTGAGTTAGACGGCTTTCTTTTTACCCATCTTACCACCACCCTCGGGAAATGAACACCCCCTTTTTAGACATATTGTGGTGTCCATCTCCCGCACCTCTGATGCTTCAGGGGCAGATCCAGGACCTGCCCCCTCATCCTCGTCTCCAGACTCTGGGCCAGTCTCCCCTCCTGAGGACCCTGACTCCCCAGGGGGAGACTCGGCACCCCCTGCAGGCTCCGCCACCTCTGGCCCTTCACCCTCAGCCCCTCCATCGGCAGGAGAGGCTCCATCCAGGGCCAGGAATCGATTTGAAAGTTCGACCAGCGGGGGGTCGGTTGCTCCTTCCTTAGGTACCTTAGTCAGGGTGGGAGAAGATCTTACACCTCCCTTCTTTTTACCCTTTTTCTTCTTTTTGGCGCCACGCTTACGCTTTTCCTCTAGCCACGCCCTATTATCCTCGTCCATACTCTCATAATGGGAGGAGTCTGAGGACGTGGCACCTTCCTCTCTCTCGATCCTCCTGACCTCCTCATCCAGTACATCATCCCCTGGGGCCTCAGCGACAGGTGAGGTCTCCAGGAGAGCGCCAGAGGTTGTCCCAGCAGCCCGAGACTCCCCCCGCTCTCTCTCCTGTTGACGCTTCTCTAGACGCCTTAGCTGGGCAGGCGTCTTTTTCCTGTCTTTCTTCCCTGGCCCCTCCATTCCTCCGCCTCTGCTAGTCCCCTCCCCAGCAGATTCAGCCTTATGGCTTTCATCCGCTGAGGTTGAGCCTGCATTAGCGAAGGAAAGAGGACAACGACTGTATGGGTGACCGAGATCACCACACAGGTTACACCTAATCTGCCCTGTACAGGATGCAGCGAGATGGCCGACACCCCCACACAACGCACACTTCTGCACGGTGCAGTTTGCGCTGAAATGTGTGGGGTCACCGCACCTGTGACACAGCTTAGGCTGCCCCCGGTAGAAGATCAGGATCCGATCCCTCCCCAGGAAGGCTGATGAAGGGATGTGGGCGACTGAGTTACCTGAACGCCTCAACTTCACCATGAAGGTCCAGGCCCCTGACCAGATACCATACTCATCTCTATTTTTCTCGGGTACTCCCAGTACCTCTCCATAACGATTCATCCAGGTCATGATGTCAAAGCAAGATAGTGATTCGTTACGGGTAAGAACGGTCACTTTCTTGAGTTCGCTCTGGCGGGACACTGCTTGCACAGCAAAGTCCCGCCACTCGGGCTCGTTGTATCTCAGCTCATAGTTGGACCAGAAGAGCTCAAGCCCCTCCGGCCGAACAAAGCTGATATCAAACTCAGATGTACCATAGGGATGGATCAAAGCAAAGATGTCAGCCGCCTTGAAGTCCATCTTCAGCAGCAGCTCAACTACCCGTGCCCGAGGGGGACACACATCACTGCCACGCCACCGAAGACGGACCACATTCCTACGGTTAGCACCCGGCCCGGTTGTCGGGAGTGACCATGATGTCTCCCTGCCTCTTTGCTCTCGGAAGGCAGACAGGCCGTGCCTCTCTATCCAAAACGACAAATCAACCTCCTGCCCCGCTACATTGATCGTCCTTTCTCCCTTCTGTAAGGCCTGCAGGAGGCGCCGTTGCAAAAAGCCGTCCCCAGAGCCCAAAGACGAGGATGATGGAACCCTACTTCCCCCAGCAGCGACACTGGCATAGCTCTTAATAGGGGCCGCCACTGGGGGAGCAACCGGACCAACCCCTGCACCCACCACATTAATACTACCCACCTCCATGCCACTCGCACCACCAGTCACTCCATCACTCACTCCCATAACTGGTAACGGTTCTGCATCACTCACTCCACTCACATTATCCACCACGACATTACTGACACCATTCTCACTAGCCACCACAACATTATTGACACCATTCACACTGGCTGGACCAGCAACAACATCAGGGGACATGACCACCTCCGCATCTTCGGGCACAAGGGACGGGGGTCCCCTCGCAGAGCATCGCCCAAAGGGGACCCCAACTCTTGTCACACTTGTGCCCTCCGCATCATCGGTAGCAGATGTTATTTTGCTTTTCCTGGGGCTTGGAAACAATCGCCGCTGCTCTTTAGCCGGTGTGAGGCGCCGCTGATCTCCGGTCTGCACAGAATTATCATTATCCCCAACACCGACACAAAACAGTACTTTCTGTTTGGGAGGTCCTGAGCTCTCAGCCTCAGCGACCCCTCCACACTGCCCCCGCCCCTCAACTGGGTGATCAGCGGCAACAGCATGAAGAGGCGCCGAGGCACGAAGAGGCACCGAGGCACCGGAAGCTGCCACCAGTGCCGGGCTATCCCCCCCTCCCAGCGGGGGACGCACCACAGCACCGGATTTTGTTGGTATCGCCACATCCGAGCTGCCCTTACTGTCCGGCCTTGCGGCCGATGCCTCCCCTGCTCCCCCACTGTTACCACAAACAGAGACGGAGCCCATCGCCACATCAGATGTCACACCTGTAATCTCCCTGCACCTTTGCACCGGGTCCACTGCAGAACTCGGGGGGGTTTGGGTAGCAGGGCTTGCACAGTGAGCTGACCCTGCGCTTTGCCCGGGGGGGTGTACAGGGAGGGGGGTAAAGATGAAACGTACCTCTTCTTGCTGCTTTGGCCTGGTCTTCTTACTCTTCCTCCGGCTGCTCCCCCCAGCGGCTTCCTCTGGGAGTTCATCACCAAACGAAAAGTTCTGCATGCGCACTGGGGACTCGAGCAGCCGGATCTCCGCCATGAGCGCCCCTCCCTGGCTGCCGGTGTCACTGTCCTCCCCCGAGCGAGGTGTTACTGCTGGCTGTCCTGCAGGGGGCCCACTGCACGAGGCCTGCTGATCTTCCTGCAGGCCGCCAGGTGGGAACTGCTGCTCGTTATCATCATCATCATCCTCCTCCTCCACCTGGCTCACAGGCTGCAACCCCATCAGCCTTTGCTCTCTGGTATCAGCCATCTGAGCAAATCGGTCATCATTAATCAGTTTTTCCTTAAACGGTCCGCTGTTATCACAAATAAAGGTCTTTCTTTTTGTCAGCTTGTCAATCTCTGCCTTTAGGTGATTAATCTCTCCTTTAACCTCCGTCTTGCGCTTCTTTGGCGCTGTGTTCGCCCTGGCGCGGGCACATCGCAGCTCCTCCCGGAGCCTCCTGATGGTCTTGGTCGCCTCTTCGTACTCACAGAGGTGGCTCTGGACCCGGGAGGCATAGGTGGACAAAGACTCCCGGGGTCCCTGCACCGCCCAGCCTCCCCCCGCATGGTCAGCCTTACCTCTGTGAGCACTCCGCTTCATAGCTCCAGCCCCGGAAGGACCGCTCTCACCCGCACCATCATGGACATCCAGGTTCTTGCTGCGCCGCCTCACACCGGACTCAGGGGGAGCAGGAGCAGTATTACTACGACTCCTGGTGGAACGTCTCACCCCTGAGTCCTCCATAGCACTGGCCGGTTCCTGGCTACCCCTGCCCCCCGCCGGCCTGGCCCGGGAAGCAGGAGCCTGGGGCTTGCCGCTCTGGCTCATGCCTGGAAACCCACCCCCTCCCTGGGAAGGGAGAGAGCAGGCCCCAGGTGGAGGTGGATTATTCCTGGAGCTCAGAGCAGCAGCAGCACACAGCCTCTCACAGCAACAGACAGAGCTTAACGATGTAACGAGCTCCAGAGCTGCACTCACTATTCTGCCGCTGGTGCAGTCACAATGACAGCCCAACCACATAAATATAATAGACAATCCGAAAATTTGAAATGACTCACCTGTTAGGGTTGAGGTATCTCTGTAGGACGAAATAATGTTGATGTTCTTTGTATCTGGCCCTAGAGAAGTGATTGTATCAGGTCATGTGACTGTTGCCTGATAAATGAGTAAATAAAAATCCACTTATCAGTTCCTGTACAAAGTGTGTAATGGATGAAAGTCGGACAAGGTTATCATAGGCCTTAATGCTGAAAAATAATATAGTACAACCTACATAATACTAAATATTATTTTTGCACTTAGGAGCAGTATAATACTAGTTCTAGTATTATACATAGGGGGCAGTATTATAGTGTTATATTCTTGTACATAGGGGAAGTATTATAGTAGTTATATTCCTGTACATAGGGGGCAGTATTATAGTAGTTATATTCTTGTACATAGGGGGCAGTATTATAGTAGTTATATTCTTGTACATAGGGGGCAGTATTATAGTAGTTATATTCTTGTACATAGGGGGCAGTATTATAGTAGTTATATTCTTGTACATAGGGGGCAGTATTATAGTAGTTATATTCTTGTACATAGGGGGCAGTAGTATAGTAGTTATATTCTTGTACATAGGGGGCAGTATTATAGTGTTATATTCTTGTACATAGGGGGCAGTATTATAATAGTTATATTCTTGTACATAGGGGGCAGTATTATAGTAGTTATATTCTTGTACATAGGGGGCAGTATTATAGTAGTTATATTCTTGTACATAGGGGGCAGTATTATAGTAGTTATATTCTTGTACATAGGGGGCAGTATTATAGTAGTTATAGTCTTGTACATAGGGGGGAGTATTATAGCAGTTATATTCTTGTACATAGGGGGCAGTATTATAGTAGTTATATTCTTGTACATAGGGGGCAGTATTATAGTAGTTATATTCTTGTACATAGGGGGCAGTAGTATAGTAGTTATATTCTTGTACATAGGGGGCAGTATTATAGTGTTATATTCTTGTACATAGGGGGCAGTATTATAATAGTTATATTCTTGTACATAGGGGGCAGTATTATAGTAGTTATATTCTTGTACATAGGGGGCAGTATTATAGTAGTTATATTCTTGTACATAGGGGGCCGTATTATAGTAGTTATATTCTTGTACATAGGGAGCAGTATTATAGTAGTTATATTCCTGTACATAGGGGGCAGTATTATAGTAGTTATATTCCTGTACATAGGGGGCAGTATTATAGTAGTTATAGTCTTGTACATAGGGGGCAGTAGTATAGTAGTTATATTCTTGTACATAGGGGGCAGTATTATAGTGTTATATTCCTGTACATAGGGGGCAGTATTATAGTAGTTATATTCTTGTACATAGGGGGCAGTATTATAGTAGTTATATTCTTGTACATAGGGGGCAGTATTATAGTAGATATATTCTTGTACATAGGGGGCCGTATTATAGTAGTTATATTCTTGTACATAGGGGCAGTATTATAGTAGTTATATTCCTGTACATAGGGGGCAGTATTATAGTAGTTATATTCCTGTACATAGGGGGCAGTATTATAGTAGATATATTCTTGTACATAGGGGGCAGTATTATAGTAGTTATATTCTTGTACATAGGGGGCAGTATTATAGCAGTTATATTCTTGTACATAGGGGGCAGTATTATAGTAGTTATATTCCTGTACATAGGGGGGCAGTATTATAGTAGTTATATTCCTGTACATAGGGGGCAGTATTATAGTAGTTATATTATTGTACATAGGGGGCAGTATTATAGTAGATATATTCTTGTACATAGGGGGCAGTATTATAGTAGTTATATTCTTGTACATAGGGGGCAGTATTATAGCAGTTATATTCTTGTACATAGGGGGCAGTATTATAGTAGTTATATTCCTGTACATAGGGGCAGTATTATAGTAGTTATATTCCTGTACATAGGGGGCAGTATTATAGTAGTTATATTCTTGTACATAGGGGCAGTATTATAGTAGTTATATTCTTGTACATAGGGGGCAGTAATATAGTAGTTATATTCTTGTACATAGGGGGGCAGTATTATAGTAGTTATATTCTTGTACATAGGGGGCAGTACTATAGTAGTTATATTCTTGTACATAGGGGGCAGTATTATAGTAGTTATATTCTTGTACATAGGGGGCAGTATTATAGTAGTTATATTCTTGTACATAGGGGCAGTATTATAGTAGTTATATTCCTGTACATAGGGGGCAGTATTATAGTAGTTATATTCCTGTACATTGGGGGCAGTATTATAGTAGTTATATTCTTGTACATAGGGGGCAGTATTATAGTAGTTATATTCTTGTACATAGGGGGCAGAATTATAGTAGTTATATTCTTGTACATAGGGGGGCAGTATTATAGTAGTTATATTCTTGTACATAGGGGGCAGTATTATAGTAGTTATATTCTTGTACATAGGGGGCAGTATTATAGTAGTTATATTCCTGTACATAGGGGGCAGTATTATAGTAGTTATATTCTTGTACATAGGGGGCAGTATTATAGTAGTTATATTTCTTCTTTTCTGTCCAGTTTATGGTGTAATTTCCTTTTGACACTTCACATTTCTCATTCTGTTCCTTACAGATGTCTTGGCTCCTGGTCTGCGTGGATTGGCTGTATTACTGTATCTGTCAGTAATAGTAATTAATAATATGCCAGAGAAGCCAGGATTACCCTCTTGGATATCGATGTATAACAACAAACAGAACTAAGACAAAGAGGGAGAGAACGCCCCATTCACTGTATTAGGAATAAATAAATAGCCTTTATTCATTACATTACATCTTAAAAAATGTATATAAAAATTTCTCAGGAGAGACACAAGATGAACAATAGGGACAGTAACATCCATAGTAACATCCATAGTAACATCCATAGTAGTATATACAGAGCATTGTGCAAATGCTATCCCACCCTACCCATAAAAGCTGAACGCCAGGTAATGTGGTGCACAGTATATCCTTCTCACATACACTTATTATTAGTGTTTAATACATGTTACCGCTTTATTCTGCACGGCCAGCACTTATGGGTAGAATAGCTGTGATCAGGATAGGATTTGCACAATGCTATGTATATACTACTATGGATGTCACTATGGATGTCACTATGGATGTTACTATAGATGTTACTATGGATGTCACTATAGATGTTACTATGGATGTTACTATGGATGTCACTATAGATGTTACTATGGATGTTACTATGGATGTCACTATGGATGTCACTATAGATGTTACTATGGATGTTACTATGGATGTCACTATAGATGTTACTATGGATGTTACTATGGATGTCACTATGGATGTCACTATAGATGTTACTATGGATGTTACTATGGATGTCACTATGGATGTCACTATGGATGTTACTATGGATGTTACTATGGATGTCACTATGGATGTAACTATTGATGTCACTATGGATGTCACTATAGATGTTACTATGGATGTCACTATGGATGTTACTATGGATGTTACTATGGATGTCACTATGGATGTAACTATTGATGTCACTATGGATGTCACTATAGATGTTACTATGGATGTTACTATGGATGTCACTATGGATGTCACTATAGATGTTACTATGGATGTCACTATGGATGTTACTATGGATGTCACTATAGATGTTACTATGGATGTCACTATGGATGTCACAATAGATGTTACTATGGATGTTACTATGGATGTCACTATAGATGTTACTATAGATGTTACTATGGATGTCACTATGGATATTACTATGGATGTCACTATGGATGTTACTATGGATGTCACTATGGATGTCACTATGGATGTCACTATGGATGTTACTATGGATGTTACTATGGATGTCACTATGGATGTTACTATGGATGTTACTATGGATGTCACTATGGATGTCACTATGGATGTTACTATGGATGTCACTATGGATGTCACTATGGAAGTCACTATGGATGTCACTATAGATGTTACTATGGATGTCACTATGGATGTCACTATGGATGTTACTATGGATGTCACTATGGATGTTACTATGGATGTCACTATGGATGTTACTATAGATGTTACTATGGATGTCACTATAGATGTTACTATGGATGTTACTATAGATGTTACTATGGATGTCACTATAGATGTTACTATGGATGTCACTATGGATGTCACTATGGATGTCACTATAGATGTCACTATGGATGTTACTATAGATGTTACTATGGATGTCACTATGGATGTCACTATGGATGTTACTATAGATGTTACTATGGATGTCACTATGGATGTCACTATAGATGTCACTATGGATGTTACTATAGATGTTACTATGGATGTCACTATGGATGTCACTATGGATGTTACTATGGATGTCACTATGGATGTCACTATGGATGTCACTATGGATGTTACTATGGATGTAACTATAGATGTCACTATGGATGTTACTATGGATGTTACTATGGATGTCACTATGGATGTCACTATGGATGTTACTATGGATGTAACTATTGATGTCACTATGGATGTTACTATGGATGTCACTATGGATGTCACTATGGATGTTACTATGGATGTAACTATTGATGTCACTATGGATGTCACTATGGATGTTACTATGGATGTCACTATGGATGTTACTATGGATGTTACTATGGATGTCACTATGGATGTCACTATGGATGTTACTATGGATGTAACTATGGATGTCACTATGGATGTCACTATGGATGTTACTATGGATGTAACTATTGATGTCACTATGGATGTCACTATTGATGTCACTATGGATATTACTATGGATGTCACTATGGATGTCACTATGGATGTCACTATGGATGTTACTATGGATGTCACTATGGATGTCACTATGGATGTCACTATGGATGTCACTATTGATGTCACTATGGATATTACTATGGATGTCACTATGGATGTCACTATGGATGTCACTATGGATGTTACTATGGATGTCACTATGGATGTCACTATGGATATTACTATGGATGTCACTATGGATGTCACTATGGATGTTACTATGGATGTTACTATGGATGTCACTATGGATGTCACTATGGATGTTACTATGGATGTTACTATGGATGTCACTATAGATGTTACTATGGATGTTACTATGGATGTCACTATAGATGTCACTATGGATGTCACTATGGATGTCACTATGGATGTCACTATGGATGTTAATATTGATGTCACTATGGATGTCACTATGGATGTCACTATGGATGTTACTATGGATATTACTATGGATGTCACTATGGATGTCACTATGGATGTTACTATGGATGTTACTATGGATGTCACTATAGATGTTACTATGGATGTTACTATGGATGTCACTATAGATGTCACTATGGATGTCACTATGGATGTCACTATGGATGTTAATATTGATGTCACTATGGATGTCACTATGGATGCCACTATGGATGTCACTATGGATGTCACTATGGATGTCACTATGGATGTCACTATGGATGTTAATATTGATGTCACTATGGATGTCACTATGGATGTCACTATGGATGTCACTATGGATGTCACTATGGATGTTAATATTGATGTCACTATGGATGTCACTATGGATGTCACTATGGATGTTAATATTGATGTCACTATGGATGTCACTATAGATGTCACTATGGATGTCACTATGGATGTCACTATGGATGTCACTATGGATGTTAATATTGATGTCACTATGGATGTTACTATGGATGTCACTATGGATGTCACTTTGGATGTTACTATGGATGTCACTATGGATGTCACTATGGATGTTACTATGGATGTTAATATTGATGTCACTATGGATGTTACTATGGATGTCACTTTGGATGTTACTATGGATGTCACTATGGATGTTACTATTGATGTCACTATAGATGTCACTATGGATGTCACTATAGATGTTACTATGGATGTTACTATGGATGTCACTATGGATGTCACTATGGATGTTACTATGGATGTCACTATGGATGTCACTATGGATGTCACTATGGATGTCACTATAGATGTTACTATGGATGTCACTATGGATGTTACTATGGATGTCACTATGGATGTCACTATAGATGTTACTATGGATGTTACTATGGATGTCACTATGGATGTTACTATTGATGTCACTATGGATGTCACTATGGATGTCACTATGGATGTCACTATGGATGTCACTATGGATGTCACTATAGATGTTACTATGGATGTTACTATGGATGTCACTATTGTTCATCTTGTGTCTCTCCTGAGAAATTTTTATATACATTTTTTAAGATGTAATGTAATGAATACGGCTATTTATTTATTCCTAATACAGTGAATGGGGCGTTCTCTCCCTCTTTGTCTTAGTTCTGTTTGTTGTTATACAAGTCTATGAAATCAGGTTACATTTCTTCTGTGGATGAAAAAGTCTCCTTCTCTCTCTATACACCAGCTATACCGGTGCCAGGGTGATCCCCGTGTAACAAAGTCCAAACCGACAATACAAAGGACAGGTGATTCTAAAACTTCTAAAGGTGTTCAACACTGTATCTAAGCCCATGAGATTTACTGGCCGAAATGTAAAGCTGAACTGTGTATCTAATCCTATCCTCTAAGATACTGTCTGCTGAGCTGTGTATCTAATCCTATCCTCTAAGATACTGACTGCTGAGCTGTGTATCTAATCCTATCATGGTGATACTGACAGCTGAGCTGTGCATCTAATCCTATCCTGTGTGATACTGTCTGCATAACTGTGTATCTAATCTCATCCTGTGCGATACTGTATGCTGAGCTATGTATCTAATCCTATCCAGTGTGATACTGTCTGCTGAGCTGTGTATCTAATCCTATCCTGTGTGATACTGTCTGCTGAGCTGTGTATCTAATCCTATCCTGTGTGATACTGTCTGCTGAGCTGTGTATCTAATCTCATCCTGTGCGATACTGTATGCTGAGCTATGTATCTAAACCTATCCAGTGTGATACTGTCTGCTGAGCAGTGTATCTAATCTTATCATCTGTGATACTGTCTGCTGAGCTGTGTATCTAATTCTACCCTGTGTGATACTGTCTGCTGAGCTGTGTATCTAATCCTGTCCTGTGTGATACTGACTGCTGAGCTATGTATCTAATCCTCTCCTGTGGGATACTGTCTGCTGAGCTGTGTATCTAATCCTATCCTGTGTGATACTGTCTGCTGAGCTGTGTATCTAATCCCATCCTGTGAGATACTGTCTGCTGAGCTGTGTATCTAATCCTATCCTGTGTGATACTGTCTGCTGAGCTGTGTATCTAATCCTATCCTGTGTGATACTGTCTGCTGCGCTGTGTATCTAATCCTATCCTGTGTGATACTGCTTGCTGAGCTGTGTATCTAATCCTATCCTGTGTGATACTGCTTGCTGAGCTGTGTATCTAATCCTATCCTGTGTAATACTGTATGCTGAGCTATGTATCTAAACCTATCCAGTGTGATACTGTCTGCTGAGCTGTGTATCTAATCCTACCCCGTGTGATACTGTCTGCTGAGCTGTGTATCTAATCCTGTCCTGTGTGATACTGACTGCTGAGCTATGTATCTAATCCTCTCCTGTGTGATACTGTCTGCTGAGCTGTGTATCTAATCCTATCCTGTGTGATACTGTCTGCTGAGCTGTGTATCTAATCCTATCCTGTGTGATACTGTCTGCTGAGCTGTGTATCTAATCCTATCCTGTGTGATACTGTCTGCTGAGCTGTGTATCTAATCCTATCCTGTGTGATACTGTCTGCTGAGCTGTGTATCTAATCCTGTCCTGTGTGATACTGACTGCTGAGCTATGTATCTAATCCTCTCCTGTGTGATACTGTCTGCTGAGCTGTGTATCTAATCCTATCCTGTGTGATACTGTCTGCTGAGCTGTGTATCTAATCCTATCCTGTGTGATACTGTCTGCTGAGCTGTGTATCTAATCCTATCCTGTGTGATACTGTCTGCTGAGCTGTGTATCTAATCCTATCCTGTGTGATACTGTCTGCTGCGCTGTGTATCTAATCCTATCCTGTGTGATACTGCTTGCTGAGCTGTGTATCTAATCCTATCCTGTGTAATACTGTCTGAGCTGTGTATCTAATCCTATCCTGTGTGATACTGTCTGCTGAGCTGTGTATCTAATCTAATCCTGTGTGATACTGTCTGCTGAGCTGTGTATCCAATCCTATCCTGTGTGATACTGTCTGCTGAGCTGTGTATCTAATCCTATCATGGTGATACTGACTGCTGAGCTGTGTATCTAATCCTATCATGGTGATACTGACAGCTGAGAATGCCACATCCAAACACCCCTAAATTAACCCTTTCCACCCTGTGCCGGTCCATGTGAGCGCACAGCACCCACATGTCTATACATAGAATACAATGTGACATAATTATCATTGATGATTATATATAGTAACAGGAAAACTTCTGCTGCGGGATGTGACATGATAATCTGGTGAGACCAGATCCAGCAGCTCACGGCGCGGAGTTATGGTGAAATTCCCGGGCGAATTCTATTCGGGGAACGTCATGTCTTTAAGGAAAAAGGAAAGATGCGTAACATAAGGATCGGAGGAGAAGAAGAAGCATGAAACACAAGGTGGACAATATACTCATAAAGTAAGAACTTCCTTATTGTAGTCTTATAGGCTGTGCTGTGCCCATATATGCAGGATAGGAGTAGTAGTACTGTGCTGTGCCCATATATGCAGGATAGGAGTAGTAGTACTGTGCTGTGCCCATATATGCAGGATAGGAGTAGTAGTACTGTGCTGTGCCCATATATGCAGGATAGGAGTAGTAGTACTGTGCTGTGCCCATATATACAGGATAGGAGTAGTAGTAATGTGCTGTGCCCATATATGCAGGATAGGAGTAGTAGTACTGTGCTGTGCCCATATATACAGGATAGGAGTAGTAGTACTGTGCTGTGCCCATATATGCAGGATAGGAGTAGTAGTACTGTGCTGTGCCCATATATACAGGATAGGAGTAGTAGTAATGTGCTGTGCCCATATATGCAGGATAAGAGTAGTAGTACTGTGCTGTGCCCATATATACAGGATAGGAGTAGTAGTACTGTGCTGTGCCCATATATACAAGATAGGAGAAGTAGTACTGTGCTGTACCCATATATACAGGATAGGAGTAGTAGTACTGTGCTGTACCCATATATACAGGATAGGAGTAGTAGTACTGTGCTGTGCCCATATATACAGGATAGGAGAAGTAGTACTGTGCTGTACCCATATATACAGGATAGGAGTAGTAGTACTGTGCTGTGCCCATATATACAGGATAGGAGTAGTAGTACTGTGCTGTGCCCATATATACAGGATAGGAGTAGTAGTACTGTGCTGTGCCCATATATACAGGATAGGAGAAGTAGTACTGTGCTGTACCCATATATACAGGATAGGAGTAGTAGTACTGTGCTGTACCCATATATACAGGATAGGAGTAGTAGTACTGTGTTGTGCCCATATATACAGGATAGGAGTAGTACTGTGCTGTGCCCATATATACAGGATAGGAGTAGTAGTACTGTGCTGTGCCCATATACACAGGATAGGAGTAGTAGTACTGTGCTGTGCCCATGTATACAGGATAGGAGTAGTAGTAATGTGCTGTGCCCATATATACAGGATAGGAGTAGTAGTACTGTGCTGTGCCCATATATACAGGATAGGAGTAGTAGTACTGTGCTGTACCCATATATACAGGATAGGAGTAGTAGTACTGTGTTCTGCCCATATTTACAGGATAGGAGTAGTACTGTGCTGTGCCCATATATACAGGATAGGAGTAGTAGTACTGTGCTGTGCCCATATATACAGGATAGGAGTAGTAGTACTGTGCTGTGCCCATATATACAGGATAGGAGTAGTCGTACTGTGCTGTGCCCATATATACAGGATAGGAGTAGTACTGTGCTGTGCCCATATATACAGGATAGGAGTAGTAGTACTGTGCTGTACCCATATGTACAGGATAGGAGTAGTAGTACTGTGCTGTACCCATATGTAGAGGATAGGAGTAGTAGTACTGTGCGATACCCATATATACAGGATAGGAGTAGTAGTACTGTGCTGTACCCATATGTACAGGATAGGAGTAGTAGTACTGTGCTGTGCCCATGTATACAGGATAGGAGTAGTAGTACTGTGCTGTGCCCATATATACAGGATAGGAGTAGTACTGTGCTGTGCCCATATATACAGGATAGGAGTAGTAGTACTGTGCTGTACCCATATGTACAGGATAGGAGTAGTAGTACTGTGCTGTACCCATATGTAGAGGATAGGAGTAGTAGTACTGTGCGATACCCATATATACAGGATAAGAGTAGTAGTACTGTACTGTGCCCATATATACAGTATAGGAGTAGTAGTACTGTGCTGTGCTCATATATATACAGGATAGGAGCAGTAGTACTATGCTGTGCCCATATTTCTGGATAGGAGTAGTAGTACTGTGCTGTGCCTATATATACAGGATAGGAGTAGTAGTACTGTGCTGTGCCCATGTATACAGGATAGGAGTAGTACTACTGTGCTGTACCCATATGTACAGGATAGGAGTAGTAGTACTGTGCGGTACCCATATATACAAGATAGGAGTAGTAGTACTGTGCTGTGCCCATATATACAGGATAGGAGTAGTAGTACTGTGCTGTACCCATATGTACAGGATAGGAGTAGTAGTACTGTGCGGTACCCATATACAGCATAGGAGTAGTAGTACTGTGCTGTGCCCATATATACAGGATAGGAGTAGTAGTACTGTGCTGTACCCATATGTACAGGATAGGAGTAGTAGTGCTGTGCTGTGCCCATATATACAGGATAGGAGTAGTAGTACTGTGCTGTGCCCATATATACAGGATAGGAGTAGTAGTACTGTGCTGTGCCCATATATACAGGATAGGAGTAGTAGTACTGTGCTGTACCCATATGTACAGGATAGGAGTAGTAGTACTGTGCGGTACCCATATACAGGATAGGAGTAGTAGTACTGTGCTGTGCCCATATATACAGGATAGGAGTAGTAGTACTGTGCTGTACCCATATGTACAGGATAGGAGTAGTAGTACTGTGCTGTGCCCATATATACAGGATAGGAGTAGTAGTACTGTGCTGTGCCCATGTATACAGGATAGGAGTAGTAGTACTGTGCTGTGCCTATGTATACAGGATAGGAGTAGTAGTACTGTGCTGTGCCCATATATACAGGATAGGAGTAGTAGTACTGTGCTGTGCCCATATATACAGGATAAGAGTAGTAGTGCTGTGCTGTGCACATGTATACAGGATAGGAGTAGTAGTACTGTGCTGTGCCCATATATACAGGATAGGAGTAGTAGTACTGTGCTGTGCCCATATATACAGGATAGGAGTAGTAGTACTGTGCTGTACCCATATATACAGGATAGGAGTAGTAGTACTCTGTTGTGCCCATATGTACAGGATAGGAGTAGTAGTACTGTGCTGTGCCCATATATACAGGATAGGAGTAGTAGTACTGTGCTGTACCCATATGTACAGGATAGGAGTAGTAGTACTGTGCTGTGCCCATGTATACAGGATAGGAGTAGTAGTACTGTGCTGTGCCCATATATACAGGATAGGAGTAGTAGTACTGTGCTGTGCCCATATATACAGGATAGGAGTAGTCGTACTGTGCTGTGCCCATATATACAGGATAGGAGTAGTACTGTGCTGTGCCCATATATACAGGATAGGAGTAGTAGTATTGTGCTGTACCCATATGTACAGGATAGGAGTAGTAGTACTGTCCTGTACCCATATGTAGAGGATAGGAGTAGTAGTACTGTGCGATACCCATATATACAGGATAGGACTAGTAGTACTGTGCTGTACCCATATGTACAGGATAGGAGTAGTAGTACTGTGCGATACCCATATATACAGGATAAGAGTAGTAGTACTGTACTGTGCCCATATATATAGGATAGGAGTAGTAGTACTGTGCTGTGCTCATATATATACAGGATAGGAGCAGTAGTACTATGCTGTGCCCATATTTCAGGATAGGAGTAGTAGTACTGTGCTGTGCCTATATATACAGGATAGGAGTAGTAGTACTGTGCTGTGCCCATGTATACAGGATAGGAGTAGTACTACTGTGCTGTACCCATATGTACAGGATAGGAGTAGTAGTACTGTGCGGTACCCATATATACAAGATAGGAATAGTAGTACTGTGCTGTGCCCATATATACAGGATAGGTGTAGTAGTACTGTGCTGTACCCATATGTACAGGATATGAGTAGTAGTACTGTGCGGTACCCATATACAGGATAGGAGTAGTAGTACTGTGCTGTGCCCATATATACAGGATAGGAGTAGTAGTACTGTGCTGTGCCCATGTATACAGGATTGGAGTATTAGTACTGTGCTGTACCCATATATACAGGATAGGAGTAGTAGTACTGTGCTGTGCCCATATATACAGGATAGGAGTAGTAGTACTGTGCTGTGCCCATATATACAGGATAGGAGTAGAAGTACTGTGTGCTGTGTCCATATATACAGGATAGGAGCAGTAGTACTGTGCTGTGCCCATATATACAGGATAGGAGTAGTAGTACTGTGCTGTACCCATATATACAGGATAGGAGCAGTAGTATTGTGCTGTGCCCATATATACAGGATAGGAGCAGTAGTATTGTGCTGTGCCCATATATACAGGATAGGAGTAGTAGTACTGTGCTGTGCCCGTATATACAGGATAGGATCAGTAGTACTGTGCAGTGTCCATATATACAGTATAGGAGTAATAGTACTGTCCTGTGTCCATATATACAGGATAGGAGTAGTAGTACTGTGCTGTACCCATATATACAGAATAGGAGTAGTAGTACTGTGCTGTGCCCATATATACAGGATAGGAGTAGTAGTACTGTGCTGTACCCATATATAGAGGATAGGAGTAGTAGTACTGTGCTGTACCCATATATAGAGGATAGGAGTAGTAGTACTATATACCTTCTATATTTACAGGATATGAGCAGTAGTTTAATGAAATGTCCATATATGCAGGAGAGGAGTGAAAGTATTGTATACGTTCCAATTAATGGCAACATAGATTACTCACTTGCTTTATTTATGGGATTTTCCAGGAATTTCATTGTAATGATTTATCTTATAGGTTATTAATATTTATATTCTGGGGAAACCCACTTAAGCTCCTCCTCTATCGATAAAAGCTGCAGTTGGGTGAGTGCAGTCCATGTGAGTGCAGGGAGGCCGCTGAGTGCAGGTGACATCTGGAGGGGGGTGAGTAGTCACTATCACTGGCTAACCCTGTATTGTGCAGCACTGACTTCCCATATTACACTTGAGGACTACAGACACAGAAGGTTTTTTTCATATTTTCAGGCAGAAATCTAGTTTAGGCATATGGGGGCTTCATTTTTGCAGGACAAGTTGTATTTTGTAATGGCGCCTACTTTTTATAATCTAAAATATTTAAAAACAGCTAAAAAGAAAAATCACATGTTGTATTAAAAAGCAATTTCTGTAGCATTTTTACTATTTATTGTTTGGTAAAAATATCATGTTTGTCCTTATGGGTTATTAATATTGAAATGTGGCGGCCAAATATTCGTTTTCTCTAGCCCCTATTGTTCCTATGCAATCACTGCAGTTTCGTTTTAGAACCCCCTATCCTCTTTATTGTCAGGTGGGTGGTCCTTAAATAGAGACTAGAACCGCCCACCTGACAGTATAGAGGAAACAATAACAACACTGATTGCTTAGGAATGAAGGGAGATAGAAAAAGAATTCCAACTATGCCGGAATCAGTGGAGCGGCGCCTATTAATGGATGCAAAGGATTGGTGGAGGTGGCGAAAGGTCCTATGTAAGAATGTATGCAAATTTAGGTTTGTCCCAAGTAGCAAAGCATCAGCCATGATGAAATCTAATGGCTATGAACCTTCTGGATGCTACAATAATAGATCATCACTTCCTTGTCAATGACCAAATGGAAACATTTTGCCTTTGCATTCAGTGTTGGGAAGATCTGATCTTCTCTAACTTCCTTCTCGTTGACTGTTGCAGTGTCTTCCAGTCTTGATCCATGGATGACTTCCCAGATAATCGGAATCTGCCCTACCGATGTATATTTGATGAAGATTTCAAGTACATCCTCCTCCCCGTGTTTTATGTTATTGTATTCGTCTTGGGTTTGATCCTCAACGTCTTCGCTCTCTTCATCTTCATATTTCGGCTCCGACCATGGAAAGTGATCAACGTTTTCATGTTCAACCTGGCGGTCTCGGACTTGTTGTACGTCTTGTCCTTGCCATTGTTGGCCTATTATTATTCCAAAGACAATGACTGGCCCTTCAGCGAGCCCTTGTGTAAGATTGTCCGCTTCCTCTTCTACACCAGTCTGTACTGCAGCATCCTCTTCTTACTCTGTATCAGTATTTTCCGATTCTTAGCCGTATGCTGCCCCATATGGTTTGTACGTTGGGGCAAAATTTGGTACGCTAAGGTAGTCTCAGTGTGTATCTGGGTGGTGGTGGTCATCATGCAGTCTCCTACGTTCTACTTTGTCACCACCAGTATAAATGATAACAGCACCGTCTGCCATGACACCTCCAGCATTGAACTTTTTGATGATTTTGTCGTCTACAGCACCGTCAACTTGGTGGTGCTCTTCTGTGTCCCCTTCACCATCCTCATTGTTTGCTATTGCTACATGATCTATGTTCTGGTCAAGCCAACGGAGAGCGCGGCACAGGTCTCCAAATCCAAGAGGAAGTCTGTCAAGATGATCATCACAGTAATGGTGGTCTTCATCATATGTTTCTTGCCCTTTCACATCACTAGGACTTTATATTATTACTACCGGAAGGTGGACCTCGCCCCGTGTCCTACACTAAATGCGGTAAACGCAGCCTACAAGTCTACACGACCTCTGGCCAGCGTCAACAGCTGCATCGACCCGATTCTGTACTTTCTGGTTTGGAGGTTCAAATTAAGACCGAACACGTCGTAAATTGGGTAGAAACTTTCTATGGACTGGTATCCTGTTATTATATATGATTTAAGAAGAACATATCAATCCAGCACAAATTTGATGTATTATACATTTTCCAAAAGTTTAACCAATTATCCAAAAATTGCTCAAACTTCCAAAGATTTACAAAATCCTAGTAACACTGAGGATGGTCGAGAACCTCAGTGTGACAGTAGAAGGGTTCCTAAAGTTTTTAGACTGATTCTTCTTTGTTGAGACAACTCTAGGAAAGTGTATGTCTACACATCTGAGCGCCCTGTTCACGGTCTGTTGGATGTGCAACATCCCCCATTGGGGCCTAGTCTTTTCTTGGGGACCTGGAGGCAGCTGGGGCCCAGAATACTGTAGTGGCTGACTAGTGCGGCCTTGGGCATGCTGTGGTCACGTTTTTTGGTATGGGGACCGATGGGCTGTTCAACAGCCTGGCAGGTCTCCAGCAGGTGTTGTGTGCAAGAAATATAGAGGGATCGGCTGATGCAATGGTTTCTCCCTGGGGCAACCCCTGAAGGTGTCTGTAAGATGAATCCTTGGGTGATGGATGGGGAAGCCTGTGGTGATTAGCACCCTAAATCCAGGGATCACACGGAGGAAACATTGTTCAAATCAACTTACAGTTCTTTATTCAACAGTAGGCAACGGCCAAACAATAACAGCAGATTATTATGGAGAGCCGGTCCACATGAAGATTACACGCAGCCTGGTAGTAGGTTCATGCTCGGCTGGTACAGATGGAGCTGAATCCGGGTGGTGGATCTCAGTTCTGGGCTTAAGTCTCCAGACTTGCCCTGGGTGCTAGGCAATGGCCTGAGGCACCTGTATTTCCTGGAATTAGGACAGTGGCTGTGACATACACACCCAGAGGTCTGGTTCTGTCTGCAGACTCTATGTTCTGACTAAGACTGACCTTGTGCTTTCACCCAGAAGGAGTTTATATACTCCCTGGTCAGGTGGTAGCACCTCTCCAATCACCTTCCAGCTTGTATTACAAGAATATAATTGGACAGTCATATATCACAGTGTTAACTGTTGCCTTACCAGGAAGTGCCTACAGCTGCATATACTAAGTTCTCCTAGAGGGAGCATCTGGATGAGTTGAGCAGGTTCACCAGATAGCTCCTGGCCAGAAGAAGGTGCTATTCACAACAACCAACTCGCCCATGCATCGGCAGGGGTGTTGCATGTGTTGTCCAGATCCAACGGCTTAGGATAAGGAGGCTTTGGACTCCTATGAAATACTTAGCACTGCACTAATAGATTGCACCTTAAACATAAACTGTGAAAGTGTTGTAATGTTTATTATTATTGTATAGTAAATTTATCCCGTATCATGCAATTATTTATTGTATGGCCATTAATATGTAATGTCCTTAAAGAACTGTCATTCTGACTAATACACAGCAGGCTCGTATATTATATGAATTAATTATATGTTTTTTTCTGTTAATGTTGATTATAGCTACAGCCAATGAAAACCCAAGAGTCATTATTATTTCACAAAATAATAATATTATATCAGAACAGCTATATAAAATGTTGGACAATGTGGGTGAGTTTGCTGTACAGCACAGTGAGACTGTGGTTATAAAACCAGGTACTGGTACTTTTGGATGTGTGGACTTGGCCGGTTTTAGATAAAGTGGGGCTCTGGGCTAAACTAAAAGTGGGGCCCTAAAATAAAACTATTTTATGAACAGTCAACCAACCACAGCAGTTTTACCTCAGAGACTTCTGATTAATATATATATATAAATAGCAAGATAGATGATAGAAGATAGATAGATAGATGATAGAAGATAGATATACAGGCGGTCCCCTACTTAAGGACACCCGACTTACAGACAACCCATAGTTACAGACAGACCCCTCTGCCCACTGTGACCTCTGGTGAAGCTCGCTGGATGCTTTAAAATAGTCCCAGACTGCAATAATCAGCTTAAAATTGTCTGCAATGAAGCTTTATTGATAATTCTTGGTCCTATTACAGCAAAAAAATTTGAAACTCCAATTGTCACTGGGGCAAAAAAAAAATTGTCGGGAACTACAATGATAAAATATACAGTTTCGACTTACATACAAATTCAACTTAAGAACAAACCTACAGTCCCTATCTTGTATGTAACCCGGGGACTGCCTGTATATGAGATAGATAGATAGATAGATAGATAGGAGATAGATAGATAGATAGATAGATAGATATGAAATAGATAGATAGATAGATAGATAGATAGATAGATAGATATGAGATAGATAGATATATAGCTAGATAGATAGATAGATAGATAGATAGATAGATACAGTACAAGAGAGATAGAAGATTGATTGATAGATAGATGGATAGATATTAGATAGGATATAAATACAGTAGATAGATAGACAATAAGCAGGATAGATAAATGGGTTAAATAGACAGATATACATGGAAGATATATATGGGAAATAGACAAGTTATAGGCGATAGATAACAAGACGGATAGATGATAGATGTATAGACGGGAGATGGAGATGGATGATAGATGTATAGACGGGAGATGGAGACGGATGATAGATGTATAGACGGGAGATGGATGATAGATCTATAGACGGGAGATGGGTGATCGATGTATAGACGGGAGACGGATGATAGATGTATAGACGGGAGACGGGTGATCGATGTATAGACGGGAGATGGGTGATCGATGTATAGACGGGAGACGGATGATAGATGTATAGACGGGAGATGGATGATAGATGTATAGACGGGAGATTGATGACAGATCTATGGACGGGAGATGGATGATAGATGTATAGACGGGAGATGGGTGATCGATGTATAGACGGGAGACGGATGATAGATGTATAGACGGGAGATGGATGATAGATCTATGGACGGGAGATGGATGATAGATGTATAGACGGGAGATTGATGACAGATCTATGGACGGGAGACGGATGATAGATGTATAGACGGGAGACGGGTGATCGATGTATAGACGGGAGATGGGTGATCGATGTATAGACGGGAGATGGATGATAGATGTATAGACGGGAGATGGATGATAGATGTATGGACGGGAGATGGATGATAGATGTATGGACGGGAGATGGATGATAGATGTATAGACGGGAGACGGATGATAGATGTATAGACGGGAGACGGGTGATCGATGTATAGACGGGAGATGGATGATAGATGTATAGACGGGAGATGGATGATAGATGTATGGACGGGAGACGGATGATAGATGTATAGACGGGAGATGGATGATAGATGTATGGACGGGAGATGGATGATAGATGTATAGACGGGAGATTGATGACAGATCTATGGACGGGAGATGGATGATAGATGTATAGACGGGAGATGGATGATAGATGTATGGACGGGAGATGGATGATAGAAGTATAGACGGGAGATGGATGATAAATGTATAGATAGATGATAGATGTATAGACGGGAGATGGATGATAGATGTATGGACGGGAGATGGATGATAGATGTATAGACAGGAGATGGATGATAGATGTATAGACGGGAGATGGATGATAGATGTATAGACGGGAGATGGATGATAGATGTATAGACAGGAGATGGATGATAGATGTATAGACGGGAGATGGATGATAGATGTATAGATAGATGATAGATGTATAGACGGGAGATGGATGATAGATGTATAGACGGGAGATGGATGATAGATGTATAGACGGGAGATGGATGATAGATGTATAGACAGGAGATGGATGATAGATGTATAGACGGGAGATGGATGATAGATGTATAGACAGGAGATGGATGATAGATATATAGACAGGAGATGGATGATAGATATATAGACGGGAGATAGATGATAGATATATAGACAGGAGATGGATGATAGATGTATAGACGGGAGATAGATGATAGATATATAGACAGGAGATGGATGATAGATATATAGACGGGAGATAGATGATAGATATATAGACAGGAGATGGATGATAGATGTATAGACAGGAGATAGATGATAGATGTATAGACGGGAGATAGATGATAGATGTATAGACAGGAGATGGATGATACATCTATAGACGGGAGATGGATGATAGATGTATACACGGGAGATGGATGATAGATGTATAGACAGGAGATGGATGATAGATGTATAGACGGGAGATGGATGATAGATGTATAGACGGGAGATGGATGATAGATGTATAGACAGGAGATGGATGATAGATGTATAGACGGGAGATGGATGATAGATGTATAGATAGATGATAGATGTATAGACGGGAGATGGATGATAGATGTATAGACGGGAGATGGATGATAGATGTATAGACGGGAGATGGATGATAGATGTATAGACAGGAGATGGATGATAGATGTATAGACGGGAGATGGATGATAGATGTATAGACAGGAGATGGATGATAGATATATAGACAGGAGATGGATGATAGATATATAGACGGGAGATAGATGATAGATATATAGACAGGAGATGGATGATAGATGTATAGACGGGAGATAGATGATAGATATATAGACAGGAGATGGATGATAGATATATAGACGGGAGATAGATGATAGATATATAGACAGGAGATGGATGATAGATGTATAGACAGGAGATAGATGATAGATGTATAGACGGGAGATAGATGATAGATGTATAGACAGGAGATGGATGATACATCTATAGACGGGAGATGGATGATAGATGTATACACGGGAGATGGATGATAGATGTATAGACAGGAGATAGATGATAGATGTATAGACAGGAGATGGATGATAGATCTATAGACGGGAGATGGATGATAGATGTATAGACAGGAGATGGATGATAGATGTATAGACAGGAGATAGATGATAGATGTATAGACAGGAGATAGATGTATAGACAGGAGATAGATGATAGATGTATAGACAGGAGATGGATGATAGATGTATAGACAGGAGATAGATGTATAGACAGGAGATAGATGAAAAGCATCTTCACCTGGGTATTCAATCAAGTGGTATTAAAAGAGCCATACATCCTCTGCCCAGAAAATGAAAGGGGGCCCTTTAGAACAGGGGGCACTGGGCAAATGCCCAGTTTGGAGCCCCCTAACACCACAAAGTTTGCTGGGAAAAAAAATTCCATCTCCAAAAAGCAGAGGGAAGCAGTGTCTCCAGCACTCCAGCAGCAGTCCTCTCCTTGTCACTCTCCCCCAATATAGCGATTGCTTGTCTTGTGCACATTTTTCTACCACAAAGTTTTATTTTTTAAATTGAATTACTGAAAAAAATTACTTTTTTGCTGATATTTTAATTTATTGGGAAGAACTTCAGATTCACTGCTATTTGTGATCTGGGGGTATCCCACCTTACATTCCCTGTCTAAACCTATCCTGACTTAGGCCTATCCCCCTTGTGTCTTGAGATTGTCTTTGTCTAGGTCATGGGGTCATAATAGGCAGCGGCTGTGTCCCGCTGGAAATATTATTTTAGTTTCCCCAGTCTCTATGTAGCTCAGAGTGCAATAACCTGTCTGCACCGAGTCCCCCTCCTGCACCCACCTCCCTATATAACTCCCCCCTGTGGTCATGCAGAGGCACCTAGTGGCAGCAGCTTAAATTGCAGGCAAACATTCAAAGTATTTAGATAACATTCAGACAATGTAGAGCACAATACAGCACATACTGTACACACTTTATATTCACACTATTCTACATAGAAAAACCTAAAATTGAATACGTATTGTTATGCTTAATGCCGGGTCCATAAGGGTGGAGAATAACACAGATTTTCCCTCTTAGTTTATTCCCTCTTTTTGTCATGCTCCATCCCCTGCACTAGGCATAATACAATGTATCAGATGTGCATGTTCCTTTAACACATGTATACATTATGTATGGATCAAATGATTGGCCATTATCTAATCTTTCTAGGATTTCCACTCATAATTGTCCAGACTCTAAGGACCTAATTACCGATACAATGTCCCGAAAGACCTGCTGTTAACTGAACCAGCTAAGACGAGTTCCTGGAGAGTGCCAGACGCAGTAATGGACACTGATGCACAATGAACCATATTACAAGTCCATTCACCTTTGGACACCGCCGTACAGTCAGCAGATTTGTCGGCTGATTCTCTATTAGTCAGGTTCAGCTCCTACAATAGGGAGACGTTTTATCCAGTGGTGTAACTAGAAGCTGATGGGCCCCAGTGCAATGTCTGTGTCAGGCCCCCGACTATAATGTATGGTTTATAGTAATAGTCTTCTCATATGGAAAATTGACACCATAAGGGCCCCCTAAACCTCTTGGGCCCGGGTGCAACCGCAACCTCTGCACCCCCTAAAGTTACACCCCTGGTTTTATCTTCCTCCATCAGAATGAAAAATCTCTGCAGACACAGACAGTTTCTAGGTAATTTGTTGTACAAAGCGAAGCCCCCCCAGTTACTAAAATATATACAATGCACTCAATTTTTAGCATAAACAGCCCCCCAAATTGCAAATTTTACAGACACGCATTTACGTATGGATTATAGTCCATGCCGCACTATCCCACTAAGTTACCTTATACTTTGATCTCCCTGAATACATTCTAACATATATAGTGCCCCCCCTTTAATTACAATGTACAGTGTCTACCAAATTATAATATTGGGGTACATTTACTTACCCGGTCCGCGGAGTTCAGCGAAAGTGCATTGTCCTATGAAAACGCACTAAGATCGTGCGCCCGATATCCTGCATGTGTCGCTTCCCCGCTCAGGTCCGACAGAGTTCACCTTCTTCTTCCCGGTGCATGTAAGTGCTCAGTCCGAATCAGTCGGAACGTCCGACGGCCCGCCCCCCCCCCCCCCATTTCTGTCTCATGGAAGCCAGCGCAGCTGCGCCAAAAAACGTTCACGTGCGACACAATCCCTTGTTAAATACCTGTCACAGCTGCGCAAAACCCAAAAACGTTGGAGAGTCTGACAAAAGTGCATCCGCGAACCCTTAGTAAATAAAGCCCCATAGGGGCACGTTTTCTTACCACTCTAGTTTTCTGACACTTTTTGGTGCACTTTTTGGTAGAAACTTGGTCTAGGGAGCTCTAGTTCACCTTCATGATTGTGGAGACAGTCTTGACCCTTTTTGGTCCTTAGCCACTTCATTAACCCCTTGCCCCACAATCTAACATCCCAGTGAAAATTATAGCAAGAATTGTGCACCAAAAACACGGACCCTGTGCCAAATTCCCCTGTGTTGCTGGGGGACACTGCTCCTTATACATACAGATTTTCTATCCTTGTCACCTCTTTGGATATAACTAATGGAACGATGAAATTACAAAGGAAGATGAGAAGGATTGTATCAAGAAGCCGGGAGTCATCATCGTATATACACATCATCCAGACCCTGGCGGGTATAAACCTCCATTGTATCATGTGATCTGCCGCCTGTCATCTGTCACTGCAATAAAAAGATAAGCGTCTCCTCATCAAACTGTGCTTTATGGATTTATATTCCAGGACACACTAGGTGTGTGCCCTCACACTGCTGTGCCCTGTACACTCTGCAGCTAGTGTTGAGTATTACTCCTAGAGAGATGTGTAAACATAACTTTCTGTATGTTGTTAGTAGAAGCAGGACTGTGAAAATGCATTTATATTTCAGGATTGTACAGTAGAAGTGCACTGTGAGCATGTCCTCACACTGCTTTGCTCTGTGCTTTCTGCAGCAGTGTTACATATTTTTGCTGGAAAGCTGGGTGCACCTTAGTGCATGTTTTTAGTAGCAGCAGGACTGTGACATACAGATTTAGATTCCAGGAATATAGCTTTTCCAAGTGCACTGGGGACGTTTCCTTGCACTGCTGTGCCTGTGCTCTCTGTAAAAAGTGTTCAGTATTATACTTGGAGAGATGTGTAATCATACATATATGTACACACATATTGTTAGTAGCAACAGGACTGTGATATATGGATTTATATTCCAAAATTGTAGCTTCCCCCAGTGCAGTGAGATAGTGTCCTCACACTGCTGTGCCTGTGCTCTCTGCATTGAATTGCTCCACAGACTTTCCGCACTACCCAGGCTTCAGTTTAAATACTGCAGTAGTGACTACAACTAGTAAAACTATATTATTTAGGCTTTTTGTAGCCACCACTAGGGGGAGCTCACAACAAAATGAATATTTGCTAACATGTGTACAAACTGAGCTCCCTCTAGTGGTGACAGCAGGTATCACCCCTATGTGTTATGGCATAAGTGATTGATGTTATAGTAGCACACCATGGCCTCTGGTTTCCCTGCTGCCCCCCTGCTGGTGACGTGTCTGCAGTACGATACAGGAATTCACCTAGGGGCTGGGTCACATCATTGAGGCTGAAGGTCAGGACCAGATACAGTTATATGGGTTGTTTATGACCCACATTGTGGGCAACAGCTACGTGGGACGTGTTTATAGTCACCGCGCGGTATAAACCCGAGTTATATCACGGCCCAATTCCCCTTAGTCACAAGATTTAACAGCAATTTAGAGGGGAGCTCCACCAATGACACACAATCTTACAAGGACTTTATGTAATATTTGTCCTTCTTTATGGTGACAGCTGCCATAGGACAATTCCTGGAAGTTTAGGAGACTGAGGGGGTTAATGAGGGGTTACAACCATCCTAGTAAGAGGTGGTCTAGGCCAGTATAGGTGTTCATATCTAACCCTACAATACACTGAATCCCTGTGAAGGGTTAACCTGTAGTGTTATAGGGGAAGCTACGGAGCGGGAAGTATCCGCATCCAGCGGTGACATCACAGAACATCACTCCGGGCTGATTGCATATTAATATCCTACTAATTATCCCACAAACTCGTCCTGCCACATTCTCTCTATGATGACAGCGCTGCCAGTCCTCCTCCTGCCCAGCTGGAACCGTGTCATGTGCCCCAACATCTGTGACAATTAGTAACATAAATAGTCTTAGGTGATAATTGATGCAAATAATTTGGCATATTTAGTTTAGGAAAAAAGGAGGAGCCTAGTGGTGATAACTTGTACTGCACTGATGTCATCCTACAAAATGTGTCATTATTACTTATGTAATCTACAAAGGAATCCCAGAGCTGCACTCACTATTCTGCTGCTGGTGCAGTCACTGTGTACATACATGACATTACTTATTCTGTACTGATCCTGAGTTACATCCTGTATTATACCCCAGAGCAGCACTCACTATTCTGCTGCTGGTGCAGTCACTGTGTACATTCATGACATTACTTATCCTGTACTGATCCTGAGTTACATCCTGTATTATACACCAGAGCTGCACTCACTATTCTGCTGCTGGTGCAGTCACTGTGTACATTCATGACATTACTTATCCTGTACTGATCCTGAGTTACATCCTGTATTATACACCAGAGCTGCACTCACTATTCTGCTGGTGCAGTCACTGTGTACATACATGACATTACTTATCCTGTACTGATCCTGAGTTACATCCTATATTATACCCCAGAGCTGCACTCACTATTCTGCTGCTGGTGCAATCACTGTGTACATACATGACATTACTTATCCTGTACTGATCCTGAGTTACATCCTGTATTATACACCAGAGCTGCACTCACTATTCTGCTGCTGGTGCAGTCACTGTGTACATACATGACATTACTTATCCTGTACTGATCCTGAGTTACATCCTGTATTATATCCGAGAGCTGCACTCACTATTCTGCTGCTGGTGCAGTCACTGTGTACATACATGACATTACTTATCCTGTACTGATCCTGAGTTACATCCTGTATTATCCTCCAGAGCTGCACTCACTATTCTGCTGCTGGTGCAGTCACTGTGTACATACATGACATTACTTATCCTGTACTGATCCTGAGTTACATCCTGTATTATACTCCAGAACTGCACTCACTATTCTGCTGCTGGTGCAGTCACTGTGTACATACATGACATTACTTATCCTGGACTGATCCTGAGTTACATCCTGTATTATACTCCAGAGCTGCACTCACTATTCTGCTGCTGGTGCAGTCACTGTGTACATACATGACATTGCTTATCCTGTACTGATCCTGAGTTACATCCTGTATTATACCCAGAGCTGCACTCACTATTCTGCTGCTGGTGCAGTCACTGTGTACATACATGACATTACTTATCCTGTACTGATCCTGAGTTACATCCTGTATTATACCCCAGAGCTGCACTCACTATTCTGCTGCTGGTGCAGTCACTGTGTACATACATGACATTACTTATCCTGTACTGATCCTGAGTTACATCCTATATTATACCCCAGAGCTGCACTCACTATTCTGCTGCTGGTGCAATCACTGTGTACATACATGACATTACTTATCCTGTACTGATCCTGAGTTACATCCTGTATTATACACCAGAGCTGCACTCACTATTCTGCTGCTGGTGCAGTCACTGTGTACATACATGACATTACTTATCCTGTACTGATCCTGAGTTACATCCTGTATTATACTGCAGAGCAGCACTCACTATTCTGCTGCTGGTGCAGTCACTGTGTACATACATGACATTACTTATCCTGTACTGATCCTGAGTTACATCCTGTATTATCCTCCAGAGCTGCACTCACTATTCTGCTGCTGGTGCAGTCACTGTGTACATACATGACATTACTTATCCTGTACTGATCCTGAGTTACATCCTGTATTATACTCCACAGCTGCACTCACTATTCTGCTGCTGGTGCAGTCACTGTGTACATACATGACATTACTTATCCTGTACTGATCCTGAGTTACATCCTGTATTATACTCCAGAGCTGCACTCACTATTCTGCTGCTGGTGCAGTCACTGTGTACATACATGACATTGCTTATCCTGTACTGATCCTGAGTTACATCCTGTATTATACCCCAGAGCTGCACTCACTATTCTGCTGCTGGTGCAGTCACTGTGTACATACATGACATTACTTATCCTGTACTGATCCTGAGTTACATCCTGTATTATACACCAGAGCTGCACTCACTATTCTGCTGGTGCAGTCACTGTGTACATACATGACATTACTTATCCTGTACTGATCCTGAGTTACATCCTATATTATACCCCAGAGCTGCACTCACTATTCTGCTGCTGGTGCAATCACTGTGTACATACATGACATTACTTATCCTGTACTGATCCTGAGTTACATCCTGTATTATACACCAGAGCTGCACTCACTATTCTGCTGCTGGTGCAGTCACTGTGTACATACATGACATTACTTATCCTGTACTGATCCTGAGTTACATCCTGTATTATACTCCAGAGCTGCACTCACTATTCTGCTGCTGGTGCAGTCACTGTGTACATACATGACATTACTTATTTTGTAATGAACCTGAGTTACACCCTGTATGTAACATCCTGAGATGTTATTCAAGAAGTTAGCCTTTGTTAAATACATCACTCAGCATCATATTCTGAAGCTAGTGTGCCTACAGCATCTCTGGAGATCAGCCACAGTGATCTTAGGGTTCTTCTTTACCTCTCTCACTAAGGCTCATCTCCCACAAATGTTTGGCTGGAGGTCAGGTCGAGGAAGAGTTGTGGTCGTCCAAAACTTCTTCCATTTAAGAATTATGGAGGCCACTGTGCTCTTAGGAGCCTTAAACACTGCAGAAATTCCTATGTAACCTTACCAAGATCTGTAACTTGCCACAATTCTGTCTCTGAGCTCCTTGGGCAGCTCCTTAGACCACATGATTCTCATGTGCTCTGACATGCACTGTGAGCTGTGAGGTCTTATATAGACAGGTGTGTGCCTTTCCTAATCAGGTCCAATCAGTCCAATTAAACACAGCTGGACTCCAATGAAGGAGTAGAACCATCTCAAGAAGGATCAGAAGGAAATAGACAGCATGTGAGTTATATATCAGCATGTGAGATATCTATGAGATATTTCCTTTTTCTTGTTCTATAAATTATTAAAAATATCTACGTTTCAGTTTTTTGTTAAGATGGGTGCAGAGTTTACCCATTCTTACAATTCTGTACCAGACCTTTTTTGATCTTACCAATTGGCTACAATAAAGAGTGAAAAATTTAAAGGAGTCTGAATACTGTACCCGCAGGTTTATAGTGTGTACCCCAAAACCATAATAATTGTTTGCTCTGCAGCGCCCCTCCTTCCCGAAGGAGAAATTAAGTATTACACATTGACCATTTACATCATTGGACCAGGCAACAGCTGTAACAGCTGATCTCCCGAGAGCAGATATTGGGTGGAGTTAGAATCTGGCCAGTGGATTTCAATATGCCCGATCCTTTTGTTCTTAAGGGACATGAGTCAATGCTGGAGATTTCTGGGTTCATCTTCCCACTTTCTACCTATTATACATGTGTATGGGGGAAGAACTTGACTTCACAGAATCCTATTGATACAATAAGATTCCCTCAAAACAGGAAAAGTTATTAACCTAGTGGTCATAGGTGGTACTACACATTTCACAGTTTTTTTATAGTTTTTTTTTTTATAGTGGATGGATAGTTGCACATTTGAAAAATTTTGATATTACTAAATATTCACAAATCCCATGGTCTCATCTTGATGGGAACATCCCAGCCCCTTTCCGTCACAATGTGTCAGTATTTCTGCCTCCTGGGATGTACTAATGTTCCCATCACTTATCACTGAGAAGACAAGTGATACTTTGTGACTGGATTTTCCATCCCTGGGCGCCATGTAATGTGTAAATAGGCTCCGTTCCATCAGCCGCATGACAGCCCACACACAGGACTCCGGTGTCACTCTGGGTTACGTTATGTGTTGCGGCATCACATCCTCAAATAGACAGGGGGGAGGAGCCACGCACCAGTCATTCAACTTAATGAGAGGTGAATGATCAACTTCCCTGTTTGCAGAGAGCTTCAAAACTTTGTCTGTGAAAGTTCACAAGTGATTTAGTATCAGAGCAGCGGGATGAGAGGTAAGTGACCCTATAGCTCCGCTCTATAGCGCCTTATGGTCCCCTATGGGATGCTGCAGGTTTACACTTCTCTGTGAATTATACAGCACTTATAAGTTGTGTGTATTGCGTACATATGTAGCAGTGCTAAGTTTGCCATCTCCAGTTCTGATATAGATGTTGCAGAGCCGAGTTTGTTATCTTCAGGTCTGTGTAGATGCAGCAGGGATGAGTTTGTCATCTTCCGTTCTAGTATAGATGCAGCAGGGCTGAGTGTTTCATGTTCCGTTCTGGTATAGATGCAGAAGGGATGAGTTTTTCATATTCAGTTCTG
The DNA here is from genome assembly GCF_040894005.1 of Engystomops pustulosus. Lineage (NCBI taxonomy): Eukaryota > Metazoa > Chordata > Amphibia > Anura > Leptodactylidae > Engystomops > Engystomops pustulosus. The sequence continues at coordinate 19,283,738 of NC_092412.1, read as the reverse complement.
ATATAGATGTTGCAGGGCTGAGTTTGTCATCTTCAGATCAGGTATAGATGCAGCAGGGCTGAGTTTGTCATCTTTCGTTCTGGTATAGATGCAGCAGGGATGAGTTTGTCATCTTCCGTTCTGGTATCGATGCAGCAGGGATGAGTTTGTCATCTTCAGATCTGGTATAGATGCAGCAGAGCTGAGTTTGTCATCTTTCGTTCTGGTATAAATGCAGCAGGGATGAGTTTGTCATCTTCCGTTCTGGTATAGATGCAGCAGAACTGAGTTTGTCATCCTCAGTTCTGGTACGGATGTTGCAGAGCCGAGTTTGTCATCTTCAGGTCTGATATAAATGTACCACAGCTGCGTTTTTCATTTACATCATCAGTTCTGCGTTGTAATACACAGAGATAAACTCATAACTAAATCTATATACAATGGGGGAGATTTATAGAAAGTGTCTGAGAGCAGAACTGTTTTAGTTCCCCATTGCAACCAATCAGAGCTCAACTTTCATATTCATACAGTTGGTTATAAAATGAAACCTGAACTCTGATTGGTTACCATGAAAAACTAGAACAGTTCTGCTCTCAGCGACTTCTGATAAGTCTCCCCCATCTACATATCACAATGTACAAAATCCAACATGACCCTGCTACATCCCATAAGACATTTTTATATATTTTTACTGCAGCATCTGGCAAATCCCTCTCTGCTGCTTCAACCAACTCAAACATTGACAAACTTAGCTCTGCTTCATCTAGTATAACAGGACATTGAGGTTTATGTTGTGGATTCTGTGAGGATTTTACGTGCGGATTTTGGTAAGGAAAATTTGCAGCGGAATACAGTATAACGTGAAGACAATGTAGACGATGCAGTTTTAAATTTAAGTAATTAAATAAAAACATTATCCTGTTACTTTTCTTCATCCGTGCAGATTTTTGCAAGTGTTTTTTTGTCTATGAGAGAGTGCAATACCGATACAAACCACGGTCAGTTGTGGCGCTGTTTTTGGAAGAAAGCAGACCTCCACACAGCCTCAGTACAACGCCTTTAAGCAGGGTCGGCTCAAGGTTTCAGTAGGCCCCTGGGTGACAGAGCCTCAGTGGGCCCCTTTGCAGTGAACTCACCTGGCGGCATTAAAATTTCAGAAACGAAAAAAGTTTACTGTTCTCTAAAACATTCCCTAGTTTATTATACCAATCAACCTCCTCATGGATATTTTATTCAAACCCCCCCCCCCCCTCATTAGCTACTCACCCCATGGATTCCTTATGTACAGCCCTATGTGCCCCCCCAGCAGCTCTGGGCCCTGGCACTTGCCCAGGTATGCCCAGTACTGGCCCCGGCCCTTCCTTTAAGTCCTAATATGCGCCTTTGTACTGCACAAAGTACCCACAAACTCTTCTATGCTGCATCTAAATCCACTCTATAAACATCGACAAGTCCTAACCGCATCTGACAAACACAGCCCTACTGCATCTGTAATACTTACTCTTCTCAATGTACAGATTGCTATGGAATAGATCACATTTATCTGTTTGCACAGATGTAGCAGTGCTGAGTTTGTCACTGAATTCCTCAGGATAATAATAATAATAAATCTTTATTTATATAGCGCCATCAAATTCTAACGGACACATTTGGTGCGGCTTCCACCAACATGTGTGAAAAACGCACCATACAAGTCTAAGGAGACGCATTAAAAACACATTGCACTGTTCACTGGCTAACAAACTCAGCTCTGCTTCACTGAAAGAGCTGATGGTTTTGCAACAACTGACAAAGTCAGTGGGGGTCATTTACTAAGGGCCCGATTCGCGTTTTCCCGACGTGTTACCCGAATATTTCCGATTTGCGCCGATTGTACCTGAATTGCCCCGGGATTGTGGCGCACGCGATCGGATTGTGGCGCATTGGCGCCGGCATGCGCGCAACGGAAATCGGGGGGCGTGGCCGAACGAAAACCTGACGTATTCTGAAAAACCGCCGCATTTAAAAACCGAAAAAGTGTCGCTTGGGAAGCGCTTACCTTCACTTGGTCCGAGCTGGTGTATTGAAATACATTCAGATGCTTTTCAGCGCGGCAGCGCCACCTGGTGGACGGCGGAGGAACTACCTTCATAAATCCCGTCCGGACCCGAATCCTGTGCAGAGAAGGCGCCGCTGGATAGCGAATGGACCGGGTAAGTAAATCTGCCCCAGTGTTGTAATAGGGGAATGATCGAACCCTGATGTGTCTAAAAAAAACTAAGGTCTGCAATGACTGACAAATAAAGGCGCTGCTACACCTGGCAAACACAGCTCTGCTACACCTGGCAAACACAGCTCTGCTACATCTGGCAAACTCAGCACTGCTACATCTGGCAAACGCAGCTCTGCTACCACAAGGCTGGGTCTACGTCACATTTTTCATGCATTCTCAGCTTGTAGACCGGAGATCCCAAATATTATCATTTCCAATTACCATAACATTTGATTTTGATCAAATTCTTGAAATGGCAGAGTCAGCTCTGCTACATCACCATAAATAGAAGACCAGTGACCATATGATACAACCTATATCCATATACACGAATGTAACTGTATGTGTGATGGGGCGTAACGCTGAACGCGCTGTGATTCGACCCTTGCAGATTGGGTAATACCAGAGGAAACAGGTTATTAAGTCACAAAGTGTTTCCAAACATAAGAACACATCATAGTCTGAACGTAACCGAAACAACCGGAGAGCGAGACTCATACCCAGCCTGGGCATGTAAGTGTATGATACCCATAGCTGAGCTGTGTATCTAACCCCATCATGTGTGATACTGCCTGCTGAGCTGTGTATCTAATCCTATCATGTGTGATACTGACTGCTGAGCTGTGTATCTAATCCTATACTGTGTGATACTGTCTGCTGAGCTGTGTATCTAATCCTATCCTGTGTGATACTGTCTGCTGAGCTGTGTATCTAATGATATCCTGTGTGATACTGTCTGCTGAGCTATGTATCTCATCTCATCCTATCCTGTGTGATACTGTCTGCTGAGCTGTGTATCTAATCCTTTCCTGTGTGATACTGTCTGCTCAGCTGTGTTTCTAATCCTATCCTGTGTGATACTGTCTGCTGAGCTGTGTATCTCATCTCATCCTATCCTGTGTGATACTGTCTGCTGAGCTGTGTATCTAATCCTTTCCTGTGTGATACTGTCTGCTCAGCTGTGTATCTAATCCTATCCTGTGTGATACTATCTGCTGAGCTGTGTATCTAATCCTACTATATGTGATACTGTCTGCTGAGCTGTGTATCTAATCCTTTCCTGTGTGATACTGCCAGCTGAGCTGTGCATCTAATCTTATCCTGTGTGATACTGTCTGCTGAGCTGTGTATCTAATCCTTTCCTGTGTGATACTGTCTGCTGAACTGTGTATCTAATCCTATCCTGTGTAATACTGTCTGCTGAGCTGTGTATCTAATCCTATCCTGTGTGATACTGTCTGCTGAGCTGTGTATCTAATCCTATCCTGTGTGATACTGTCTGCTGAGCGCTGTATCTAATCCTATCCTGTGTGATACTGTCTGCTGAGCCGTGTATCTCATCCTATCCTGTGTGATACTGCCTGCTGAGCAGTGTATCTAATCCTATCCTGTGTGATACTGTCTGCTGAGGTGTGTATCTAATCCCATCCCGTGTGATACAGTCTGCTGAGCTGTGTATCTAATCCTATCCCATGTGATACAGTCTGCTGAGCTGTGTATCTAATCCCATCCTGTGTGGTACTGTCTGCTGAGCTGTGTATCTAATCCTATCCTGTGTGATACTGTCTGCTGAGCTGTGTATCTAATCCTATCCTGTGTGGTACTGTCTGCTGAGCTGTGTATCTAATCTTATCCTGTGTGATACTGCCTGCTGAGCTGTGTATCTAATCCTATCCTGTGTGATACTGTCTGCTGAGCTGTGTATCTAATCTTATCCTGTGTGATACTGTCTGCTGAGCTGTGTATCTAATCCTATCCTGTGTGATACTGTCTGCTGAGCTGTGTATCTAATCTTATCCTGTGTGATACTGTCTGCTGAGCTGTGTATCTAATCCTATCCTGTGTGATACTGTCTGCTGAGCTGTGTATCTAATCTTATCCTGTGTGATACTGTCTGCTGAGCTGTGTATCTAATCCTATCCTGTGTGATACGGTCTGCTGAGCTGTGTATCTAATCCTATCCTGTGTGATACTGTCTGCTGAGCTGTGTATCTAATCTTATCCTGTGTGGTACTGTCTGCTGAGCTGTGTATCTAATCTTATCCTGTGTGATACTGTCTGCTGAGCTGTGTATCTAATCCTATCCTGTGTGATACTGGCTGCTGAGCTGTGTATCTAATCATATCATGTGTGATACTGTCTGCTGAGCTGTGTATCTAATCCTATCCTGTGTGATACTGGCTGCTGAGCTGTGTATCTAATCATATCATGTGTGATACTGTCTGCTGAGCTGTGTATCTAATCCTATCCTGTGTGATACTCTCTGCTGAGCTGTGTATCTAATCCTATCCTGTGTGGTACTGTCTGCTGAGCCGTGTATCTAATCCTATCCTGTGTGATACTGTCTGCTAAGCTGTGTATCTAATCCCATCCTGTGTGATACTGCCTGCTGAGCTGTGTATCTAATCCTATCCTGTGTGATACTGGCTGCTGAGCTGTGTATCTAATCCTATCCTGTGTGATACTGTCTGCTGAGCTGTGTATCTAATCCTCTCCTGGGTGATACTGTCTGCTGAGCTGTGTATCTAATCCTATCCTGTGTGATACTGTCTGCTGAGCTGTGTATTTAATCCTATCCTGTGTGATACTGTCTGCTGAGCTGTGTATCTAATCCTATCCTGTGTGATACTGTCTGCTGAGCTGTGTATCTAATCCTATCCTGTGTGATACTGGCTGCTGAGCTGTGTATCTAATCCCATCCTGTGTGATAGTTTCCCACCAGCCCCCTCCATACTCAGTTATAGTCCGCCTATGACCCCTCTTACCTTGCAGGATGGCGCTGTGGTGTGGCGTGTAGGCGGGAGGACAGGGCGCCCTCTGACTACTTTGTACTCTCTGTAGTTGTTGTTGTTGTTGGGAGGTGGAGAGTTGCATCTAATACAATGCCTGGTAACTAATCATCCCTCACATCACCCTTAAATAGAAATGATATAAATTCTGCTGCGGGTGTGGAATGATACCGAGCGGGCAGAACCGGATGGATGCAGCAGCGCACGGATCAGGCTGACATTCCAGGGCGGAATATTTTCCTGGAACATCATGACTATAAAAACCAATGTGTGTGATATAACAATATGAAGTCATGGAGTGTGGATACCGAGGAACAACAGGTTAATAAAGTTTGTTCAAAACTTTTCTGTTTAACAGAAGTGATGGGAATTCCGGCTCTTCTTAGTGAGCTGGCTCATTAGGCTCCGCTCACTATGAAGAGCCGGCTCTTCTGACTCCTGAACAGCTCACTATTCAATATATTATAGTCAGTCACCCGACACCACACCACTTTTAACCCAATTTTATTGGGTTAAAGGGGGCGGCTGAGCGTTTTAGGGGCGGGGTTTAGTGAGCCATCAGCTCACTGAGGTGAGCCGGTTCAGGTCGTTCCCTCGAATGAGCCGGCTCTTTGTGCCAACTCGTTCGCGAGCAACACATCACTACCTAACAGCTTCCTCTCAGGATGAGCACCACAGACAGTAATTCCTGTTAACAATGTGCTGTGCCCATATATACAGGATAGGAGTAGTAGTCCTGTGTTGTGCCCATATATACAGGATAGGAGTAGTAGTACTGTGCTGTGTCCATATATACAGGATAGGAGTAGTAGTACTGTGCTGTGCCCATATATACAGGATAGGAGTAGTAGTACTGTGCTGTGCCCATGTATACAGGATAGGAGTAGTAGTACTGTGCTGTGCCCATATATACAGGATAGGAGTAGTAGTACTGTGCTGTGCCCATATATACAGGATAGGAGTAGTAGTACTGTGCTGTGCTCATATATGCAGGATAGGAGTAGTACTGTGCTGTGCCCATATATACAGGATAGGAGTAGTAGTACTGTGCTGTGCCCATATATACAGTATAGGAGTAGTAGTACTGTGCTGTGCCCATATATACAGGATAGGAGTAGTAGTACTGTGCTGTGCCCATGTATACAGGATAGGAGTAGTAGTACTGTGCTGTGCCCATATATACAGGATAGGAGTAGTAGTACTGTGCTGTGCCCATATATACAGGATAGGAGTAGTAGTACTGTGCTGTGCTCATATATGCAGGATAGGAGTAGTACTGTGCTGTGCCCATATATACAGGATAGGAGTAGTAGTACTGTGTGCTGTGTCCATATATACAGGATAAGAGTAGTAGTACTGTGCTGTGCCCATATATACAGGATAGGAGTAGTAGTACTGTGTGCTGTGTCCATATATACAGGATAAGAGTAGTAGTACTGTGCTGTGCCCATATATACAGGATAGGAGTAGTAGTACTGTGCTGTGCCCATATATACAGGATAGGAGTAGTAGTACTGTGCTGTGCCCATATATACAGGATAGGAGTAGTAGTACTGTGCTGTACCCATATATACAGGATCGGAGTAGTAGTACTGTGCTGAGCTCATATACAGGATAGGAGTAGTAGTACTGTGCTGTGCCCATATATACAGGATAGGAGTAGTAGTACTGTGCTGTACCCATATATACAGGATCGGAGTAGTAGTACTGTGCTGAGCTCATATACAGGATAGGAGTAGTAGTACTGTGCTGTGCCCATATATACAGGATAGGAGGAGTAGTACTGTGTTCTACCCATATATACAGGATAGGAGTAGTAGTACTGTGCTGTACCCATATATACAGGATAGGAGTAGTAGTACTGTGCTGTACCTATATATACAGGATAGGAGGAGTAGTACTGCGCTGTGCCCATATATACAGGATAGGAGTAGTAGTACTGTGCTGTGTCCATATATACAGGATAGGAGTAGTAGTACTGTGCTGTGCCCATATATACAGGATCGGAGTAGTAGTACTAGGGGTCCGTCGATGTTGGAGTGCGTCTCTGTGCAATTTCCGTCAGCTCCATAGATATAAATGGAGCAGAACGGTCATGTGCGTCTGTCTCTTCCATTAATCTGACGGAGCGGCGATTTTTGCGATCTGCGGGGGTCTCAGCACTTAGAACCCCACTGATCAGCAAGCTGGATAGAGCCTAACTTTCCTTTGTGGGAAAAACCCTTTAAGATCTTGATACATGAGGTCCTGCCATGGGTTTGCACTGTGTTTGCACCTCTTTACAAAGAGGTATATATACAGGATAGGAGTAGTAGTACTGTGCTGTGCCCATGTATACAGGATAGGAGTAGTAGTACTGTGCTGTGCCCATATATACAGGATAGGAGTAGTAGTACTGTGCTGTGCCCATATATACAGGATAGGAGTAGTAGTACTGTGCTGTGCTCATATATGCAGGATAGGAGTAGTACTGTGCTGTGCCCATATATACAGGATAGGAGTAGTAGTACTGTGCTGTGCCCATATATACAGTATAGGAGTAGTAGTACTGTGCTGTGCCCATATATACAGGATAGGAGTAGTAGTACTGTGCTGTGCCCATGTATACAGGATAGGAGTAGTAGTACTGTGCTGTGCCCATATATACAGGATAGGAGTAGTAGTACTGTGCTGTGCCCATATATACAGGATAGGAGTAGTAGTACTGTGCTGTGCTCATATATGCAGGATAGGAGTAGTACTGTGCTGTGCCCATATATACAGGATAGGAGTAGTAGTACTGTGTGCTGTGTCCATATATACAGGATAAGAGTAGTAGTACTGTGCTGTGCCCATATATACAGGATAGGAGTAGATGTACTGTGTGCTGTGTCCATATATACAGGATAAGAGTAGTAGTACTGTGCTGTGCCCATATATACAGGATAGGAGTAGTAGTACTGTGCTGTGCCCATATATACAGGATAGGAGTAGTAGTACTGTGCTGTGCCCATATATACAGGATAGGAGTAGTAGTACTGTGCTGTACCCATATATACAGGATCGGAGTAGTAGTACTGTGCTGAGCTCATATACAGGATAGGAGTAGTAGTACTGTGCTGTGCCCATATATACAGGATAGGAGTAGTAGTACTGTGCTGTACCCATATATACAGGATCGGAGTAGTAGTACTGTGCTGAGCTCATATACAGGATAGGAGTAGTAGTACTGTGCTGTGCCCATATATACAGGATAGGAGGAGTAGTACTGTGTTCTACCCATATATACAGGATAGGAGTAGTAGTACTGTGCTGTACCCATATATACAGGATAGGAGTAGTAGTACTGTGCTGTACCTATATATACAGGATAGGAGGAGTAGTACTGCGCTGTGCCCATATATACAGGATAGGAGTAGTAGTACTGTGCTGTGTCCATATATACAGGATAGGAGTAGTAGTACTGTGCTGTGCCCATATATACAGGATCGGAGTAGTAGTACTAGGGGTCCGTCGATGTTGGAGTGCGTCTCTGTGCAATTTCCGTCAGCTCCATAGATATTAATGGAGCAGAACGGTCATGTGCGTCTGTCTCTTCCATTAATCTGACGGAGCGGCGATTTTTGCGATCTGCGGGGGTCTCAGCACTTAGAACCCCACTGATCAGCAAGCTGGATAGAGCCTAACTTTCCTTTGTGGGAAAAACCCTTTAAGATCTTGATACATGAGGTCCTGCCATGGGTTTGCACTGTGTTTGCACCTCTTTACAAAGTGTTTTTCACATAGCTGCATGTATTTATACATTCACATGGTACATGTCTATAGCCACCATAAGGTCTGAATTCATGAGGGTCCGCCATGGGTCTACACCAACCTCTTTGGCAATTTTTGTGTTCTGAGTTTTCTGGTAGCTTCTGCTTCATCACAACACAAAGTATGTTTTAATTAAACTTTTGTAAGATAAATATACGGTAGATAAAAATATAATAAAAATATGCCCCATTAATTAAGATAATTTTAATGAGGTTTCTTACATGTTCGAGGGGCTTTCTTTAAAAGTTGTTGTAGAACTGTTTTTAAAGTTGTATTTAAATGGTGTATAATAAAAGCCACTGAAATCCAAAAAGGTCTAGAAAGATGAGGTACTGCCATGGTTCAACACCAACCCCTTTAACATTTTTCTTGCAACTTTTTAGATATACAGGCAGTCCCCAGGTTAAGTACAAGACAGGTTCTGTAGGTTTGTTCTTAAGTTGAATTTGTAAGTAAGTCGGAACTGTGTATTTTATACCTGTAATCCCAGCCAGAATTTTTTTTGGTCTTTGTGACAATTGGATTTTAAACATGTTGGGTTGTCGTAAGGACCAGAAATTAACAATAGAGCTTATTTGCAGACACATTTCCACAACTCCTACAGCAGAATATTATCGCCTAGGACTAAAATACAGTGAATTAGCAACATCCAGAGGGCCATTTGTAACCAGGGGTGGTCTGTAAGTCGAGTGGTCTTAAGTAGGGGACTGCCTGTATTGTACAACAAAACAATGAGGGTCATTTACTAAGGGCCCGATTCGCGTTTTCCCGACGTGTTACCCGACTATTTCCGATTTGCGCCGATTTCCCCTGGATTGCACCGGGATTTTGGCGCACGCGATCGGATTGTGGCGCATCGGCGCCGGCATGCGCGCAATGGAAATCGGGGGGCGTGGCTGCACGAAAACCCGACATATTTGAAAAAACCGCTGCATTTAAAAACGGGAAATGTGTCGCTGGACTCGCACTTACCTTCACTCAGCCGGCCTCGGTGCATTTCAGTGCGTTCCTATGCTCTTCAGCGCAGCAGCGCCACTTGGTGGGCGTCGGAGGAACTGCCTTAGTGAATCCCGTCCGGACCCGAATCCACCGCAGAGAAGGCGCCGCTGGATCGCGAATGGGCCGGGTAAGTAAATCTGCCCCAATATGTCCCAAATAAATATTAAGATGAATATTAATAAAATAAATGTAAATCTTATATTAAGAAATTTTAATGGGTTCTAATGTGATTTAAAGGATTTTAATAGCTTTAATTAGCCAGTGCATAATTAAAGCCACCACTGTCAAAAAGATATAGATTTACAAGGTACCGCCATGGGTTTACACCAACCCCTTTAGCAGTTTCTTTTTTTGTGAAGCTGAATTTATAGTTATACTCACATATATCTATAGCTTCTACTTCAACGTAACATATAACATCTTTCAATTAAACATTTTTAAGATAAATATCTTAAGATATTTATTAATCTTTATTAAATATAGATTAAAATATAATATAAATAAGATAAATTTAAGGTTTCTCAATCATGAAACATTTTTATAGACAAATTTATGACATACTGGTGTTGGCTCAAACTATGACTTAGCCACTTTTTCTAGTTTTTGTGTACTTTCTGAAGGAACACAATATAATATATAAAAACATAATTAAAGTAAACATTATAAAGATGCATATAGATACATATATAAGAAAGTATAATTTTAAGGTTAAGCTTACATGGTATAAAAGTGTATAGTTTTTATACAGCTGCTTGTATGCACATGGTACATGATTATAGATACCACAGACCATAAGGCCTAGATTTATGAGGGACCGCCATGGGTTCGCATCAACCCCTAAATCTTTTTTTTTTTAGTTGTAATGTTCCATTGCCCATCTAGAGTTGCACAATGTGTTGTGAAGATTCTCTTTGTAGATTGGTTATTATTTTTGCATTGCATGGTGACTAGTAATATGCCCATAAAAGAAAATTAGGAAATATCAGATAACAGACAGGTTGGAACTTCCTCATTACAGAGAAGTCAGAATAGTCATAGAAATCCTGCTGGTTTCTTTTATAAACATATGATAGTGATCTGCAGTTTATGACACTGATGTATAAACATGGATTATGGACACTTAGCATCTGGCTATTACCACTGTCAACAAAATTCCTACCTGGAAAGCGCGGGGTGTGTGTGAACATATAGTGGATGTGTATCAATAGAAAAACATGGCTGCTTACTCCTAGAAACAATCACACCTAACCTTCTCGTGTCTAGGGTTACCACTTACTATAAGTAAATAAATCATAGCCACAATACCACAGAAATCCTGAGCCTCCAAATTGAATCTTCCTTTTCCTGAGCAATCCCGCCCCCTTGTCACTATGACCCAATTCTTCATATTTCTCTATGCCCCATATTTCTTGAGGCAGCGCTATCATCGGTATTCCCATATCTCTGGGGCGCAGTGGGGGAGGAGGGATTAGTTTGTCCATACAGAATTGTGAAGTTGATGTTAGCTCCACCCCCTGGGTCTAACATTGGAGTCGGGAGTCGGAACTTTAACCTCGCGGAGCCACCATCAATTATATAGTTCTATGTTGACAAATTAATTAAATGGATTCTAATAATCACTTAGCCTTATCTCTAACTTATACTGATGTTTTTTCATAATATAACACCTTTTTTTTGGCGTTTCACCATTTAGCCGGATCAGCACTATGGTCACATTAAAAACGATTAGAAGAAGATGGAAACAATGAAATTGGTGTCCTCCGAATTTAGCCTGTCTAATAAATCTATATAAAAGGTAAGTGACTGATGTTAGGTCACTCCTTCCAGACAAAAAAAGGTGTTGCCGTATATACTCAAGTATAAGCCGAGGTACCAAATTTTACCACAAAAAAAATTGGAAAATCTATTGACTTGAGTATAAGCCTAGGAGGCGAAATGCAGCAACTACTCTTAAAGGACGTCTAACATTAGAATTTCTGATGGTAGACTGCCCAAACTTACTTGACCAGCGCATTTTATAGTATGAGTAACAGGTTTTCGGAAATGCAGGATGCGCCTAAAAAAGAACTTTTTTTATGCTAATAAGCCACCTTCACCAGAGCACCTCTTGGCTGAGAAGACTAATTAAATATGCATATTAGTCTTTGGAGCCAAGTGGTGCTCTGCTGAAGTGGCACTGAAGTTATGAAAACCTGTTCCTAATACTATATAATAGATCAGTCAAGTAAGTTTGGGCAGTCTACCATCAGAAATTCTAGATGTCCTTTAAATAAAATGTCCAGCAGCAGACCCCCTCATTAATAAAATGTCCAGCAGCAGACCCCCTCATTAATAAAATGTCCAGCAGCAGACCCCCTCATTAATAAAATGTCCAGCAGCAGCCCCCCTCATTGATAAAATGTCCAGCAGCAGACCCCCTCATTGATAAAATGTCCAGCAGCAGACCCCCTCATTGATAAAATGTCCAGAAGCAAGCTCCTGTAACTAATAAAATGGCCAGCATGGCCCTCACTCATTAATTACATGCTCCGCATGGCCCCCACACATCAATCACATGCCCTGATTGACCCTTCACTCAATAAGCACATGGCCTACATGCCCCCCCCCCCTCATTCATTAATTAAATACTCAGCATGGGCCCCACTCATTAATGAAATACCCAGCATGGACCCACTTATTAATTATAACCCCAGCATGGCCCCTCACTGATGAATTAAATACTCAGCATGGGCCCACTCATGAATTAAATGGTCAGCATGGCCTCTTTAAAAATAATAAACTTATATATTCACCCTCTGGCTTCTCCCCCGCTCCTCTTCTCCTTCCGGCTAATAGCCATTCCTCCTGGCACACATATTATGACATTAGCAGGTCGCGTGTCTGCCCTCATTGCTGGGAGGAACCATGATGAGCCGGGAGGAGAAGAAGAGCTGCAGGGAGCACGGGAGGGTAAGTATGTAAGTTTATTATTTTTATATATTTTATATATAAAGTCGTGCGGGGCTTTTTCAGCATAAAAATTGTGCTGAAAAACTTGTCTTATATCTGAGTATATTCAGTATTTTATTGTACAACATGTGGTTTTTGAAAGGGAGTGCCATGGGGTCCTAACATACCCCCGGGTCATTTACCAAAAGTGATAGACATTCTACAAACTTAATTCAATTTTTAATCTGATGTTTTACATGAAATTTGACAAATCATGTCTTTCTATGGATTTGAATTCTGATAATAATATAGATTTTTGTATTTCTGCTTTTTCTATGTTTGGCTGATCAGGATTTTTGGAAGTTTTGCCCTTATGAAGTTATGGAACTTATGGCCATCAAGATTTCTAGAACTTTTATACTGTACGCTTTCTTTTTTTATTCTTCCAGTCCATCGTCTTGATTCATGGATGACCTTCCTGAGGATGAGAACTTGACCTACAGATGTATATTTGATGAAGACTTCAAGTACATCCTCCTCCCCGTCTCCTATTCTATCGTATTTGTCCTTGGTTTGATCCTAAACGTCTTCGCTCTCTTCATCTTCATATTTCGGATCCGACCATGGAGAGTGGTCAACATTTTCATGTTCAACCTGGCGGTCTCGGATTTGTTGTACGTCTTGTCCTTGCCATTGCTGGCCTATTATTATTCCAAAGCCAATGACTGGCCCTTCAGCGAGCCCTTGTGTAAGATTGTCCGCTTCCTCTTCTACACCAGTCTGTACTGCAGCATCCTCTTCTTACTCTGTATCAGTATTTACCGATTCCTGGCTGTATGTTACCCATTGCAGTTCCTACGTTGGGGCCAGATTCGATATGCAAGGATAGCCTCAGTGTGTATCTGGTTGGTGGTGGTCATCATGCAGTCTCCTACGTTCTACTTTGTCACCACCAGTATAAATGGTGACAGCACCGTCTGCCATGACACAGCCAGCATTGAACTTTTTGATGATTTTGTCGTCTACAGCACCGTCAACTTGGCGGTGCTTTTCTGTGTCCCCTTCACCATCCTCATTGTTTGCTATTGCTACATGATCTATGTTCTGGTCAAGCCAACGGAGAGCGCGGCACAGGTCTCCAAGTCCAAGAGGAAGTCTGTCAAGATGATCATCACAGTAATGGTGGTCTTCATCATATGTTTCTTGCCCTTTCACATCACTAGGACTTTATATTATTACTACCGGAAGGTGGACCTCGCCCCGTGTCCTACACTGAATGCGGTAAATGCAGCCTACAAGTCTACACGACCTCTGGCCAGCGTCAACAGCTGCATCGACCCGATTCTGTACTTTCTGGTTTGGAGATTCAGGTTAAGACCGAACACGTCGTAAATTGGGTGGAAATTTTCTATGGACTGATGTTATTTTATTCTATAAAGTAAGAGTGGTCACATTATAGAGTCTATACTTTAAGAGCAGTCACACTGTGGAGACAATACTGTAAGAGCTGTGAGCGGTCACACTATGGCATCTGTATTGTAAGGGCTGTGACACTATGGAGTCTATACTGTAAGAGTGTTCACCCTATGGAGTCTATACTGTAAGAGTGTTCACCCTATGGAGTCTATACTGTAAGAGAGGTCACACTATAGTCTATACCATAGGTTTGATCTCACTATGGAGTCTATACTGTGAGAAGGGTCAGACTATGGTTTCTATACTGTTAGATTGGTCATCCTATGGTGTCTATACTGTATTGGGTCTAGAATGTGAGAGCGGTCACATTATGGAGTCTATAGTGTAATAGAGATCACACAAGGAGGTCTATACTGTTAGAGTAGTCACACTCTGGAGTCTATACTGCAAGAAGTCACACTATGGAATATATACTTTAGGAGTGGTCACACTATGGCATCTGTACTGGTCACTCTATGATGTCTAAACTGTAAGAGGGACCACACAATGGAGTGGCATTATGGAGTATATAATATAAGAACAGTCACACTATGGAGTCTATACTGTAAGAGGGGTCATACTATGGAGTTTATACTGTAAGTCTGATCACCCTATGGAGTCTATACTGTAAGAATGATCACTCTATGGAGCCTATACTGTAAAAGGGATCCTACTATGGAGTCTATACTGTAAGAGCATTGGCACTATGGAATCTATACTGTTAGAGCATTGACAGTATGAAGCCTAGACTGTGTCAGGGGTTACACTATGGGGTCTACAATGTAAGAGGGGTTACACTGTGGAGTTTATAGTGTAATAGAGGTCATATTATGGAATCAATATTGTAAGAGGGGTCACAGTATGGTGTCTAAACAATAAGAGGGGTCACACTATGGGGTCTATACTGTAAGAGGAGTCACACTATGGTGTCTAAACAATAAGAGGGGTCACACTACGGGGTCTATACTGTAAGAGGGGTCACACTATGGAGTCTATAGTGTAATAGATGTCACACTGAGAGGTAACCCTATGAAGTATATATTGTTACAGTGTATAATGTAATAGAGGTCACATTAGGGAGTCAATACTGTAAGAAAAGTCACACTATGGAGGAGTCACACTATGGTGTCTTTACTGTAATAGAGGTCACATTATGGGGTCTGTTAGAGTAGTCACCCTATGAAGTATATACTGTACTGTAAGAGCTATCACCGTATGGAGTCTATAGTGTAATAGAGGTCAGATTATGGGGTCTATACTGTTAGAGTAGTCACCCTATGAAGTATATACTGTACTGTAAGAGCTGTGACAGTATGGAGTCTATAGTTTAATAGAAGTCACATTGGGGCTCATTTACTAAGGGTCACCGGAGCGCATTTTTGTCGGGTTTCCCAGCAATTTCCGCTTTGCGCCAAATTGCCCCGGGATTTTGGCGCATGCGATCAGATTTTGCGACATCTGCGTCAGCTTGCACACCACAGAAATCGGAGGGGGCTGTCGGACAACCCGACAGAATCAGACAACGGCCAGGATTTTAACATTTAGAATTGTGTCGCAAGACACGCACTTACAAGCACCGGGAAGAAGAAGGTGAACTCCGGCAAACCTCGGCGCGGAAGCGACGGATGCAGGAACTTGGGCGCACGATCTTAGTGAATCACAGCAGATCCCAATCCTCCTCGGATAATGCACCGCGGGATTGCGACAGGACTGGGTAAGTAAATCTGTCCCATTATGTGGTTTATAATATAAGGAAGGTCTCATTATGGAGTCTATACTATAATAGGAGTCACACTATGGAGGGGTCACACTATGGTGTCTATACTGTAATAAACGTCACATTATGTGGTCTATACTATAAGGGAGGTCACATTATGGAGTCTATACTATAATACGAGTCACACTATGGAGAGGTCACACTATGATGTCTATACTGTAATAGAGGTCACATTATGGAGTCTATACTATAAGGGAGGTCACATTATGGAGTCTATACTATAATAGGAGTCACACTATGGTGTCTATACTGTAACAGATGTCACATTATGTGGTTTATACTATAAGGGAGGTCACATTATGGAGTCTATACTATAATACGAGTCACACTATGGAGAGGTCACACTATGGTGTCTATACTGTAACAGATGTCACATTATGTGGTATATACTATGAGGGAGGTCACATTATGGAGTCTATACTATAATACGAGTCACACTATGGAGTTTATGCAGGTGGATGCTGGTTTTGTGTTGGATTATGTTGTGAAACTACTACAGATCTAACCCTATACATTACATAGGAACCTGTGGCAGAACTTCTACTACCCCCATAGTCACTTTTGCTGGTTTATGGGGGTCTACCTAATATTGCAGGTAATCTTCAATGTAATAAACATTCTTCACAGAGCATGCTGCATGCTACATCTCGTGTCTCCCTGTATATTATTCCTATAAGTTGGCAAATATAGGTTTATCTCCGTTATTTAGCCGAACAAACAGCAGCGTGCGCCTCCCCGGGAGCTGTAATCTCAGTGCAGCTGCTGCCTTTCTCTGAGGCTTCTGCCTCCACCATGATTAACAATCACAAGATTAAGATGTGTGTTTGCTTTACTGTGATCACGGAAGGCTGTTATAGCCGGGGGCCGGGAGGGGATGAAGCCCCCAGGCCCACCATGTTACACCTCACATCTTTTTCACTTCTCAATACAACAATACTAGGAGGACGAGTTTAAAAATGTAACAAAATGATGGGATGGGAATACCCCTGTAAATCACCCAACCTGAGCCCCTCCATTTTGCTCTGAGTGTCTGCTGCACAATAGCTAACAGAAGGCATGCTGCAGAGGGGAGGGGCTGTGGAGTAGTTCAATGCAAAAAGCACAGAGCACAGCAGTGTGAGGACACCCCACACCTAATGCACTGGGAGAAGATACAATCCTGGGATGCAAATCCATATATCATATGGGATGCTGCTACTAACAACATACACAATGGTCTTATTATATATGTCTCCATGGAGCATGCCAAACACTGGTGGCACAGAGCGCAGCAGTGTGATGACACCCCCAGTGCACTTAGGGAAGCTACAATCCTGGAATACAAATCCATATCACAGTCCTGCTGCTACTAACAACACATATAAAGGTCTGATTACACATCTCTCCAGGGACAATACATAACACTGGCGGCAGTCTGTGGGGTTACACCTGTACAGTTTTTGTGGTGGCTCTTCTCTCTGATGACTGTCCTGAGTTCACATAGGGGGGTAATAAAGTCCTTTCAAAATTTTTTAGCACATTTTTACTGTAAACTGTGAAAGTCTTATAGAAGTCAATGGAACAGCTGCCACTATACTAGACCTCTGCACTGTGAATGGAGGAGAAGAGGAACCTAATGGTCAGCCTCTCCATCTCCAAATGATTCCTAAGGCTGTGGATAACTTACACAAAACCTGTAGATGTTTGAAGAGAGAATCATATATGTTGGACAGTGATGTGGTTCATCATAATCCCCTTACAAAAAAGATGGAGGAGCCCAAACCAATAATCGACCCCCCCTTAGGGGGTCCCACAGAAGTCCTAAACCAGGACTCTTCTAAAAAGACTCAGATTAATATGAAGTACCAGGGGTGTAACTTGAGGGAGTGCAGAGGTTGCGGTTGCACCCGGGCCCAAGAGGTTTAGGGTTTCACTTTCCCATATGAGAAGACTATTACTATAATTAATACATTATAGTCAGGGGCCTGACACAGACTTTGCACTGGGGCCCGTCAGCTTCTAGTTACACCACTGTGAAGTACACTGAGTGCACCCAACTTACCCCCTAAGAACAGCTTTGGGTGACAGCTAAGGTGTGGGATCCTGCAAAAGATGAGATTGCAGTTTTATAAACCGCCACTAGATGGCAGCCTACACATAAGTCAGTATAAAGTAAGAAGCGTCTGAGAGCAGAACTGTTCTGGTTGGCCACGGCATCCAATCAGAGCTCAGCTTTCATTTCCATAAGCTGTTTATAAAATTAAAGCCGAGCTCTGATTGGTTTCCATGGACAACTAGAACAGTTTTTCCTCAGACACTATTGATAAATCTCCCCTTGCAGCTATCCTAAATGGCAGTCATCATACAGTAGAAGAGGTGAACACTCTACTATTCACTATTAACCCCTTTACTACCCTGGGAATATAGAAGAGGAGCCGTGGAAGGTGAGTACTTAGTTTTATTTATGTGCTGGGGCAGTGTGCTATCTAACTACATCCAGGGGGGAGTGTGCTGTATACCTATATACCGGTCGGGGGGTGCAGTGTCCTGGATACCTATATACTAGGGGAGTTGCAGTGTCCTGGATACCTATATACTAGGGGAGTTGCAGTGTGCTGGATTCCTATATACTAGGGGATGCTTGATAATGTCTTCATAGAGAAAGACGAAACGTTGCATCCATGGTGGAATAAAAGTTTTTTCACTTTACCCATATGGAGTGCTGCTTCACTTGCTGCTCTTTGCTACAACTAACGGGGTTTGTCGGACCTGCACCCTATCAGCTTACACGGTGCCGCTCCACATCTTTTTGTTTCCTATATACATATATAGTTGCAGTGTGCTGGATACCTATATACTGGGGGAGCAGTGTGCTGGATACTTATATAATGGGGGAGCAGTGTGCTGGATACCTATATACTGGGGGAGCAGTGTGGTGGATGCCTATATACTGGGGGAGCAGTGTGCTGGATACCTATATACTGGGGGGTGCAGTGTGCTGGATACCTATATACTGGGGGAGCAGTGTGCTGGATGCCTATATACTCGGGGAGCAGCGTGGTGGATGCCTATATACTGGGGAAGCAGTGCGGTGGATGCCTATATACTGGGGGAGCAGTGTGGTGGATGCCTATATACTGGGGGAGCAGTGTGGTGGATGCCTATATACTGGGGGAGCAGTGTGCTGGATGCCTATATACTGGGGGAGCAGTGTGCTGGATACCTATATACTGGGGGAGCAGTGTGGTGGATGCCTATATACTGGGGGAGCAGTGTGCTGGATACCTATATACTGGGGGAGCAGTGTGGTGGATGCCTATATTCTGGGGGAGCAGTGTGGTGGATGCCTATATACTGGGGGAGCAGTGTAGTGGATACCTATATACTGGGGGAGCAGTGTGGTGGATGCCTATATACTGGGGGAGCAGTGTGGTGGATACCTATATACTGGGGGAGCAGTGTGGTGGATACCTATATACTGGGGGAGCAGTGTGGTGGATACCTATATACTGGGGGAGCAGTGTGGTGGATACCTATATACTGGGGGAGCAGTGTGGTGGATACCTATATACTGGGGGAGCAGTGTGGTGGATGCCTATATTCTGGGGCAGCAGTGTAGTGGATACCTATATACTGGGGGAGCAGTGTGGTGGATGCCTATATACTGGGGGAGCAGTGTGGTGGATACCTATATACTGGGGGAGCAGTGTGGTGGATGCCTATATACTGGGGGAGCAGTGTGGTGGATGCCTATATACTGGGGGGTGCAGTGTGCTGGATACCTATATACTGGGGGAGCAGTGTGCTGGATGCCTATATACTGGGGAAGCAGTGTGCTGGATACCTATATACTGGGGGAGCAGTGTGGTGGATGCCTATATACTGGGGGAGCAGTGTGGTGGATGCCTATATACTGGGGGAGCAGTGTGCTGGATGCCTATATACTCGGGGAGCAGTGCGGTGGATGCCTATTTACTGGGGGAGCAGTGTGGTGGATGCTTATATACTGGGGTAGCAGTGTGGTGGATGCCTATATACTGGGGGAGCAGTGTGCTTGATACCTATATACTGGGGGAGCAGTGTGCTGGATGCCTATATACTGGGGAAGCAGTGTGGTGGATGCCTATATACTGGGGGAGCAGTGTGGTGGATGCCTATATACTGGGGGAGCAGTGTGGTGGATACCTATATACTGGGGGAGTGTGGTGGATTCCTATATACTGGGGGAGCAGTGTGGTGGATGCCTATATACTGGGGGAGCAGTGTGGTGGATGCCTATATACTGGGGGAGCAGTGTGCTGGATACCTATATACTGGGGGAGCAGTGTGGTGGATGCCTATATACTGGGGGAGCAGTGTGCTGGATACCTATATAACTGGGGGGCGGGGGGAGTGTGTTAGATACCAGCGGCATAACTACAGCGCCCATAGCATTAAAGAGTCGGTGCCACCATTTTGGCTCTGATTGTTGCGCCTCGTGCTGTCATTGGGGAGCAGTGATCCGATGCTATGACAGCCCCAGGTCACACAAAGACCCAAGGCTTCCTTGTTTAGCACCATATAAAATACCCATATTATAACCATTATTGAAAAAAAAAAAAGTAAAAAAAAAACATAAAAATTCTCCCCCGTTCCTTAGAACTGATATAAATATAAATAAACAGTAAAAATCATAAACATGTTAGGTATCGCCGCGTCCGAAAATGTCCGATCTATTATAATATTATAACAGTTATTCCTGGGGTTTAACTCCGTAACGGAAACTATAGTGCCCAAAGTCGAAAATATTGAAAAATATAAAAAATTCGATAAAAAGTGATCGAAAGGTCGTACAGTCCTCAAAATGATAGCATTGAAAACTTCATCAAAAGTTGGCAAAAATGACACCACCCACAGCTCTCTACACCGAAGTATGAAAAAGTTATTGGCGCCAGAAGATCTCAAAATGAAGAAATTTTTTTTTGTACAGGAGATTTAAATTTTTGTAAATGTATGAAAACATTATAAAACCTATACAAATTTGTTATCCTATATAAAGTAGACCTGTCATATGGGGCGTACAGTGAAAGCCGTAAAATCCAAGCCCACAAGAAAACGGCGCAAATGTGTTTTTTCACCAATTTCACTGCATTTGGAACTTTTTTTCTCGCTTTTTCGGGAGGTGGGAAGTAAAACACTAAAAAAACAAATCGGGTTAAGGGGTTAAAAGGGGGGGCTGCATGTATTAATTCATAATGGGGTTCGGTATACATGTAAATTAGAGGTCTCTGTACATATGTAAAATCATTTGGGACATTGGGGCAGATTTACTTACCCGGTCCATTCGCGATCCAGCGCCGCGTTCTCTGCGCTGGATTCGGGTCCGGCCGGGATTTATGAAGGTAGTTCCTCAGCCGTCCACCAGGTGGCGCTGCTGCGCTGAAAAGCATCAGAACGCGGGGCACGCGCTGAGTGAAGGTAAGTGCAAGCTCCGCAACAGATTTTTTGTTTTAAATGTGGCGGTTTTTCTGAATCTGTCGGGTTTTCGATCGGCCATGCCCCCCGATTTCCGTCGCGTGCATGCCAGCGCCGATGCGCCACAATCCGATCGCGTGCGCCAAAATCCCGGGGCAATTCAGCGCAAATCGGAAATATTCGGGTAACACGTCGGGAAAACGCGAATCGGGCCCTTAGTAAATGACCCCCATTGTGTATATGTATATGGGGAGCGGGAATATGTCCTGTTGCTGTGTTTCTGTATGAAGCTTGGTTCTTGTACTTTACTTATGTGTTGAACTCCATACTGGTGCTGTATTTATGTACTAAGCTTTGTTCTGGTGAGGTATATATATATATGTAAATCCCTTTTTATAATAATTAAGGACAGGCACAATATTATAATTTGGAAGACACTACATTTTAATTATATGGCGGGTCACACTATATGTTAGCATTCATTTAGGAGGAGCAATGTCTAAGATAACTTATAGTTTGTGCTGCATACACTATATGGCATACATTGTAGTCTCTAATATTTGCATTTGTGGGGGGCTGTATATGAAAAAAAATCGGGGTGTATTGTATATATTTTAATAACCAAGGGGGAGGGGATTTGCCGTGTACAACACATAGGTATCCAGACATTATCCTCTTCACTGGCCTGGACCACCAGGGACAAGGACCATAAATCATTTCCTACCCTAGACTGGGAATGTAGAAAATACCCTCCTGACACTAGACCAGGATGTTGCCACATAATAATAGATGTGCCCCATGTTTGACATGTATAGCGTCATT
Organism: Engystomops pustulosus; assembly: GCF_040894005.1. NCBI lineage: Eukaryota > Metazoa > Chordata > Amphibia > Anura > Leptodactylidae > Engystomops > Engystomops pustulosus. Next base: position 19,261,513 of record NC_092412.1, on the reverse strand, counting down.
ACTGTTGTATATCATATGGCGGTATTATAAGTACAGTATATCTGTATAATCTATGTACACTGTACAGATTACTAATCCCCTGTAATCTGAATCACACAAAACAAATCACATTTCAGTCATAGATCTGGGCGAAGCCCAAATAGAATCGAAGCCGTTCATCCTTCCCGACCTGACGCCACAGGATTATGTAAGAGCGGATAATCATTTTGTGTAACCATAACTTTGTGTGCGTTGTTAGTAGCAGCAGGACTGTGATAGATGGATTTATAATCCATTTATTGTAGTTTCTCCAATTGTACTGTGGATGTGTCCTCACACTGCCGTGTTCTAGGTGGTGTCAAAGCCGCCATCAGGGGGGAATACTGTGACTCCAGTAATGGGCCTGGACAGTTTCATAATAGAGAGGAGACCCAAAAAGTAGTTTCTTTAGTTTAATGTACTATGAAAATGTAATCTGTACTAACCATGCATTGTATCAATGTAGTAAGTTTGCTTCTGGTGCTCTATTTATGTAGTAATATTGGTTCTGGTACCATATCTGTGTATTAACTATGCATTGTATTAATGTAATAAGTGTCAGGCTTAGAGGTTGTGGATCCTCTGAACCACTGCGGACGATGGCACAAGCCACTACCTGGGACCGGAGTCTAAGTGGCACCCGGTTTTCACCAGAGCCCGCCGCAAAGCGGGTTGGACTTGCTGCGGCGTGGTACCACCAGGTCGTTCCACAGGCGTGACTTGTCCGCAGTGGCAGCCAAGGTCGAGGTACAGAATCGGCAGGCAATCTCGTAGTCGGGGTCAGGCAGGAGGTCAGGACGGGCAGCACAGGTTCGTAGTCAGAGTCGTAGCAACAGGTCAGGACAGGCGGCAAAGGAGCGTAGTCAGAAACGGAACTGGGGTCACAACAGGAAATCTCAAGAACAGCACAAGGCATCAAAATACAGCTTTCTCTAGGGCGCAAGGCACAAAGATCCGGCAAGGGTAACAGGAAGAGGCAGGGTTAAATAATTAAAGGGAAAAGGCCAGCGCCAATTAGTGGCGCGCTGGCCCTTTAAATTTACAGAACTTGCCGCGCGCGCCCTAGCTGTCGGGGACGCGCGCGCACAGCCGAAGGGGACGAGGAAGCTGCAGACGGAGCCGACGCCGGAGGGGCAGGAGCCGGGACCCGTGAGTAGCGCTTGCGGTGCGCTGGCGGGGGACCGACGGCACGGGTGAGCCCGCGATCCGTGACGGGGATCGCGGGACCACCCGTGACAGTACCCCCCCCTTCGGCCTCCCCCTCTTTCTGGGCTGGAGGAATCTCTGCAGGAGATCCTGGTCCAGGATATTGTCCTCGGGCTCCCAGGATCTCTCCTCAGGCCCGAACCCCTTCCAGTCAACCAAGAAGAACCGCTTACCTCTTACAGTCTTAGCATCAAGGATCTCCTTTACCTCATAGATGTCAGAGGAGTCGGCCACTGGAGCAGGAGGAGACAGCTGTCGGGAGAAGCGGTTCAAGATGACAGGCTTGAGCAGGGATACATGGAAGGAGTTCGGGATGCGCATGGTAGGAGGAAGGCGCAGCTTATATGAGACTGGATTGATGCGATACATCACCTCGAAGGGACCCAGGAAACGAGGACCGAGCTTGTAGCCAGGAATTTTAAGCCGGACGTATTTGGAGGACAGCCAAACCTTGTCACCAGGAGAGAAGACGGGGGAAGGTCTGCGTCTTTTATCGGCTTGAATCTTAGTTTGCGTCGAAGCCTGTAATAAGGAAAGGCGGGTCTGCTCCCAGATGGTTTTTAAGTCCTGTACCAACTCCTCAACAGCAGGAACATCAGAAGCCACGGGTAGAGGTAGAGGCGGGCGAGGATGGAGTCCATAGTTGACAAAAAATGGAGCGGAACCTGCTGATGCAGAGTCCAAGGAGTTATAGGAGAACTCCGCCCAAGGCAACAATTGGGACCAATCGTCCTGACGGGCAGAAACAAAGTGGCGTAGATAGCAGCCCAAAGTCTGGTTAACTCTCTCCACCTGCCCGTTCGACTGGGGATGATAGGCAGAAGAGAAGTCCAACTTCACCTGTAGTTGGTTACAGAGAGAACGCCAAAATTTCGAGACAAACTGTACTCCACGGTCAGAGACTATGTGTCGTGGAAGTCCATGGAGTCGGAAGATGTGGTGAAAGAACTGTTCGGCAAGACATGGAGCAGCTGGCAAACCTGGCAGAGGAATAAAATGGGCCATCTTAGAGAACCGGTCAGTCACCACCCAGATGACAGTATTGCCTGAAGAAGATGGTAGATCCGTGATGAAATCCATAGCAATATGAGTCCATGGACAGCTGGGTATTGGCAACGGCAGAAGAAGACCAGCAGGCTTAAGACGTGAAGGCTTATTCCGGGCACAGGAAGTACAGGCACCCACAAAATCCCGGACATCTCTGGCCAGGTCTGGCCACCAGTAGAATCGGGTAATGAGGGCGATAGAACGCTGCACCCCAGGATGCCCAGCCACACGGGAGCAATGTCCCCAAGACAGAATTCTCCTCCGTAGCGCAGGTCGTACGTATGTCTTGCCAGGAGGTAATAGACGAAGATCCACTGGCGCGGCCAGTACAAGTCGGTCAGGAGAGATAACATGACGAGGAACCGGTTCTTCCCCAACGACATCCGAAGCACGAGAAAGGGCGTCTGCCTTGATGTTCTTCTCGGCCGGACGAAAATGAATGAGAAAATCGAACCGGGTGAAGAAGAGTGACCAACGAGCTTGGCGTGGGTTGAGTCGCTGAGCAGTCTGGAGATAGAGGAGGTTTTTGTGGTCTGTATAGATGCTGACCGGAAACCGAGCTCCCTCCAGGAGATAACGCCACTCTTCTAGGGCAAGCTTGATCGCCAATAATTCTCGATCTCCTATCCCGTAATTCCTCTCCGCGGAGGAAAAAGACTTGGAGAAGAATCCACAGGTGACTGTGCGGCCTTTGGGACCCTTCTGCGTGAGCACTGCTCCGGCCCCTACAGAGGAGGCATCCACTTCCAGATGAAAAGGCTTTTCAACGTCGGGACGCACCAGGACTGGAGCCGAGGCAAACAAAGATTTTAAGTTCTTAAAGGCCTCCTCAGCTGCCGAAGGCCAGAGTCGGGGATTGGCACCCTTCTTGGTAAGTGCCACAATTGGAGACACCAGAGAGGAAAAACGTGGAATGAACTGGCGGTAATAATTCGCAAAGCCCAGAAATCGCTGTATAGCGCGCAGTCCCACTGGGCGAGGCCACTGAAGAACCGCCGACAGCTTGGCAGGATCCATACGAAGGCCTTCGTCCGAGATGACATAGCCGAGAAATGGAATACTCTGCTGATGGAACAGACACTTTTCCAGCTTGGCATAGAGACGATTGGTCCTTAATCGACTGAGTACTTGTCGTACTTGGACTTGGTGGGTCTCAAGGTCCGGAGAAAACACGAGGATATCGTCCAGATAGACCACCACACAGACATAAAGCAAGTCTCTAAAGATGTCATTCACGAACTCCTGAAAGACGGCTGGTGCATTACAGAGTCCGAACGGCATCACCAGATATTCGAAGTGTCCATCTCGGGTATTAAAAGCGGTCTTCCATTCATCCCCTTGGCGGATACGAATGAGGTTGTAAGCCCCACGAAGATCCAACTTGGAGAAGATCTTGGCTCCACGAAGGCGGTCAAACAACTCAGTGACCAATGGCAACGGATAACGGTTCTTAACCGTGATTTTGTTAAGACCGCGATAGTCTATGCATGGTCGGAGTGACCCGTCCTTTTTGGTCACAAAGAAAAAACCTGCACCAGCCGGGGAGGAAGACTTGCGTATAAATCCCCTCTGCAGATTTTCTCGGATATAGTCCGACATGGCTGAGGTTTCTGGTACAGAAAGCGGATACACACGACCCCGTGGGGGAGAAGTGCCCGGCAACAGATCCACAGGACAATCGTAGGGGCGGTGAGGTGGCAACGTCTCAGCTTGCTTCTTTGAGAAGACATCACGAAAGTCCTTATAACATGCCGGAAGACCCTCCAGGGCCTTAAGGGACACAGAAGAGACCAGAACTGGCACAGGACGAGGCAAATCCACACAACGAGATTGGCAGTCGGGACCCCACCGAAGGATCTCCCCCGTCTTCCAGTCAAGAACGGGTGCGTGGAACTGCAACCAAGGTAGACCCAACAGGATGGAGGATGTGGAACGTGGAAGCACATAAAAGGACAGGTTCTCCTTGTGCAGCACACCGACTTGCATAGACAGTGGCTTGGTGCGGTAGCGGACCGGGTCAGAAAGGATTTGTCCACTGACGGAGGAGATGACCAACGGCCTTTCAAGACGGACCACAGGAAGGTGATGCCGGGAGACCAAGGCGGCATCCACGAAGTTCCCCGCGGAGCCTGAGTCCAAGAAGGCAGAGACCTGGATCTGGGTGCCGGTACCCACGCTGAGAAGCACCGGTATCATCAAACGGGGAGAAGCTTTGCTCACACCTAGGGACGCTTCTCCCAAGAACCCTAGGTGCTGGCGTTTCCCGAAGGTTGGGGACGGATTGGGCAAGACCCCAGGAAGTGTCCAGGACTGGCACAGTAGAAGCAGAGGTTTCCCTGACGCCTTCTGATACGCTCCTGGGGAGAGAGTCTGAGCCTGTCCACCTCCATAGGCTCCTCCACGGGTGGTACATCTGGGGGCTGGAGCGGTCTTTGAAAAGCTGGAGCCAGGCGAGGCAATCGTCGTGGGCGAACTTGCGGTTGCTCTAGGCGTAATTCCTCAGCACGTTCTCTAAATCGCACATCAATCCGGGTGGCTAAGGTGATAAGACCACCCAGGGTAGACGGCAGATCCCGAGCGGCCAGAGCGTCTTTAATATGAGGGGCAAGTCCCTTCTTAAAGGTTGCGGACAGGGCCGCATCGTTCCAGGAGAGTTCCGTGGCCAAGGTACGGAACTGGACCGCATATTCTCCCACGGATGAGCCCCCCTGGCGGAGATTCAACAGCGCAGTCTCGGCAGAAGAGGCCCGTGCAGGTTCCTCAAAAACGGACCGGAACTCCGCCAGAAATGCAGTGAGATTGTCTGTGACCGGGTCGTCTCTGTCCCAGAGAGGAGTAGCCCAGGCCAGGGCCTTACCAGAGAGAAGGCTGACGATGAAGGCCACCTTGGAACGTTCCGTGGAGAATTGAGACGGCATCAACTCAAAATGCAGGGAGCACTGGGTTATGAAGCCCCTGCAAGACTTGGGATCACCATCATACTTCCCGGGCATAGACAGCCGTAGCCTCGGTTCAGCGGCGGGAAGAGAAGCCGGGATAGCGGGAGCCACTGGAGCGGCCTCAGGAACCTGTTGTTGCTGCTGGGTGGCCAGCAGCTGCTGCAGCATGGCGGTAACCTGTTCCAGCTGTTGGCGTTGAGCGACAATCTCTCGGGATTGTTGACCCACGATGGCAGCCAGAGTCGGCCGAGTAGGAAGCGGCACCTCAGCGGGATCCATGGCCGGATCTTACTGTCAGGCTTAGAGGTTGTGGATCCTCTGAACCACTGCGGACGATGGCACAAGCCACTACCTGGGACCGGAGTCTAAGTGGCACCCGGTTTTCACCAGAGCCCGCCGCAAAGCGGGTTGGACTTGCTGCGGCGTGGTACCACCAGGTCGTTCCACAGGCGTGACTTGTCCGCAGTGGCAGCCAAGGTCGAGGTACAGAATCGGCAGGCAATCTCGTAGTCGGGGTCAGGCAGGAGGTCAGGACGGGCAGCACAGGTTCGTAGTCAGAGTCGTAGCAACAGGTCAGGACAGGCGGCAAAGGAGCGTAGTCAGAAACGGAACTGGGGTCACAACAGGAAATCTCAAGAACAGCACAAGGCAACAAAATACAGCTTTCTCTAGGGCGCAAGGCACAAAGATCCGGCAAGGGTAACAGGAAGAGGCAGGGTTAAATAATTAAAGGGAAAAGGCCAGCGCCAATTAGTGGCGCGCTGGCCCTTTAAATTTACAGAACTTGCCGCGCGCGCGCCCTAGCTGTCGGGGACGCGCGCGCACAGCCGAAGGGGACGAGGAAGCTGCAGACGGAGCCGACGCCGGAGGGGCAGGAGCCGGGACCCGTGAGTAGCGCTTGCGGTGCGCTGGCGGGGGACCGACGGCACGGGTGAGCCCGCGATCCGTGACGGGGATCGCGGGACCACCCGTGACAATAAGCTTGCTTCTGGTGCTATATTTATATGGTAATATTGGTTCTGGTACCATATCTGTGTACTAACCATGCATTGTATTAATGTAAGCTTGCTTCTGGTGCTCTATTTATGTAGTAATATTGGTTCTGGTACCATATCTGTATATTAACAATGCATTGGATTAATGGAGTAAGCTTTCTTCTGGTGCTATATTTATGTTGTAATCCTGATTCTGGTAAGGTATCTAAATAGTATTCAATGTCTAAGTAGTAATCTTGATCAAGGTCTTGTGTCTGTGTAGTAATATTGGTTCCAGTTCTGTATCTATCTACTAATCATGGTTTTGGTAAAGTTCTGGTGCTGTATTTATATTGTAAGATTGGTTTGCACTTTCCCCGTGTAATATGTTTACTACTAGAAAAAAGTCATATCCTTTACTACCTATAATTGTACCTATAAAAATGCTCTATGTACTACGCTTTATCAACTCATTATTTATATAACACTGTCGCCGTAGTAACTTTATAATCACTAAGAAGAATAATTGAGTAGGAAGTGTGGTTATGAAGATGTTAATGGAAAACAGGACAGAAGCCAAGAAAAAAGATGAACAATACCACCAAACAGTACATATAATACAGAACTCTAGGCTACACCTTGTATCTATAGATGCTTGTACATAGGGGGCAGTATAATAGTAGTTATAGTCTTGTACATAGGGGGCAGTATTATAGTAGTTATATTCTTGTACATAGGGGGCAGTATTATAGTAGTTATATTCTTGTACATAGGGGGCAGTATTATAGTAGTTATATTCTTGTACATAGGGGGCAGTATTATAGTAGTTATATTCTTGTACATAGGGGGCAGTATTATAGTAGTTATATTCTTGTACATAGGGGGCAGTATTATAGTAGTTATATTCTTGCACATAGGGGGCAGTATTATAGTAGTTATATTCTTGTACATAGGGGGCAATATTATAGTAGTTATATTCCTGTACATAGGGGGCAGTATTATAGTAGTTATATTCTTGTACATAGGGGGCAGTATTATAGTAATTATATTCCTGTACATAGGAGGCAGTATTATAGTAGTTATATTCTTGTACATAGGGGGCAGTACTATAGTAGTTATAGTCTTGCACATAGGGGGCAGTATTATAGTAGTTATATTCTTGCACATAGGGGGCAGTATTATAGTAGTTATATTCTTGTACATAGGGGGCAGTATTATAGTAGTTATAGTCTTGTACATAGGGGGCAGTATTATAGTAGTTATATAACTGTACATAGGGGGCAGTATCATAGTAGTTATATTCTTGTACATAGGGGGCAGTATTATAGTAGTTATATTCTTGTACATAGGGGGCAGTATTATAGTAGTTATATTCTTGCACATAGGGGGCAGTATTATAGTAGTTATATTCTTGCACATAGGGGGCAGTATTATAGTAGTTATATTCTTGCACATAGGGGGCAGTATCATAGTAGTTATATTCTTGTACATAGGGGGCAGTATTATAGTAGTTATATTCCTGTACATAGGGAGCAGTATTATAGTAGTTATATTCCTGTACATAGAGGGCAGTATTATAGTAGATATATTCCTGTACATAGGGGGCAGTATTATAGTAGATATATTCCTGTACATAGGGGGCAGTATTATAGTAGTTATATTCTTGTACATAGGGGGCAGTATTATAGTAGATATATTCTTGTACATAGGGGGCAGTATTATAGTAGATATATTCTTGTACATAGGGGGCAGTATTATAGTAGTTATATTCCTGTACATAGGGGACAGTATTATAGTAGTTATATTCTTGTACATAGGGGGGCAGTATTATAGTAGTTATAATCTTGTACATAGGGGGGCAGTATTATAGTAGTTATATTCTTGTACATAGGGAGCAGTATTATAGGAGTTATATTCTTGTACATAGGGGACAGTATTATAGTAGTTATATTCCTGTACATAGGGGACAGTATTATAGTAGTTATATTCCTGTACATAGGGGGCAGTATTATAGTAGTTATATTCCTGTACATAGGGGGCAGTATTATAGTAGTTATATTCTTGTACATTGGGGGCAGTATTATAGTAGTTATATTCTTGTACATAGGGGGCAGTGTTATAGTAGTTATATTCCTGTACATAGGGGGCAGTATTATAGTAGTTATATTCCTGTACATAGGGGGCAGTATTATAGTAGTTATATTCCTGTACATAGGGGGCAGTATTATAGTAGATATATTCCTGTACATAGGGAGCAGTATTATAGTAGTTATATTCCTGTACATAGAGGGCAGTATTATAGTAGATATATTCCTGTACATAGGGGGCAGTATTATAGTAGATATATTCCTGTACATAGGGGGCAGTATTATAGTAGTTATATTCTTGTACATAGGGGGCAGTATTATAGTAGATATATTCTTGTACATAGGGGGCAGTATTATAGTAGATATATTCTTGTACATAGGGGGCAGTATTATAGTAGTTATATTCCTGTACATAGGGGACAGTATTATAGTAGTTATATTCTTGTACATAGGGGGGCAGTATTATAGTAGTTATAATCTTGTACATAGGGGGGCAGTATTATAGTAGTTATATTCTTGTACATAGGGAGCAGTATTATAGGAGTTATATTCTTGTACATAGGGGACAGTATTATAGTAGTTATATTCCTGTACATAGGGGACAGTATTATAGTAGTTATATTCCTGTACATAGGGGGCAGTATTATAGTAGTTATATTCCTGTACATAGGGGGCAGTATTATAGTAGTTATATTCTTGTACATTGGGGGCAGTATTATAGTAGTTATATTCTTGTACATAGGGGGCAGTGTTATAGTAGTTATATTCCTGTACATAGGGGGCAGTATTATAGTAGTTATATTCCTGTACATAGGGGGCAGTATTATAGTAGTTATATTCCTGTACATAGGGGGCAGTATTATAGTGGTTATATTCTTGTACATAGGGGGCAGTATTATAGTAGTTATATTCCTGTACATAGGGGGCAGTATTATAGTAGTTCTTGTACATAGGGGGCAGTATTATAGTAGTTATATTCTTGTATATAGGGGGCAGTATTATAGTAGTTATATTCCTGTACATAGAGGGCAGTATTATAGTAGTTATATTTCTGTACATAGGGGGCAGTATTATAGTAGTTACATTCTTGTACATAGGGGGCAGTATTATAGTAGTTATATTCCTGTACATAGAGGGCAGTATTATAGTAGTTATATTCCTGTACATAGGGGGCAGTATTATAGTAGTTATATTCTTGTACATAGGGGGCAGTATTATAGTAGTTATATTCCTGTACATAGAGGGCAGTATTATAGTAGTTATATTCCTGTACATAGGGGGCAGTATTATAGTAGTTATATTCCTGTACATAGAGGGCAGTATTATAGTAGTTATATTCCTGTACATAGGGGGCAGTATTATAGTAGTTATATTCTTGTACATAGGGGGCAGTATTATAGTAGTTATATTCCTGTACATAGAGGGCAGTATTATAGTAGTTATATTCCTGTACATAGGGGGCAGTATTATAGTAATTATATTCTTGTACATAGGGGGCAGTATTATAGTAGTTATATTCCTGTACATAGAGGGCAGTATTATAGTAGTTATATTCCTGTACATAGAGGGCAGTATTATAGTAGTTATATTCTTGTACATAGGGGGCAGTATTATAGTATTTATATTCCTGTACATAGGGGACAGTATTATAGTAGTTATATTCTTGTACATAGGGGGCAGTATTATAGTAGTTATATTCTTGTACATAGGGGGCAGTATTATAGTAGTTATATCCTTGTACATAGGGGGCAGTATTATAGTAGTTATATCCTTGTACATAGGTGGCAGTATTATAGTAGTTATATTCCGGTACATAGGGGGCAGTATTATAGTAGTTATATTCTTGTACATAGGGGGCAGTATTATAGTAGTTATATTCTTGTACATAGGGGGCAGTATTATAGTAGTTATATTCTTGTACATAGGGGGCAGTATTATAATGTTATATTCTTGTACATAGGGGGCAGTATTATAGTAGTTATATTCTTGTACATAGGGGGCAGTATTATAGTAGTTATATTCTTGTACATAGGGGGCAGTATTATAGTAGTTATATTCTTGTACATAGGGGGCAGTATTATAGTACTTATATTCTTGTACATAGGGGGCAGTATTATAGTAGTTATATTCTTGTACATAGAGGGCAGTATTATAGTAGTTATATTCCTGTACATAGAGGGCAGTATTATAGTAGTTATATTCTTGTACATAGGGGGCAGTATTATAGTATTTATATTCCTGTACATAGGGGACAGTATTATAGTAGTTATATTCTTGTACATAGGGGGCAGTATTATAGTAGTTATATTCTTGTACATAGGGGGCAGTATTATAGTAGTTATATCCTTGTACATAGGTGGCAGTATTATAGTAGTTATATTCCGGTACATAGGGGGCAGTATTATAGTAGTTATATTCTTGTACATAGGGGGCAGTATTATAGTAGTTATATTCTTGTACATAGGGGGCAGTATTATAGTAGTTATATTCTTGTACATAGGGGGCAGTATTATAATGTTATATTCTTGTACATAGGGGGCAGTATTATAGTAGTTATATTCTTGTACATAGGGGGCAGTATTATAGTAGTTATATTCTTGTACATAGGGGGCAGTATTATAGTAGTTATATTCTTGTACATAGGGGGCAGTATTATAGTACTTATATTCTTGTACATAGGGGGCAGTATTATAGTAGTTATATTCTTGTACATAGAGGGCAGTATTATAGTAGTTATATTCCTGTACATAGAGGGCAGTATTATAGTAGTTATATTCTTGTACATAGGGGGCAGTATTATAGTAGTTATATTCCTGTACATAGGGGGCAATTTTTATTGTAAAAACCAACAAGATACAATTAAACAAAATCATAAATACATTCTTCTGTATACACAATTAGGAATCAAACAAATATAAACTCAGAGTAAATGTAACTTAGAGTCCATAGCTGCTGCTGCTGGAAAGGAAAAAGAAAAATGCTAAATCAATATATATAGAAATTAAACACCAGATATATTCCTCCATAACTTTCTATTTCTCTGGTCTTTTCTGACTTCCAGTGACTTTATCCACCTTAGCTCAGACAATATTTGGGATACCACAGCCGTGTAGTTATAGTCCTCTCTGTGTAGGGACACCCGGGTTCTGGCATGCCAGTGGTAATACTTTATCACTGTTATTATGAGATACATGGTTCCCGGATCTATAATACCATCTGGAGGTGGGACGCCATAGATGATGTCCGGGTACTGGAGGAATTGCAGCCTCGGGATGTTCAGCAGGTCAGATACTTCCTTTCCAGATCTTCCTCCCTCCCCAGCACTCAGAGATGAAATGCTCCATCGTCTCCTCCTGCTGACACCCCAGGGGACACTTCCTATCTGCCACACTCACAAACTTTAGGTTCCCTCTCACAAATAACCTCCCATGTAGTGACAACCAAGAGATATCAAACAACTTGGGGGGAAGTCGCTTCGCATTGAGGAACCTGAGACTCTTCTGTAAGGTGGTGGTCACACAGTCTCTGAGAGCAAGTGGTGAGTGGTAGAAAGCCTGACATACCCTAGTATAGAGATCTCTCCTGGTGTTACTGACAATGTAGGAATTCTCCAGCTTCCACATCCTGACGCACTTCAGACCATACAACAGATACTGGGGGAGGAAGCCAGGAGTCCATCGGCCCCTCTTGAGACTGCCGCCTCGCATCCAACACTCTGCAAAAGGCAATATCCAGTCCCTGACACTACTTACCCACAGGAGACCATTGTTTGAGTCCAGGCAACCGAAATTGACTTTCAGAAACATGGAGTCAAAGAAAACCCTTGGATTTAACATATCCAGTCCACCCTCTCTCCTCTGCAGGTAGGTGATCCCTCTTTTAACCGGGTTCAACCTGTTGCCCCATAAAAGCTGGAAGAACAGGCTAAAGAGCCGAGCGGAGAAAGATTCTGGCAAAGGAAAGACGACAGAGATGTAGAGGAAGACAGGGACCAGGTAAGTCTTCAGCAGAGTAACCCTTTCTCTATAGGTCAGCCTCCAGTTCTTCCATCGCTGAACCTATGTATTTCCGGTATCCAACTTCTCTTCCCAATTTAGTTTGGCATTATCTTCCCTCCCGAATTTAACCCCAAGGATCTTAATATGGGTGGAGGCCTTGGCGAATTGTGGCAGATCAAAGCCAGGAGCAGTATCCAATGTCCAGAAAGCTTGACTCTTCTCAAGGTTGACCAGAGACCCGGAGGCCTCTGAGTAACTTCTGATGGCTGCAGATAACATCTCCACCTCATGAGGTTCAGATATCACCACAGTCACATCATCCGCGTAGGCGACTACCTTCAAAGGCAAGCAATGGGGGACCGGCACCCCCTGAAAATCACACCGCTGCAGTGATCGCAGAAACAAGTCTATGGCAAACACATACAGCAGTGGACTCAGGGGGCAGCCCTGTCTCACCCCTGCCTCTACTTTAAAAGTGTCCCCCTGCCAACCATTGATCAGAGGAAAGCTCTTCGCCTCTCTGTACAAAGTTCTCAGCCAATCTATAAATTCTCCCGGAATACCGTACTTTGACAAAGTGGCCCATAGATAATCGTGATCAACCCTGTCAAAGGCTTTAGCCTGGTCCAGACCTACAACATATCTCCCACACCTCAGAGCTTTACATCTCTCAAACATCTCCCTTATCGAGATGACTGCTCCAGAGATGTTCCGCCCTTTTACTGTGCCGTACTGAGAGCCTGACAACAGTGCCGGGGACAAACAGACTAACCTAGAAAACAGAATTTTTGCCAGAATTTTCCTGTCGACATTCAAGAGGGCGATCGGCCTCCAGTTCTTGATGTCGCTAGGCTCCTTACCTTTAGACAGCAGGATAAGGGAGGACACTCTCATGGATGGAGGCATCAGGTGATTCTCTAGACAGTTAGTAAACACATCCACAAGGATCGGAGCTAAGAGGTCTCTGAACTTCTTATAGAATTCACATGTTATACCATCAGGACCTAGTGCCTTCTTCAGATTTAACTTATCAATGGCCTCTTTAACCTCCTCCTCTGTTATTCCTGCTGTCAAAGGAGAAAAGTCCAAATCTTTAGTGTCAGGACCTGGAGTTGCCTCCAAGAATTGAGCCATTTTGTCTTTGTCCAAAACCTTCTTCTGAAATAACTCAGCATAGTAGGATCTCACCACCCCCAGGATACCCTCCCGAGATTCCTGTAAAACTCCCTGGGAGTCAGTGAGACCTGTGATCGATTTCTTAGCCACACGTTCTCGGCAACTCTCATATGGATCAGGCGTGACTAAGTTTCCATAGTCACGCTCCACAACCAGGGACGTGTAGCGGCTGTACTGATACTGTTTTATTTCAGGATTTCAGTCGGTCTATCTTTTGTTTTTCATCCCCACCCACCGAATAGAGTGACTCCAATTCTTTCCGCAGCTTGAGATACTGGCTGTACTTACTCTTCCCCTTCTTTACTGACAGTCTCTTTAAGAGGGACCGGATCTCCTCCTTGACATCCTCCCACCAGTCAGATACGTGGTTATAGAAATACACTCTGTCCAATTCACCCTGTATAAGAGAGTGGACTTGTTCCTGGACAAAAACCTCTTCTAATAGGGCAGAATTTAGTCTCCACAAGCCTCTTCCTATATCTGGCCGTTCCGTATTACCCAAGTAGAAGTATAGGGCCAGGTGATCCGAGTATGGGACAGACCTCTCACTTCTATCCCCAATGACTTCTGTGGGACTCACCAGCGCCAGGTCTATTCTGCTATACCTCCCAGCACAGGAGTAGGTAAATTTGGGTTTTCTACCACCCTGCACAAAGACATCAGATAAACCTGACTGTGTGATCATATCATTTAAGACCTTAGAGTCCCTAGCAAGAGGTCTACCAGTGGGTCTGTCACTCAATGTACTAGTGGCGTTGAAATCACCCGCCATGATGACTGGGAGAGATGTAAATAAATAGGGCTTCACCTCATTAAATAGATTGACTCTCTCAGTCACTGTCTGTGGACCATAGATATTGATAAGCCGGAGCCTTCTACCTCGGATAGTAACCTCCAACACCAAACATCTTCCCATCGACACCTCGGTTAGTCTGTGAATGGTGACATCGTGGGTATTAAACAGTATGGAGACCCCGGCACATGGCTCCACAGACAGTGACCAGATGGACGGCCCGGAGCGCCATTCTCTCTCTGCTTCTATTTACAAACTAAGACTATTAAGATGAGTCTCCTGTAGGAAAAAGACATCGGCATCGAGATAATGTAGATGTTCATACACCGCATGTCTTGTCCTTCTTGCCCTAATGCTGTTGACATTGCTAGATATTATTTTCAGGTTGCAGTTTGCCATTAGAGCTATAACAAGAAGCAGAGAGAGTGTCCCCATCATCATAAATCTGGATCAGATCCCTCCTCTTCACCACCCGTCTCCATGTCTGATTCAGACTCTGGCCCCACCCTATGGGGGTCTACGTTTTGAGGGGGGGTCACCATCGGGATCCTCATCATACTCTGCCACCATCCTCTGCAGTTCCCTCTCTAGTTCCTCCTCTGCGTCTGACTCTGAGAGGACACTGAATCTATTCACAGTCATGGTCATGTCTGTTCCACTGTCCACTCTGATCTTAGATGACTTGTGAACTGTGGTCCACTCACCCTCAGGCTTCCGGGAAGACTTATCTTTTTTCCTCCGCTTATTGGCAGATGTTGTGGCTGGAGAGGGAATGAGCACTGAGGGTGGTGCAACCTGCTGGACAACTTCCATATCTCCCTCCGTGGTTTGGGTCTGAGGCTGGTCTGGTGTGGGTATAGCATCACTTGACTCTAGGACCTGCTGAGGTTCTGGCGTAGCCTGATCTGACCCTAATAACAATGCCTCCTCCTCCCCCAGGTCATCTGCCCCTGCCAATAGGTCTTCATCAGGGAAGGTCTTACAGATGTTGTGCCAGGCATTGGGACAATCCCTGTGGGCATGCCCGATCTCCCCGCACAGGTTACACCTGATGTTCTGGCAGTCCGCACTCACATGGCCGATATCCCCACACAGGCTGCACTTGACCACAGAGCAGTTACTGGCGATGTGACCGACTCTACCACATTTGAAGCATCTACGGGGCTGACCCGGATAGAAGCATACCCCCTTCTCACGACCAATGAAGAAGGAGTTGGGCAGATGCTGGGTTATGTTGTTGTACTGTCTTAATTTCACCAGGACCTTCCACCCTCCTGTCCAGATCCCGTCCTCATCCCGGGTCTTGGTGAGCTCTGACATGAGGTCACAGTGCCTCCTGAGCCAGAGCACAATATCCTGCTGGGGAACAGACTCATTCCAGAAGATGACTGTGACAGTGACTGTACCAGGCCTAGAGATGGGGATGAAGCTGAAATTATTCCACCCCTCTGCATCTCTAAACCTGGGGAAGATGGCCCAAAACCGGTCCAGATTGCACATCAGCTTAAAGCTCACGTCATATCCCTGGCGGTCGGGGAGGTTAATTACTGGCAAAATATCACTTGGCGAGAAACCCATTTGTTCACACAATAGTGATCTGACCACAAACCGCCTGTCAGGTAGGTCCTCCTTGGCCCCTCTGTGCCTAAATCTCACCACATTCCTCCTCTTAAACGCCTGACCGGTGTAATAAGAGCCAGATGAAAATGATGGTGCACCCCGGCTCCAGGCGTTGCCAGAAGAAGACTGGTGAGGGCCCGTACCCTGCTGTGTCTGGGGGCGCTGCGGGGGCTGCTTGGCTCCTGCACTCTGAGGGTCTGCTACCTCAGCAACTAGAGGGGGGAAGTCCTGAGCATCAGACTGTACTACCCCCTCCCCACCATCAGCCTCCATACACTGCTCTGTCTGCTCTATGGCAACATCCCACACAGACTGCGCTTCCCCTGTTGGAACATTATCACACACAATGGTATCAACATTGGTAAAAGGAACAGACGCAGATAAATCTGCATTATCACCAACATTGGGGGCAGCAGTGTTACAGACATTAGGGGCGGCAGTGTCACCAACATTGGGGGCAGCAGTGTCACAGACAATAGGGGGAGCAGTATCACAGACATTAGGGGCAAAGGCATTAGGCACTGATGTATGAGCAGTATCAGGCACTGAAGTCCCATCAATGTCAGTACCATCAGTCCCAGCAGAGTCCTGATGATCCTGCTCAGATGCCACAGTGTTCCCTTCAGGATCAGGTGCACAGTCCTGCTGCAGTGAGCCGTCATCTGGGACTTGTGGTGCTTTTCCTCCACCACTAGCATCAGGCAGATATCCACGTTGCACAATGAATGCTGGGACATGTGGTGCTTGCTCTGCTCTGGTAACTTCAGAGGGACGGCTGTGATCCTTTTGCAGATTGCAGGTTGCTGGGACTTGTGGTGCCTCTGCTGTGGGTGGTTGCTGTTTCATGGCTTTATCTTTCTTGTAGAGATCCCTTTGTTGGTACGGGAAAGTCGAAGGCTCAAGTATAGGTTTCCCCTGGGTCTGCTGGACACCACCAGCGCAGGTCTCAGTTGCAGGATTAGATGCCCCTCCATGATGTCTCGGGGCCTGGAAGCGCTCCTGGTTCCTGTAGGTCTCTGCCAGGGGACCCATCTGCTCCAGGACAGCCTCAGTCTGGGCGACATTGTCAGCGAGCTGCTTGGCCAGGGTGGTCAGCTTCTTGTCTAACAGCTCATGTCTCTCCGGATTTGCTGCTTTGAGCTTGTAGGCACAGTCAATGCTTTTTTGTAGCAGCAGTTTTTGTTCCTTCAGGTTTCCCAGTCTCTTTACCAGTGTTGGGATCTGATCAGCCAGGAGGAGCTCAGGTGCACGCTCAGCCGCTGCATAGGGAGTTGCTGCAGGTGCACGCTCAGCCGCTGCACAGGGAGTTGCTGCAGGTGCACGCTCAGCCGCTGCACAGGGAGTTGCTGCAGGTGCACGCTCAGCCGCTGCACAGGGAGTTGCTGCAGGTGCACGCTCAGCCGCTGCACATGGAGTTGCTGCAGGTTGCTTACTGGTGGTAGGTACTGGCACTCTGTTGGGTCCGGGCCTCTGCGCCACTGTTGGGTTCTGGCGCGCTGTGGCTCTTACTGCTGGGGGATGACACTGTCCAGTAGCAGCACTTGTGGCAGCCTGAGGCCTCCCTGCTAGTTTGGTCTCGGCCTTGCTGCCTCCACTCCCATACCTTGTGCGCTCAGATCGGATGAGCACAGGCTGCTGCAGGTTCTCCAGCAAGGTCTGCTTCTCCAGAGATGTCCTCCTCTGCCTGGCTGATGGAGGTGTACACGGCACAGGTGAGGCCGGGGCTGGAGGCTTCCTCTGCTCCTGCACAACCTGCTTGCTCCTCTGTCCTGGATGACCCAACATTGTGTTCCCACTCACTGGCTTCTGCTGCACATTCACACTGGTAGGTGACTTCACCAAACTGGAACTTACTGCTGCCGCTTCTTTCTTCACAACATCTTCACTACTTCTGGCTGAACTGCAGCCGCTGACATGACTTACTGCACTGGAGACTTTTGGATTTTCATCCATTGGTTTGGGTGTCTGGGAGTTATTTCCCAGATTAGGCCTTGGAGCCTGGGCCTTGCATGGGGAAGATCCACACCCAGGGTGGCCCCGCCCCGGGCTAGCTCCAGACATGAGGAGACCTCAGGAGCTCACACTGCACACAACCTCTCAGCAAGGGGGCAGTATTATAGTAGTTATATTCTTGTACATAGGAGCAGTATTATAGTAGTTATATTCCTGTACATAGGGGGCAGTATTATAGTAGTTATATTCTTGTACATAAGGGAAGTATTATAGTAGTTATATTCTTGTACATAGGGCGCAGTATTATAGTAGTTATACTCTTGTACATAGGGGGCAGTGTTATAGTAGTTATATTCTTGTACATAGGGGGCAGTATTATAGCAGTTATATTCTTGTACATAGGGGGCAGTATTATAGCAGTTATATTCTTGTACATAGGGGGCAGTATTATAACAGTTATATTCTTGTACATAGGGGGCAGTATTATAGCAGTTATATTCTTGTACATAGGGGGCAGTATTATAGCAGTTATATTCTTGTACATAGGGGGCAGTATTATAGCAGTTATATTCTTGTACATAGGGGGCAGTATTATAGTAGTTATATTCTTGTACATAGGGGGCAGTTTTATAGTAGTTATATTCTTGTACACAGGGGGTAGTATTATAGCAGTTATATTCCTGTACATAGGGGGCAGTATTATAGTAGTTATATTCTTGTACATAAAGGGGGCAATAGTATAGTAGATATATTATTGTACATAGGGGGGCAGTATTATAGTAGTTATATTCTTGTACATAGGGGGTAGTATTATAGCAGTTATATTCCTGTACATAGGGGGCAGTATTATAGTAGTTATATTCTTGTACATAGGGGGCAGTATTATAGTAGTTATATTCTTGTACATAGGGGGCAGTATTATAGCAGTTATATTCTTGTACATAGGGGGCAGTATTATAGTAGTTATATTCCTGTACATAGGGGGCAGTATTATAGTAGTTATATTCCTGTACATAGAGGGAAGTATTATAGTAGTTATAGTCTTGTACATAGGGGGCAGTATTATAGTAGTTATATTATTGTACATAGGGGGCAGTATTATAGTAGTTATATTCTTGTACATAGGGGGCAGTATTATAGTAGTTATATTCCTGTACATAGGGGGCAGTATTATAGCAGTTATATTCCTGTACATAGGGGGCAGTATTATAGCAGTTATATTCTTGTACATAGGGGGCAGTATTATAGCAGTTATATTCTTGTACATAGGGGGCAGTATTATAGCAGTTATATTCTTGTACATAGGGGGCAGTATTATAGCAGTTATATTCTTGTACATAGGGGGCAGTATTATAGCAGTTATATTCTTGTACATAGGGGGCAGTATTATAGTAATTATATTCTTGTACATAAAGGGGGCAATAGTATAGTAGATATATTATTGTGCATAGGGGGCAGTATTATAGTAGTTATATTCTTGTACATAGGGGGCAGTATTATAGTAGTTATATTCTTGTACATAGGGGGCAGTATTATAGTAGTTATATTCTTTTACATAGGAGGCAGTATTATAGTAGTTATATTCTTGTACATAGGGGCAGTATTATAGTAGTTATATTCTTGTACATAGGGGGCAGTATTATAGTAGTTATATTCTTGTACATAGGGGGCAGTATTATAGTAGTTATATTCTTGTACATAGGGGGCAGTATTATAGTAGTTATATTCTTGTACATAGGGGCAGTATTATAGTAGTTATATTCTTGTACATAGGGGGCAGTATTATAGTAGATATATTCCTGTACATAGGGGGCAGTATTATAGTAGTTATATTCTTGTACATAGGGGGCAGTATTATAGTAGTTATATTCCTGTACATAGGGAGCAGTATTATAGTAGTTATATTCTTGTACATAGGGGGCAGTATTATAGTAGTTATATTCTTGTACATATGGGGCAGTATTATAGTAGTTATATTCTTGTACATAGGGGGCAGTATTATAGTAGTTATATTCTTGTACATAGGGGGCAGTATTATAGTAGTTATATTCCTGTACATAGGGGGCAGTATTATAGTAGTTATATTCTTGTACATAGGGGGCAGTATTATAGTAGTTATATTCCTGTACATAGGGGGCAGTATTATAGTAGTTATATTCTTGTACATAGGGGGCAGTATTATAGTAGTTATATTCTTGTACATAGGGGGCAGTATTATAGTAGTTATTTTCCTGTACATAGGGGGCAGTACTATAGTAGTTATATTATTGTGCATAGGATGTCTGATCTTGGCCATTCTTTCTCTTCTTCAGGAATTTTATAAGATTTTACACACATTTGTGTGGCTCCTGATGTTTAGAGTGCAGTTATACAGTATTATAAGAGGTGAATGTACAGGTCTCATATTGGTACAGGTGTAATATGTCACGTCTATGATTACATTTTATCTCTCATATAAAAGAATGATTGCAGCGATAAGACGGGTTTTCCAGGATGTCACAACAGATGGAAATTTGAGGCAGCTGACTTAGGTCATAACACCAGGACCCTAAAGAAAAAATTACTAGCACATATGCACTGGTATTTTCACACTGATCACTAATATATCGGAGCAAATTATGGAGACAGAAGCCAATAGTAGGTTTAAACAAAAGGTTATAAAAAAATCTAAGATTATGACACGTCCAAATACAGAAACAAGCTAGACTAGGGGGCAACAGAACACCTTATGTAACCTACCCATTAAGGCACTTAACACAAATATCAGTAAACAGTGTAAGTCAACTTCCAAAATATGACAGAGACTTCTTGCGGGGTAGAAAATTAGGTCACAGCTTTATTTTTTTATATATCAACCCATAATATCCAAAAATCAGGCACTTGGGATAGAATCACACATTTTTGAGCTCTGGAAGCTGAATGCCCAGCTGGCAAGTGGGCCAACCGAGCAACCACCATCTCAAATCTTCTACCATTCACCTGACTTGAAATGAACTATAAAATACAAAAGAAAAACATTACAAAAACATAACATCTTAATAACATAGGGAAAGAGGGAGGGACAGCTTGAATGTAGCCTTAAAAAGAGTGATAATATTGAGTGATCAGCCATATAAACCCCCACTTCCTGTAGGGGAGGAGGAAGTCATGAGGAAAGCAACAGGGGAGGGGCTAGAACACATCTTAAAGACACGGATCACCAACCCTATTATAGTGGAGTATTACCCAAATTTTTAACCCTTTCACATCTAATGATATCAGCCCCCAGTCTAGGCGTGAATTTGGCGTGTCATATCTTGGTATGGAACCCATTCTCCAATGGTTTGTTCTTTTAAAGGCATCATAAAGAAAATGTGATTGGAATTATACTCTACTCTAGTCACATCCAAAGCTGCATTACATATACACAGTTAACTAAAGGATCTTTGCTTGTATATGTCCTTTAGCTTTAAAGATTGAAAACTTCACCTACAATTGGACTGGATGCCCTGTAGTCTGATATTCATACTTGTAGTCACCCAACTTTCCCATGATCAGACATCATAACTCACGGCTGAACAGAATGTAGGACCAGATGTTTAACTGTAATTGTCACGTCATCATAAGAAGCTGATAAGGATTGATCTCATGATTGTGGAGGAATGGCGGGGCTCACACTGAGCCATGTCACCTGTTTATTTGCAGTGACCAGGGAGACAGAGGGAAACAGTCATTAAACCTGTATGTTGTTCTGTGACACATAGATTTCCCATAACGTTATTCACTTAGTGTCCCTGGGTGTTTAAAGAACCTAAATGCACAAATGTCAGATGGGGCAGCAGTTGACAGCTGCTTTACTGACATTAGAAGTCATAAAATTTAGGTTAACTGCAGTCACCACCAGGGGGAGCTCATCACATACAGATTAAACACCACCACAGGGAGCTCCTTACTTTTGGATGAAACTGTCACCACTAGATGGAGTTCACTACAGATTATACACCACCACTGACGGGAGCTCACTACATACAGATTATACACCACCACTAGGGGGAGATCACTACATACAGATTATACACCACCACTAGGAGGAGATCACTACATACAGATTATACACCACCACTAGGGGGAGCTCACTACATACAGATTATACAGCCACCACTAGGGGGAGCTCACTACATACACATTATACAGCCACCACTAGGGGGAGCTCACTACATACAGATTATACACCACCACTAGGGGGAGCTCAGTACATACAGATTATACACCACCACTAGGGGGAGCTCACTACATACAGATTATACACCAGCACTAGGAGGAGATCACTACATACAGATTATACACCACCACTAGAGGCAGATCACTACATACAGATTATACACCACCACTAGGGAGAGCTCACTACATACAGATTATACAGCCACCACTAGGAGGAGCTCACTACATATAGATTACACAGCCACCACTAGGGAGAGCTCACTACATACAGATTATACAACCACCACTAGGGGGAGCTCACTACATACAGATTATACACCACCACTAGGGGGAGCTCACTACATACAGATTATACACCATCACTAGGTGAAGTTCACTACATACAGATTATACACCACCACTAGGAGGAGCTCACTACATACAGATTATACAGCCACCACTAGGAGGAGCACACTACATACAGATTATACAGTCACCACTAGGGGGAACTCACTACATACAGATTATACACCACCACTAGGGGGAGCACACTACATACAGATTATACAGCCACCACTAGGAGGAGCACACTACATACAGATTATAAACCACCACTAGGAGGAGCTCACTACATACAGATTATACAGCCACCACTAGGAGGAGCACACTACATACAGATTATACAGTCACCACTAGGGGGAACTCACTACATACAGATTATACACCACCACTAGGGGGAGCTCACTACATACAGATTATACACCACCACTAGGGGGAGCTCAGTACATATATATTAAACAGCCACCACTAGGGAGAGCTCACTACATACTGATTACACAACCACCACTAGGGGGAGCTCACTACATACAGATTATACAGCCACCACTAGGGAGAGCTCACTACATACAGATTATACAGC